>NC_079499.1:55231517-55851047 GCF_030052815.1 Hevea brasiliensis
TGCCTAGCTTCGAGTTATACCAAATGAACAAATACTGCCTTATTTGGTCAGTTTGTAAAGTGGCACCGCCTTCATTTCACTTTGGTCAATTGGTTCACTAAGTTTTAGCCAGTTTTGGCTATGGTTCCTTGATGAAAATTGTGGCATTTTATGTCTATTTTCATCTCCAATTGATAGAATATCAATTGGACTTGTAAAATTTCCGTTTTGGTCCTTCAAAGTTATTTGGTCATGCCACAAAGATGACCATTCAACCTCTGAATTTGGCTTCACTTCCAACAATTCAAACACATTTCATTTGGTCATTATTGACCATTTTTCAGCCTACAATAGGTCAAAGTCATCATTTATGCATTTCTCCAAATTTTGGTTCTACAAACCCTAACATTCAAACCCTAATCTCACTAAATCATTGTATTTAACTACATTTAATGGTTTTAATGATAATCATTCAACTAATTAAGGTTTCTACACTCATTCAAAACACTCAAACCATACAAAATCATACTCCTCCAAGCTGACGAAATTTCAGTTTAGTCCTCTTCACATATTTTTATTTCACTTCATTAACTTCTAAACTCATTTAAGTAACTAATGATGCATTTAAATAACTAATTGATAGTTAAGAGACTAACCTTTATTTAGATCCTCAAATCCCAATCTTTGTTCTCCTTTCTTCCTTCAATCTTCTTCAAGTTGAGATTACAAGTTCTAGTGAGGTATTTAAGGAGTTATTTGGATTAAGTGAAGAAAATTGCTTAAATGTAAGCTTAAATGGAGGACCATTCATGGAGGAATTTGGGAGGAAAGTAAGGCAAGGAAGAAGAAAGAAGAAGAGATTTTCTATTTTTTTTCTTTTGTTTTCTTTATTTATTTTAGGTTATGGAAGACTACAAAACTCTAATTAATTTATTTATTAATTATTTTATGACATCATGCATGAGGTCATGCATGATGTCATCACCCTTTTACTTTTTCATTTTCCTCTTTTTTCTATTTTTCTATTAGTTCTTTAATTTAATTTCGATTCTAAAATTTTCTTTTCTTTGATTTTATTTGACAAGCTTAGGTCGAGTCGCCTCTGGGTCAATTGACCAAATTGTCCTCGTCGCTCATCCCATTTGCAAATAATCCAATATTTCTTTCATGCCTGACCTAATTATTTGACTCGGCTTAACAGCCTTTTCATGATTTTCTTTTCCATTGTGTTCATAATGGTCCTAAGGACCGCAAAGATCGATTTTACGGTTTGAAAATTGAGTTTAAATGACTTTGCAAATGCTCCCAGGAGGTCACCCATCGTGACTCTCTCGCCGCTTAACTTCTTATGTTTTGTTTTTCTTATTTATACTTAACCAATTGAACATTACTAATTATTTGTGTTTATGGCTTCTCTAGTCGCCTTAAGTGTGGTTCTAACTTTAATTGTCCTGACCGACACCGATCACTAGAATGGAAATCTACTGTGCTATGCAAATGGGGGTGTTACAATTCTCCCCTTAAAATAAATTTCGCCTCAAATTTTTACCGTGTCAATCGAACAATGTGGGTGTTGTCTCTCATGTCCTCCTCTCGCTCCCAAGTAGCTTCTTGGCCCGCATGATGGTTCCACAAAGACTTTTACCAATGGTATCCGCTGTTCCATAGTCGCTTCACCTCAAGCTTAATCTTTATGGGTTCTTCTTCATATGAGAGGTCCTGGATTTACTTCAATTTCTTCATCGTAGTACATGAGATGGGTCTGATCGATACCTCATCAACATCGACACATGGAAGACATTATGTATCTTCTCCAACTCTGGAGGTAGTGCTAAACGATATGCCAAAGGACCCACTCTTTCCAATACCTCATATGGCCCGATAAAATGAGGACTTAGTTTCCCTTCCTAACGAATCTCATAATCCTCTTCCAAGGAGAAACCTTGAGGAAAACTTTCACCCACTACATACGAATATCCCTTCTTTTCAAATCAATATAGACTTGATATTCGATGCATTTAAGTCGATCTCGACACCTCGATCTTCTCTTTAGTCCGTTGAACTATTTCGGTCCAATCATTTTTCTTTCACCCACGCCATCCCAACACAACGGGGTTCTGGCATTTTCCGCCATACAAAGCTTCATATGGAGGCATCCCAATGCTTGATTGGTAGTCATATTGTAAGCAAACTCAATCAAAGGCAAGTGTGTATCCCAACTACCTCAAACTCAATTACACAAGCCCGTAGTATGTCCTCCAAGATCCGAATTACCCTCTCGCATCGCCATCTGCTCATGGGTGGAATGCAAGATCAAGTTCAATCTAGTTCCTAGGGCTCTCAAGACTACCCTAATCTAAAAGTGAACCTAGGATCTGCTTGATACAATAGATACTGCACTCCATGAAGTCTCACAATCTCATCAATGTACAACCCGCCAACTGTCGTTTAGATCGTAGTCCATTCGATCGCGTAAAATGAGCAGACTTAGTTAGTCCGTCGACAATGACCCATACCGCATCATGACTCTTCCGTGTCCTCAAGTCCCATCACAAAATCCATAGTTATTCTTTCCCATTTCCATTCGCACCGACAAAGTGATGTAATAACCCGGCTTGGTACTTGATGCTCGCTTTACTTGCCGATAAGTTAGGCATTTGGATACAAACTCGCCACATCTCTCTTTAAACCCATCCACCAAGAATGCTCTTTAGCCCTCTATACATTTTTGTACCACTGTGGTGCATTGCAAAAGGAGACTCATGTGCTTCCTTCAAAATGATCCGCTCAAATCAACATTATTAGGAATACATATTCTACCCGCTGTAGCAAGAGACCATCATTTCGATTGAGAACTCGTTTCTTGCCCTCAACTTCCTCCAACAAATTTTCCGATACTTTTCATCATTTTGAGCAGCCATTCGACCGATCAATTAACACCGGCGTACATGCCATGCAACCGCTTATCCGCTCATCATCATTAATCTCTAAACTAGCATGTAAGGATCTCAACTCATGTACCAAAGACAAAGGAGTAACCCTTAGATTTGCCATAGTCTTATACTTAGGCATCACCACAACATTAGCTTTCCTCGGCCGATAGTCTATCGACAATCATAGTCTTTTATCAACTCTAACCATCTCTCTATCTCAAATTCAACTCTTTTGGGTGCCCAAATACTTCAAACTCTTATGATTTGTATAAATGTAACACTTTTCCCATACAAATAATGTCTCCAGATCTTAAGAGCAAACACAATGGTCAGAAGCTCCAAATCATGTGTCGGATAATTCCTCTCATGTCAGAACACCCCTAAGTTTGGTAGTGCTCGCTCATTGCTCCGGTGACTAAGGTCCCTGACAGCTAGGATGCCTAGAACCACACTTTAATATGAGTGAGGAGAGATAAAATAGTGAAATACAAGAAAAGAAAATACAAGAAAACAAAGAAAAATCATAGCAAAGAAATGTAACCAAGTTAAGCGAGCTGAAACCCTAGCGATGGTGATCAGACTGGAAGTCACTACAGGGACCGCTGACTAGCTCCTCGGATCATGGAACCCTGGAAAATATTTTTAGGACTTGAATAGACCCTTATTGAAGTATAAATATCATTAGAAAAATCAAAGAAAAATTAAATAATTAGTACAAAGAAAAGTGAGAAATCGAAAAACGGACAAAACTCTGTTATCAAAAATCGGGAATGCAACCCGAACAGGGGCATTATGGTCATTTGACATCCCGAAGTGTCTTTTGACCTAAATTTCAATTAAAAATAAATAATATTACACTTAGAAAATAAAATGAAAATTTAATTTGGTGGTACCTAAAGTAAATAGTGAGAATTAAGGGTTTAATGTGGGATTATGAAAGTTTAACATATTATATGAGTAAGTGAGTAAATGGACCACTAAGGGAATAAAATAAACACATAATGGGGTAGGTGTAAGTCCATAATGGATCTGAAATGTTCATCTTCCTCACTTGGTCCTCCCATGCCGAATTGAAGAAGAAAATCCTCCATGGCCATTTTTCAATCAAGCTCTCTTAACTCCTCCATTTCAACTCCAATCTCTTAGGTTCCTTCATGAAAAATTGTCTACACATCATAAGGAAGAGTTTGATACCAAATTTGAGAAGTTTAATCAAGGTTTGGCAAGTTCCAACCATAAGGTAAGTTTACATTTTTGAACTTTGCTTTGTTAAACCTTGTGTACATGTTATGGGTGTTGGATTTGTGAAGAAAATTTGCAAGTTTGAAGAGTTATTGAAATGTCCATTTTGGACAGCCATGGAGTCATGTATTTAATGATTTATTGTACATATATTTGATGAGGAATGATGTTGATTATGGTGATTTAATATCCTAGTAAATTATTTCACATATATATGGTGATTTTTGCATTTGGATGGAAATTGATGAATTGTAGGACACTTGGGTATTGAGGAGGATTTTTTCAGCCTTGAACCTCTTGGATAAGTGTATGTGTTCATGAAGATATAGGCAGAATTGTAGCATTAAGGATTGATGGATATGTATATAGATTTATTTTGTAAAGTGTATGTGAGAATTAGTGATGTTTAGGTGTGTATGTGATTGTATTTAGACTTTGTAAATGTGAACTTTAATTGGTGTATTGAGGATAATTGTAATCTGCCCAAAGTGATGATAATGTAAAGTGGAATATGTTTTTGGTAATGAACCAAAACAGAAATGGTAGGAAAGTAAACATATTGCAAGGTAAATGTGTCATGGATGTGTGTTTAAGCAAGGTAACTAAGGGCAGTGTACATTTTAGCCAATAAGTTTAAATGTGTAACCTCAATTGGTATGAGACTAATTGAGGTGAAACTAGGCACAAAATGTGCCAACTTTCATTGAGAAAACATACCAAAATTCTGCTTGCAAGGTGACCTAAGAAATGACCAATTGGATTAGGTGCAATTAGGACCTGAAAATGACCAATTGGGCAGCAGTGAGTGTTTAGGCCATAACTCACTCAAAACAGGTCTAATTGACCTGAAATTTTAACCATGAATATTTAAGACCCATACCTACAAGTCTTATGAAGACACCAAAGCCCAGAAATGACCATAAGCTAGTCAAACAACTTGCACAAGTTCGGGTCCAAAACTGGCCGAACCAGAGTTGACCAAATTGACCTAAAAATGACCTAATTTGATGCCATTTGACCAGCAATAGTATAATGACCATAACTCGGTCTACTTAACTCGAATGACCTAAAATTTTGCACCGCGGTCCATAAGACATAGATCTACAAGTTTGTAGTTTTGACCAAACCCAAAATGGAAGGAACTAGGTCGTCCGCTAGGTCAAACTAGTATTCCTGATCCAAAGAAGTTGCATTAAAATGCACTAAACAAGGAAACGAGTTTGGTAAAACGTACCAACCCTAAAATACTATCGAATATGACATATTGATAACGTTAAGACCTAATTTACCTAGAACACATTGAGGGTCGATATATGGGTTGATTACAAACAAAGGTATTCAAAGGAATTGTTTATCTAACATTATTGTTAGAGGCAAATTAAATTAGCACCGAGACACTTCAAATTGTGTTTCGCCATTAAAGTCTCAGTGGAAAGGGAAGGAAACACCGAGTCCGCATCAGAAGACACCATCGAGGTTTGTGCACAACAACTATTTCTCTTGAATTTTTCAATTGAAATAAATATTGACTATTTATATATTATTGTTTTAAATTGTGGAAATGTGTTTGATGGACACTTATTGATTGAAAAACATTGTGAATGGTTTGAAATCGTGAAAATTGTTTGAATGGTATTGATGGATACTCATTGATTGAAAAGCAATCAGAAATGGTTTTTGTGGAAATTGAAGTGAATTACGAATTGTGTTGCCATTTTGTGAATGAAATTATAACTTTGGAAAGTTATTGAATTCTTACGGATCATTTGAATAAAATATTGGAATTGTTTTGACTCATAATTGGCATGACACTGATACTATGTTCCTCCTCCATTAATGGAGTGAGTGTGATTATTCCTCCCTCTTTGACTTATCAGTCTGGGGTGAGTATGATTATGTTCCTCCCTCTTTGACTTGTCAGTCTGTGATGAGTGTGGATGAGTTCTCATTATATAGCTAGCTTCCTCCCTCATTGATTTCGATTATTGAGGTGAGTATGTCTTGTCGTGGTGTACAACACGGCATGTACGAAAAAAATTGTGTCATGGCTTGAATTGTGATATTGATTGGCAACACTGGATTCTTCAGTTATTTGATCGAATTGTGTTATTGATTTGCAAAACGATATTATTCAGTTATTTGATCGAATTGTGTTATTGATTTGCAAAATGATATTATTCAGTTATTTGACCAAATTGTGATATTGATCGGCAACACTGTGTTATTCAGTAATTTGATCAAATTGTGTATGAATTGGCAATACGATATTCTTAAACTATTTGACTAAATTGTGTTATTATGAATTTTGATAATTTGTGAATTGGAGTTTAAATTCCTTATGACATTCATTGTCTTGAATTTAACTATGGTTTTACGTATTCACTATTTATATGGTTTATGAATTATGATATAAAATTGTATTTGGTTAATGTTGTGCACCACTGAGACATTATCTCAAATGATAGCTTTTATTGCCGCAGTAGATTGCATGCACTAGGTCGCTAGTACCGCCAAATGAGAGATTTTTGGGTTCAGTGAGTATATCACGCTGGCATTTTGTAATCAGAATGTATATTCACCGTATGTATATTTTGTTTTGGTTTTGAGCTTGTAAATTCAAATTGTACCTTGAAGTTGTAAATTAATTATGAGTTATTTGACTTGTAAAATTGTATTATATTTCCTTATCTCGTACTTTGAAAAATTTCTATGGATTTGAATTGAGAAAATGTTTTGTTGAGAAGTATGTTGGAGTTGAGATTTGGAAATATATTGAAGTGTGCTTTTCACAGATTTTCTGAAGAACTGTTTTGTCCAAAATACAGATGGCACTCTACCAAAATTTTTACAGGAATTCGAAATAATCCAAAGGAGTTAGCTATTTCACTTCAGTTCACAAAAGTTTTTAATACCTATAAATAGTGCTCACCACTGTAAAAGAAGTAAGAAAAGTTTTTAAAATCCCTTGTAGTGTATTTAATGGGTTATCAGTAGACGGAGTTGGTAATTCATTAGGTATACTACGGGATCATGTTATGCCTTACAAAGGGGTAGGGTGTGACATGTTTTAGTGGTATCAGAGCAAAGTTTTTAAATTATGTTTTCACATGTTATTTGAATATTCTTTCTTCACAAGATAACCGCCAATATCATTGTTTGATACATACAGTACATTACATTATAAATATGCACTAACGAGAGGAAATCTCCTTGTATTATTGTTCAGGAGATCTAAAATCCTCGCATTGACTATGGAAGAGGGTGATAGTTCAGTCGATCAATTTATTGAGGCTGAGGTGCAAGGGGATGCCCCAGCCGTACATAATGTTAGTGGTTCAGCCCCAAATTTCCTACAGACTACAGCTTCGCTTCAATTCGCCACAGATGGTCGCAAAGTTCCAACAAATGGTCGGTAATGTGCCTACTCAAGTCCCAATACACATACTGGTACAACCACGCCTCTCTGACAATATGACAAATTGATGAAATATGGGGCTACAGAGTTCAAGGGGACAGTAGATCCTCTAGAGGCAGAACAATGGTTAGAAAGGATGGATAGGGTATTCAAGAAACTGCATTGTACAGAAGAGCTCAGATTTGAGTATTCAGTATCTTTGCTACAGGGGAATGCTTATGATCGTGGAAAACCATTCCCACACCGTAGAACTCGCAGTTAACATGGAATGACTTCCTCAGGAATTCAAAGTAAATATGTCCTCGATGCTTATGTAGACCGTGTCGCAAGAGTTCCTAAGTCCAAACAGGAGCAGATCGCTGGCTGAATATGAAAGGGAATTTTTCCGCTCGAGCCATTATGCAAGAAGTCTACTTTCTACCAAGAGGAGAGATGTAAGAGGTTTGAAACCGGCTTGAAGCCTAGTATCGACACAAGTGGTCTGATTCAAACATAACAACTTCTTCCGAACTTATTTCTCAAGCACTAGAATTAGAAAGAATTGAATCAAGCTGCTCTGAGAAAAAGAAATCAGAAGACTAAAAAGAGGGAAAGTCACAGAATGTAGTTCTAGTGGTCCCACCGAAAGAGGAAAACTTTGGGGGATACGATGAGATAGTAAGAAGTCCCAGAGAGATAGATCTTTTAGACATAAACCACCTCGATCGGATCAAAGAAACTCAACAGTAAACCCAGTGAATGCGCTCACAAATCGACTTTGTGAAACTTGTGGTAAACCACATAGTGGGGTATGTTATAGAGCCAGGAGCATGTTTTAACCGTGGAGAGACTGCCATTTTACTAGGGATTGTGTAAATCCAGTGTCGCTCGATCATGTACTACACCAAAGGGATCAACCCAAGTTTCTACCCCAAATAGTTCACCATCGCTAGTAGAGGCAGAGGTAGAGGTAGGGGCAAGACACCTAGAAGTCAAAGTAATCGTGAATCACCTAACAAGGTGATGCTTCACTGAATATACACTATACAAACAGAGAGAAGAGGCTTAGACTTTTGACATTATTGCGTACCTTCTCAATTAGCAACTAAGATATATATATGTATTGTTTGACCCGAGTTTGCATACTTTTATGTTAGTGTTAGAACTACATGTTCTGTTGTTATTCCTTTATTGTGGAATAAATTTTGATGCATTAGTGATTAGTCCTTAAGATAAGGATTGTGATAATAAGTGAAATTAGTTTTGAAAGAGTTTATCTGAAAAGTATTTTCTAACACACCATAAATTATAAAGCTAATTAGTGAGCCTACTTAATGTAAGGCAAGAGGACGAAAAGTAAGATGCAAGAATGGAATTGCTCTTGATAAGGGCAAGGAGGTTATCGTAGAAATTGCTAATGGATATTGTAATCGTAATAAGATTCAAATATCGTTGAATTCAAAAAGGATAAAAGATAGGAAAATTTGATCTATTGGGATGTATCGAGTAACTATGTAATGTTCTTGATGTTTATACCGTAAGTCGCAGACACAAAGATCGACTTGAGATTATTGTGTAGAGCTACGACACCCGATAGTATACCTAGCTAAGAATAGTTACCAACGGCATCTGCTGGTATAGTTATGCCGTGACGTAATATAATTGTTAGAAATAAGTTTGAAAATCCTACTTAGGATCTAAAACTTAAAAGTTAGAATATCGAAGGTTAAAGTTCAAGATAAAAAGAAGTAAGTTATAGAATATTGACAGATAAAAAGAGTTATGGAAGTAGAGATTTGAACAGTTGATTCATATATAACAAAGAAATATTACGAATGTGAGAAAGACTATGGACTAGAATGGTCAGAGGACCAATGACTGATGAATGATTCTAACAAGACCTCAAGGGTCATTCAAGAAGGAACGTGAACCAAATATTAGACAACACAATAGTAAGAGGAGATTAGTATTATACAAATAAATTAAACGTTGTATTAGATTGTTAAAAGTCTTATACAAATTTGAGGAAAAGAAGATTATATGATCATATAGAAAGGAGAAAATAAACGTATGACTATTGTAAGATAGTTATTGGGTAAAATTTCGTGGACGAAATTTATTTAAGGGGGAGAATTGTAACACCCTAAGTTTGGTAGTGCTCATTGCTCGGTGACTGTTGTCCGGACAAATAGGATGCCTAGAACCACACTTTAATATGAGTGAGGAGACATAAAATAATGAAATACAAGAAAAGAAAATACAAGAAAACAAAGGAAAATCATAGCAAAGAAATGTAACCAAGTTAAGCGAGCTGAAACCCTAGCGATGGTGACTACACCGGAAGTCACTACAGTGGACCGTTGACTAGCTCGGATCATGGAACCCCGGAAAATATTTTTAGGACTTGAATAGACCCTTATTGAAGTATAAATATCATTAGAAAAATCAAAGAAAAATTAAATAATTAGTACAAAGAAAAGTGAGAAATCGAAAACTGACAAAACCCCGTGTTATCAAAAATCTGAATGCAACCCAACAGGCATTATGGTCATTTGACATCCTGAAGTGTCTTTTGACCTAAATTTCAATTAAAAATAAATAATATTACACTTAGAAAATAAAATGAAAATTTAATTTGGTGGTACCTAAAGTAAATAGTGAGAATTAATGGTTTAATGTGGATTAAGTGACAATTTAACATATTATATGAGTAAGTGAGTAAGTGGACCACTAAGGGAATAAAATAAACACATAATGGGGTAGGTGTAAGTCCATAATGCAGCTGAAATGTTCATCTTCCTCACTTATTCCTCCCATGCCGAATTGAAGAAGAAAATCCTCCATGGCCATTTTTCAATCAAGCTCTCTTAACTCCTCCATTTCAACTCCAATCTCTTAGGTTCCTTCATGAAAATTGTCTACGCATCATAAGGAAGAGTTTGATACCAAATTTGAGAAGTTTAATCAAGGTTTGGCAAGTTCCAACCATAAGGTAAGTTTACATTTTTGAACTTTGCTTTGTTAAACCTTGTGTACATGTTATGGGTGTTGGATTTGTGAAGAAAATTTGCAAGTTTGAAGAGTTATTGAAATGTCCATTTTGGACAGCCATGGAGTCATGTATTTAATGATTTATTGTACATATATTTGATGAGGAATGATGTTGATTATGGTGATTTAATATCCTAGTAAATTATTTCACATATATATGGTGATTTTTGCATTTGGATGGAAATTGATGAATTGTAGGACACTTGGGTATTGAGGAGGATTTTTGGCAGCCTTGAACCTCTTGGATAAGTGTATGTGTTCATGAAGATATAGGCAGAATTGTAGCATTAAGGATTGATGGATATGTATATAGATTTATTTTGTAAAGTGTATGTGAGAATTAGTGATGTTTAGGTGTGTATGTGATTGTATTTAGACTTTGTAAATGTGAACTTTAATTGGTGTATTGAGGATAATTGTAATCTGCCCAAAGTGATGATAATGTAAAGTGGAATATGTTTTTGGTAATGAACCAAAACAGAAATGGTAGGAAAGTAAACATATTGCAAGGTAAATGTGTCATGGATGTGTGTTTAAGCAAGGTAACTAAGGGCAGTGTACATTTTAGCCAATAAGTTTAAATGTGTAACCTCAATTGGTATGAGACTAATTGAGGTGAAACTAGGCACAAAATGTGCCAACTTTCATTGAGAAAACATACCAAAATTCTGCGTGCAAGGTGACCTAAGAAAATGACCACTTCGGATTAGGTGCAATTAGGACCTGAAAAATGACCAATTGGGCAGCAGTGAGTGTTTAGGCCATAACTCACTCAAAACAGGTTCAATTGACCTGAAATTTCAACCATGAATAGTTAAGACCCATACCTACAAGTCTTATGAAGACACCAAAGCCCAGAAATGACCATAAGAAAGTCAAACAACTTGCACAAGTTCAGGTCCAAAAACTGGCCGAACCAGAGTTGACCAAATTGACCTAAAAATGACTTAATTTGATGCCATTTGACCAGCAATAGTATAATGACCATAACTCGGTCTACTTAACTCGGAATGACCTAAAGTTTTGCACCGCGGTCCATAGGACATAGATCTACAAGTTTGTAGTTTTGACTGAAACCCGAAAACGGAGGAAACTAGGTCGTCCGGCTAGGTCAAACTAGTATTCCGGAATCCAGCAAGTTGCATTAAAATGCACTAAACAAGGAAACGAGTTTGGTAAAATGTAACAACCCTAAAATACTATCGAATATGACATATTGATAACGTTAAGACCTAATTTACCTAGAACACATTGAGGGTCGATATATGGGTTGATTAAGCGAACAAAGGTATTCAGTGAATTGTTTATCGAACATTATTATTAGAGTCAAATTAAATTATAACTGATACACTACAAATTTTGTTTCTCGCCACTAAAGACTCAGTGAAAGGGAAGGAAACACCGAGTCCGCATCAGAAGACAAATATCGAGGTTTGTGAACAACAACTATTTCTATTGAATTTTTCAATTGAAATAAATATTGAATATTTTTATATTATTTTTTTAAATTGTGGAAATGTGTTTGATGGACACTTATTGATTGAAAAACATTGTGAATGTTTTGAAACTGTGAAAAATTGTTTGAATGGTATTGATGGATACTCATTGATTGAAAAGCATCAAATGGTTTTTGTGGAAATTGAAGTGAATTACTTAATTGTGTTGCCATTTTGTGAATGAAATTATAACTTTGGAAAGTTATTGAATTCTTACGGATCATTTGAATAAAATGTTGGAATTGTTTTGACTCACAATTGGCATGACACTGATACTATGTTCCTCCTCCATTAATGGGGTGAGTGTGATTATTCCTCCCTCTTTGACTTATCAGTCTGGGGTGAGTATGATTATGTTCCTCCCTCTTTGACTTGTCAGTCTGAGATGAGTGTGGATGAGTTCTCATTATATAGCTAGCTTCCTCCCTCATTGATTTCGATTATTGGGGTGAGTATGTCTTGTCGTGGTGTACAACACGGCATGTACGAAAAAAATTGTGTCATGGCTTGAATTGTGATATTGATTGGCAACACTAGATTCTTCAGTTATTTGATCGAATTGTGTTATTGATTTGCAAAACGATATTATTCAGTTATTTGATCGAATTGTATTATTGATTTGCAAAACGATATTATTCAGTTATTTGACCAAATTGTGATATTGATCGGCAACACTGTGTTATTCAGTAATTTGATCAAATTGTGTATGAATTGGCAATACGGTATTCTTAAACTATTTGACTAAATTGTGTTATTATGAATTTTGATAATTTGTGAATTGGAGTTTAAATTCCTTATGACATTCATTGTCTTGAATTTAACTATGGTTTTACGTATCCACTATTTATATGGTTTATGAATTATGATTTAAAGTTGTATTTGGTTAATGTTGTGCACCACTGAGACATTGTCTCAAATGATAGCTTTTATTGCCGCCGCAGTAGATGCATTGCACTAGGTCGCTAGTACCGCCAATGAGAGATTTTTGGGTATAGTGAGTATATCACGCTTGGCATTTTGTAATCAGAATGTATATTCACTGTATGTATATTTTGTTTTGGTTTTGAGCAGTTGTAAATTCAAATTGTACCTTGAAGTTGTAAATTAATTATGAGTTATTTGACTTGTAAAAATTGTATTATATTTCCTTATCTCAGACTTTGAAAAATTTCTATGGATTTGAATTGAGAAAAATGTTGTGTTGAGAAGTATGTTGGAGTTGAGATTTGGAAATATATTGAAGTGTGCTTTTTACAGGTTTTCTGAAGAACTATTTTGTCCAAAATACAGATGGCACTCTGCCAAAATTTTTACAGAAATTCGAAATAATCCAAAGGAGTTAGCTATTTCACTTCAGTTCACAAAAGTTTTTAATACCTATAAATAGTGCTCACCACTGTAAAAGAAGTAAGAAAAGTTTTTAAAATCCCTTATAGTGTATTTAATGGGTTATCAGTAGACGGAGTTGGTAATTCATTAGGTATACTACGGGATCATGTTATGCCTTACAAAGGGGTAGGGTGTGACACATGCGATTTTAGCTGGTGTGATGCATAGGCAATGACATTTCGATCTTGCATCAACACACAACCTAACCCATTATGAGAAGCATCGCTGTAAACTGTATATTCTTTACCCGATGTAGGTGAAGGAACGGAAGCGTGAAAAACACAAGATTATACCATTGAATTCAAAAATTTTCACCTAGGGTCACAAGCACCATGCAAGATTTATTTTTATCTATTTGATTTCAATGATAAACAACATATTAAAACTCTTTTAATATGTTTTTGGATCTGTATTTGCCATTTAAGATTTTAAAATTAATCGATTAATTTTAGAACCCTAGATTAAATCAAGAACGATTACACTAACCTCTTGATGTGCCGCAGCAATGTTCGCGCTTTGAGATTCGCCTTCAGTGACACCAGATGTTGTCCTCTAGCTTGTCCAGACAAAGAACACCTATTGAAGCCCTTGAACTGTTTCTAAAGCATTTTCTATTAATTAGATATTCAAGTTCTGACTTTTAAGAGATTAGAGATGCAAACAGGACACTAGAAACAATTTCTAGTGTTCTTAATTCAATAGATTGATGGCTAATCTCTTTGAATTGATGAGAGATGAAGAGAAATAGCTGGAGAGGCTCAAAGTGGCGTGACATATGAGAGGAGAGGCTGCTGGTTATGTTTTCTTTTCATAACCACACTTAAATAGCTAGGTTAACACATTAAACCCTAGCCACATGTCACCTTTGATTAGCTCTAGGTTTAAGTGACCCAATCACATTGTGCCAAGTGTCAAACCTATATTTAATCTTGATTTTAATCATCTTACATGATTAAAAATATTTGGCAAGCTTATGTGTTATGCCATGTGTCACCATCTCATGGTGCCACGTGTCACAATCGTGAAATGACCAAAATGCCCTCGTGTCTTAATTTTGAGTTCTTAACCCAAAATAATTATTTTCTTCTTCTAATTAATTTATATCAAATATAAATTAATTAATTAATCTCTATTAATTAATTTTCATCAATTAAATTCATATTTAAACACTTTAAATATAAATTTAATTTATACTACACATCCAATAATCTAGATTTGGTTTCAAGTCATGCTAGGACTTTGCAATTTAATTGCAAACCAAATCTATTTAATTAATCAATTAAACTCTTTAATTAATTAATTAAATCATATTTAAATAGGTGATAACTTGTGTATGTGTGTGACTTACTAGGCTCATCACTAATTGGCAATGAGACATGATATCAACTCTAATATCATCGTAACTCTTTCTTACCATAAATGATTTCTCTAAATCATTTTATGAACCTCATAGACCATGGTTAACACCTAGCATAGCATGCCATGGCCACCCAATTAGTAATAAGGTTTACCTTAAATGAACCTATAATCATATGTTACCATGCACTAGAATCTCTCTCACATAAAAATCCCAACTCAAGCCGAGTCATGGTTTATGTCAAACTCCATTTGCTATGAATATTATGTTCTCTTTAATTCCAGCTTGATTAAAAGATTTTTCTCATCGTAAACTCTTTTCAATAAATCTATCCGTCTCCGCCAGAACTTGAAACATCAAGAACAATTAAATGAACATAGGATTTTATCTCTATTTACTTAGAGGAACAGATTCCATCTTGATCAACACCTACCTCCATATATAACTAGTAGGAGCCAACATATGCCCATATACCCATACATAGTACAAGTATGAAAGCAGATCAAACTCAAACTACCTATATACAAGATAACTGTGCTATCTCGTGTCTAAAGATTATATGCATCGATATGATTTATGACAAAACATTGACAAGAGTAAACTCCATGTGCTTGTCATAAGTGTCACCGGTTCGGCCTACTTATCATTTATAAGTGCCTATCATGTTTGTTATATGGCATGAGACTCACCATTCCATCTTATTTATATCTCATATAAATAACTTGGGAACAAACATGAATACAATCTTTCAGCAAAAGTCATGACCTTATTATGAAGTATCCACGATTGTGAACCTATTTATGATCCTAAGGGCTAGAAATATTGTCACTCATATTCTTAACAACATAAGAATAATATTTCTAACAAAATATCAATGTAGCTATTCTATTACACATAAATATATTATGTAAACTAAAAGTGGAAATGCCTTTTATTAATAAAAATATGTACAAGATACATACTAAATGATATGCTCTAGGCATACTACTAACAATCTCCCACTAGCACTAGAGCCATTCATTACAATATCTTAGACCCATCTTCTCAAGATGTCGGCCTAATCGAGCTTGTGACAAAGGCTTAGTGAATGGATCACCTGAATTTTTCACCGATGTTATTTTTCCGCATGGCTATATCGCCGCCCAACTATATCTCCGATAATGTGGTAGTGCCTTTCTATGTGTTTGGATTTTGGGTGAGACCTTAGTTCCTTAGCTCAGATGATCGCTTCCATTATTGTCACAGCAGTAATGGAACCACGACTCAATGGAAGGAACTACCGTAAGTTCTCACACGAACTTCTTTATCCAAACAATTTTCTTTTGCAAAGATTCGATGCAAAGAATATACTCAAATTTCGTGAGTGGAATCGCAATGTGCTCGCTTGGAACTCTTCCAACCGATCGCACTCTCCATTACAAATGAACACATATCCAGAGGTAGACTTTCTATCATCGATATCCGATTGGAAATCGAATCGTGATAACCATCCAATTGCAAGTCTCCACTTCCATAAATCAAGAATAAATCCTTAGTTCTTCTCAAGTACTTAAGGATATTCTTGATAGCTATCCAGTTGTTCCAAACCCGATTGGATTGATACCGCTAGTCAAACTAACAAAGATATGCGATATCCTACTAGTACACAACATTGCATACATTAAACTTCCAATAGCCAAGCATATGGAATCCTCGCCATCTTATCTCTTTCTTCGTGTGTCTTTGGAGACATCTCTTTAGAAAGGTGGATACCATGTCTCACTGTAATAATCCTCTCTTGGAATCAAGCATGTTAAACCTCTTTAACACCTTTTCCAAGTATAGACTTTGGGATAAACCAATTATTCTTTTCGCCTATCTCTATAGATGCTAATCCCAAGAATATAGGTTGCCTCCCTAAGTCTTTCATGGAGAATGTATTTGACAACCATACCTTTATAGTCACAACATACCCGTATCATTACCCATCAACAAAGATGTCATCCACATATAAGACAAGGAAAGTGATAGCACTGCCACTAACCTTCTTATATACACATGGCTCATCCTCATTTTTGATAAAACCAAAAGATTTAATGGCTTCATCAAAACGGATGTTCCAACTCCTAAGCTTGTTTCAACCCATAAATGGATCGCTTTAGCTTGCATACCTTGGAACCATCTTGGGATTCAAATCCCTTAGGTTGTTCCATGAAAATGTTTTCTTCAATGTATCCATTGAGAAAAGCCGCTTTGACATCCATCCGCCAAATCTCATAATCATAGTATGCAGCTATTGCTAATAAAATCCTAATTGATTTAAGCATGGCAACAAAGTAGAAAGTCTCTCATAGTCTATTCCTTGCCTTTGGCGAAACCCTTTCGCTACTAGCCTTGCCTTATAGGTCTCTACCTTTCCATCGTAACCAATTTTCTTCTTGAAAACCCATTTGTTCCCTATAGGTACAATACCTTCAGTGGGTCAACAAGATCCCAAACTTGATTCTTATACATGGAATCAATCTTGGATTTCATAGCATCAATCCATTTTGAAGAGTCTATATCCGATATAGCTTCTTCATAGGTAAGTGGATCATCTCCATGATCTACTTCTTCATGAGTAGACAACTCTTGTTCTTCTTCATGAAGAAAACCATATCTCACCGTGGGTGAGATACCCTGGTTGTTCTACGAGGAACAACAGAGATGTTTCATCAATGGGTATAGGTTGACTAGATGGATCTATATCCATCCGACTGCTGGTTGGTCGTAATTCTCCAATTCTAACTCTATTTGCCTTCCTTGCCTCCTTCTTGAACAAACCGTTGTTCAAGAAATGTGGCATCTCTACTTATCACAACCTTTGTGAAGTAGGCAATAAAAATAATATCCAAAACTATCTTTGATATCCAACAAATCGACCTTTTCTCGATCCGTCTCCAATTTATCGTTGTTCACCTTTTGATATAAGTCGGACAACCCCAAATCTTAACATGCTTAAGACTTGGTTTTCTTCCATGCCATATCTCATAAGGTGTGGAAGAAACCGATTTTGATGGAATCCTATTCGTAATATATAAAGTCGATTCTAATGCAAATCCTCAAAAGGAGATTGGCATATCAAGATAGCTCATCATACTACGCATCATATCCAATAGGGTACGATTTCTCCTTTCAGATACACCATTCAGCTTGTATGCTCCCGGAGGAGTCACCGAGAAACAATGCCATGCTCTCTCAAGTATTCATCAAATTCAAGACTTAAATATTCACCTCCACGATCTGATCGAAGAGCTTTAATATTTTTTCCTGTTTGATTTTCTACTTCAGATTTAAATTCTTTGAACTTTTCAAAGGATTCATGTTTGTATTTCATCAAATACAAATACCCAAACCTTGATTTATCATCAGTAAAGGTAATAAAATAATGAAAGCCCCCTCTAGCCATTTCTTTAAATGGACCACATACATCACTATGTATTAGTTCCAAAATATTTTCAGCTCTTAGCCCTTGTCCAACAAAGGGTGATCTAGTCATTTTGCCTTGAAGGCAAGATTCACAAGTTGGAGTAGGCTCAGAGCCCAATGAGGATAGAATCCCCATTTTCTCCAATTTTGCAATCCTATCTTCTGCAACATGACATAACCTTAAGTGCCAAATATATTTTGAACTTGAGTTGGTTTTCACCATGGCATTGTATTCTTTTAGATCACTTGCATTCAATTTGTGTTTGTCATTATTATCCAAATAATAAAGACCATCATTCATATAACTCCAACCAACATATTTATTTCCAAAATAAATATTGCAAACATCATCCGTGAA
This sequence comes from Hevea brasiliensis, assembly GCF_030052815.1. Lineage (NCBI taxonomy): Eukaryota > Viridiplantae > Streptophyta > Magnoliopsida > Malpighiales > Euphorbiaceae > Hevea > Hevea brasiliensis. The sequence continues at coordinate 55,250,164 of NC_079499.1, forward strand.
TCAAATTCATAGCCATTTCTAGTCAAACTAGATATAGAAATGATGTTCTTAAAAGCATCAGTACATATAAAATATTATCCAAACACAAAACATGTCCAAACATGTAAAAGATTTAGATCCTATGGCTAAAGCTTCAACAGCTTGAGCCATTGCCAATCCGACTCTAATATCTTGAGAACGCAAGTCGCCATCGCTTGCTAGTTCCCGCATATCATTAGAAATGTGAGAACGCACCGTGATCTAAAACCCAAGTCAGATGAACTATGAGTATCATCGTAATCTAAATAACAAGATATGGACATACCTTCCAAGGTGTATCCTTCTTGTCCTTCAGAGAAGCAAGATACTCCGGCGCCTTTTCCAAAGGCCCATCCTTTGGCAAAGTGGAAACACTTTCCTTTGCCTTCACGCCTTTAGTCTTCCTTTCTGCTTAGCTATTTTCTTGAAGGACCAGAATCTGAGGTTTCTTTTTCTTATTGCCCTTCTTCTTGTTGGACTTTCCAGCAGTAAGAAGATGCAACCAAAGCTACCTCTTTTCCTTTATTGCCCGGCATATTCTTTTGGGCAATAACCAAAGATGTTGAGTAAACTACCTAAGGTGCATTCCTCGTTAGTCATATGGAAATTTGTCACAAAATTTCCCAAAAGACTGTGAAGGGATCAAGGATCAAATCCGCTTGTAGTTGGAAATCCATGTTGAAGTCAAGATGTTCCAACCGCCAATCACCAATCATCTTGTGGACATGATCCCCAACATTCTCGCCCTCGACATCCTCATACTAATAACTGCCTAGATATCTCATACCTAGCATTCCCGTGCTCACCATACAACTCTTGTAGGTGAAGGAGGATCTCACTAGCACTGCATGTTCTCATGTTGCTTCAGAACTCATTACTCATGGAAGCAAGCATGTAACACTTAGCTCTCATATCATGCTCCTTCCACTTGTCCAAAGTTTCATGTTCCTCTTGTGTGGCCTCCGGAGGTAAGGGACCAGAACATTTGAATCTAGAACATATCCTATATGTTCAAGGTTCAGACAAGTTTCAAATTTCTTAGCCAATCGCATGCATTAGGTCCTCACAACTCGCAGATCAAGTATGCTTGCAAGGATATTGATGGTGGTGGTTGTTTTGTGCTCATTTTTATCGTAAAATTAATCGCAGTAAAATAACTGCATTAATTAGTAAATGTATCATGTAATTAACCAAAATGATTATGGTCTTTTAATCAAATTGGTCCTCCCACTAACTTAGCGTAATCCTACACTTCCAAAGTAGAAAACGGAAATCCTAGTTGGATGGATTTCTAGTGGGTGATTGAATTCTTATAATTCTATTGATCATCCTCGTACATCCATTATTGGAATTACAATAAACTATAAGTGAGCAACTCCTTGCCCATCACATCTCATGTGAGGTTCAACTTTTACTAGCCCCTAATGCTCAAAATCTCAGTACATCCATTATTGACTTATCTTGCATTAGTTAAGTTGATCCCATTGAGCCAAGAATTATGCAAATAATTTTAATGTCCTCAGTACATCCAATATTGGCCACCAAACCATTTACATATTTACAACATTCATGCTTAACAATTATTCTTAAGAAAATCTCTTAAATTAATTGCATCTCATGCAACTATTTAAAATTTCTTAAAATAATTGCCCCAATGGAGGGCTTATGTTATAATTACTTTAATTATAGCATTTCCAACTTAATCATTTGTTTGGAAGATTTTATAGCCATCCTAATTACTATTATGGTCTCACTTTGCACATTATCCATTTAGCATGCATATATCATATAATTGCATACATTCCCATACATCTCATGCATTCATGGATAAGCAAGAATATGGTATGATCATGGATTTTCTAAGGGATTCAATTTCGAGCCACCAAGAATTGAATCGTGGCATTCCTAGGTGCATTTCATTCATTCATTTTACAAGAGTTGCTGAAGGAGTACATAATCAACACTTGATATTGAATTCTCCCACCGGTCCCACCAATGCTCTTGACTCCTTGAACTTCTTGCAATCCAATATTACATAGTAATCCTTGGCATACCAAGGCGAATTTACAAGAACTTAAATAAATGAAATTACAACCCAAAAATATTACAAACTTAATAATACATGCCCAAAATAAATTAAAATAAATTAATTAATTTACAATCCCAAAGAAACATAAAAGAAATAAATCCAATCACATTGGTCTTTTATAGTCCATGATCATCCATCATGCATATCACTATTTAACAATTAAATAAAACATACATACTTAAATTAAATTGAATATCTCATATTCAACTTAAAATTCCAGATTTGAATATGATTCAAATAAATTTAAAAATTCAGATTTGAATCTCATTCAAACAAATTTAAAAATTCAGATTTGAATCACATTCAAACAACTTCAAAATTCAGATTTGAATCACATTCAAACATTTTTTAAAAATCAGATTTGAATCACATTCAAATATTTTTTAAAAATCAGATCTGAATTTTATTGAATCAATTTTAAAAATCAGATTTAAATATGATTCAAACAACTTTAAAAATTCAGATTTGAATCACATTCAAACAACTTTTAAAATTCAGATTTGAATCACATTCAAACATTTTTTAAAATTTGATTTGAATCATAATTTAATTGTGTGATTAAAACAACTAATTAAACACTTTAATTAGTCAAAGAATAGGCCTTAGATCATACAACAATTGCAGAATTAAAAGCCAAACCTTGAATCACCCATGGACCCATTGTTGCCACCAATGGTGGCTTCTCCATGTGTGACGCCACATCTCATGATCCAACCAGCAATGAATCTCTTGATCTCATGATCAAACACACAATTAAATTATATAATCAACAATCTAAATGGCAAATATAGTGGCTCGATACCAATTGAAGGAACGGAAGCGTGAAAAACACAAGATTATACCATTGAATTCAAAAATTTTCACCTAGGGTCACATGCACCATGCAAGATTTATTTTTATCTATTTGATTTCAATGATAAACAACATATTAAAACTCTTTTAATATGTTTTTGGATCTGTATTTGCTATTTAAGATTTTAAAATTAATCAGATTAATTTTAGAACCCTAGATTAAATCAAGAACGATTACACTAACCTCTTGATGTGCCGCAAATGTCTCGCGCTTTGAGATTCGCCTTCGTGACACTAGATGTTGTCCTCTAGCTTGTCCACACCAAGAACACCTATGGCAGCCCTTGAACAGCTTCTAAAGCCTTTTCTATTAATTAGAAATTCAAGTTCTGCCTTTTAAGAGATTAGAGATGTAAACAGACACTAGAAACAATTTCTAGTGTTCTTAATTCAAGAGATTGATGGCTAATCTCTTTGAATTGATGAGAGATGAAGAGAAATAGCTGGAGAGGCTCAAAGTGGCGTGACATATGAGAGGAGAGGCTGCTGGTTATGTTTTCTTTTCATAACCACACTTAAATAGCTAGGTTAACACATTAAACCCTAGCCACATGTCACCTTTTGATTAGCTCTAGGTTTAAGTGACCCAATCACATTGTGCCAAGTGTCAAACCTATATTTAATCTTGATTTTAATCATCTTACATGATTAAAATTATTTGGCAAGCTTATGTGTTATGCCATGTGTCACCATCTCATGGTGCCACGTGTCACAATCGTGAAATGACCAAAATGCCTCGTGTCTTAATTTTGAGTTCTTAACCCAAAATAATTATTTTCTTCTTCTAATTAATTTATATCAAATATAAATTAATTAATTAATCTCTATTAATTAATTTTCATCAATTAAATTCATATTTAAACACTTTAAATATAAATTTAATTTATACTACACATCCAATAATCTAGATTTGGTTTCAAGTCATGCTAGGACTTTGCAATTTAATTGCAAACCAAATCTATTTAATTAATCAATTAAACTCTTTAATTAATTAATTAAATCATATTTAAATAGGTGATAACTTGTGTATGTGTGTGACTTACTAGGCTCATCACTAATTGGCAATGAGACATGATATCAACTCTTAATATCATCGTAACTCTTTCTTACCATAAATGATTTCTCTAAATCATTTTATGAACCTCATAGACCATGGTTAACACCTAGCATAGCATGCCATGGCCACCCAATTAGTAATAAGGTTTACCTTAAATGAACCTATAATCATATGTTACCATGCACTAGAATCTCTCACATAAAAATCCCAACTCAAGCCGAGTCATGGTTTATGTCAAACTCCATTTGCTATGAATATTATGTTCTCTTTAATTCCAGCTTCTTGATTAAAAGATTTTTCTCATCGTAAACTCTTTCTCAATAAATCTATCTGTCTCTGCCAGAACTTGAAACATCAAGAACAATTAAATGAACATAGGATTTTATCTCTATTTACTTAGAGGAACAGATTCCATCTTGATCAACACCTACCTCCATATATAACTAGCAGAGCCAACACATGCCCATATACCCATACATAGTACAAGTATGAAAGCAGATCAAACTCAAACTACCTATATACAAGATAACTGTATATCTCGTGTCTAAAGATTATATGCATCGATATGATTTATGACAAAACATTGACAAGAGTAAACTCCATGTGCTTGTCATAAGTGTCACCGGTTCGCCTACTTATCATTTATAAGTGCCTATCATGTTTGTTATATGGCATGAGACTCACCATTCCATCTTATTTATATCTCATATAAATAACTTGGGAACAAATATGAATACAATCTTTCTGGATAAGTAATGTCCTTATTATGAAGTATCCTCGATTGTGAACCTATTTATGATACTTTGTGCTAGAAATATTGTCACTCATATTCTTAATAACTTAAGAATAATATTTCTAACAAAATATCAATGGACCTTTTCTATTACACATAAATATATTATGTAAACTAAAAGTGGAAATGCCTTTTATTAATAAAAATATGTACAAGATACATACTAAATGATATGCTCTAGGGCATACTACTAACAGTAGGTAAATTCAAGACTGGAGCCTCAGTTAAACATCTTTTCAATTCATCAAAACTTTGCTGGCATTTGTCCGTCCACTGAAATTTCACATCCTTTCTAAGTAGCTTGGTCAATGGAGATGCCAACATGGAGAATCCCTTTACAAATCTACAGTAGTATCCAGCTAACCCCAGAAAACTGCGAATCTCTGTGATATTTCTAGGTGGCTTCCAATTAAGGACAGCTTCAATCTTGCTAGGATCTACCTTAATACCCTCTCACGATACTATGTGCCCCAAAAAGGATATCTCCACACCAAAATTCACATTTCACAATTTGGTGTATAGTTGTTTCTCCTCAAAGTCCGCAGCATAATCCACGATGTCTATCATGCTCTTCTCGCATTCCTCTAATAGACCAATATATCATCGATAAATACCACAATAAACTGGTCGAGGTATGGTCTGAAGATAGTGTTCATCAGATCCATAAAAGTAGCCGGAGCATTAGTTAACCCGAATGGCATGACTAAGAACTCATAATGGCCATAGCGGGTTCTGAAGGCAGTTTTAGGAATACTCTGCTCTTGTACTTTCAGCTGATAATAACCTGATCTCAGGTCAATTTTGGAGAATACACCGCACTCTCAACCGATCAAATAAGTCATCAATGCGGGCAATGGGTATCCGTTTTATTGTCACCTTATTCAATCGCCGATAGTCAATGCATAACCGAGAGTGCCATCCTTCTTCTTTACAAACAACACCAAGGCCTCAAGGTGACACATTAGGGCGGATGAAGCCCTTGTTAAGCAACTCTGCAATCAGATTTTCAATTCCTTTAGTTCTCTGGTGCCATTCTCGTATGGTGTTATGGAGATTGGGTCCACACTGTGCATAACATCAATTTCAAATCGCACTTCTTCTCGGAGGTAATCCTGGCAATTCATTAGGAAATACATCCGGAAAGTCACATATAGTAGGAATGTCCCTCAATGCTGGACTCCCAACTTGGGTGTTTATCACATGTGACAAGTACGCTACACCCTTTTCTAATCATTTTTTGGCCAAGGCAATAAATGATGTTTGAAGGCAATAACTGTCTCTCCCCATGTATTACTACATCGCCATACTGAGGAAGTCCAAAAGTGACTGTCTTCAATCTACAGTCAATCATCGCATGATGCCTGGCTAACCAATGTATGCCCAAGATAATATCATAATCTCTGAAGGGCATTTCAATTAAATCAGACAGAAAAGTGTGTCCTTGGATCACCAAAGGACAATCCCTATAAAGCCTATTTACTCTAACCTCCTGGCCTAATGGACTAGTTACTAGAACATCATAGTCCATTGGTACACACTGAATAGTAGTAGAACACATCACACTAGTACTAACATACGAATGTGTGGAGCCAGGATCAAACAACACATATACATCTTGGTCAACGATGGAAAAATTATCAGCTACAACATCTGATGTTTCAGTCTCCTCCCTCTGACGCATGGTATACACTGATCGTGCGCCATCGATACTAGCCGTTAACACCGCTCGACTCCTGTGAGTGCTACCAGACCCCTACCGCTCTACCTCTAGCAGCTGATGGTGACCCTCTAGGTGCAGAGACTTGGGCTGATCCTTCCGATGTAGCAAAAGATCCAGGCCGGCGCGAACTAGTGCAATCCTTCACGAAATGTCCGCTACCTCCATAGTTAAAACATGCACCAGTGGCCTTGAAACAGACCCCGCCATGAGTTTTACCACAAGTTTCACACTGTCGTACTGATAGAGATCCTCGAGAAGCTTGTTGGGTTGGCTGACCCGACCGGGGTGGTCTTTGGCCGTAAAATCGCTCCGCTGATTTACGGAGCTAGATCCCCAAACTGCTTTCCTTTTCCTGCAACCACTTTCGATGCTTGCCTCGTAGTCTTTTCGCTTTCTCTTGAGGACCCTTCTTCACTACTCCCTTCTAATTCTATCCTTTCCAGCCTGTGGCCCGTGAGATCAATTCAACAAATTGATGTCCAAACCCACAACTTGCATCCTCGACTGGCCTTAGCCCTGACTCAAACCTCTTGCATCTGTCTCGGGTGGAGACTAAGCTCCAAAGATAGTGGCTTAACCTTAAGAAGTCTCTCTCATACTGCTATGGTTCGGTCCCCTTGCTTCAAACTCAGAATTCTTGCAATTTCTTATCTACATATGCATCAGAACCCATTTCTCGCTCAATTCCTCAGAAGTTCCGCCATGTCAAGACAGTGTGGCTCAACCAGTCGTGGGGATGGTCTTCCACCATTCATATGCATCCCTTGTAACAAGGAAACAGTAATACTCAACTTCATCTCTTCCGCATAATCGCAGCTTTTCTCAGAACTCGCTCCATTCTTTCCAACCATCGCTTCGCTTCCAAAGGGATCCACAAAGGCCTTTAAACTTGGTGGCCCCAAATTTCAACAACTTTTCATATTGCCGAGTAGAGGGCTGTGGTTGTGCTAAAGGTACTGGCATTTGAGCTTGGGATGGCACATTTCCTGCCATTTGCTGGAAGAACGCAGCCATCCATTGCATAAATTGAGCAGGAATCATGGCTAGAGCAGAGCCGGAGTGGTCGACCCACTCACGCTCGAGTGTCGGGCTTCCCCTTGAACCTCAGCCTCAACAGATTGTTCTTCGGAATGATCTCCTCCTTCCATTCCATTTTCTCAAGTTTTCTACTTCCTGAGATTAAACACAAGGAGGTTGACCTCCGTTAGTGCATATTCATGATGTAAATACGTCATATGTATCAATAAAAGACACTTGAGCAGTTGTACTTATCAATAAAATGTTCATACACATAGTCAAAATATATTGAAAAACCATGCTCTGATACCACTTAAACATGTCACACCTTACCCCTCCATAAGGCATAACATGATCCCGTAGAATACTTAATGAACTACCGAACTTCGCCAACCGATAACCCATTAAGTACCCTACAAGGGATTTTAAAACGATTTTCTTACATTTTGGAAGTGGTGAGCATTTTAGTGAGAATTAAAAACCATTTATTCAAAGCTTAAATACTAGTAAAAATTTTGCCCATTTTAAATTTTGCCGCAAACTTTATAAAAATTTTGACAGAGTTCCGTTTGAAAACTGGAGAAAACAGTTCTTCAATTACCTAAAAAAAACACTTCCAAAAATATTTCACAACTCCCAACCTTCAATAACTCAATCAACTCAGTTCAACACACCTCAAAATAATTTCACAATACAATTCAAGATTTCTCATCTCAAAATATTTAATATTTCCATTCACAAAGCATAAAGCAGGAAATTTATATGTACAAATATTAAATTTATAGAAGAAAATCCAAAATAATATTATTACAATTTATTTACAACTGCTCAACTACATTGATACATACAACATTTTTATATTTACATCAACATTATCTACAAGGGTATAAAATAATACCTGCATAAAATGGTCGAGTAGTCCTTACTTTAACAAAGAACCACTCACCGCTTTCCTTGCTCTTATCTCAGATAAAGAAAATAAGCTTATCACGAGTATAAAATACTCAGTGGTGTACAATAAAAATTTAAAATACAATAAATAAATCATTCATTGCCAAACACAATTTAAATATTTCTCAATCACATTTCACAAATATCAAAGTTCATAATAACATCATTTCGTCAAATAATCTATTAAACACGCTTTAGTCAAACAATTTCATAAACACAGTGTTGCCAAAGTCATACACAACTTAAGCCATGACACAAAATTTCCGATCAATGCCGCGTTGTACACCACGACAAAGCAATCTCAACCCCATTACCCAACTGGCAAGTCAGAGAGGGAGGAAAATAAACGATCTCAACCCCATAAATGGAGGAGGAATAATGTGGTACTGTCATGCTAAGTGTGAGCATAAAATCAATTCAAAACAATTTATACAAACAATTTATGAGAAATTTGATCAATTTCCAAAGTCACATTTCCGATTATAAAATGGCAACACAGTACATAATTACTCAAAGAAGTCAAATTTTTGATATTAAAATATTTAAACAGTTATTATTGTGCACAAACTCGACTTGAGTCGCTCAAGCCTTGACTCACTCTTCGAATTTCCAAGTCTTTTCAAATTAAACACACAGCCACAAAGGTTTCAAGACCATAACTTAGCATAAATCCAAAAATAAATTTCACTTCATTTTTACCTAGCTTTAATGTACTAATTTCGACGCTCAAGTTTTTGTGTTTCGGTTACTATTCACTATACTATTCAAGTCAAATTGTTGACTTTTAAGACTTAATAGGTATGGGAACTCCAACTTCACCCACATACCACATTTTGGTCGTTAAATTTGTTGGTTTTGGTCATTTTCTCAAAACTTAAATCCTTTTGGCCAAATTGTCAAATTTTCAGTTTTGGTGCTCCTAGTTGCACTGCTCCATTGGCAATTTTACTGTTGGAATTTGGCAAAACTTCCTTCATAGAAAATGTTCCTTAATGTCTTAAGTTTATTATTATTTTTGGATCACCTCAATTGGAGTTTTTTAGCTCAAGTTATGGCCCTTTGAATCAGGGCTGCCGGATGGAAAATAACCCAGATTTTCCGGCAAAGTTTGGTGTCGGCAGATTTGGGTCACCAACTTAGGTGGCCAAATGGCTTGGTTGCTGGCAGAATTTGGACTTGTGTTCTTCATGAAAGTTTTAGGTCTATGTCTCATCTAATCACTGGTAAGCTTTCAGGTCAATTTGACCTGCCTAGCTCGAGTTATGACCAAATGAACAAACACTGTTCATTTGGTCCGCTTTGTACAAGGCAGTACCGCTTCTCATTTCACTTTGGTCAATTGGTTCACTAAGTTTTAGCCGTTTTTGGCCATGGTTCCTTAATGAAAATTGTGGCATTTTATGTCTATTTTCATCTCCGATTGATGGCATATCAATTGACTTGTAAAATTTCCGCTTTAGTTCTTCAAAGTTATTTGGTCATGCCGCCAAAGAAGATGACCATTCAACCTCCGAATTTGGCTTCACTTCCAACAATTCAAACACATCTCCTTTGGTCATTATTGACCATTTTTCAGCTCACAATAGGTCAAAGTCATCATTTATGCATTTCTCCAAATTTTGGTTCACAAACCCTAACATTCAAACCCTAATCTCACTAAATCATTGTATTTAACTACATTTAATGGTTTTAATGCTAATTGTCGACACCATATTTTGGCCGATCCCTAGAATCAATAAAAAAATTCTTTTTTGAACAGCTAATCACGTTTCCAGTCCCTCTTTGATAGGCGGTCACATTTCCGATCTCTCCTCACAAAGACTTGAATCAATGCTAAGTCCTAGCATCCCTTAAAACTCAGCCGATCTCTCAAATCATTTACCGATCCATAAAACCCGTAGCCGAATTTCCTGACTCGCTGTATATTCCTGATCTCTGTTGATGAATAAAATGAACGGGCACTAGATCTTTTCCTACCAGTTTTATTGCCGACCTCCTTTCCGAAAGTTTAAGAGCTAAAGTTTTGGTTCGATTCCGATCTTAAGTGTTCGAGTTAAATTTTCAGTCAAGTTCTGTTTAGCATTTCTTCCCTACCGATCTCATGTTCAAAGTGCTTTCCGATCTCTCATACTTAGATTAATAATCACATTTAGTTTTTGTTTTGCTGTGCTCATACAATCAAATACTCAGACAAACAATGGTTTAAAATTTTCCGATCACAATCATTCATTGAACAAAAGGCATTTCATTTCATGTCATAATTTGTACAGTTATTCTACGGGGATCACCCCACTGATCTACATTTGGATCACTCCCTCTCCCTCTCACCCTCGACTTCATCCTCACTGCCTTCATCATTGTCCTCGTGAGCCACATCGCCATCCAAGAAAAGTCTTCTTCCGGTAACGCCCCGAGTGCGCCAAGAGATCCTTGTGAGCCTTCACATAGGCCCTGCCATTCCCGCCACCATCTCCTCATCCCTCTCCTTAAGCTCCTTGTCTTTCTCCTTAAGCTCCTTATCCTTCGCCTCAAGTTCCTCTATAAGTTGAGCGACTGAGCGGCTTCATGGCGTGAAGCACTGGACTTCCTTAAGAGCACGGTCCTCTCATCCAAAGCACGATTCTGTTCGGCCAACCTGTCTTCATGGAGCTTTGCCCGTCCCTCGACTTGAGATATATAATCCCGAGCGGATGAGAGTTGGGATCTGAGGGAATCCACCTCCTGATTCTACTTCCCGATCTCCTTACCCAGCGCCAATCCTTTCCCGATCATGGTCCGGTTCACTAGACACTCCACGCTTAAGCTCATGGTCCGAGTCAATATGTCGCCGAGACCATTCTCGGGATAGCTCGTCCCGATCCTCCTGAAAGAAGATGGTAGACCCTGTGACTTTGGCGAAATCGTAGTTCTCCTCGACACCGATTATTCCTCAAGCCGATTAGTACTTGAGCGCCCGAGAAGAGGTCCTCCTGCAGCTTGAGTAGGCCCCCTTCCCCGCTTGGAACAATCGCAAGAGTCGGAGGTCGCTCCTCCGATCTAGGAGGAGATCGGGTAGCTTCAGTGGTCTGGCGACCAAGGTTGGGGAGGATCACTTTGTATCTCCCTGTGTTCGTGGATCGGCGCTTGAGTCGCTCAACGCTTTATCTCCTTTATCTTCCGGAGATCTCTCTCCTTCTTCCGCTTCCTTGAACCTCACCACCCGCCATACCGCACAAAGAAAAGGTTAGTGAGATCGCTAAGGCCCCGAGATCCGAGGTATAGAAAATACCGATGCCGAGGTTAGAGAGCGGAAGTTCGCGGTCTTGGCCAAGTGAGCGCTGAATACAATGGTGCACTTCTAGCCACCGAATCCAAACAAGAATACTTTTTAGTGGCAGCCTCACTCTTCGTGATCCATCACTATCAAACTTTCCTCTTCGCCGTGGTAATATGGTTCTAAGCAAGGGTCCCCGTACCACCACCGCGGGGAAGTCTCAAAGCGCTCTGATCTTTGCTCCTCACAATGAAGAAACGATTCTTCCAGGGCCTAAGAGACGAGGGCATCGAAAAGAGCTCGCAATTAGGCTTCACCGAAAGAACCAAAGTGGTCATCGCCCTTTCTGAGTTAGCCGGCAGCTGGCTAACACTTTAGCCGTAGGTCCGATTCCCTTAGCTCGCATAGACCCTGAAAGCTACCAAGATCCGCCACGAGTTGGGGTGAATTTGAACAATGGATGCTCTGAAGTTTTAGGACTTCCTTATAGAAATCGCCTCAGAGGGAACCTCGCATCGCCTTTTAATCGCTCCTCATACACCATAACCCCGCTGCTCTTCTTCAAAGAAGTGATCGACACGGTGGTCGCCATGGCACTTGATTAGCTCGAACGAATCAGACAAATATTGTATTCTTGAACAAACGATCGCAGAGCGGATTCTCAAGAACCGACGGAAGCTCGCCTATGGGAAGGGTCTTCTCCTGAAGAAGGGCGCAGACGCTTTAATGGTACGACCCGCCCGACTGGAGCAGGACCCTAAGGGGTCCAGTTGCGCGCTTGGTTCGATCGCTTCTTCTTCATCGACGATGACCAAGAGAACTCAATGGAAGGAGGGCTCGCCGCCTCCGACCTTCTGCACCGCCATTTTCAAAAGAAACAAAGAACTTAAACAAAAAGAAGATCAAAGTCCTTACCAGTCTAATCAAGGCCGAGAAACCGGAGAAAATGAGAGAACTTCAAGCTATGAGCAGAGATCAAAATGAAATGAGAGAACAATCGCTAACTCGCCGCCCTATTTATACTAGTCCGAGCATTTAATGCTCGCGAGGTTCTAGGCAACAGATCGATTGGTGGGATTGACAAATTGCTTAGACACTTTTCTCAAACATCCGAATGTTCGAGATCGTTAATCGTAGATCGCATAATGAGTTAAACATTTTAAAATAAGGAATCGCTTAAGTGTCATTCGTAAAGAATCGATCGACAAATATATCGTAGATCGGAAAATAATCAATGCAAAAATAAGATGATAACCGACAAAATAAAGTCTTTATTCTCAAAAGATCGGATTACATCATTTGGGCGATCTCTAGGATCGATTACAATAAAGGTCTAGCTACATCATGTGGCCGATCTCTAGAGATTTGATTACATTGAAAAATTACATCATTTGGACGATCTCTAGAGACCGTGAAAATCCTATCCAAGAGGTCGATCTAAGGATCGCTTTATAATCGATCCCAAGGATACTCCCAGTGATCTAAGGATCGCTTTATAACTAATCCCAAGGATACTCCTGTGATCTAAGGATCGCTTATAATCGATCCCATGATATTGCCGACGGAAGCTTAATCCGCTTAACACCCAATGTGGATCGACCGTTTGAACACTCAATGTGATGAGAAGCCAATGAACTCAGCTGAGCAACTCGAGATCGGTACAACCAAGCCCGCAATACGGATCGGTCAAATCCAGCTTCTCTCACCATCGCCAATTAGGACCATCCAATCACCGGATCAGAATTTTCAATGAGGAATAGGAATTCCATCTAAGAGGATCAAAACCACGCTTGTAGCCGAACTTTCCCTAATGCCTAGAACCAAGAAACAAGGAGAAAGAGAGAAAATCGAATGAAGGAAATGCCACTATCAACAGGGTATATATAGGGGAAAATGGGCATTTAATGTCGAGCGGAAAACAAAGCGACGCTCAAAATCGAGATGTAATTAATGCTTGGACCGAATCCAGATCGATCAAGGGATAAAAGGGATCGGAGATATGAGATCAGCATGAGAGATCTAATAGGAGCTAGGGGAGGGATCGAAAGACAAAAAGAATAAGACAAATTCCAATAACCGCCGCCGTAATCGTGAGCCGAGGTAGTTAAAGCGCGGCATTTAGATCTCCACCGCACGCCTAAGAATCGCCCGCACGCCGACAGTGCCGTGTATGTCATGACACCCCAGACATCCCAATCTCCACCGTTGATCTCACTTGTAAGGATGAATCGAACCCTTGGATCAAAAGAGAAGATGATAATACCAGCTTTTTCACTCACTTCGATCGTTCCGACAAGAGGATTCAAGACCGCTTGATTAAAAGAGGAAAAGGACAAATACTTTGAGAAGCGATCTCACCATTCGCTTTGATTCTCTTTAATTCCCGAACATCCGATCATGTACTTCAAAATCCCGACCCTCCATCTCCTCAAAATGAATCTCGACCCTTCATGGGGAGCACCCATTCCTATAAATACCGCATGAAAACTGCTCAAGGGGGACAAAAAAATATAGGCAAGAGGTCGCTATTATCGTGGAGGAACTCAAACTTCATTCAGCTTTGTTACTCATTGCTTTGTAGTGATTAAAAATACTTTTGAAACTAGTTTTTAGGAGTGTTTTCTTGAAAAGATTTTGAATATTGGAACTCTACATTTCCAGCTTGTTCATTATCCGGTCATACTCTCATCATCTCTCGCTTCCTTTCCTCCTGCTCAAGCTCAACTTCCTTTCACCTGGTTCTACCCTACCTTTTAGCTAAAGCATCTCCTGCTTCACGACAGACATCAACTCTCAGCCGATCAATCCGCCATCACTGCTTACCACTTCACGCTTATTTCAATATATTTGGCCTCACTGTAAGAGTTCACACTCATCGCTTACGCTTGTTTCCTCGCACTTCCTTTGTTCTTCATACATCCGCAACTTTCTTCAAGGGTATTTTGTACAAGAGAACCCAAGAGAAAATATTGTTATAAGAGTTCATGTTACTGCTTTATTAAGCGCCTACGCTTATTTCCGTGATTTTCCTTGTTCTTCTTACATCTAGACCATTTCGCACAAGCAATCCCAAAGAAAGTCACTCTCAAATCATTTTTAGTGATCGCTCATTTTATTGATCTCCCATTTCAAAACCAGCTTTTCTAACTCTTTGTAGTATGTAAATGGTTGAGTAAACGAGGTAGTCGCAACTTAGAGGTCTCCTTTAAAAAGAGGACTCAATAACATGTGAAGATAGCCAACTATTAGGCCGACGAAATAAAGAATTCGACAAAGATGTCATGAAATGGAATAAGACCAAAGTAAACGTAAACAGAGTGGATCGGCCATTAATAGATATTGGTAAAATGACTACATGAAAAGGTCAAGAATCAAGTCTAGTGTTCCCTGCTCAGCCACAGGATATCCATAAACCTTATCCCCGCATTTTTGAAGGTCGTAATTTTAGTTCAGTGGTTCTTAAGACCCGTAGTCGTGGTTAAATTTTTAAAGGCCTGAAAAGTCTTTGTCCGAGTCTCATCAAAATAGAAGGGGCTCAAGAGTCCTTATCCTATCCTTGCCTAAAAGTTTTAAGTCAACTCTTAAAGGAGATCGGAGGAGGGTTCTTATCCTGCCTCCCTTCAAAATTTTGATAAACATTAAGTAGGATCTAAGAGAGTTCTTATCCTGGCCTCAACTCAAAACATTAACTAATAACTCTAAAGGAGATCTGAGGAGGGTTCTTATCCGGTCTCCTCCCAAAATTTTAATAAATAACTTAAAAGAGATCGGAGGAGGATTCTTATCCGGCTCCTTCAAAATTTTAATAAACATTAAATAGGATCTGAGGAGAGTTCTTATCCTGCCTCAACCTCAAATTTTAATAAACATCCGAAAGAGATCTGAGGAGAGTTCTTATCCGGCCTCATCCTCAAAACTTCAAATAAATAACTTAAAAGAGACCTGAGGAGGGTTCTTATCCGGTCTCCTCAAAATTTTAATGAACAACTTAAAAAAGATCTGAGGAGAGTTCTTATCCGATTCTCACACCTGCTCACTAAGGTTGTCTCATTTACTTATGTATCCGGGTGATCCAAATTTAGTGAAAATCAAACATTCCTTCTACCAAAAGGATTAACATTGCCGCCTAAGCCCTTCTAACTAATTTGTAAAGGACGCAATTAAATCTACTTACCCTTATTAAGGGACGAGGTGGGGTGCCTAACACCTTCCCCACCCGCTTACGGACTCTAACTTAGAATCTCTGCTTTGAAGTGGTTTCATTTTTAATTTAACTTCTCAAATGGTTTTCTTTAGTTTCCTCAAAACTAAGGTGGCGACTCACTTTTTCCCACTTCGTGAGTGATCGTCCAAGCACCGCAAAATCCCATTGCATACCTGGCGACTCCTAATCGGGACGTATCTGGGGACCCAACCTCGCCTAGAGGCCCAAAAGTAGGCTTAATTTTTGTCCGATCAAATTATAGTTAGATGGGCTCACTGACGATGTTTTATACGTTGATTATTATCGCTAACTGCTTTGTTTGTTTTCCCTGCTTTATTCCTCTCGGTTTCTTCGCCAAAAAAAAAAAGGAAAAGGGAAAATGAAAAATAAAATCCTCGAATCGGGAAGAGGTAAAGGTGTCCTTCACACACCGAACACCCACACGATATCCTCACACACTATGGTCCTAACCCGCTTTCTTACCCTTTTAGGAAAGTAGGAGGGGTCATGTAGCTGTCTGTGGGTTTTACCCGTTAGTATCCGTGAAGGCTTCGCCAAATTGAAACTCGCTCTATTTACCGTGATATCCGTGGAATTTTCCGACAATATCATGGGGTAGAATGGGGCCTCACTGCACATGAGGGGCAATTTGGGAACTCGTGGCTATTAGAAAATTAGATCCCGAGCTAAACCATCACGATAGTTGAAAGTCGTAGTAAACTACCTTATAAGATAGAACTATCCCAAATAGGTAGCGCTTATCCCAGATCGTGAGTCTCCTATTATAGGACAAAAAGGGACATGTTTACTCTACCTTGCTCTCTTTGATTTCCTTTCGTTTATTTTGTGAGGGTAATCTTGAATTTATCAAACACCTACACATTTTCCTACTTTGATAAATGTGTACGTGTCACCTCACAACAAGATGATTCAAAATTACCCTAATTTGTTTTACTAACAAATTTTCTCAGCGTTACCAAATCAAGGGTCCAGAGAAGGATAGGCATCATTTTTATCATGGCATCCTCGAGTCACGGGCGTAAGAAGCTCAAGATGCTAAACTTTGGTCTAAATCATCTCATTGTCGCACTTCGCAAAATGATGTTTCCGAGGCACACATTAGCTCAATACCTTCACGATCCGATAAAATAGAGGTCAAAATGAACAACCTCGAGGGTATGTCTAATAGATGGAGGTTGCTTCCGATCAGGTCAAGGTACGCTTTGAAGGAAAGTACTAAGGATTGCAACCTTAATGCAAGTCAAGGTCCAAATCCTCGCATTAAAAGCCATGTTGACGGCTTGGAATCCTGGCACGGAGTGTTCTCTTTCAATGACATTGATACGGCCCCACTATGGAGGAATATCGTGCATTGCCGGGATCCCATACTCATTGCGTAATCGGATCTACTTACACCTCGAGCATAGGCGCACTCGAAACGGTTGGCACATATGTTGGGTTCTCCCCGTAAGAAGTGAAGTCCAGAGAAACACCAAAGGGAACACGCATGGATGGTATTGACGACTTGAGAAGCGTTAGATCATTACCTCCAAGAGAAACAGTGGGATCAAGCTTCCATGGCACTCGCCTTTGGGAATCTATGGTCCGATCCTGCTCTGGCCATTGGGGATCATCACTAGCAAAGCTGGAGGTATTTTGGACAAGAGAAAGGCAGGATCATCCGACACGGCAATCCTTGCCGAAACCTTGTTAACCCTAACTTACCGCATAACAGGGAAAGGGTCCATTAAGTGTTGCTCGCTATTATACCTCGGACTATCACCACATGTGTCCTATGGAGACAAAAGGATTGACTTGGTACCTTGACCACCTCCCATTGAGAAGATGACCGTTAGTGATCAGCCAAGAATGAAAAACAAAGCATGGAACGGATTCTCGAGTTTCAATAGCCATGATTACCGTTGGAGGAAGTCGTGGACGCCAAGCCAACCCGCCTTGATTGGTACAGAGGTATTCACGGTGTCCCTAATTGGAATAACCAGTATACAAGTTACACTCCAAAGACCGTAATGAGGCGCTTTGGCTCAACACACCCATGTTCAACATTAAAGAATACCACCAAGGTCACTTCTACCATGAGCTCAAGGAAGAAGAAGGGTTGAAAATGGCTCGCAAGTCCTGGGAAAACATCACTCTAATGGAGAGATCACCCAAAGGCCCGAGTGCCTCGGACGATTACCTTAAATGGAGAGCTGATAGGGACCAAGAACGCCTACCATAGAATTCAAGGACGACAACCCTCGCCAAGACGCCCTATTAGAGGGAGCTGATAATCGCCTGGTTGACTCGCTACAAAAGGCAAATACCGAGAACTCACAGCTGCAAGAACGAATGAGACAATTAGAGGACCAACAGCAAAAACTTAAAAGAAGAATAAGAAGACTTAAGGAAGAGGTAAGGGCCGAAAGAATTGGGTTCGAAGAGCAAGGAGTACAGTGGGAAAAGGAAAGAAACTCTCTCCAAGCTGAGGTTAAAGAAATGAAAGGGCGTAATAGTAAGCTTCAGAAAGGATGAAGTACCAAGAGGTACTCTGAAGAGTATAAACAGAAAACAAGAAGAAGAAGCTTGAATTAAAAGAACAGCACTACTCATCAACGACATCTTGAAAGAGTGTGCAAAGAAAGAAAAGAAAAAGAAAACAAGTCGCCTCTATCAAGGATCGAAAGAAAATGTGGATCACCGAGAGAAGATGATAGCACAAGGAAAAAAGAACTATTACCCGAATCCGAGTATGCTCAAAGTGTTCGACCGCCAAGCAAGAAGAAAGGTTATATGAGTATCTCGTAAAATGTCATCTTATTATAAAGAATCTTCCAGAGCCTAGGCCAATGTAAAAATACGATGTGCAAATTACTCGCTTAATGAAGTGATTTTTGAACCATTGTTCAAAGAAAATTTGTGAATGAATAGTATGACTCGTAGGAACTTCCTCGCTAGGGTTATGTGAAAATTGAAATGCGCTATATGGACAGTATCATAAATGCGCATTCAATCCCGGCCATTCACTACGACTATCGAACGATGCCATGATAAAGTTGAGGCGATTATCCTTTGTAGATTCCAACTCGCTCTCAAATGCCATCAGATCCTTCGTCTGCATCAGACTTTTAGTTTTTTGCAAAACTCAAATTCATTTAAATTTTTTTATCCTCACAGAAATCAATATTGATTCAAACAAGGCAAGTCCGACTCAAGCACACGATCCAACCCAAGCGAGTGTACTTAACAAGATCTCGAACGAGGAAGATAATGGAAAATCAGAGCAAGTACGTAACCTACAAGGACAAAGTCTCCGAGTTGAAGGATCACCTTTCTCAAATTATGAGACTAATGAAGGAAATGTCTCAGAGCAAACCCGCTCGTAACCTAGCCCACCATTACCTCCTCCGCCTCCTACAACAAATGATCCTCAAGAAGCTTCAACCTCTTTACCTTTCGCCTCCCATTCCGACCGACAATCATCACAATCCGGTGACCATAAATAATGACCCACCTTTTTCCTATTACCCTACTGCCTCAAATGCCGAGCCTCACCATTCAATCCCGATCCTCCAGCTTTACTCCACCCTCGCCTCCCGCTGGAGGAGTGTATCATGCGGTGGAAGGAGAACATAGGGCGAGAGAAAACGAGAAACTATCTCGCCTCTAGAAGAAAGATTGAGAGCAATAGAAGGGTTGAACATGTATGGCTCACTGATGTGTCACACCGAGATTGGTGCCGATGTGGTGGTACCACCCAAATTCAAGATTCCCGATTTCACAAATACAATGGAAACTCAGATCCTCAGATCCACCGCAACCTACATTGCCAAAATGTCCGCTTTAACAGAAGACGATAGACTTCTCATTCACTTCTTTCACGAGCCTCTCCGAGCAGCTCAGATGGTGCATACAATTGACAGAGCAAGTCGCACTCTGGAAGGACTTAGCCGATACCTTTCTTAAGCAAAGATAAATTCAATTGTGATGCAACACCCACAAGGAGGGACCTCTAACCTGCATGTAAAGACCGGAAAGTTTCAAGCAGATGCCCAACGATGGAGGGAGAAGGTCGCAAGTATATCCTCCTGGATCGACAATGAACTCGCTCCCTATTCATTGAAACATTGAAGGCTCCTTTACTTCAACTCGATGATTGGAAATACTTCCAACAGCTTTCGATATCATCCAAGCCGTGAGAGAATTGAAGCTAACTGAGAATAGGAAGGCTACAGGAGTTGATCGAGAACCTCGTGGAAAAGACCGCCAATTTTGGCAAGAAAAAGGAGAGTGATGTGCATTCCATCACTAGATGTAATAATTTTCCCATTCCCCAAAATAACCACCGCCATATCCTCCTCTCATGGCCCAACTATCGCGAACATCCCACCCCTTTCCCTAATTATTCACAACCACGCCCACAATACGCCCCACCGCAAATTTCCAACCAAGACCACCTCCTCCTCCAACTCAACCACGCCACCACAAAATAACCCAAGACCTCCAAGGAATCCCGATCCACCCCTTCCTCCTCTCGCTGAAATATACCGATACCTTGTCAGATAAACCAAATCGCATCACCCTTTAGACCCAATCCACCGCCATATCCTGTGGTATGATGCCACACTCGCTGTGAGTATCATGGAGGAGCACAAGGGCATTCAATCGATAATCGCGGGCACTCAGAGGGAGAGTGCACGCTTTAATCCGGAACGGGTGGTTGAAGATTGAGGGGAATGGTTCCCTCCCCAATGTCACCTCAAATCCACTGCCCAACCATAATGTGGGTAGTGGTGTAAATATGATTGAGTCTAAAGGAGAGGGATCAACACCTGAAGTGGATAAGCTGGTTCCTTACTTTGAGGAGATTTTGCTATAGCAACGAGGGAAGGTTACCTTTGCCTCGTAGCGGAGCCGAGGAGGATACGGGGTGTCCTTATCACTGAGGGGCAAATGACCACGAGTCGCGAGATTGTGAGGGGTTCTGCAAGAGGTCCTAACTTATTGTCTTTAAGGTTCCGAGATGTCAAGAGGTCAAAGACTAAGGGGAAGTGAACACCACAAGATACAAATGTAATACCTCTACCTCCAAACCTAATCACCTTCTCACCCCAGAGCCTCACCGCCAGAATCTGCTATCCGAACTCCACCTCGCCTCCCATCACCAACACTCATGCCGTCCCTTGGAACTATAATTTCCAAGTTTTACTCAGTGAGCGCTACAAAGACATCCGCCTCCTAGTTCGCCTCGCCTCCGGCACCACCAAAACCATGTTTTGCTCCTCACGAGCATTTCAGATGACTTATGATGGACCTACCAAAGAACATCACTCCCAAACCAGCTTCTCGCCCGTTATTGCAACAAGATCCTCTCCACTGAACAAGAAGTCGAGTTTATAACTCAAGTGGAAGGTGTTACTGAACGAAGAAAGAGAGAAGAGGAAAGGGAAAGTAAAATGGGAGAGTCGCCAAAAACACTAAAGAGGAGGTTGAGAAAGCAGGGAAGCAGAGCTGTTGAGCATAGAGAAGAGGAGGAGCCGCTCTCCAAATAATGAAACAGAGCGAGTATGACGTAGTGGAGCAATTGAGGAAAACCCCGCCCGAATATCATCAAGTATCATTGATCCCGAGCTCTAAGTCCACCGACAAGCCTTACAAAGAATCTCGGATCAAGCCTTTGTGAACCCCGACATTACTCCGGCGCTTTGAGAAAATAGTAGGACAAATCCAGCATCCACTGTAGCCTTTTCTCAAGAAGAGGTAGATCCCGCAGCTTAGGGCACAATAAAGCTCGCATGTAACGGTGAAATGTAAAGGTCAGATAGTGGCCAAGGTCCTCATCGATAACGGATCGCCTCAATGTATCGCTTAGCGCTACCTTGGCTAGATTGCCGCTGACCAATCGCATATACGCCAAAGTGCTATGGTGGTGAGAGCTTTGACGGAACAAGGAGAGAGGTGCCGGGGACATTGACTTGCCAATCCGTGCCTGCATGTACTTTCAATATCACGCTTCAAGTGATGAACATTGAGCCGCTTACACTATGTTGTTGGGGAGGCCGTGGATCCATTCTCGCACGTCGCTCCTTCGACTTTGCACCGTAAGATCAAATACATTAAGGACGGCAAAATCATCACTGAGGGGCGAAGAGGCCATACTGTCACTAAGCCGCAATCACTCCCTTATGTGGAAGCAAATGAGGAGTCATTGGAAAGTTCTTTCCGTGCCCTTGAATTGCAAGATACTGGGAAGGAGGGGGCCATGGCTATGGTGGCCAAAGTAATGTCAAGAAGCGGTATGAAGAGGGTAAAGGCCTAGGCGCCACATTACAAGGGATTGTCGAGCCTATACCGCCATTCGTAAGATAGGCCGTTGTGGTTTGGGGTATGAGGAGGATGCCTCGTGATGGGCGATTCTCGATGAGAAAATGCTTCGGATCGAGATTTGACCGTAAGATGGGAAAGGTGAAAGTAGTCCCGAGAATCACTAAATCTTCACCAAACCGGCCATTCAACATCCGCAAGTACGTAAGAATCACCCGATGATCCATCCATAGATGTCATCCAACCGATTCCTTGTATGAGGCCCTAGTTTCGCCAATGGTCAAGAGCAGAGCTTGACAACCGACAACGGAGGATATCCTGCACTCAATCTCGAGTAAAGTACCTCGTTATCTACACTTGATCACTTTGTCCATGGTGACAAGTGTAATATCAGAATGGACCTTTTCTTATGGCATTAATATTAATGAATTAATAGCGCATTTTTAATCCAATACTCTTTTCTTTCCTTTTAATTCCATCCTTATAACATGTTCTATTCTTTATTCCTTCAGACAATTCATCAATTAACACCTAATAATCCAATAGACTCAAATCCTCCGTTAATTTTGAAATCCCCATAACCGCCATTACTTCAAGTGATTCTGAGGAAGACCTTACAGAGGAAAGCAATGAAAAGATGAACCCTCCTCGTGCCTTGTGAAGATGAAACGCGCACAATAAACTTAGGCTCTAAGAAGTAAAAAGGGAACTTAAGGTAGTGGAGAGTGAGGAATTGGGAGATATGATCGGTCCGCTTAAGGAATTTCTCGACGTGTTCTCATGGAGCTATGATGACATGGTCGGTTTGGACCTCGATAGTAACGCACAAAATTCCTTTGATCCCGTGAACAATCCCTGAAACAAAAGTTAAGGAGAATGAATCCCATACACCGCTTAAGGTTCGGATGAAGTCAAGAAACAAGATGACGCCGGTTCTTAGAAGTGGTCAAATACCCCCAATGGGTGGCTAACGCCGTCCCGTGAATGAAGAAAGACGGAGAGTCGTGGTGTGCGTTGACTACCGGATCTTAATAAAGCTAGTTTGAAAGACGATTTCTCTCCCCACATTGATGTGCTAGTTGACAATGCCGCTGGTTTGGGCAGATGTTCGTATTGATGGGGCATCGTGGTACAATCGATCCCAATGGACGAGGAAGACAAGGATAAAATCGCTTTATCACCCAATGGGGGTATTCGCTATCGGGTCATGCCATTCGGTTGAAGAATGCCGGGCTACTTACCAAATACAAGAATGGTCACATTATTCCACGATATGATGCATAAAGAAGTGGAGGTGTATGTGGATGATATGATCATCAAATCCCGGGAGAGGAGAGCCACGCTCAGTGATAAGGAGGGTGTTTGAAAGGCTCAGAAATATCGCTTGAAGTCGAACTCGCTAAGTGCATATTCTGAGCTAGATCGGGAAAATTGTTGGGATTCATAGTAAGTTTAGAAAGGGATAGAAGTGGACCTGCATAAAGTTCGAGCTATTCAAGAAATGCCGCCCCAAAAATGTAAAGGGAGGTGCGCAGCTCGGGAAAGTTGAACTACATTTCGAGGTTTATTTCTAATCTCACCGCCAAAGCCGAGCCTATTTTCAGACATTCTAAGAACAACCCTACCCAATGGGATTCGGATTGTCAAAAGGCTTTCGAGACAATCAAGCAAGATTTGTCAAATCCACCAAGATTGGTCCCACCGTGGCGTGAAGGCCTTTAATCTCGCACTGGCACCCAACAGATTCTATGGGGTGTGTTTTGGGGCAGCATGATAATTCCTACTAAAAGAGAGGGCCATTTATTACCCGAGCAAGAAGTTCAATGATTGTGAGTCAAGGTACTCTTCTTAGAAAAGACTTGTCACAAGGTTAGCATGGACAAAGAAATCGCCTCAAGCACTATATGTTGAATCACAAGACATGGCTTATCTCCGTGATGGATCCTATCGATACGTATTTGAAAGCCCATTCGTGTCGGAAGGATAGCCAAGTGGCAGGTTATACTCTCCCAATACGACATAGTCTACATGACCCAAAAGCGTGAAAGGTAGCGTGATTGTCGACTTTCCTAGCGTAAAAACCCTATCCAGATTATGAAGCTCAATTTCGAAGTTCTCGATGAACATATTAATGAGGTAGATCGCAAAGAAGACGAGCCAACCGATGTATGGGAAATGTATTTTGATGGAGCAACAATTTATCAGAAATGGAATCGAGTCGCATTAGTATCCTGACGGAAAACATTTCCGATAGCCGCTAAATTGGGGTTTGACTGCACTAACAATGTCGCAGAGTATGAAGCTTGTGTAATGGGTCTACATGCCGCTATAGAGATGAAAATCGTAAAGTTGGAGGTGTACGAGACTCGGCCCGATAATCTATCAAGTCAAGGGAGAATGGCAAACTAAGGATCCCAAGTTGATCCCATATCGTAAGTACTTACATCGGAGTTGATCAAGAAATTCAAGAAATCTCTTTCACTCACCGAGTAGAGACAAGAATCAATTTGTCGATGCCTTAGCTACTCTAGCCGTTATGGCTCAAATCAAGAAGGGCGACGCTTCAGACGCTGAAGATTAAGGTAAGGGATGAGCCACCTATTGCTTCATGATTGAAGAAGAGCCCGACGGAAAGCCTTGGTATCATGACATCCTAGTTCATCAGAGAACTGCAGAATTCCCTTCAGTGGCAAGCAAAAATGAAATGAAGATGATTCTGATGTTAGCATTAGGTACTTTCCCAAAGTGGAGAAACCCTATACAAAAGAAGCTCCAACGGCGACCATCGAGATGCGTAGATGCAAAAGAAGCAAAGAGAATCCTCTTTGAAACTCATGAGGGAAATTGTGCCACTCACGCCAATGGTCACATGATGACGAAGCAAATCATGCGACGTGGGTATTTTTGGACCACAATGGAAAAGGATTGCATCGAGTATTTCCTAAGTGCCACAAGTGTCGACGATTTACGCAGATCCGATAAATGTGCCACCTCACAAGTCGCTCAATCTCGCCTCACCGTGGCCTTTGCAATGTGGGGCATAGATGTGATTGGTCCCATCAATCCCAAGGCATCCAATGGGCACAGATTCATCCTTGTAGCCATCGACTATTTCTCCAAGTGGGTCGAGGCGACATCCTATGCTCACATCACGCAGTAACACGCTTCTCAAATTCTTCAAAACAATATCATCCACGGCATGGTCTACCAATGAAATTGTCACCGATAATGCCAAGAACTTGAATGGTCCAAGATTCAGGAATTATGTGACCAATACAAAATCCGACACCTCAATTCTCCCCATACCGCCCCTGCATGAATGGAGCGGTGGAAGCCGCAAACAAAAACCTCAAGAGAATAATCCGGAAAATGACGGTCACATATAGGGATTGGCATGATATGCTTCCCTACGCCTTCACGCATACCGACTTCCGTAAGAACCTCGACCGGCAACTCCATACTCACCGGTCTACGGATGGAAGTCAGATTGCCTATTGAGGTTGAAATCCCGTCCCTAAGGATTCTGAAGGAATCAGGGATCGATGAGTCAGAATGGATCCAGTCAAGGTTGGATCAGTTGAATTTGCTGGATGAGAAAAGGTTAACAGCAGCATGTCACGGACAATTATACCAGAGAAGAATGGCCAGGGCATTTGATAAAAATGTACGCACACGTGAATTCCAACCCGGGGACCTAGTACTGAAGAAAGTGCTGCTGAACCAAAACGATCCTCGGGGCAAGTGGTCACCAACCTATGAGGGACCCTATGTGGTTAAAAAGACATTTTCCGGAGGAGCCTTGATCTTGACCCACATAGACGGTGAAGAATTCCCGAGACCAGTCAATGCCGACACTGTCAAGAGATACTATGCATAAAAAGGGGAAAGGGTGAAAACCCGAAAGGGCATCCAAAAAAAAAAAAAAAAAAAAAAAAAACCTTCTCGGGGTGAAAACCCAAAAGGGCGTCCCAAGAACCAAAGTGGAGAAATAAGGAAGAGGGTATGAAACCGCGAATAGAGAAGAGACCGTTAAGGCATGAGACTCCGGAGAACTCGAAATAATGGCAGTTAAAAGACTTCAAAACTAACCATAAGGAATATGTGAGATCTATCTTTGTACCTTTTCCTCTCCTTTGAAAGTCTATTCTTTCTAATAAAGTTATACTTCACTCCTTCTGTTGTTATTTTCCCCATGCTATCCTTTCTCTTTGTTTAATGCGCTATTAATTAGTTAAAATTTTTGCCATAAGATTTGAATTTGAAAATTGATAACCTCACGCATTTTATTATGAGATTTGCAGAAATAGCCTTCAAAAAAAAAAAAAAAAAAAAAAACTTCTAGAGTTGAAAACCCGAAAGGGCGCTTCTGGTCGAATGGACGAAGAGAAAGTGAAAACCTGCAAGGGCGCTCCGAGAGTAAGAAGAAAGTCTGAATGAAAAAGGGCATCCGAAAGAACGAGATCATAGGTCAGGTCTTGCAACTCCTCCTCCATTAATCATCCGCCTTCATTGTCTTGTTAAGTACACTTCTTCAGGGAAAGAACTTCATGTGTCAGGGTTAGACTCGCCTTGTAAGTTGATTTTAATTTCCTGCAATTTAAATTTCTGCTATCAACCTCTGGTTCCTTGATCCAAGTTGATTTTAATTTCCTGCAATTTAAATTTCTGCTATCAACCTCTGGTTCCTTGATCCAAGTTGATTTTAATTTCCTGCAATTCCACCATCAACCTCTGGATCCTTGATCCAAGTTGATTTTAATTTCCTGCAATTTAAATTTCTGCTATCAACCTCCGGTTCCTTGATCCAAGTTGATTTTAATTTCCGCAATTCCACCATCAACCTCCGATCCTTGATCCAAGTTGATTTTAATTTCCCGCAATTCCACCATCAACCTCTCGATCCTTGATCCAAGTTGATTTTTATTTCATGCAATTTACTTTTCTGTTATCGACCTCTGGTTCCTTGATCCAAGTTGATTTTAATTTCATGCAAGTCCACCATCAACCTTTGGATCCGCGATCCAAGTTGATTTTAATTTACTGCAATTCCAACATCAACCAATGTCTCCTCGATCCAAGTTTATTTTAATTTCATGCAATTTAAATTTCTGCTATCAACCTCCGGTTCCTTGATCCAAGTTGATTTTAATTTCATGCAATTCCACCATCAACCTCTCGTTCCTTGATCCAAGTTGATTTTAATTTCATGCAATTTACATTTCATCAACCTCTCGTTCCTTGATCCAAGTTGATTTTAATTTCATTCAATTTAAATTTCTGTTATCAACCTCTGTTTCCTTGATCTAAGTTGATTTTAATTTAGCCATTTAAAATTCTATCATCAACCTCTGGTTCCTTGATCCAAGTTGATTTTAATTTCATGCAATTTACATTTCTCGTTATCAACCTCCGTTCCTTGATCTAAGTTGATTTTAATGTCATGCAATTTACATTCCTCGTTATCAACCTCCGGTTTCTAGATCCAAGTTGATTTTAATTTTCTAGGTCATTAACTTAGGTGTGCTTTAGTTCCCTAATTTCAAATACCTAATCGCCCAAAATATGAGTCGAATCTTTACATAATTCCTATACTAAATTTTTCCTTTAATAGAAATTATGTAAAGAGGGGCAAATTGCCGACACCATATTTTGGTCGATCCTAGAATCAATAAAAATTCTTCTTTGAACAAATAATCACGCTTCATCCCTCTTTGATAGGCGGTCACATTTCCGATCTCTCCTCACAAAGACTTGAATCAATGCTAAGTCCTAGCATCCCTTAAAACTCACCGATCTCTCTCAAATCATTTACCGATCCTCAAACCCGCTGTCAATTTCCTGACTGGCAAGTATATTCCTCGATCTCTCGTTGATGAATAAAATGAACGGCACTAGATCTTTTCCTACCGCTTTATTGCCGACTCCTTTCCGAAAGTTTAAGAGCTAAAGTTTTGGTTCGATTCCGATCTTAAGTGTTCGAGTTAAATTTTCACCAAGTTCTGCTCAAAGATTTCTTCCCTACCGATCTCATGTTCAAAGTGCTTTCCGATCTCTCATACTTAGATTAATAATCACATTTAGTTTTTGTTTTGTCGTGCTCATACAATCAAATACTCGCATAAACAATGGTTTAAAATTTTCCGATCACAATCATTCATTGAACAAAAGGCATTTCATTTCATGTCATAATTTGTACAGTTATTCTACTGGGGATCACCCCACTGATCTACATTTGATCACTCCTCTCTCCTCTCACCCTGGGCCATCCTCACTGCCTTCATCATTGTCCTCGTGGAGCCACATCGCCATCCAAGAAAAGTCTTCTTCGGGTAACGCCCCGGAGTGCGGCCAAGAGATCCTTGTGAGCCTTCACATAGGCCTCGGCTATTCCCGCCACCATCTCCTCATCCCTCTCCTTAAGCTCCTTGTCTTTCTCCTTAAGCTCCTTATCCTTCGCCTCAAGTTCCTCTATAAGTTGAGCGACTGAGCGCTTCGCTGGCGTGAAGCACTGACTTCCTTAAGAGCACGGTCCCTCTCATCCAAAGCACGATTCTGCTCGCCAACCGGTCTTCATGGAGCTTTGCCCGCCCTCGACTTGAGATATATAATCCCGAGCGGATGAGAGTTGGGATCTGAGGGAATCCACCTCCGATTCTTCTTCCCGATCTCCTTACCCAGCGCCGAATCCTTTCCTGATCATGGTCCGGTTCACTAGACACTCCACGCTTAAGCTCATGGTCCGAGTCAATATGTCGCCGAGACCATTCTCGGGATAGCTCGTCCCGATCCTCCGAAAGAAGATGGTAGACCCTGTGACTTTGGCGAAATCGAGTTCTCCTCGACAACCGATTATTCCTCAAGCAATGATCAAGATTTGAGCGCCCCGAGAAGAGGTCCTCCTAAGCTTGAGTAGGCCCCCTTCCCCGCTTGGAACAATCGCAAGAGTCTGAGGTCGCTCCTCCGATCTAGGAGGAGATCGGTAGCTTCAGTGGTCTGGACCCAAGGTTGGGGAGGATCACTTTGTATCTCCTGTGTTCGTGATCGGGCGCTTGGAGTCGCTCAACGCTTTATCTCCTTTATCTTCCGAGATCTCTCTCCTTCTTCCGCTTCTTGAACCTCACCACCCGCCATACCGCACAAAGAAAAGGTTAGTGAGATCGCTAAGGTCCCGAGATCCGAGGTATAGAAAATACCGATGCCGAGGTTAGAGAGCGGAAGTTCGCGGTCTTGGCCAAAGGAGCACTGAACAAATTAATGGTGCACTTCTAGCCACCGAATCCAAACAAGAATACTTTTAGTGGCAGCCTCACTCTTCAGATCCATCACTATCAAACTTTCCTCTTCGCCAGTGGTAATATGGTTCTAAGCAAGGGTCCCCGTACCACCACCATGGGGAAGTCTCAAAGCGCTCGGATCTTTGCTCCTCACAATGAAGAAACGATTCTTCCAGCTTCTAAGAGACGAGGGCGATCGAAAAGAGCTCGCAATTAGGCTTCACTGAAAGAACCAAAGTGGTCATCGCCCTTTCGTGAGTTAGCCGTGCAGCTTGGCGAACACTTTAGCCAGAGGTCCGATTCCCTTAGCTCGCATAGACCTCTAAAGCTACCAAGATCCGCCACGAGTTGGGGTGAATTTGAACAATGGATGCTCGGTGAAGTTTTAGGACTTCCTTATAGAAATCGCTCAGAGGGAACCTCGCATCGCCTTTAACTGCTCCTCATACACCATAACCCGCTGCTCTTCTTCAAAGAAGTGATCGACACGGTCGCCATGGCACTTGATTAGCTCGAACGAATCAGACAAATATTGTATTCTTGAACAAACGATCGCAGAGCGGATTCTCAAGAACCGACTAAGCTCGCCTATGGGAAGGGTCTTCTCTTGAAGAAGGGCGCAGACGCTTTAATGGTACGACCCGCCGACTGGAGCAGGACCCTAAGGGGTCCAGTTGCGCGCTTGGTTCGATCGCTTCTTCTTCATCGACGATGACCAAGAGAACTCAATGGAAGGAGGGCTCGCCGCTCTCGACCTTCTGCACCGCCATTTTCAAAAGAAACAAAGAACTTAAACAAAAAGAAGATTAAAGTCCTTACCAGAGTCTAATCGGCGCTGAGAAACCGGAGAAAATGAGAGAACTTCAAGTTGTGAGCAGTGAGATTGAAAATGAAATGAGAGAACAATCGCTAACCCTCCCGCCTATTTATACTAGTCCGAGCATTTAATGCTCGCGAGGTTCTAGGCGCAGATCGATTGGTGAGATTGACAAATTGCTTCGACACTTTTCTCAAATATCCGAATGTTCAGAGATCGGTTAATTGAGATCGCATAATAAGTTAAATATTTTAAAATAAGGAATCAGTTAAGTGTCATTCATGTAAAGAATCAGAACTGAAAAATCTATCAGAGATCGTAAAATAATCAATGCAAAAATAAGATGAGAACCGACAAAATAAAGTCTTTATTCTCAAAAGATCTGATTACATCATTTGGGCGATCTCTAGGATCTGACACAATAAAGGTCTAGCTACATCATGTGGCCGATCTCTAGAGATCCGATTACATTGAAAATTACATCATTTGGACGATCTCTAGAGACCGTGAAAATCCTATCCAAGAGGTCGATGATCTAAGGATCGCTTTATAATCGATCCCAAGGATACTCCTGTGAGATCCATGGATCGCTTTATAACTAATCCCAAGGATACTCCTGTGATCTAAGGATCGCTTTATAATCGATCCCAAGGATATTGCCGACCGGAAGCTTAATCCGTTTAACACCCAATGTGGATCGTAATCGCCGTTTAACACTCAATGTGATGAGAAGCCGAATGAACTCGCTTGAGCAACTCGAGATCGGTACAACCAAGCCCGCAATACGGATCGGTCAAATCCAGCTTCTTCACCATCGCCAATTAGGACCATCCAATCACCGGATCAGAATTTTCAATGAGGAATAGGAATTCCATCTAAGAGGATCAAAACCACGCTTGTAGCCTAACTTTCCTAATGCCTAGAACCAAGAAACAAGGAGAAAGAGAGAAAATCGAATGAAGGAAATGCCACTATCAACAGGTATATATAGGGAAAATGGGCATTTAATGTCGAAGGAAAACGGCTTGACGCTTCAAAATCGAGATGTAATTAATGCTTGGACCGAATCCGCATCGATCAAGGGATAAAAGAGATCGGAGATAGGAGATCAGCATGAGAGATCGGAATAGGAGCTAGGGAGGGATCTAAGACAAAAAGAATAAGACAAATTCCAATAACCGCCGTAATCAGAGCCGAGGTAGTTAAAGCGTGGCGCACGAGATCTCCACCGCACGCCTAAGAATCGCCCGCACGTCGACAGTGTGCCGTGGTATGTCATGACATACCTCAGACATCCCAATCTCCACCGTTGATCTCACTTGTAAGGATGAATCCGAACCCTTGGATCAAAAGAGAAGATGATAATACCATGCTTTTTCACTCTCACTCGATCGTTCCGACAAGAGGATTCAAGACCGCTTGATTAAAAGAGGAAAAGGACAAATACTTTGAGAAGCGATCTCACCATTCGCTTTGATTCTCTTTAATTCCCGAACATCCGATCATGTACTTCAAAATCCCGACCTCCATCTCCTCAAAATGAATCCCGACCCTTCATGGGGAGCACCCGATTCCTATAAATACTGCATGAAAACTGCTCAAGGGGGGGACAAAAAAATATAGGCAAGAGGTCGCTATTATCGTGGAGGAACTCAAACTTCATTCAGCTTTGTTACTCATGCTTTGTAGTGATTAAAAATACTTTTGAAACTAGTTTTCAGGAGTGTTTTCTTGAAAAAGATTTTGAATATTGGAACTCTACATTTCCAGCTTGTTCATTATCCGTCATACTCTCATCATCTCTCGCTTCCTTTCCTCTGCTCAAGCTCAACTTCCTTTCACCTGGTTCTTACCCTGCTACCTTTTAGCTAAAGCATCTCTGCTTTCACGACAGACATCAACTCTCAGCCGATCAATCCGCCATCACTGCTTACCACTTCACGCTTATTTCAATATATTTGGCTCTCATGTAAGAGTTCACACTCATCGCTTACGCTTATTTCCTCGTGACTTCCTTTGTTCTTCATACATCCGCAACTTTCTTCAAGGTTATTTTGTACAAGAGAACCCAAGAGAAAATATTGTTATAAGAGTTCATGTTACTGCTTTATTAAGCGCCTACGCTTATTTCCTCATTTTCCTTGTTCTTCTTACATCTAGACCATTTCTCGCACAAGCAATCCCAAAGAAAGTCACTCAAATCATTTTTTAGTGATCGCTCATTTTATTGATCTCGTCATTTCAAAACCGCTTTTTCTAACTCTTTGTAGTATGTAAATGGTTGGGTAAACGAGGTAGCTGCAACTTAGAGGTCTCCTTTAAAAAAGGACCGAATAACATGTCAGAAGATAGCCGAACTATTAGGCCGACGAAATAAAGCAATTCGACAAAGATGTCATGAAATGGAATAAGACCAAAGTAAACTAAACAGAGTGGATCGATCATTAATAGATATTGGTAAAATGACTACATGAAAAGGTCTGAATCAAGTCTAGTGTTCCCTGCTCAGCCACAGGATATCCATAAACCTTATCCTGGCATTTTTGAAGGTCGAATTCTTAGTTTTAGGTTCTAAAACCCGTAGTCGTGGTTAAATTTTTAAAGGTCGGAAAAGTCTTTGTCCGAGTCTCATCAAAATAGAAGGGGCTCGAAGAGTCCTTATCCTATCCTTGCCTAAAAGTTTTAAGTCAACTCTTAAAGGAGATCGGAGGAGGGTTCTTATCCGGTCTCCCTTCAAAATTTTGATAAACAATAAGTAGGGATCTAAGAGAGTTCTTATCCGGTCTCAACTCAAAACATTAACGAATAATTCTAAAGGAGATCGGAGGAGGATTCTTATCCTCCTCTCAAAATTTTAATAAATAACTCTAAAGGAGATCGGAGGAGGGTTCTTATCCGGTCTACTCCCAAAATTTTAATAAATAACTTAAAAGAGATCGGAGGAGGATTCTTATCCGGTCTCCCTTCAAAATTTTAATAAACATTAAATAGGGATCGGAGGAGAGTTCTTATCCTGGTCTCAACCTCAAATTTTAATAAACATCGAAAGAGATCTGAGGAGAGTTCTTATCCGGTATCGTCCACAAAACTGCAAATAAATAACTTAGAAGAGACCCGAGGAGGGTGCTTAACCGGTCTCCGCTAAAAAGTTTAATGAACAACTAAAAAAGATCTGAGGAGAGTTCTTATCCGATTCTCACACCTGCTCACTAAGGTTGTCTCATTTACTTATGTATCCGGTGATCCAAATTTAGTGAAAAATCAAACATTCCTTCTACCAAAAGGATTAACATTGCCGCTAAGCCCTTCTAACTAATTTGTAAAGGACGCAATTAAATCTACTTACCCTTATTAAGGGACGAGGTGGGGTGCCTAACACCTTCCCCACCCGCTACTTTAATTCTAACTTAGAATCTGTTTTGAAGTGGTTTCATTTTTAATTTAACTTCTCAAATGGTTTTCTTTAGTTTCCCTCAAAACTAAGGTGGCGACTCCTCACTCTTTCCCACTTCGGTGAGTGATCGTCCGGGCGACCGCAAAATCCCATTGCGACAACCTCTGAAGGCGAAATGACCAAAATGCCCTCCGTTTGGCTTAACGGGTCAAAATTGTCTGTACCGATTGAAAAATTTTTCTAGGTATTTTCTTGGCATTCTAATGCCATGGGAACCTCAATTACCCTTCTCTGGAGTCCCAAAAATTATTTTATAATTTTTCCCCCGGGTCTAGGGCTCCTCGTTGCGAGAACCGCAACTTCCCTCCGGTTACCCATCGCTAGGGCACCGGCTCATTTGACTTGGTTGTATTTTATTTCTAAAATTTTTACTAAATTTTTCTTATTAATATTTGAGTTAATTATGGTTCCTGACTTTAGTTTAAATATTTTTCCGGACATTCTAGCTGTCCGGACCGACACCGGTCACCGGAATAGTAGGATGTACGGAGTGGTTACCGGGAGGGTGTTACAGATTCCTTATGCTTCAACTATTGGAAGTTTAATGTATGCAATGTTGTGTACTAGGCCGGATATCGCATATGCTGTTAGTTTGACTAGCAGGTTTCAATCCAGTCTAGGTTTGGAACACTGGATAGCTATCAAGAATATCCTTAAGTACTTGAGAAGAACTAAGGATTTATTCTTGATTTATGGAGATGGTGACTTACAATTGGATGGTTATACTGATTCTGATTTCCAATCAGATATCAATGATACAAAGTCTATCTCTGGGTATGTTTTCATTTGTAATGGTGGTGCAGTCAGTTGGAAGAGTTCCAATCAGAGTATGACTGCAGATTTCACTACAGAGGCTAAGTATATTGCTACATCAAATGCTGCAAAGGAAGCTGTTTAGATAAAGAAGTTCGTGATAGAACTTGCAGTAGTTCCTTCCATTGATTCAGCAGTTTCACTCCACTATGACAACAATGGAGCAGTCATACAGGCTAAGGAACCCCGGTCTCACCAGAAATCCAAACACATAGAAAGGCGCTACCATATTATCAGAGAGATAGTTAGGCAAGGCGATATAGCCATGCAGAAAATAGCATCAACTGAAAATCCAGCTGATCCATTCACTAAACCTATGTCACAAACTCAGCTAGACCGACATCTTGAGAAGATGGGTCTAAAATATTGTAATGAATGGCTCTAGTGCTAGTGGGAGATTATTAGTAGTATGCCCTAGAGTATATCATTAAGTATATATCTTGTACATGTTTTATTAATAAAAAGGCAATTTCACTTTTCCGTTTACATAATACATTTATGTGTAATAGAAAAGGTCCATTGATGTTTTGTTAGAAATTCTATTCTTAAGTTATTAAGAATATGAGTGACATTATTTCTAGCACAAAGTATCATAAATTGGTTCATAATCGAGGATACACAATAAGGACATGACTTATCTAGAAAGATTATAATCATGTTTGTTCCCAAGTTATTTATATGAGATGTAAATAAGATGGAATAGTGAGTCTCATGCCATATAACAAACATGATAGGCACTTATGCATGATAAGTAGGCTCAAGCAGTGACACTTATGACAAGCACGTGGAGTTTACTCTTATCAATGCATTCTCATAAATCATATCAGTGCATATAATCATTAGACCTGAGATAACATAGTTATTTTGTATATAGGTGGTTTGAGTTTGATACTGCTTTCATACTTGTATTGTGAATGGGTATATGGGCATGTATTGGCTCCTACTAGTTATATATAGAGATAGGTGTTGATCAAGATGGAATCTATTATCCTAAGTAAATAGGGATAAAATCCTATGTTCATTTAATTATTCTTGATGTTTCAAGTTCCTAGCCAGGACAGATAGATTTAATCAGAAAAGAGTTTCTGATGAGAAAATCTTTTTAATCAAGAATTGGATTTAAAAGAGAATATAATATTCATAGCAAATGGGGTTTGACATAAACCATGACTCCAGCTTGAATTGGGATTTTGTAACAGAGAGATTCTAGTGCATGGTTACATATGATTATAGGTTCATTTAAAGGTATTCCTTGTTACTGATTGGGTAGCCATGGCATGCTATACTAGGTGTCAACCATGGTCTAGATGCCTAAAATGATTTAGAGAAATCATTTATGGTAAGAAAGAGTTTTGATGATATTAAGAGTTAATATCATATCTCATTGCCAATTAGTGATGAGCCTAGTAAGTCACACACATATACAAGATAATCACCAAGTAAAATGTGATTTAATTGATTAATTAAAGAGTTTAATTAATTAATTAAATAGGTTTGGTTTGCAATAAGATTGCAAAGTCCCTAGCATGACTTGAAACCAAATCTAGGTTATTGGATCTGTAGTATAAGTTAAATTTATATTTAAAGTGTTTAAATATGAATTTAATTATGGGAAATTAATTAATTAATTTATATTTGATATAAATTGGTTAGAAGAGGAAAAATAATTATTTTGGGTTCAGAACTCAAAATTAAAACACAAGGGTAATTTGGTCATTTCACAGGGTGACATGTGGCACCATTAGATGGTGACACATGGCACCATATAAGCTTGCCATTTCTCTTCCAATTATGTAAGATGATCAAAGTCAAGATTAAATCTAGCTTTGACACTTGGCTTAATGTGATTAAGTCAATTAAAATTGAAGATGCAATCAGGTGATGACCTAATTATAAAAGGGAAAGAATGAAAAATAAAATACACACATTCTAATTTTTCTAAAGAGGTGCCGCCACCCATAAAGTTCTCTTCCTCTCTTTTTCTTATTCTCTCATCAATTCAAAGAGAATTGTCCATATTTTCTTGAATTAAAATTGCTAGAAATTGTTTCTAGTGTCCTATATATATATCTACAACCACTTTAAAGGCAAATCCCTAATTTTTAATTGGTTGGCAAGGCTTGAGAAGCTGTTCAAGGGCCTGCCATTGGTGATCTTGGTGTGGACAAACTAGAGGGATAAAATTTTGGGTCCTAGGTGCTTCCCAAAAGTACCAATCACATTTACAGTGCATCAAAAGGTTAGTGCACATATTCTTGTATTAATCTAGGGTTCTAATGAATTAATTTATTAATTCAAAATCTTAAATGGAAAATGTAGATCCTAATACATATTAAAAGTGTTTTAATATGCATTTGAACATTGAAATCAATTAGGTATATAATGGATATTGCATGATTCATGAAAACCTAGAAGAAAATTTTTGAATTCAATGTTCTATTCTAACAATATTCATGCTTCTGCTCCTACAGTTTCAAGTTCCTGGCTAAGACAGACAGATTTAGTCAGAAAAGTGTTTCTGATAAGAAAATCTAATTAATCAAGAACTGGAATTAAAAGAGAACATAATGTTCATAGCAAATGGGGTTTGACATTAACCATGACTCCAGCTTGAATTGGGATTTTGTAACGAAGAGATTTTAGTGCATGGTAACATATGATTAAAGGTTCATTTAAGGTATTCCCTGTTACTGATTGGTTGGCCATGGCACGCTATGCTAGGTGTCAACCATGATCTATGAGATGCCTAAAATGATTTAGAGAAATCATTTATGGTAAGAAAGAGTTCTGATGATATTAAGAGTTAATATCATATCTCATTGCCAATTAGTGATGAGCCTAGTGAGTCACACACATACATAAGTCAATCACCAAGTAAAATGTGATTTAATTGATTAATTAAAGAGTTTAATTGATTAATTAAATAGGTTTGATTTGCAATGAGATTGCAAAGTCCCTAGCATGGCTTGAAACCAAATCTAGGTTATTGGATGTATAGTATAAGTTAAATTTATATTTAAAGTGTTTAAATATAAATTTAATTGTGAGAAATTAATTAATAGAGATTAATTAATTAATTTATATTTGATATAAATTGATTAGAAGAGGAGAAATAATGATTTTGGGTTGAGAACTCAAAACTAAAACATAAGGGTAATTTGGTCATTTCACATGGTGACATGTGGCATCATGAGATGGTGACACGTGGCATCATATAAGTTTGCCATTTGTCTTCCTATCATGCAAGGTGATCCAAGTCAAGATTAAGTCTAGCTTTGACACTTTGCTTAATGAGATTAAGTCAATTAAAAATAAGATGCAATCTAATGGTGACATGTGGCAAAGGGATTAAGTGATTATTTGACCTAATTATAAAAGGGAAAAAAAAAAAAAAGAAACAAAAGAGAATTCTCTCTATTTTTCTAAAGGTATGCACCACTACTCCATCTTCTTCCTCTTGCTTTCTCATCAATTCAAAGAGAAATCATTCATTCCCTTTGAATTAAAATTGCTAGAAATAGTTTCTAGTGTTGTATACACACATACAACCTCTCTAAAAGCAAAACCCCAAATTATAATTGGTTGGCAAAGGCTTAAGAAGCAAAATTGGGGGCTGCCATTGGTGATCTTGGTGTGGACAAGCTAGAGTAACAACACTTGGGGTCCTAGGAGCTTCCTAAAGGTGTCAATTGCATCCATAGTGCATCAAAGAGGTTAGTGCCCAAATTTCTCTTTCAAATTAAGGTTTAATTGAATTAATTTATTAATTCACAATCTTAAATGGCAAATGAAGATCCTAATACATATTAAAAGTGTTTTAATATGCAATTGAGCATTGAAATTAATTAGGCACATAAGAGATATGGCATGCTGCATGAAACCCTAGAAGAAAAATTTTGAAATCCAATGCTCTAATGCACCAATTACCATGCTTTCACTCCTTTAAGCCAAATGTTACATGCTTGCTTCTATGAGTAATAAGTTACAAAAGCAGCATGAAAATATGCAAAGTGCAAGTGAGATCCTCCTTCACCTGCAAGAGTTGTATGGTGACCATAGCAGGAATGCTAGGTATGAGATATCTAGGCAACTATTTTGAATGAGGATGTCTGAGGGACAGAATGTTGGGGATCATGTCCATAAGATGATTCAGCTTATAGAGCGTCTGGAACATCTTGACTTTAACATGGATTTCCAACTGCAGACGGATTTGATCCTTCAGTCCCTACCTGAGTCATTTGGGAATTTTGTGACAAATTTTCATATGACTAAGCAAGAATACACCTTTGCTAGTTTACTTAACATACTGGTTATTGCCCAAAAGAATATGTCGAACAATAAAGGAAAAGAGGTAGCTTTGATTGCATCTTCTTCTTATGTTGGAAAGTCCAAAAAGAAGAAGGGCAATAAGAATAAGAAACCTCAAGTTCCAGGACCTTCCAAGAAAATAGCCAAACAGAAAGGGAAGACCAAAGCTGATGGAGGCAAAGGAAAGTGTTTCCACTGCCAGAAGGATGGGCACCGGAAAGGGAACTGCCCAGAGTATCTTGCTTCTCTGAAGGACAAGAAGGATACACCTTGAGAAGGTATGTCTATATCATGTTATTTAGATGCTGATGATGCTCATAGTTCATCTACAGCTTGGGTTTTAGATACTAGTGCCAGTTCTCACATTTCTTATGATATGCAAGAACTAACAAACAGTAGCAGCTTGCATGCTAGAGATGTTAGACTCCGAATTGATGATGGCTCAACTATTGAAGCTTTAGCCATAGGATCTAAATCTTTTTACATGTGTGGACATGTTTTGTGTTTGAATAATATTTTGTATGTACCTGATGCTTTTAAGAGCATCATTTCTATATTTAGTTTGACTAGAAATGGTTATGAATTTCAGTTCACAAATGATGTTTACAATACTTATTTTGGAAATAAATATATTGGCTCGGGTTATATGCATGATGGTCTTTATTATTTAGATAATAATATTAAACACAAATTGAATGCAAGCAATCTAAATGAATATAATGCCATGACGAAAATCAACTTAAGGTCAAAATATATTTGGCACATAAGATTAGGTCATGTTACAAAAGATAGGGTTACAAAACAGGAGAAAATGGGGATTTTATCCTCATTGGGTTCTGAACCTACTCTAATTTGTGAATCCTGCCTTCACGAAAATGGCTAGATCACCCTTTGTTGGACAAGGACTAAAAGCTGAAAATATTTTGGAGCTAATACATAGTGATGTATGTGGTCTATTTAAGGAAATGGCTAGAGGCAGTTTTCATTACTTTATTACCTTTACTGATGATAAATCAAGTTTTGGATATTTGTATTTGATGAAATACAAACATGAATCCTTTGAAAAGTTCAATGAATTAAAATCTGAAGTAGAAAATCAAACAACAAAAAGTATTAAAACTCTTCGATTAGATCATGGAGGTAAATACTTAAGTACTAAATTTGAATACTTGAAAGAGTATGGCATTGTTTCCCAGCTGACTCCTCTAGGAATGCCACAGCTGAATGGTGTAACTGAAAGTAGAAATCGTACCCTATTAGATATGGTATGTAGTATGATGAGCTATACTGATATGCTAATCTCCTTTTGGGGATTTGCATTAGAATTAGCTTTGTCACACCCTACCCCTCAGTAAGATGTAACATAATCCCGTAGTACATATAATGAATTACCGTACTTCGCCTACCATTAAACATACTACAAGGGATTTTAAAATAATTTTCTTACTTTTCGAAGGTGGCGAGCACTTTTGATAGGAATTAAAAGCTTTTACTTGAAGTTTAAAGACTAACTAAAATTTTTGTACATTGTTATTTTTACGCAAATTTTAGAAAATTTTCTGCAGAGTGTCGTATATATTTGGGAAAAATAATTCTTTAAACACCTGTAAAAACACTTCAATCACTTATTTCATCAAAATCAACCACTACCACAACACAAATCAACATCATTTCTTCTAACTCCATAATTCAAAACAATTCTCAATTCAATTGTCTTCAAAAATAATATTAAATAACTACATTCATTACAAAACTCAAAAATATGTTTGAACATTATAATAATTTGAATTTCATTACATACCAAAATAATATTACAAGAGTTTTTGTACAACTGCTCAAACAATTTACATACATATAATTACATACATAATCAAAATCTAATATACAAGGGCATACATATAATATTCCCGAGGCTAGTCACAAGCAGTCTTCAAGGTGCAGCTGTAGGAATCTCACTCAACTGCTTTATCTCTACTCTCACCTGCGATAGCATACAAAGCTATCACTGAGTGGTGAACTTAGTGGTGCACAACTATAATTTAAAATATAATACAATATACATTGACAATAATTATACTAAAAATTTTAGAATCTCGAAATTTAACCAATTTTTAAATGTCAAAATTTTCATTGTCAATAATAATAGTCACTTGTTAAAATAACCTTGATCAAAATTTCAATTTGTCAAATCACAACTGAATAATAAAAATAATTTCTGCATTTATGGAAATAAATAATTATTTTAACAAAATCATTTGTGCACAATCTCATTTCAAATCACAATTTCTTATCAAATCAAAATCCATTCTTCATCTCACTAACTATGCAAGACTGCTACGAAAGGGCCATCTTCGGGGTGATTCTAACTCCCTATGGTCGGGGAGGTTGAATCGGGATTCTAACTCCCTATGGTCGAGGAGGTCGAATCATTGTGGACAGTACACAACACAATAATGAAACTTACGACGGGACAATAACAATTACTTAGATCTAACCTCTAATAAGAGGAGAATCTAAGCCTGTGCACATACCATGGTATTCAAAACAAAACAAAGCTAACTTTATTGTTTCATCAACAAATGATATAGATACAGGTAATAACCTAGTCAAGCATCTATAGTGAGATATAAAACATATCATGCATTTGTTTGTCCTTTTTGTGAGCATAAATCACAACACTATTAATTCAAGATCAATTCCAATATTTCATAATTTTTTTTTATGCTCATCACAATCCAAAACAAAATTTTGTATTTTATTCATGCAAATTGCCCGTCACAATTCAAAACATAATTCCAATGCAATTTTCAAAGCATGATTTATCCAGTCCAAAACAACATTCAATAATTGTTGAAATAATATTTCACAAAACTAAACTCATGCTTGCTATACCAATTTCAATAATCATTGAAATAAATCTTATAATTGATAAGCATAGTGCATAAGGAAAAATAAAATCATTTAATTACGTAAAATATTCAAAACATATTTAATTAAAAACTAGTTTTGCACAAACCTCTTTTGTCGACTCAATTTACTCAAACTTTCGTTTCTCCTTCAAAGATCCATTTTCAACTGAAACACATATATTTAAAGTGCTTCAGTATCTATTTCTAATATTTAAATTCCAATAATTTCTTTGCAGACTTATCCTACTTATTACTGTTTATAAATTTCGGGTCTTTCATATTTTTGTGTATGGTGGCACTATTCATGGCACTATTCAAGTTAAAATGTTGACTTTTCTATACTTAATAGGTTTATTAGTTCTAATTGCACCGATATGCCACATTTTGGGTGTCAATTTTGTTGCCATTGATTGCCAATTCAATTTCTAAGTCTCCTAAGAGAAATTATAATTTTTCAATTTTGGTCCCCTGTATTCTACTATTCCATTGGTTAAGTTTCTATGGTAATTTGGCTAAGTTTTCTTCATAGAAGTTGTTCCTTATTGTCTTAAATTTATTTTTCTTTTTGAATCACTCCATTTGGAGTTATGTAGCTCAGGTTATGCCTATTTTTCTAAGACTGGCCGGATTGGTCCAAACCTAGAATTCTGGGCATTTTTTGGATACTGGCAGTTTTTGTGGGTTGATTGCAAGTGACTTTCGAATAGGTTTTGTTCAGAATTTGAGTTTTTTTTCTTCATGAAAGTTGTAGGGCTATGTCTCAGCTTTCCATCGGTATAAGATTAAGGTCATTTGGACCTTCCTAGATAAAGTTATGTTCATTTAAGTAATTACTGTTCATTTGGTCATTTTTATACAGGTTAGTGTGCCCAATTTCGGATTTGACCTAATTGTTTACTAAGTTATGGTCACTTTCTGGGCATGATTTCTGAATAAAAAATGTGCCATTTTGTGTCTAGTTTCATTCCCAATTGACTTCACATCTATTGGGTTGGTAAATTTCCAGTTTTGGTCCGTGAAAGGGACCTAGGTTAAGCTGCCATAATATGAACACTAAACAATCTGAATTTCAATTTGGTTCTATCAATTAACACACACTACAAATGGTCCCATTTGACCATTTCTAACCCTCATTATGATCATTTCCATCCATTGACCATTTTCTACAATTTTTCTTTTCCAAACCCTAAGTCAAAAACCCTAATTTTCTAATTATTGCATCTCACTAAATCAAAGCATATAAATATGATCAATCAACTCATTTAAGCTCATGCTCACCTTTAATTCAATCAAGCTCAATCAATTCCTACCACATCTCAAGTTGGCTGAAATTCCATGGAAGGCATAACACCTTACCCCTCCGTAAGGCATAACATGTTCCCATAGTATACATAATGAATTATCAAACTTCGCCTACTGATAACTCATTAAATATATTACAAGGGATTTTAAACAATTTCATATGTCCTTATACAGTAGTGAGCACTTTTGATAGACTTTAAAACCTTTTAATCAAAGTTAAATTACACAACAAATCTGCAATATCAATAGATTCTATAAAAATATCGGCAGAGTGCCGTCTGTATTTTGAACAAAACAGTTCTTCAAAAACCTGTAAAAAGCACTTCTAATATATTAGTTTCATTCCCAAACTCCAATATAGCTCAACACAAATCAATTTTCTCAACATTTGTCAAACTCAATTCAACCTCATTTTCAGTAGTTCCAAAAATAGAATGCAAAATGACTTAGTAGTTCAAAAGCTGAGATAAGAGAAGTATAATACAACATTTTTACAGGCCAAAATAATTTACAACTTTAGTTTACAACTGCTCAAGACCAAGTACAATATGTATATACAATTCACATACATTACAACAAAAGTTACAAAGAGGTGGTATACTCAATATACCCGGCAAAATCCCAAAATGTGTAGCACAAGTAGCCTACTTTGCTGCTTTATCTGTCTGTCTACCTGCAACAGCAATGAAAAAGCTATCGCTGAGCCAATGTCTCAGTGGTACACAACATTAAGAAAATACGATTTAAAACTATAAACCATAAATCATATGAACTGTGGATATATAAAATCATAGTTAATTTCAAAAGACAGAGAATGTCATAAAGAATTAAACTTCATTTCACAATGTCTCAATAAATACTAATAAATCACACACACAGCTTAATCATGATTTCAAAGTCCAATTCGTCCCAAAAGCCAATGGCTAATGAGGAATAACATAGCTAGCTAGCAATTATATGAGTACACATCTTATTCGTTCTCAACTGGCACACACCTCAACACTTCAGCCGAAGAGGGAATTCAAAGCCACTTCGTCACACTAAACAAGCTAGCGAGGAATTCAATCAAATATACAAGATAGCTATGGTTTTCAAACCATTTTCAATATTTTTCAAGCAATAAGTATCCATCAAATTTCATTCAAACAAATTTTTCACAATTTAAGCAATAACATACAAATTGTCATAATTTATTTCAAGTAAAAATTCAAAAGAA
The DNA here is from genome assembly GCF_030052815.1 of Hevea brasiliensis. NCBI lineage: Eukaryota > Viridiplantae > Streptophyta > Magnoliopsida > Malpighiales > Euphorbiaceae > Hevea > Hevea brasiliensis. The sequence continues at coordinate 55,294,535 of NC_079499.1, forward strand.
ATAACTGTTGTGCATAAACTACTGATGAGTAGCCTCTTGGCCTTGACTTAGTGGTTCTTTTCCCTTCCCTGAGTCTTTGCTAACTGAAACACACAATTTAAAGTGTTTTAGTACTCATTTAAATTGTTTCTAATAATAAGGTTCAATAATTAAATTTTATTAATACTATTACTTTCATTAGTCAACCAATAATATTGACCTTTGATGTACTCTAAGTGAGTCAATTTTAATGTCCCCAATTTGTCACATTTTATAGTCTCTAAGTGTTGGTATATGTTACCAATTTCATTTTAGAGTTTATTACATTTTATTGCAATTTATCAGATTTTGGTATGCTATTTTGACCTAGCAGGATGACCTAGTTCCCTCAGTTTCTAGGTTCTAGTCAGAATTACAAACTTGTAGGTCTATGTCTTATTTAACTTTTGCCACAAATTTTAGGTTATTTGGAGTTTACTAGGCCAAGTTATGGTCATTTTACAATGCTGGACAGGTTGCACTAAAATGGCCAACTTAGGTCATTTCCAATTTTCGCAGGTTTTATACCTGAATTTGTGAAAGCATTTTGACTCGGTTATGGTCATTTCTGGGTTTTGTGATCTCTATAAAAGATGTAGCCCTATGTCTAAGCATTCCAACAGCACAAACTTTAGGTCATTTGGACCTGTTTTGAGTAAGTTATGGCCAAAAGACTAACTACTATTCAAATGGTCAATTTCTGGGTTTACAATGTTGCAAGGATTAGGTCAGTTTTAGTGTCACTTTCCAGACAGAATTTTAGTAGGCTTTCAACATGAAAGTTGGCCCACTATGTGCCTAGTTTCATCTCCAATTAGTCTCATACCAATTGGGGTCACAAATTTAGAGTTATAGGCATAAATGCATACTGCCCTTTACACTTTCCTCAAACACCAATCACATATACATTCAACTTGCAAAATTTAAACTTTTCATACCTAATTCTGATTTGGTACCATACCAAATTTTTCACACCTTACCTCTCTGTAAGGAATAACATGATCCCGTAGAATACCTAATGAACTACCGAACTTCACCTACCGATAACTCATTAAGTACCCTACAAGGGATTTTAAAATAATTTTCTTATTTTTGATAAGTGGTGAGCATTTTCTAATAAGTACTTAAAACATTTAGTTAAAATTTAAAACTTGTTAATATTTTTGGCCCATTTTATTTTAACGCAAATTTTATAAAAATTTTGATAGAGTTCCCTCTGTATTTTGAGAAAACAGTTCTTCAAATACCCGTAAAAAGCACTTCTAAAAATTTTTCTCAACCACTACTTCAATTTCACAATCAAACTCATCAATTTCAAAATCATTTCAATAAATTTCTCAAGTTCAAAATTCAATAATCCTCAACATACTAGCAATACATTTCATTTAAATTAAATAAAATTGTTGTACTCATATTTCATTAGAGACAAAACAATTTATATACATTCTTACAAAATTTACATAAAAAAAAAAACTAAACTTTATTACAAACTTCATACAAATTTTTGTACAAGCTGCTCAAGACCCATTTGCATGTCCATACATTTTGTAACACCCCTAAGTTCGGTAGTGCGTTCTGCTGTTCCAGTGACCAGTGCTGTCCGGACAGCTAGGATGCCTAGAACCACACTTCAATGAGAGTGAGGAGACATAAAATAATGAAATACAAGAAAAGAAAGTACAAGAAAAACAAAGGAAAAATGATAGCAAAGAAATGTGATCAAGTTAAACGAGCCGGAAAACCTAGCGATGGGTGACCGCACCGGGAAGTCACGGCGTGGACCGTTGACTAGCCCTGGACTGCGGGGAACCCTGGAAAACATTTTTAGGACTTAAATAGAACCTTGTTGAAGAATAAATCTCACTAGAAAGATCAAAGAAAAATTAAATAATTAGTACAAAGAAAAGTGAGAAATCGAAAAACAGACAAAACCCGGTATTACCGAAAAATCAGGAACATAACCCGAACAGGGGCATTATGGTCATTTGACACCCCGAATTGTCTTTTGACCTAAATGTCCATTAAAAATAAATAGTATTACACTTAGAAAATAAAATGAAAAATTAAATTGGTGGTACCTAAAATAAATAGTGGAAATTATGGGTTAAATGTGGAATAAATGAACAATTACCTTATTATATGATTTAATCTTTGTTAGTGGACCACTAAAGATTTAATTAAACATAAAAAGGTGCTGATGCAAGTCCACTAACCAGCTGAACTTCATCTTCCTCAAAGTTATCTCAACATTGCCGTGAATGAAGGTGAGAGGAAACTCCATAGCCATTTTTCATGCAAGCTTTCTTAACTCTCCATTTTCAACTCCAACCTCTTAGGTTTCTTCATTAAACTTTGTCTACACATCACAAGGAAGATATTGATACCAAATTTGAGAAGTTTGGTGAAGGTTTAGCAAGTTACAATCAAAGGTAAGTTTACATTTTGAGAATTCCTTTGTTAAACTTTATGTTCATGTTATGGGTATTAGTTTTGTGAAGGAAATTTTAAAGTTTAAATAGTTATTGAGATAGCCATTTTGGACAGCCATGGGGTCACACATTTGATGATTTATTATGCATATAATTGATGAGAAATAATGTTGATCATGGTAAATTAATATCCTAATGAATTGTTTCACATATATATGGTGATTTTGGCACTTGGATGAGAATTGATGGATTGTAGGGCAATGTGGTGTTGAAGAAGATTTCGGCAGCTTGGGAACCCTTGAATAATTGTATGTATTGATGGAAGTGTTGGCAGAATGTTGACATAGAAGAATTGATGAATGTATATGTAAATTAGTAGTGGAGATTATATGTAATGATTAGGTGTATTTATGTACATATATTGCTAAATTTGGACTTTGTGGTTTAGGGTTGTATTTGATGTATTGGGAATGTTTGTATTCTGTCCAAATTGACCATAGTAAGAAGTGATAAATGAATATGGAATGGTATAAAATCAGAATTAGGTATGGGGATTTAAAGTAGAGCAAGTTAAATGTGTGTTTGAATTGGGGTTTGAAAGACATATAGAGGGCACTGTGCAAACAGACCAATAAGTTTAAATGTGTAACCTCAATTGGTATGAGACCAATTGGAGGTGGAACTAGGCACAAAATGTGCCAACTTTCATTGAGAAAACATACCAAAATTCTACTTGCAAGGTGACCTAAAAAAATGACCAATTCGGATTAGGTGCAATTAGGACCTGAAAAATGACCAATTGGGCAGCAGTGAGTGTTTAGGCCATAACTCACTCAAACCAGGTCCAATTGACCTGAAATTTTGACCAAGAATAGTTAAGACCCATACCTACAAGTCTTATGAAGACACCAAAACCCAGAAATGACCATAAGCAAGTCAAACAGCTTGCACAAGTTCGGGTCCAAAAACTGGCCGAACCAGAGTTGACCAAATTGACCTAAAATTGACCTAAAATGGTACCATTTGACCAGCAATAGTATAATGACCATAACTTGGTCTACTTAACTCGGATTGACCTGAAATTTTGCACCGCGGTCCATAAGACCTAGATCTACAAGTTTGTAGTTTCGACCGAGACTCGAAAACCGAGGGAACTAGGCCGTCCGGCTAGGTCAAACCAGTATCCCGGAATCCAGCAATTTGCATTAAAGTGCACTAAGCAAGGAAATGACTTTGGTAAAACATACCAAACCTAAAACCGTATCGAATGTGACATATTAACGACACTAAAACCTAATTTACCTAAAACGCAATGAGGGTCGGTATATTAGGTGATTAAGTGAATAATTGAGTTCAGTGCATTATTTACCAAACACCATCGATAGAGACAATTTAATTTGGTACTGAAACACTTCGAATTGTGTTTCTCAGTTAACAAGGACTCAGCAAAAGGGAAAGAAATACTGAGTCAAGACCAGGAGACAGTCATCAGAGGTTTGTGCGCAACTAGTTTTCAACTGATTTTGTTCTGAACAATATTTCATATGATAAATTGTATATTATTATTTTAAATTGTGTTTGTGCACAACGGCTATTTCTTTTGAATTATTTTCAATTGAAATAAATTATGACTATTTGTATATTATTGTTTTAAATTGTGGAAATGTGTTTGGTGGACACTTATTGATTGAAAAACATTGTGAATGGTTTGAAACTGTGAAAAATTGTTTGAATGATATTGATGGATACTTATTGATTGAAAAGCACTGTAAATGGTTTTTGTGGAAATTGAAGTGAATTACAAATTGTGTTGCCATTTTGTGAATGAAATTATAACTTTGGAAATTTATTGGATTCTTACGGATCATTTGAATAAAATGTTTGGAATTGTTTTGACTCACAATTGGCATGACACTGATAATATGTTCCTCCTCCTTTAATGGGGTGAGTGTGATTATTCCTCCCTCTTTGACTTATCAGTCTGGGGTGAGTATGATTATGTTCCTCCCTCTTTGACTTCCCAGTCTGAGGTGAGTATGGATGAGTACTCATTAGATAGCTAGCTTCCTCCCTCATTGATTTCGATTATTGGGGTGAGTATGTCTTGTCGTGGTGTACAACACGGCATATATGGAAAAAATTGTGTCATGGCCTAAATTGTGTTATTGATTGGCAACATTGTATTATTCAGTTATTTGATCGAATTGTGTTATTGATTTGCAAAACGATATTATTCAGTTATTCGATCGAATTGTGTTATTGATTTGCAAAACGATATTATTCAGTTATTTGATCAAATTGTGATATTGGTCGGCAACACTGTGTTATTAAGTATTTTGATCAAATTGTGCATGAATTGGCAATACGGTATTCTTAAACTATTTGACTAAATTGTGTTATTATGAATTTTGATAATTTGTGAATTGGAGTTTAAATTCCTTATGACATTCATTGTCTTGAATTTAACTATGGTTTTAAGTATCCACTATTGATATGATTTATGAATTGTGAATTAAAATTGTATTTGGTTAATGTTGTGCACCACTGAGACATTGTCTCAAATGATAGCTTTTATTGCCGCCGCAGTAGAGAGACAGATGTAGCAGACTAGGCCGCTAATACATCCAAAGGAGGGATTATCTGGTATAATGAGTATACCAATATTTTGCATTTTGTACTGTAATGTATATTCACTGTATGTATATTTTGTTGTTGGTTTTGAGCAGTTGTAAATCCAAATTGTACATTTGATTTGTAAAATAATTATGAGTGGTTTTGGCTTGTACAAATTGTATTATATTTCTCATATCTCAATATTTGAAAAACCACTGTGGATTTGACTTGATAAATTGTTGTGTTGAGAAATGTATTGGAGTTGAGATTTGGAAAATTATTGAAGTGTTTTTTACAGGTTTTCTGAAGAACTGTTTTGTCCAAAATACAAATGGCACCTTGCCAAAATTTTTACAGATATTCCAAATAAATCAAATGAGTTAGTTGTTTCACTTCAGTTCACCAAAGTCTTTAACACCTGTAAATAGTGCTCACCACTGTAAAAGAAGTAAGAAAAGTTTTTAAAATCCCTTGTAGTGTATTTAATGGGTTATCAGTAGACAGAGTTGGTAATTCATTGGGTATACTACGGGATCATGTCATGCCTTGCAGAGGGGTAGGGTGTGACATGTTTTAGTGGTATCAGAGCAAAGTTTTTAAATTCTGTTTTCACATGTTATTTGAATATTCTTTCTTCACAGTACAACTGCTCAATATCGTTGTTTGATACATACAGTACATTACATTATAAATATGCACTAACGGGAGGAAATCTCCTTGTATTATTGTACAGGAGGTCTAAAATCCTCGAATTGACTATGGAAGAGGGTGATCGTTCAGTCGATCATTCTATAGAGGCTGAGGTGCAAAGGGATGCCCCAAAGAAGACATAATGTTAGTGGTTCAAAGAAGACTAGCCCCTACTGACTGCAGCTTTCTCGCTTAGTTCGCTCAGCAGATGGCTGCAATGTCCCAACAAATGGCTGGTAATGTGTCTACTCAAGTCCCAATACAGACACCAGTGGTACAACCACAGTCTTCTGCAAGGCAGTATGATAAATTGATGAAGTATGGGGCTACAGAGTTTAAGGGGACAGTAGATCCTCTAGAAGCTGAACAATGGTTAGAGAGGATGGATAGGGTATTCAAGAAACTGCATTGCACAGAGGAGCTCAGATTTGAGTACTCAGTATCTTTGCTACAGGGGGATGCTTATGATTGGTGGAAAACCATTCCCCACAGTCTGGTAGAACCTACAGTGCTAACATGGAATGACTTCCTCAGGGAATTCAGGCAAAAATATGTCCCTGATGCTTATGTAGACCGTGTCGCAAGAATTCCTAAGTCCAAAAAGCAGGCATCGGTGGTCGAGTATGAAAGGGAATTCTCCCGCCTAAGCCATTATGCAAGAAGTCTACTTTCTACCAGTAGGGAGAGATGTAAGAGGTTTGAAACCGGCTTGAAGCCTAGTATCAGATTACAAGTGGTCGGATTCAAACATAATAACTTCTCTGAACTTATTTCTCAAGCACTAGAATTAGAAAGAATTGAATCTGAAGTGGCCCCTGAGAAAAAGAAATCAGAGAGGCGTAAAAGAGGGAAAGTCGTGACAGAGTTCTAGTAGTCCTACTGGAAAGAGGAAAAACTTTGGGGGATACGACAGAGATAGTAAGAAGTCCGGTAGAGATAGATCTTTTGGACAGAAACCACCCCGATCCGATCAGCAAACTCAACAGAAACCCAGAAATGCGCTGTCAGATCGACTTTGTGAAACTTGTGGTAAACCACATAGTGGGGTATGTTATAAAGCCGTAGGAGCATGCTTTAACTGTGGAGAGACTGGTCATTTTGCTAGGGATTGTGTAAATCCAGGTCGTTCTGGATCATTTACTACACCAAAGGGATCAACCCAAGTTTCTACCCCAAATAGTTCACCATCAGTTAGTAGAGGCAAAGGTAGAGGTAGGGGTAGTACACCTAGAAGTCAGACTACTGTGAATCAGCCAAAACAGGGTGATGCTTCAACTAGACAACTAGAGTATACGCTATACGACAGAAAAGAGACTGAGACTTTTGACATCATTGCTGGTACTTTCTCAATTAGCAACTAAGATATATATATGTATTGTTTGACCTGGAGTTTGCATACTTTTATGTTAGTGTTAGAACTACATGTTCTGTTGTTATTCCTTTACAGGGGAATAAATTTTGATGCATTAGTGATTAGTCCTTGAGATAAGAATTGTGATAATAAGTGAAATTACTTTTGAAAGAGTTTATCGGCGAAAAGTATTTTCTAACACACCATAAATTATAAAGCTAATTGGCGAGCCTACTTAATGTAAGGCAAGAGGACGTAAAGGTAAGATGCAGTAATGGAATTGCTCTAGATGAGGGCAAGGAGGTTACTGTTAGAAATTACTAATGGATATTGTAATCAGAATAAGATTCGAATATCAGTGAATTCAAAAAGAATAAAAGATAACAAAGTTTGATCTATTGGGATGTATCATAGTAACTATGCAATGTTCTTGATGTTTATAATTGTAGTGCAGACAAAGATCGACTTGAGATTATTGTGTAGAGCTACGTACTACCCGATAGTACACCTAGATAAGAATAGTTGCCAACGGCATCTGTTTTGGTATAGTTATGCCATGACAGAATTTAATTGTTAGAAATAAGTTTGAAAATCCTACTTAGGGATCTAAAACTCAAAAGTTAAAATATCGAAAGGTTATAGTTCAGTACAAAAGGAAGTCAGTTATAGAATATTGACAGATAAAAAGAGTTATGAAAGTAGAGAATTGAACAGTTGATTCATGTGTAACAAAGAAATATTACGAATGTGAGGAAGACTATGGACTAGAATGGTCAGAGGACCAATGACTGATGAATGATTCTAACATGACCTCAAGGGTCATTCAAGAAGGAACGTGAACCGAAATATTAGACAACATAATAGTAAGAGGAGATTGGTGTTATCCAAACAAAGTAAACATTGTATTAGATTGTTAAAAGTCTTACGATCATATAGAAAGGAGAAATAAACGTATGACTATTGTAAAATGGCTACTGGGTAAAAATTTCGTGGACGAAATTTATTTAAGGGGGGGAGAATTGTAACACCCCTAAGTTCGGTAGTGCGTTCTGCTGTTCCAGTGACCAGTGCTGTCCGGACAGCTAGGATGCCTAGAACCACACTTCAATGAGAGTGAGGAGACATAAAATAATGAAATACAAGAAAAGAAAGTACAAGAAAAACAAAGGAAAAATGATAGCAAAGAAATGTGATCAAGTTAAACGAGCCGGGAAACCTAGCGATGGGTGATCAGACCGGAAGTCACGGCGTGGACCGTTGACTAGCTCTCGATCATGGGAACCCCGGAAAACATTTTAGGACTTAAATAGAACCTTGTTGAAGAATAAATCTCACTAGAAAGATCAAAGAAAAATTAAATAATTAGTACAAAGAAAAGTGAGAAATCGAAAAAGCATAAAACCCAGATACAGAAAAATCAGAACATAACTTAACAGGGGCATTATGGTCATTTGACACCCCGAATTGTCTTTTGACCTAAATGTCCATTAAAAATAAATAGTATTACACTTAGAAAATAAAATGAAAAATTAAATTGGTGGTACCTAAAATAAATAGTGGAAATTATGGGTTAAATGTGGAATAAATGAACAATTACCTTATTATATGATTTAATCTTTGTTAGTGGACCACTAAAGATTTAATTAAACATAAAAAGGTGCTGATGCAAGTCCACTAACCAGCTGAACTTCATCTTCCTCAAAGTTATCTCAACATTGCCGTGAATGAAGGTGAGAGGAAACTCCATAGCCATTTTTCATGCAAGCTTTCTTAACTCTCCATTTTCAACTCCAACCTCTTAGGTTTCTTCATTAAACTTTGTCTACACATCACAAGGAAGATATTGATACCAAATTTGAGAAGTTTGGTGAAGGTTTAGCAAGTTACAATCAAAGGTAAGTTTACATTTTGAGAATTCCTTTGTTAAACTTTATGTTCATGTTATGGGTATTAGTTTTGTGAAGGAAATTTTAAAGTTTAAATAGTTATTGAGATAGCCATTTTGGACAGCCATGGGGTCACACATTTGATGATTTATTATGCATATAATTGATGAGAAATAATGTTGATCATGGTAAATTAATATCCTAATGAATTGTTTCACATATATATGGTGATTTTGGCACTTGGATGAGAATTGATGGATTGTAGGGCAATGTGGTGTTGAAGAAGATTTGGCAGCTTGGGACCCCTTGAATAATTGTATGTATTGATGGAAGTGTTGGCAGAATGTTGACATAGAAGAATTGATGAATGTATATGTAAATTAGTAGTGGAGATTATATGTAATGATTAGGTGTATTTATGTACATATATTGCTAAATTTGGACTTTGTGGTTTAGGGTTGTATTTGATGTATTGGGAATGTTTGTATTCTGTCCAAATTGACCATAGAAAGAAGTGATAAATGAATATGGAATGGTATAAAATCAGAATTAGGTATGGGGATTTAAAGTAGAGCAAGTTAAATGTGTGTTTGAATTGGGGTTTGAAAGACATATAGAGGGCACTGTGCAAACAGACCAATAAGTTTAAATGTGTAACCTCAATTGGTATGAGACCAATTGGAGGTGGAACTAGGCACAAAATGTGCCAACTTTCATTGAGAAAACATACCAAAATTCTACTTGCAAGGTGACCTAAAAAAATGACCAATTCGGATTAGGTGCAATTAGGACCTGAAAAATGACCAATTGGGCAGCAGTGAGTGTTTAGGCCATAACTCACTCAAACCAGGTCCAATTGACCTGAAATTTTGACCAAGAATAGTTAAGACCCATACCTACAAGTCTTATGAAGACACCAAAACCCAGAAATGACCATAAGCAAGTCAAACAGCTTGCACAAGTTCGGATCCAAAAACTGGCCGAACCAGAGTTGACCAAATTGACCTAAAATTGACCTAAAATGGTACCATTTGACCAGCAATAGTATAATGACCATAACTTGGTCTACTTAACTCGGATTGACCTGAAATTTTGCACCGCGGTCCATAAGACCTAGACCTACAAGTTTGTAGTTTCGACCGAGACTCGAAAACCGAGGGAACTAGGCCGTCCGGCTAGGTCAAACCAGTATCCCGGAATCCAGCAATTTGCATTAAAGTGCACTAAGCAAGGAAATGACTTTGGTAAAACATACCAAACCTAAAACCGTATCGAATGTGACATATTAACGACACTAAAACCTAATTTACCTAAAACGCAATGAGGGTCGGTATATTAGGTGATTAAGTGAATAATTGAGTTCAGTGCATTATTTACCAAACACCATCGATAGAGACAATTTAATTTGGTACTGAAACACTTCGAATTGTGTTTCTCAGTTAACAAGGACTCAGCAAAAGGGAAAGAAATACTGAGTCAAGACCAGGAGACAGTCATCAGAGGTTTGTGCGCAACTAGTTTTCAACTGATTTTGTTCTGAACAATATTTCATATGATAAATTGTATATTATTATTTTAAATTGTGTTTGTGCACAACGGCTATTTCTTTTGAATTATTTTCAATTGAAATAAATTATGACTATTTGTATATTATTGTTTTAAATTGTGGAAATGTGTTTGGTGGACACTTATTGATTGAAAAACATTGTGAATGGTTTGAAACTGTGAAAAATTGTTTGAATGATATTGATGGATACTTATTGATTGAAAAGCACTGTAAATGGTTTTTGTGGAAATTGAAGTGAATTACAAATTGTGTTGCCATTTTGTGAATGAAATTATAACTTTGGAAATTTATTGGATTCTTACGGATCATTTGAATAAAATGTTTGGAATTGTTTTGACTCACAATTGGCATGACACTGATAATATGTTCCTCCTCCTTTAATGGGGTGAGTGTGATTATTCCTCCCTCTTTGACTTATCAGTCTGGGGTGAGTATGATTATGTTCCTCCCTCTTTGACTTCCCAGTCTGAGGTGAGTATGGATGAGTACTCATTAGATAGCTAGCTTTCTCCCTCATTGATTTCGATTATTGGGGTGAGTATGTCTTGTCGTGGTGTACAACACGGCATATATGGAAAAAATTGTGTCATGGCCTATATTGTGTTATTGATTGGCAACATTGTATTATTCAGTTATTTGATCGAATTGTGTTATTGATTTGCAAAACGATATTATTCAGTTATTCGATCGAATTGTGTTATTGATTTGCAAAACGATATTATTCAGTTATTTGATCAAATTGTGATATTGGTCGGCAACACTGTGTTATTAAGTATTTTGATCAAATTGTGCATGAATTGGCAATACGGTATTCTTAAACTATTTGACTAAATTGTGTTATTATGAATTTTGATAATTTGTGAATTGGAGTTTAAATTCCTTATGACATTCATTGTCTTGAATTTAACTATGGTTTTAAGTATCCACTATTGATATGATTTATGAATTGTGAATTAAAATTGTATTTGGTTAATGTTGTGCACCACTGAGACATTGTCTCAGCGATAGCTTTTTATTGCTGTCGCAGGTAGAGAGACAGACAGGGCAGCAGACTAGGCTGCTAATACATCCAGTGAGGGATTACCTGGTATAATGAGTATACCAATATTTTGCATTTTGTACTGTAATGTATATTCACTGTATGTATATTTTGTTGTTGGTTTTGAGCAGTTGTAAATCCAAATTGTACATTTGACTTGTAAAATAATTATGAGTGGTTTTGGCTTGTACAAATTGTATTATATTTCTCATATCTCAATATTTGAAAAACCACTGTGGATTTGACTTGATAAATTGTTGTGTTGAGAAATGTATTGGAGTTGAGATTTGGAAAATTATTGAAGTGTTTTTTACAGGTTTTCTGAAGAACTGTTTTGTCCAAAATACAAATGGCACCTTGCCAAAATTTTTACAGATATTCCAAATAAATCAAATGAGTTAGTTGTTTCACTTCAGTTCACCAAAGTCTTTAACACCTGTAAATAGTGCTCACCACTGTAAAAGAAGTAAGAAAAGTTTTTAAAATCCCTTGTAGTGTATTTAATGGGTTATCAGTAAACAGAGTTGGTAATTCATTGGGTATACTACGGGATCATGTCATGTCTTGCAGAGGGGTAGGGTGTGACACATTTATATGTAATACATACATGAAAAGAAATATTTACAATTAGGGTATAAATTATACCCGATGACTTTAAGCTGATAGCTCCTCACACCTCAAGAAATCACGCTCCTCTGTCCTCAGATCTCTGCGATAGCAATAGAAGCCATCGCTGAGTACTAGGACTCAGTGGTGCACAACATACTAAAATAATCTTTATGCAAAATATAAATCACATTTATTCAAAATTTTGACTAAACATGAGCATTAAACACAAAACATGAATTATGAGGTTTTAATGCAAACCAAGTTCATTTCAAAGTATCAAAACACGTTTCATAAAACCCATAGTTAGATCATGCCATTCGAAACAAATATAATCTCAATAGCCAGAGGCTAAAGAGAAATCTCATCACAAGGCTAGCTAGCTCAAATATATGGATATCCATTCACATCCTCTTCTACTGGCACACCTCAACACTTCTCCAGAGAAGGAATCAAAATTCGAAACTAATTACCTCCACTAGTCGTGCTAGTGAGGTGTTCAAATATATGGTCATGACACTGTGGTTTCAAAACTTATCTTAACAATTTGCTAAACATTGTCATTTCAATATACATAATAACTTTCAACAATTTAAATCAAAACATCATAAGAATGCCATAATTCAATATTTCACATTATTCAAAACAATATGCAAATGATGATTATAAAAAGTATAAGTTGTGCTCAAACCTCAAACAAATCACCTGTTGGCCTTGACTCGACTCCTCGGGTTCTGTCCCGGTATTCTTTTCCACTGAAACACATAATTTCACAGTGTTTCAGTACCATAACTTAGCATAAATCCAATAATAAATTTAACTTCACTTTTACCTAGCTCTAACGTGCTAAATTCGACGTTCTTGAAATTTTGTGTTCTACACTATTCACTGCACTATTCAAGTCAAATTATTGACTTTCTAAGGCTTAATAGGTATGGGAATTCCAACTTCACCCACATACCACATTTTGGTCACTAAACTTGTTAGTTTTGGTCATTTTCTCAAAACTTAGGCCTTTTAGGCAAAATTGTCAAATTTTCAATTTTGGTGTCCCTAATTATACTGTTTCATTGGTCAGTTTACTGTTGGAATTTGGCAAACCTTTCTTCATAGAAAATGTTCCTTATTGTCTTAAGTTTATTCTCCTTTTTGAATCACCCCAATTAGAGTTTTGTAGCTCAAGTTATAAGCAAATTATGTTTACTGTTCATGCTGTAGAATTTTATTCTGGCAGATTATTGATTCCAACTTCGTTCAGCAATTTGATCAAGTTAGGTCCATAATTTAGTCTAATTTTCTTCATATGAAATGTTCTACTATGTCTTAGGTTTCCATCGGTTCAAGAGTCACCTAAATTGGAGTTTTCTAGAGAGAGTTATAGCCATTGAAACTTTACTGTTCATATGGCAATCTGTAGTTCTGCAGATTCAGGTCACCAAATTTGCTCAGTATTTTGATTGGGTTAATGGCATAATTTGGGTTGGTATTCTTCATAAAAGTTTTAGATCTATATCTTATCTAATTACTAGTAAAAGTTCAGGTCATTTTGACCTGCCTAGCTCGAGTTATGACCAAATGAACAAACACTGTTCATTTGGTCAGTTTGTGCAGAGGTAGCCTGCGATTTTCCAACTTCGGCCACTTTGTTCACTAGGTTTTAGTCACTTTTTGAGCAGGCTTCCTAAATGAAAATTGTGTAATTTAGTGCCTATTTTCATACCCAATTGGTCCCATATCCATTGGACTTGTAAAATTCCATTTTTGGTCCCTTAAAGTTGACGTTTGGTCATGGTGCATACCCAATCCGAATTTGACTTTGATTCAAACACTTCTAACACACTTAATTAGGTCACAAATGACCATTTCTTTCTTTAAACTATGTCAAAGACATCATTTAGCACTTCTTCACATTTTTGGTCTCTAAACCCTAAGTATCCAAACCCTAACCACACTAAATTGTTGCATTTGATTGATTCCATGCATACATACATGTTTCTTCATCTCAAACAAGCTCACATATGTATTTAAATCACAAACCATGCAAATATACCCCTATACACATGCTACAAACTTTTCTTTTATTTAAAATTTATTTACAAGTTCAATAAGTTAAAAATGTAGAAATCAAACTAAAATCATCAAGTTTGCTTACTAACCTTTTTTTTTTTTTTTTTCAATTTCTCCCTCTTCAAAACTCCTTCCTTTCTTTTTCTTTTTGTTGTCAAGCTCCTTATCTAGGTCTAACTACAAGATTTAATATTGGAGAGTAAGGTTTTTATGGTGGGATTGAAGGTTTATGAAGCTTGACTTAAGAGCTCTAATGGAGTTTGAGAGAAAGAGCTAAGGGAGAGAGAAAACGTCTTGGAAGGGAAGAAGAAGACAATGAAATTTTTTTTTCCTTTCTTTTATTTATTTTGTCTTATGGAAGACCCCAAAAATTCATTTAATTAATTTATTAGTTATATGACTTATGGCATCATGCATTATATCATGCATGATGTCATCTTCCTACACCTTTTTAACTTTTTCATTTTCTCTTTTTTTTTTTTTTCTATTAGTTCTTTAATTTAATTATTAATCCCGAAGTTTTCTTTTCTCCGATTTTATTTGACAGTTAGGTTAGGAGTCAGCTCTCGGGGTCAATTGACCAAATTGCCCTTCGCCTGTTCAACCCGGTTTGTAAATAATTCCATATTTCTTCCAGCTCCCTGACCTAATTATTTGACTGGCTTAACAGTTCTTTTTCATGATTTTCTCTTTTCCACTGTGTTTATAAGGGTCCTAAGGACCGCGGCATCACATTTTACGATTCGAAATTTAAGTTTAAAATGACTTCGCAGTCGTTCCCGAGAAGGTCACCCATCGCTGTGACTCTCGGCTCGTTTAACTTCTTATGTTCTGCTTTTCTTATTTATACCTAACTAATTGGACATTACTAATTATTTGTGTTTATGGCTTCTCCAGTTGTCTTAAGTATAGGTCTAATCCCCTTAATTGTTCGGACCGACACCGGTCACCGGAATAATGAAATATACCAGGCTATACAAATGGGGTGTTACAATTCTCTCCCCCTTAAAATAAATTTCGTCTCGAAATTTTACCTAGTATCAATCTCTGAACATGTGTGGGTGCTGTCTCCTCATCTCCTCCTCTCGTTCCCAAGTAGCCACCTGGCCCGAATGATGGTTCCACAGCACTTTCACCAACAGTATCTGCTTGTTCCGTAGCTGCTTCACCTCATAAGCCAGAATCCCTATGGGTTCTTCTTCATATGTGAGGTATGGATTCACTTCAATTTCCTCTACTAGTAGTACATGAGATGGGTCTGATCGGTACCTCATCAACATAGACACATGGAAAACATTATGTATCTTTTCCAACTCTGGAGGTAGTGCCAACCGATATGCCAAAGGACCCACTCTTTCCAAAACCTCATATGGCCCAATGAAACGAGGACTCAGTTTCCCCTTTCTGCTGAATCTCATAATTCTCTTCCAAGGAGAAGCCTTGAGGAAAACTTTCTCACCCACTGCATACTCAATATTCCTTCTTTTCAGATCAATGTAGGACTTTTGACGGTCTAATGCAGTCTAAAGTCGATCTCGAATCACCTTGATTTTCTCTTCAGTTTGTTGAACAATTTTGGGTCCAATCATCTTTCTTTCACCCACGTCATCCCAACACAATGGGGTTCTACATTTTCTGCCATACAAAGCTTCATATGGAGGCATCCCAATGCTTGATTGGTAGCTGTTATTGTAAGCATACTCAATCAAAGGCAAGTGTGTATCCCAACTGCCCTCAAACTCAATCACACAAGCCCGTAGCATGTCCTCCAAGATCTGAATTACCCTCTCAGACTGGCCATCTATCTATGGATGGAATGCAGTACTGAAGTTCAATCAAGTTCCTAGGGCTCTCTGAAGACTACCTCAGAATCTAGAAGTGAACCTAGGATCTCTGTCTGACACGGTGGATACTGGCACTCCATGCAGTCTCACAATCTCATCGATGTATAACTTGGCCAATCTTTCTAAACTGTAGTCCATCCGAACTGGCAGAAAATGAGCAGATTTAGTTAGTCTGTCAATAATGACCCAAACTGCATCATGACTCTTCTGTGTCCTCGGAAGTCCCATCACAAAATCCATCGTTATTCTCTCCCATTTCCACTCTGGTACTGGTAGTGGATGTAACAACCCAGCAGGTACTTGATGCTCTGCCTTTACTTGCTAACAAGTTAGACATTTAGAAGTAAACTCTGCCACATCTCTTTTCATACCCATCCACCAGTAATGCTCCTTTAGCCCTCTATACATTTTTGTGCCACCAGGGTGCATGGCAAAAGGAGACTCATGTGCTTCCTTCAAAATGATCTTCCTCAATTCAACATCATTAGGAACACATATTCTGCCTTGGTGT
Source organism: Hevea brasiliensis (assembly GCF_030052815.1). Taxonomy (NCBI): domain Eukaryota; kingdom Viridiplantae; phylum Streptophyta; class Magnoliopsida; order Malpighiales; family Euphorbiaceae; genus Hevea; species Hevea brasiliensis. The sequence goes on from NC_079499.1 coordinate 55,311,156, forward strand.
AGCAGTAGACCATCATCTCTGATTGAGAATTCTGGTTTCTTGCCCTGCCGGACTTCTTCCAACAGCTTCTGATACTTCTGATCATTTTGAGTAACCATTCTAATCTGATCAATTAACACTGGCTGTACATGCCATGCAACTACTGTCTGCCCATCATCATTAATCTCTAAGCTGGCATGCAATGATCTCAACTCATGTACCAGAGACAAAGGAGTAACCCGTAGACTTGCCATAGTCTTGTGAGTTAAGGCGTCAGCCACAACATTAGCTTTCCCTGGCTGATAGTCTATCAGACAATCATAGTCTTTTATCAACTCTAACCATCTCCTCTGTCTCAAATTCAGCTCTTTCTGGGTGTCCAAATACTTTAAACTCTTATGATCTGTGTAGATGTAACACTTTTCCCCATACAAATAGTGTCTCCAGATCTTAAGAACAAACACAATAGCTGCAAGCTCCAAATCATGTGTTGGATAATTCCTCTCATGTGATTTTAGCTGGCGTGATGCATAGGCAATGACATTTCGATCTTGCATCAATACACAGCCTAACCCATTATGAGAAGCATCACTATATACCGTATATTCTTTACCTGGAGTAGGTAAAGTCAGGATTGGAGCTTCAGTCAAATATCTCTTCAATTCATCAAAACTCTGCTGGCATTTGTCCGTCCACTGAAATTTACATCTTTTCTAAGCAGCTTGGTCAATGGAGATGCCAACATGGAGAATCCCTTCACAAATCTATGGTAGTATCCAGCTAAACCTAGAAAACTATGAATTTCTGTGACATTTCTGGGTGGCCTTCAATTAAGGACAGCTTCAATCTTACTTGGATCTACTTTAATGCCCTCTTCTGATACTACATGCCCCAAGAAAGATATTTCCTTCAGCCAAAATTCACACTTCGACAATTTGGCATATAGTCGCTTTCTCCTCAAAGTCTGCAGTACAATCCGCAGATGTCTATCATGCTCTTCTGCATTCCTCGAATAGACCAATATATCATCTATGAATACCACAACAAACTGGTCGGGGTATGGTCTGAAGATAGTGTTCATTAGATCCATAAAAGTAGCTGGAGCATTAGTTAACCTGAATGGCATAACCAAAAACTCATAATGGCCATAACGGGTTCTGAAGGCAGTTTTAGCAATACTCTGCTCTTGTACTTTCAACTGATAATAACCTGATCTCAAGTCAATTTTGGAGAACACAACTGCACCCCTCAACTGATCAAACAAGTCATCAATGCGGGGCAATGGATATTTGTTCTTTATTGTCACCTTATTCAACTGCCGATAATCAATGCATAACCGGAGAGTGCCATCCTTCTTCTTTACAAACAATACTGGCTCTCCCCAAGGTGACACACTAGGGCGGATAAAGCCCTTGTCAAGCAACTCTTGCAATTGTACTTTCAACTCTTTTAATTCTGCAGGTGCCATTCTATATGGCGTTATGGAGATTGGGTCCACACCAGGCATAACATCAATCTCAAACTGCACCTCTCTTTTTTGGAGGTAATCCTGGCAATTCATCAGGAAACACATCCGGAAAGTCACATACAGTAGGGATGTCCCTCAATGCTGGACTACCCACTTGGGTGTCTATCACATGTGCCAAGTACGTCTCACACCCTTTCCTAATCATTTTTCTGGCCAGTGCAGCTGAAATGATGTTTGATGGCAGTAAATGCCTCTCCCCATGTATTACCACATCACCGTACAAAGGGAGACCAAAAGTAACTATCTTCAGTCTACAGTCAATCATGGCATGATGCTTGGCTAACCAATCCATGCCCAAGATGATATCATACTCTCTGAAGGGCATTTCAATCAAGTCTGACAGGAAAACATGTCCTTGGATCACCAAAGTCTGATCTCTATAAATTACATTGACCGGACCTCCTGTCCTAACGGACTAGTTACCAGCACTTCAAAACCCATTTGCACACATGGAACAGCAAATGAACTGACTATGCTAGCACTAACATATGAATGGGTTGAACCCGGATCAAACAATACAAATACTTCTTGATCAGAGATAGAGAATGTACTAGCTACCACATCAGAAGTCTCAGCCTCTTCTCGCTGTCTCATTGTGTAGATTCTGGTTGAAGCACTTCCTTATCTCGATCGACCAATCGTGCCTGTGCTGCACAGGCGGTGCACTGTACCTCTACCTCTTCCTCCTTGGCCCAGTGTGAACCTCTGGGAGCAGGACTCTGAATAGATCCCTCGGCAGTAGTAGGAGTTGGACCATATCTCGAAGATGGAGCACTAGTGCAGTTTCTTGCTAAATGACCCTTGCCTCCACAGTTAAAGCAGGCTCCAGTGGCCCAATAACACTCTCCCCCATGAATCTTGCCACAAGTCTCACAGGGGCGGGCAGAATGTGAACCCCTGCTCATTCCGACTGGACCTAGGGGGTCTGTCCAGGAGAATCGGCCCCTACCAAATCTTCCACCTCGATCCCTCGGGTCCACTAAACTTCTTTCTCTTTCAGTAGGTACGAACTACATTCAACTAATTTTTCCCCCTTGTCTTTTTCTGATTTCTCAGCTTTTTCTAATTTTTCTTTCACTGGGGTTGCTTCTGATTTAATTCTCTCCACTTCAAGTGCTTGAGACATAAGCTCTGAGAAGTTGCTGTGTCGAAATCCCACAACTTGCATCCTTATGCTGGGCTTCAAACCCGTCTCAAATCTCTTGCACCTTGCCTTGCTGGTAGTAAGGAGACTCCCTGCATAGTGACTCAGCGGGAGAACTCCCTCTCATAATCTGCCACTGATCGATTTCCTTGTTTCAAACTTAAAAATTCTTGCAGTTTCTGATCAACATATGCATCTGGGATGTATTTCAGTCTGAACTCTCTGATGAAGTCATCTCAGGTCAGCACTGGGGGTTCAACCAATCTGTGGGGGATGGTCTTCCACCAATCATATGCATCCCCTTGCAGTAGCGACACAGAGTATTCAAACTTCAGTTCATCTTGGCAGTGCAGCTTCTTAAATACTCTGTCCATTCTTTTAAGCCATTGCTCTGCCTCCAAAGGGTCCATTGTACCCTTAAATTCTGCAGCCCCATACTTCAATAACTTATCATACTGTCTGGCTGGAGGCAGTGGTTGTGCCACAGGTGGTTGGGGTGGAGCTTGAACAGGCATACCCCCAGCCATTTGTTGAAACATTACCACCATCTGCTATGCAAACTGTGCAAGGAACTGCGGCATTTGCGGGGCTAGTGCTACTGACCCATTGGCATTTGATAAAGCTGGGGCTTCCCCTTGTGCTTCAGCTTCAACAGACTGCTCAACTGAGCGATCCCCTTCTTCCATTTCAGGCTGAAGTTAGGGTATCTCCTGAACAAGTAACACATGGAGATTTCCCTCCATTAGTTCATATTCATAATGTAATGCACTGTATGTAACAATTATAGACATTGAGCAGTAATACTTAAGAAAGAAAAGACACAAATTCACAATTTAAAACATACTTCAAAAACTTTCTCTGATACCACTAAAACATGTCACACCTTGCCCCTCTGTAAGGAATAACATGATCCCGTAGAATACCTAATGAACTACCGAACTTCACCTACCGATAACTCATTAAGTACCCTACAAGAGATTTTAAAATAATTTTCTTATTTTTGATAAGTGGTGAGCATTTTCTAATAAGTACTTAAAACATTTAGTTAAAATATAAAACTAGTTAATATTTTTGGCCCATTTTATTTTTACGCAAATTTTATAAAAATTTTGACAGAGTTCCCTCTGTATTTTGAGAAAACAGTTCTTCAAATACCTGTAAAAAGCACTTCTAAAAATTTTTCTCAACCACTACTTCAATTTCACAATCAAACTCAATCAATTTCACAATCATTTCAATAAATTTCTCAAGTTCAAAATTCAATAATCCTCAGCATACTAGCAATACATTTCATTTAAATTAAATAAAATAGTTGTACTCATATTTCATTAGAGACAAAACAATTTATATATATTCTTACAAAATTTACATCAAAAAAGAAAAATAAACTAAACTTTATTACAAACTTCATACAAATTTTTGTACAAGCTGCTCAAGACCCATTTGCATATCCATACATTTATATGTAATACATACATGAAAAGAAATATTTACAATTAGGGTATAAATTATACCCGATGACTTTAAGCTGAGAGCTCCTCACACCTCAGCAGCTCATTCTGCTGCTCCTTTGGTCTCTGTATTTGCGACAGCAATAGAAGCCATCGCTGAGTGCTAGGATTCAGTGGTGCACAACATACTAAAATAATCTTTATGCAAAATATAAATCACATTTATTCAAAAATTTGACTAAACATGAGCATTAAACACAAAACTTGAATTATGAGGTTTTAATGCAAACCAAGTTCATTTCGAACTATCAAAACACGTTTCATAAAACCCACAGTTAGATCATGCCATTCGAAATAAATAGAATCTCAATAGCCAGAGGCTAAAGAGAAATCACATCATAAGGCTAGCTAGCTCAAATATATGGATATCCATTCACATCCTCTTCTACTGGCACACCTCAACACTTCTCCAGAGAATGAATAAAAAATCGAAACTAATTACCTCCACTAGTCGTGCTAGTGAGGTGTTCAAATATATGGTCATGATATTGTGATTTCAAAACTTATCTTAACAATTTGCTAAACATTGTCATTTCAATATATATAATAACTTTCAACAATTTAAATCAAAATATCATAAGAATGCCATAATTCAATATTTCACATTATTCAAAACAGTATGCAAAAGATGATTATAAAAAGTATACGTTGTGCACAAACCTCAAACGAGTCGCCTGTTGGCCTTGACTCGACTCCTCGGGTTTTGTCCCGGTATTCTTTTCCATTGAAACACACAATTTCACAGTGTTTCAGTACCATAATTTCGTATAAATCCAATAATAAATTTAACTTCACTTTTACCTAGCTCTAACGTGCTAAATTCGACGTTCTTGAAATTTTGTGTTTTGGGTTACTATTCGCTGCACTATTCAAGTCAAATTATTGACTTTCTAATGCTTAATAGGTATGGGAATTCTAACTTCACCCACATACCACATTTTGGTCACTAAACTTGTTGGTTTTGGTCATTTTCTCAAAACTTAGGCCTTTTAGGCAAAATTGCCAAATTTTCAATTTTGGTGTCCCTAATTTTACTGTTTCATTGGTCAGTTTACTGTTAGAATTTGGCAAAACTTTCTTCATAGAAAATATTCCTTATTATCGTAAGTTTATTCTCCTTTTTGAATCACCCTAATTGGAGTTTTTTAGCTCAAGTTATAAGCAAATTATGTTTACTATTAATGCTGCAGAATTTTATTCTGGCAGATTATTGATTCCAACTTCGTTCAGCAATTTGATCAAGTTAGGTCCATAAGTTGGTCTAATTATCTTCATATGAAATGTTCTAATATATCTTAGGTTTCCATCAGTTCAAGAATTTCCGAAATCGGAGTTTCCTAGAGAGAGTTATAGCCATTGAAACTTTACTGTTCATATGGCAATCTGCAGTTCTGCAGATTCAGGTCACCAACTTTGCTCAGTATTTTGATTGGGTTAATGGCATAATTTGGGTTGGTGTTCTTCATAAAAGTTTTAGATCTATATCTTATCTAATTACTAGCAAAATATCAGGTCATTTTGACCTGGCTAGCTTGAGTTATGACCAAATGAACAAATACTGTTCATTTGGTCAGTTTGTGCACAGGCAGCCTACGATTTTCTGACTTCGGCCACTTTGTTCACTAGGTTTTAGTCACTTTTTGGGCAGGCTTCCTAAATGAAAATTGTGTCATTTAGTGCCTATTTTCATCCTTAATTGGTCCCATATCCATTGGACTTTTAAAATTCCATTTTTGGTCCCTCAAAGTTGACTTTTGGTCATGGTGCATACCCAATCCGAATTTGGCTTTGATTCAAACACTTCTAACACACTTAATTAGGTCAAAAATGACCATTTATTTCCTGAAACTATGCCAAAGACATCATTTAGCACTCCTTCACATTTTTGGTCTCTAAACCCTAAGTATCCAAACCCTAACCACACTAAATTGTTGCATTTGATTGATTCCATGCATACATACATGTTTCTTCATCTCAAACAAGCTCACATATGTATTTAAATCTATCAAACCATGCAAATATACCCCTATAAACAAGATTCAATGTTGGAGAGTAAGGTTTTTATGGTGGGATTGAAGGTTTATGAAGCTTGACTTAAGAGCTCTAATGGAGTTTGAGAGAGAGAGCTAAGGGAGAGAGAAAATGTCTTGGAAGGGAAGAAGAAGACAATGAAAATTTTTTTTTTCCATTCTTTTATTTATTTTGTCTTATGGAAGACCCCAAAAATTCATTTAATTAATTTATTAATTATATGACTTATGGCATTATGCATGATATCATGCATGATGTCATCTTCCTACACCTTTTTAACTTTTTCATTTTCTCTTTTTTTTTTCTATTAGTTCTTTAATTTAATTCTTAATCCCGAAGTTTTCTTTTCTCCGATTTTATTTGACAGTTAGGTCAGGAGTTAGCTCTTGGGGTTAATTGACCAAATTGCCCTTCGCCGGTTCAACATGGTTTGCAATTAATTCCATATTTCTTCCGGCTCCCTGTCCTAATTATTTGACTGGTTTAACAGTTCTTTTTCGTGATTTTCTCTTTTCCACTATGTTTATAAGGGTCCTAAGGATGGCAGTGTCACATTTTACGATTCGAAATTTGAGTTTAAAATGACTTCGTAGTCGTTCCCGAGAAGGTCATCCATCGCTGTGACTCTCGGCTCGTTTAACTTCTTATGTTTTATTTTTCTTGTTTATACTTAACTAATTGGACATTACTAATTATTTGTGTTTATGTCTTCTCCAGTTGTCTTAAGTATGGTTCTAATCTCCTTAATTGTCCGGACCGACACCGGTCACCGGAATAATGAAATATACCAGGCTATACAAATGGGGTGTTACAAAATTCATTTATCACTTCACATTATAGTCAATTTGGGTAGAATACAATGACCTTTAATACACCAATTATAGTCCTAAATCACAATACACCAAATATAGTCCTAAATTACAAAGTCCATTATAACAATATATACATGCAAACACTTCCAAATATTACATATAACATCACTAGTAGATTATATACATATTCTGCCACCTTCAATACCATAATTTAACAAACCATTCATGAAATTAAACACTTCCAACTCCACCATAAGGCTGCCCAAATTGCACATATACATCAAGCTTCTATTTTAAATTTACAAACTTACAATTCAAACTGTATACATGGTAATCAACTCCTATACATTTAGGCACTTAAATCAACACCTCAAATCACCAAATACATGAAGAAATAAATCAAACTCCCATGGACATGAGGGCTGCCGAAATTTAAACAATTCACTAAGTTAACAAATCCTTAAATTTTCTTCATTATTCAACTCACCTCAACGTGGAAATCAAGTTTACTTAAGAAAGGAAAAGAAATGGACACTTACCTCTTGTGAACTTTCTCAAAACTCCACCAAAACTCTTCTTTCTTATTCCCAAAATGTTGCCCAATTTGTGTAGAATAACTTTAGTGAAAGAAGATTGAAAAATGGTGGCTTAAACCATGAGAGAGAGAGCTTGGGTATGGGACAGCAATGGAGTTCTTTGGGAGAGTGGTTAGGCTGGTTAATGGCTAGAGGTTGAAGATGAGTTTTTATTGTCTCATTTAGCTTAACTAGGTGTCCCAAATCTGCCTTAGTGGAGCACTAAATGAGTTTTAATATTTATTTATTCAAACTTTCTTAATTTACATTTTTATACCTCAATCTTCCGTTACTTATGTAATGTACCACATTTTTAATTTTTATGTCATTTGCAAAGTTTAATATCACTTATTTTTAATGGACATTTAGGTCAAAAGGCAACTCAGGGTGTCAATTGACCAAAATGCCCCTATTCGGTTTGTATTCTCGATTTTTTGGTAACACCAATTTTTGTTGGTTTCTCGATTTTTCATTTTTCTTTGTACTAATTAATTAAATTTTCTTTAACATTTTCTAAGTCAATTATACCTCAATAAATGTTTATTTAAGTCTTAAAAGTATTTCCCAGGGTTTCCCGCAGTCCAGGGCTAGTCAACGGTCCTCACCGCAACTTTCTGGTGCGGTCACCTGTCGCTACGGTTTTTGGCTCGTTTAACTTAATCACATTTCATTGCTCTTATTTTTTTTTTATTTTTCTTGTATTTTCCTCTATTGTATTTCATTATTTAATGTCTCCTTACTAACATTTAAGTGTAGTTCCAGGCGTTCTAGCTGTCCGGACAGACACTGATCACTAGAACAGTAGAACGCACTACCAAATATAAGGGTGTTACAATTCTTCCCCCCTTAAAATAAATTTCGTCCCCAAATTTTACCTGGCATCAGTCTCTGAACAGTTGTGGGTGCTGTCTCCTCATGTCCTCTTCATGTTCCCAAGTAGCTTCCTGGCCTGAATGATGGTTCCACAGCACTTTAACTAGGGGTATTTGCTTATTCCTCAGCTGCTTCATCTCATATGCTAGAATCTCTATGGGTTCTTCCTCATATGAGAGGTCTGGATTTACCTCAATCTCTTCAATAGGTAGAACATGAGATGGGTCTGATCGATACCTCCTCAACATATGTAACACCCCTAAGTTCGGTAGTGCGTTCTGTTGTTCCGGTGACCAGTGTTGTCCGGACAGCTAGGATGCCTAGAACCGTACTTCGATATGAGTGAGGAGACATAAAATAATGAAATACAAGAAAAGAAAATGCAAGAAAAACAAAGGAAAAATCATAGCAAAGAAATGTAACCAAGTTAAGCGAGCCGAGAACCCTAGCGATGGGTGACTTGAAGCTACAGCGTGGACCGTTGACTAGTACTGGATCATGGAACCCTGAAAACATTTTTAGGACTTAAATAGAACCTTATTGAAGAATAAATATCATTAGAAAGATCAAAGAAAAATTAAATAATTAGTACAAAGAAAAGTGAGAAATCGAAAAGCAGACAAAACCTGTTATTCGAAAAATCGAACGTAATCGAACAGGGGCATTATGGTCATTCGACACCCCGAATTGTCTTTTGACCTAAATGTCCATTAAAAATAAATAGTATTACACTTAGAAAATAAAATGAAAAATTAGTTTAGTGGTATCTAAAGTAAATAGCAAAAATCATGGGTTAAATGTGGAATAAGTGGGAATTTAACATATTATATGATTTAAAATTGTGAGTGGGTCACTAAGGGAATAAAATAAAACAAAGAGGGGCAGCTGTACTTCCACTAAACCAGCAGAAATTTCATCTTCCTCAAGGTCCTCATCCATGCCGAATTGAGAGAAAGAGGAAACCACCATTGATGTTTCATGCAAGCTCTCTTAACTCTCCATTTTCAACTCCAATCTCTTAGGTTCCTTCATGAAACTTTGTCTACTCATCACAAGGAAGAGTTTGATACTAAATTTGAGAAGTTTAAGCAAGGTTTAACAAGCTCCAAACATAAGGTAAGTTCATAATTTTGAAGATAGCTTTCTTAAGTTTTGTGTGCATGTTATGGGTGTTGGTTTTGTGAAGGAAAATTTTGAGTTTGAAGAGTTATTGTTGTTTTCATTTTGGACAGCCATGGAGTCATGTTTTTGATGAGATATTTGTGCATATAATTGATGAGAAATGGTGTTGATCATGATGATTTAATAACCTAGTGAATTATTTCATGTTTATATGGTGATTTTGACACTTGGATGAGAATTGATGAATTGTAGGGCAATGTGGTGTTGAAGAAGGTTTTCGGCAGCTTGGGGACCCTTGAATAATTGTATGTATTGATGGAAGTGTTGGCAGAATGTTGACATAGAAGAATTGATGAATGTGTAGGTAAATTAGTAGTGGAAATTATATGTAATGAATAGGTGTAGTTATGTACATATATTGCTAAATTTGGACTTTGTGGTTTAGGGTTGTATTTGATGTATTGAGAATGTTTGTATTCTGTCCAAATTAACCATAGTAAGAAGTGATAAATGAATATGGAATGGTATAAAATCAGAATAAGGTATGGGGATTTAAAGTAGAGCAAGTTAAATGTGTGTTTGAATTGGGGTTTGAAAGACATATAGAGGGCAGTGTGCAAATAGACCTATAACTTTAAATGTGTAACCTCAATTGGTATGAGACCAATTGGAGGTGAAACTAGGCACAAAATGTGCCAACTTTCATTGAGAAAACATACCAAAATTCTGCTTGCAAGGTGACCTAAGAAAATGACCAATTCGGATTAGGTGCAATTAGGACCTGAAAAATGACCAATTGGGCAGCAGTGAGTGTTTAGGCCATAACTCACTCAAAACAGGTCCAATTGACCTAAACTTTTAACCATGAATAGTTAAGACCCATACCTACAAGTCTTATGAAGACACCAAAACCCAGAAATGACCATAAGCAAGTCAAACAACTTGCACAAGTTCGGGTCCAAAAACTGGCCGAACCAAAGTTGACCAAATTGACCAAAAAATGACCTAATTTGATGCCATTTGACCAGCAATAGTGTAATGACCATAACTTGGTCTACTTAACTCGGATTGACCTAAAATTTTGCACCGCGGTCCATAAGACATAGATCTACAAGTTTGTAGTTTTGACCGAAACCTGAAAACTGAGGGAACTAGGCCGTCCGGCTAGGTCAAACTAGTATCCCGGAATCCAGCAAGTTGCATTAAAATGCACTAAACAAGGAAACGAGTTTGGCAAAACGTACCAAACCTAAAACCCTATCGAATATGACATATCAATGACGCTAAGACCTAATTTACCTAGAACACGTCGAGAGTCGGTATATTAGGTGATTAAGCAAATAAAGGTATTCAGTGAATTGTTTATCGAACATTATATATAGATGCAATTTAATTTATCACTGAAACACTTCAAATTTTGTTTCTCGATTAACAAGGACTCGGCAAAAGGAAAGAAATCTTGAGTCGGGACCGGAGACAAATATCAGAGGTTTGTGCACAACAACTATTTCTCTTGAATTTTTCAATTGAAATAATTATTGACTATTTGTATATTATTGTTTTAAATTGTGGAAATGTGTTTGATGAACACTTATTGATTGAAAAACATGGTGAATAGTTTGAAACTGTGAAAAATTGTTTGAATGATATTGATGGATACTTATTGATTGAAAAGCACTGTAAATGGTTTTTGTGGAAATTGAAGTGAATTACGAATTGTGTTGCCATTTTGTGAATGAAATTATAACTTTGGAAATTTATTGGATTCTTACGGATCATTTGAATAAAATGTTTGGAATTGTTTTGACTCACAATTGGCATGACACTGATACTATGTTCCTCCATTAATGGGGTGAGTGTGATTATTCCTCCCTCTTTGACTTATCAGTCTGGGGTGAGTATGATTATGTTCCTCCCTCCTTGACTTACCAGTCTGAGTTGAGTGTGGATGAGTTCTCATTATATAGCTAGCTTCCTCCCTCATTGATTTTGATTATTGGGGTGAGTATGTCTTGTCGTGGTGTACAACACGGCATGTACGGAAAAAATTGTGTCATGGCTTAAATTGTGATATTAATTGGCAACACTGTATTCTTCAATTATTTGATCGAATTGTGATATTAATTGGCAACACTGTATTATTCAGTTATTTGATCGAATTGTATTATTGATTTGCAAAACGATATTATTCAGTTATTTGATCGAATTGTGTTATTGATTTGCAAAACAATATTATTCAGTTATTTGATCGAATTGTGTTATTGATTTGCAAAACGATATTATTCAGTTATTTGATCGAATTGTGTTATTGATTTGCAAAACGATATTATTCAGTTATTTGATCAAATTGTGATATTGATCGGCAACACTGTGTTATTCAGTAATTTGATCAAATTGTGTATGAATTGGCAATACGGTATTCTTAAACTATTTGACTAAATTGTGCTATTATGAATTTTGATAATTTGTGAATTGGAGTTTAAATTCCTTATGACATTCATTGTCTTGAATTTAACTATGGTTTTACGTATCTACTATTTATATGGCTTATGAATTGTGATTTAAAGTTGTATTTGGTTAATGTTGTGCACCACTGAGACATTGTCTCAGCGATAGCTTTATTCTTTATCGCAGTAGGCAGACAGCACTAAATTGCTAGTACCGCAATGAGAGATTTTTGGGTATAGTGAGTATATCACAGTTGGCATTTTGTACTGTAATGTATATTCACTGTATGTATATTTTGTTGTTGGTTTGAGCAGTTGTAAATTCAAATTGTACCTTGAAGTTGTAAATTAATTATGAGTTATTTGACTTGTAAAAAAATTATATTATATTTCCTTATCTCAGACTTTGAAAAATTTCTATGGAATTGAGTCGATAAATTGTTGTGTTGAGAAATGTATTGGAGTTGAGATTTGGAAAATTTTTGAAGTGCTTTTACAGGTTTTCTGAAGAACTATTTTGTCCAAAATACAGATGGCACTTTGCCAAAATTTTTACAGGAATTCCAAATAAACCAAATGAGTTAGTTGTTTCACTTCAGTTCACCAAAGTTTTTAATACCTATAAATAGTGCTCACCACTGTAAAAGAAGTAAGAAAAGTTTTTAAAATCCCTTGTAGTGTATTTAATGGATTATCAGTAGACGGAGTTGGTAATTCATTAGGTATACTTCGGGATCATGTTATGCCTTACAGAGGGGTAGGGTGTGACATGTTTTAGTGGTATCAGAGCAAAGTTTTTAAATTCTGTTTTCACATGTTATTTGAATATTTTTTTTCACAGTACAACTGCTCAATATCATTGTTTGATACATACAGTACATTACATTATAAATATGCACTAACGGGAGGAAATCTCCTTGTATTATTGTTCAGGAGATCTAAAATCCTCGCATTGACTATGGAAGAGGGTGATCGTTTAGTCGATCAATCTATTGAGGCTGAGGTGCAAGGGAATGCCCCAGGCCTACATAATGTTAGTGGTTCGTGATGCCGGCCCAGCATCGCAGATTCTCTGCTCGATTAAGCTCGTGACGCAGTGCAATGTTCCAACAAATGGCTGGTAATGTGCCTACTCAAGTCCCGATAGAGACACTAGTGGTACAACCACAGTCTTCTGCTAGACAATGTGACAAATTGATGAAATATGGGGCTACAGAGTTCAAGGGTACAGTAGATCCTCTAGAAGCTGAACAGTGGTTAGAGAGGATGGATAGGGTATTCAAGAAACTACATTGCACAGAGGAGCTCAGATTCGAATACTCAGTGTCTTTGTTACAGGGGGATGCTTATGATTGGTGGAAAACCATTCCCCACAATCTGGTAGAACCTGCAGTGCTAACATGGAATGACTTCCTCAGGGAATTTAGGCAAAAATATGTCCCTGATGCTTATGTAGACCAAAAGCTGCAAGAGTTCCTAAGTCTGAAACAGGGGAGCAGATCAGTGGCTGAATATGAAAGGGAATTTTTCCGCCTGAGCCATTATGCAGTAAGTCTACTTTCTACCAGTAGGGAGAGATGTAAGAGGTTTGAAACCGGCTTGAAGCTAGTATCAGATTACAAGTGGTCGGATTCAAACATAACAACTTCTCTGAACTTATTTCTCAAGCACTAGAATTAGAAAGAATTGAATGTGAAGCGGCTCTTGAGAAAAAGAAATCAGAGAAGACAGAAAAAGAGGGAAAGTCAGCAGAACAGAGTTCTAGTGGTTCTACTGGAGAGAGGAAAAACTTTGGGGGATACGACAGAGATAGTAAGAAGTCCGGTAGAGATAGATCTTTTGGACAGAAACCACCTCGATTCGATCAGCAAACTCAATAGAAACCCAGAAATGCACTGTCAGATCGACTTTGTGAAACTTGTTGTAAACCACATAGTGGGGTATGTTATAGAGCCGTAGGAGCATGTTTTAATTGTGGAGGCGGCCATTTTGCTAGGGATTGTGTAAATCCAGGTCGTTCTGGATCATTTACTACACCAAAGGGATCAACCCAAGTTTCTACCCCAAATAGTTCACCATCAGTTAGTAGAGGTAGAGGTAGAGGTAGGGGCAGTACACCTAGAAGTCAAAGTACTGTGAATCAGCCAGAATAAGGTGATGCTTCAATTTGGAATATGCTTATTGTCTGCAGAGAGAAGAGGCTTAGACTTTTGACATTATTGCTGGTACCTTCTCAATTAGCAACTAAGATATATATATATATATGTATTATTTGACCTGGAGTTTGCATACTTTTATGTTAGTGTTAGAACTACATGTTCTGTTGTTATTCCTTTACAGGGGAATAAATTTTGATGCATTAGTGATTAGTCCTTAAGATAAGGATTATGATAATAAGTGACATTAGTTTTGAAAGAGTTTATCGACGAAAAGTATTTTCTAACACACCATAAATTATAAAGCTAATTAGTGAGCCTACTTAATGTAAGGCAAGAGGATGTAAAAGTAAGATGCAGTAATGGAATTGCTCTTGATAAGATGCAGTAATGGAATTGCTCTTGATAAGGGCAAGGAGGTTACTGTTAGAAATTGCTAATGGATATTGTAATCAGAATAAGATTCGAATATCAGTGAATTCAAAAAGGATAAAAGATAGGAAAATTTGATCTATTGGGATGTATCGTAGTAACTGTGCAATGTTCTTGATGTTTATATTGTAAGCTGCAGATTACAGTACTAACTTGAGATTATTGTGTAGAGCTACGTACTACCCGATAGTATATCTAGATGAGAATAGTTGCCAACGGCATCTGTTTTGGTATAGTTATGCCAGGACAGAATTTAATTGTTAGAAATAAGTTTGAAAATCCTACTTAGGGATCTAAAACTCAAAAGTTAGAATATCAAAAGGTTATAGTTCAGTACAAAAAGAAGTTATAGAATATTGACAGATAAAAAGAGTTATGGAAGTAGAAATTTGAACAGTTGATTCATATATAACAAAGAGATATTACGAATGTGAGGAAGACTATGGACTAGAATGGTCAAAGGACCCATGAATGATGAATGATTCTAACATGACCTCAAGGGTCATTCAAGAAGCAACGTGAACCGAAATATTAGACAGCATAATAGTAAGAGGAGATTGGTGTTATCCAAACAAATTAAACATTGTATTAGATTGTTAAAAGACTTATATAAATTTGAGAAAAAGAAGATTATATGATCGTATAGAAAGGAGAAAATAAAAGTATGACTATTGTAAGATGGCTATTAGGTAAAATTTCGAGACGAAATTTATTTAAGGGGGGGAGAATTGTAACACCCCTAAGTTCGGTAGTGCGTTCTGTTGTTCCGGTGACCAGTGTTGTCCGGACAGCTAGGATGCCTAGAACCGTACTTCGATATGAGTGAGGAGACATAAAATAATGAAATACAAGAAAAGAAAATGCAAGAAAAACAAAGGAAAAATCATAGCAAAGAAATGTAACCAAGTTAAGCGAGCCGAGAACCCTAGCGATGGGTGGCCTTAGGAAAGCATGGCGTGGACCGTTGACTAATACACTGCGGGAACCACGGAAAACATTTTTAGGACTTAAATAGAACCTTATTGAAGAATAAATATCATTAGAAAGATCAAAGAAAAATTAAATAATTAGTACAAAGAAAAGTGAGAAATCGAAAAACAGACAAAACCCGGTGTTACCGAAAAATCGGGAACGTAACCCGAACAGGGGCATTATGGTCATTCGACACCCCGAATTGTCTTTTGACCTAAATGTCCATTAAAAATAAATAGTATTACACTTAGAAAATAAAATGAAAAATTAGTTTAGTGGTATCTAAAGTAAATAGCAAAAATCATGGGTTAAATGTGGAATAAGTGGGAATTTAACATATTATATGATTTAAAATTGTGAGTGGGTCACTAAGGGAATAAAATAAAACAAAGAGGGGCAGCTGTACTTCCACTAAACCAGCAGAAATTTCATCTTCCTCAAGGTCCTCATCCATGCCGAATTGAGAGAAAGAGGAAACCACCATTGATGTTTCATGCAAGCTCTCTTAACTCTCCATTTTCAACTCCAATCTCTTAGGTTCCTCCATGAAACTTTGTCTACTCATCACAAGGAAGAGTTTGATACTAAATTTGAGAAGTTTAAGCAAGGTTTAATGTAACACCCCTAAGTTCGGTAGTGCGTTCTGCTGCTCCAGTGACCAGTGTTGTCCGGACAGCTAGGATGCCTAGAACCACACTTCAATGAGAGTGAGGAGACATAAAATAATGAAATAAAAGAAAAGAAAGTACAAGAAAAACAAAGGAAAAATGATTGCAAAGAAATGTGATCAAGTTAAACGAGCCGGGAAACCTAACGATGGGTGACCGCACCGGGAAGTCACGGCGTGGACCGTTGACTAGCCCTGGACTGCGGGGAACCCTGGAAAACATTTTTAGGACATAAATAGAACCTTAATGAAGAATAAATATCATTAGAAAGATCAAAGAAAAATTAAATAATTAGTACAAAGAAAAGTGAGAAATCGAAAAACAGACAACACCCGGTATCTAGAAAAATCGGAAAGCCACGAACAGGGCATTATGGTCAATTGACATCCCGAAGTGTCTTTTGACCTAAATGTCCATTAAAAATAAATAATATTACACTTAGAAAATAAAATGAAAAATTAGTTTAGTGGTACCTAATGCAAATAACCAAAAGTGGAGTGAAAATTGTGTAATTAGCACTTTAAGCTTATAATATGATTTAAATGTGGTGAGTGGACCACTAGGGAATTAATTAAGGACTAAAGGGGCAGGTGTACACCCATTATACAATCTGCCATTTCATCTTCAAGCTTGGGAATTGCCATGGCGTATGAATTTCTCCAAAAACCTCCATGGCGCAAATTGAAAAAGCTCCATTAACCACCTTCATATCACCTACAATCACCTAAGTGGCTTCATTAAAAATGGTCTACACATCACAAGGAAGATATGGATACCAAATTTGAGAAGTTTGGTGAGGTTTAGCAAGTTACAATTAAAGGTAAGTTTGCATTTTTGAGAATTTCTTTGTTAAAGTTTTTATGCATGTTATGGGTATTGGTTTGGTGAAGGAAAATTTTGAGTTTGAAGGGTTATTGTTGTTGCCATTTTGGACAGCCATGGGTCACGTTTTTGATGAGGTATTTGTGTATATAATTGATGAGAAATAATGTTAATCATGGTGATTTAGTAACCTAGTGATTTAATGCATGTATATATGGTGAATGATGCACTTGGATGGGAATTGGTAACTTGGACAGCACTTTGATGTTGAAGGACAAATTTGGGCAGCCTTGGGGACACTTGAATAAATGTGTATATTCATGGGAGTGTTGGCAGAATTGTGGCATTAAGGAATGAAGGATATGTGTATGAAATTATTGTGTAAAGTGTATGTGAGAATTAGTGGTGTTTAGGTGTGTATGTAATGGTATTGAGATATTGTAAATGTGAATTATATTTGGTGTGTTGAGGGTAATGGTAATCTGCCCAAAATAATGTTAATGTAAAGTAGATTATACTGTGGTTAATGCACCAAAACAGATTGGTAGGGAAGTGAACCAAATTGCAAGGTATATGTGTGTTTGAAGTGGGGTGTGAAATGCATATTGAGGGCAGTGTACATTTTAGCCCATAACCTGAAATGTGTAACCTCAATTGGTATGAGACCAATTTGAGGTGAAACTAGGCACAAAATGTGCCAACTTTCATTGAGAGAACATACCAAAATTCTGCTTGCAAGGTGATGTGAAAAATGACCAATTCGGATTAGGTACACTTGAGTCGTATAAACTGACCATTTGGGCAGCAGTGAGTGTTTAGGCCATAACTCACTCAAAACAGGTCCAATTGACCTGAAATTTTAACCATGAATAGTTAAGACCCATACCTACAAGTCTTATGAAGACACCAAAGCCCAGAAAAGACCATAAGCAAGTCAAAAGCTTGCACAAGTTCAGGTCCAAAAACTGGCCGAACCAGAGTTGACCAAATTGACCTAAAATTGACCTAAAATGGTACCATTTGACCAGCAATAGTATAATGACCATAACTTGGTCTACTTAACTCGGATTGACCTGAAATTTTGCCCCGCGTGCAATAAGACCTAGATCTACAAGTTTGTAGTTTCGACCGAGACCGAAAACCGAGGAACTAGATCGTCGGTTAGGTCAAACGGTGTTCGGAATCCAGCAATTTGCATTAAAATGCACTAAGCAAGGAAGTGACTTTGGTAAAACATACCAAATCTAAAACCTTATCGAATGTGACATATTAATGACACTAAAACCTAATTTACCTAAAACGCAATGAGGGTCGGTATATTAGGTGACTTAGTGAATAATTGAGTTGATGCATTATTTACCAAACCCCATCGATAGAGCAGTTTAATTTGGTACTGAAACACTTCAAATTGTGTTTCTCAGTTAACAAGGACTCAGCTAAAGGGAAAGAAATACTGAGTCAGGACCAGGAGACAAATATCAGAGGTTTGTTCACAACAAATTTTTCTTTTGAATTATTTTCATTTGAAATATATATTGACTATTGTTTTAAATTGTGTAATTGTGTTTTGTGGACACTTATTGATTGAAAAACATTGTGAATGGTTTGAAAGCGTGAAAAATTGTTTGAATGGTATTTGATGGATACTTATTGATTGAAAAGCACGTAAATGGTTTTGTGGAAATTGAAGTGAATTACGAATTGTGTTGCCATTTTGTGAATGAAATTATAACTTTGGAAATTTATTGGATTCTTACGGATCATTTGAATAAAATGTTTGGAATTGTTTTGACTCACAATTGGCATGACAACGATAATATGTTCCTCCTCCATTAATGGGGTGAGTGTGATTATTCCTCCCTCTTTGACTTATTAGTGCAGGGTGAGTATGATTATGTTCCTCCCTCTTTGACTTCGATCGAGGTGAGTATGGATGAGTTCTCATTATATAGCTAGCTTCCTCCTCATTGATTTCGATTATTGGGGTGAGCATGTCTTGTCGTGGTGTACAACACGGCATATATGGAAAAAATTGTGTCATGGCCTAAATTGTGTTATAGATTGGCAACACTTGTATTCTTGATTATTTGATCGAATTGTGTTATTATGTATTGTGAGATTGTGAAATTGATTTAAACTCTTATTGACATATCATCTATTGAATTCAACCATGATCGACTTATTGAAAATTATTGTGATATTAACAAATGGAGTTTAAATTCTTGTTGACATTTATTGTCTTGAATTTAACTATGGTTTTAAGTATCCACTATTGATATGATTTATGAATTGTGATTTAAAATTTGTATTTGGTTAATGTTGTGCACCACTGAGACATTGTCTCGTGATAGCTTTATTCTTTGTCGCGGTAGAGAGACAGACAGAGCAGGCAGGCTAGTATCGCCAATGAGAGATTTTTGGGTATAGTGAGTATACCACATGTGGCATTTTATCTGTAATGTATATTCCTTTGTATGTATATTTTGTTCTTGGTTTTGGCGATTGTAAATTTAAGTTGTACTGATAAAGTTGTAAAATAATTATGAGTTATTTGGCTTGTAAAAATTGTGTTATATCTTTGTATCTTAGTCTTTGAAAATCACTGTGGATTTGACTTGAGAAATGTGTTGTGTTGATAAAAATGTTGGAGTTGAGATTTGAAAATATATTGAAGTGCTTTTTACAGGTTTTCAAGAAGCTGTTTTGTCCAAAATACAAATGGCACATTGCCAAAATTTTTACAGATACTCCAAATAAATCAAATGAGTTAGTTGTTTCACTTCAGTTCACCAAAGTCTTTCACACCTGTAAATAGTGCTCACCACTGTAAAAGAAGTAAGAAAAGTTTTTAAAATCCCTTGTAGTGTAATTAATGGATTATCAGTAGACGGAGTTGGTAATTCATTAGGTATACTATGGGATCATGTTATGCCTTACAGAGGGGTAGGGTGTGACATTTAACAAGCTCCAAACATAAGGTAAGTTCATAATTTTGAAGATAGCTTTCTTAAGTTTTGTGTGCATGTTATGGGTGTTGGTTTTGTGAAGGAAAATTTTGAGTTTGAAGAGTTATTGTTGTTTTCATTTTGGACAGCCATGGAGTCATGTTTTTGATGAGATATTTGTGCATATAATTGATGAGAAATGGTGTTGATCATGATGATTTAATAACCTAGTGAATTATTTCATGTTTATATGGTGATTTTGACACTTGGATGAGAATTGATGAATTGTAGGGCAATGTGGTGTTGAAGAAGGTTTTCGGCAGCTTGGGGACCCTTGAATAATTGTATGTATTGATGGAAGTGTTGGCAGAATGTTGACATAGAAGAATTGATGAATGTGTATGTAAATTAGTAGTGGAAATTATATGTAATGAATAGGTGTAGTTATGTACATATATTGCTAAATTTGGACTTTGTGGTTTAGGGTTGTATTTGATGTATTGAGAATGTTTGTATTCTGTCCAAATTAACCATAGTAAGAAGTGATAAATGAATATGGAATGGTATAAAATCAGAATAAGGTATGGGGATTTAAAGTAGAGCAAGTTAAATGTGTGTTTGAATTGGGGTTTGAAAGACATATAGAGGGCAGTGTGCAAATAGACCTATAACTTTAAATGTGTAACCTCAATTGGTATGAGACCAATTGGAGGTGAAACTAGGCACAAAATGTGCCAACTTTCATTGAGAAAACATACCAAAATTCTGCTTGCAAGGTGACCTAAGAAAATGACCAATTCGGATTAGGTGCAATTAGGACCTGAAAAATGACCAATTGGGCAGCAGTGAGTGTTTAGGCCATAACTCAATCAAAACAGGTCCAATTGACCTAAACTTTTAACCATGAATAGTTAAGACCCATACCTACAAGTCTTATGAAGACACCAAAACCCAGAAATGACCATAAGCAAGTCAAACAACTTGCACAAGTTCGGGTCCAAAAACTGGCCGAACCAAAGTTGACCAAATTGACCAAAAAATGACCTAATTTGATGCCATTTGACCAGCAATAGTGTAATGACCATAACTTGGTCTACTTAACTCGGATTGACCTAAAATTTTGCACCGTGGTCCATAAGACATAGATCTACAAGTTTGTAGTTTTGACCGAAACCCGAAAACTGAGGGAACTAGGCCGTCCGGCTAGGTCAAGCTAGTATCCCGGAATCCAGCAAGTTGCATTAAAATGCACTAAACAAGGAAACGAGTTTGGCAAAACGTACCAAACCTAAAACCCTATCGAATATGACATATCAATGACACTAAGACCTAATTTACCTAGAACACGTCGAGAGTCGGTATATTAGGTGATTAAGCAAATAAAGGTATTCAGTGAATTGTTTATCGAACATTATCGTTAGAGGCAAATTAATTTAGCACTGAAACACTTCAAATTGTGTTTCTCGATTAACAAGGACTCAAAGGAAAGAAATACTGAGTCAGGACCAGGAGACAAATATCAGAGGTTTGTGCACAACAACTATTTCTCTTGAATTTTTCAATTGAAATAATTATTGACTATTTGTATATTATTGTTTTAAATTGTGGAAATGTGTTTGATGAACACTTATTGATTGAAAAACATGGTGAATGGTTTGAAACTGTGAAAAATTGTTTGAATGATATTGATGGATACTTATTGATTGAAAAGCACTGTAAATGGTTTTTGTGGAAATTGAAGTGAATTACGAATTGTGTTGCCATTTTGTGAATGAAATTATAACTTTGGAAATTTATTGGATTCTTACGGATCATTTGAATAAAATGTTTGGAATTGTTTTGACTCACAATTGGCATGACACTGATACTATGTTCCTCCTCCATTAATGGGGTGAGTGTGATTATTCCTCCCTCTTTGACTTATCAGTCTGGGGTGAGTATGATTATGTTCCTCCCTCCTTGACTTACCAGTCTGAGTTGAGTGTGGATGAATTCTCATTATATAGCTAGCTTCCTCCCTCATTGATTTTGATTATTGGGGTGAGTATGTCTTGTCGTGGTGTACAACACGGCATGTACGGAAAAAATTGTGTCATGGCTTAAATTGTGATATTAATTGGCAACACTGTATTCTTCAATTATTTGATCGAATTGTGATATTAATTGGCAACACTGTATTATTCAGTTATTTGATCGAATTGTATTATTGATTTGCAAAACGATATTATTCAGTTATTTGATCGAATTGTGTTATTGATTTGCAAAATGATATTATTCAGTTATTTGATCGAATTGTGTTATTGATTTGCAAAACGATATTATTCAGTTATTTGATCGAATTGTGTTATTGATTTGCAAAACGATATTATTCAGTTATTTGATCAAATTGTGATATTGATCGGCAACACTGTGTTATTCAGTAATTTGATCAAATTGTGTATGAATTGGCAATACGGTATTCTTAAACTATTTGACTAAATTGTGTTATTATGAATTTTGATAATTTGTGAATTGGAGTTTAAATTCCTTATGACATTCATTGTCTTGAATTTAACTATGGTTTTACGTATCTACTATTTATATGGCTTATGAATTGTGATTTAAAGTTGTATTTGGTTAATGTTGTGCACCACTGAGACATTGTCTCAGCGATAGCTTTATTCTTGTCGCAGTAGACATGACAGAACTAGGTCGCTAAAATGCTTGTGAGAGATTTTGGGTATAGTGAGTATATCACAGTTGGCATTTTGTACTGTAATGTATATTCACTGTATGTATATTTTGTTGTTGGTTTGAGCAGTTGTAAATTCAAATTGTACCTTGAAGTTGTAAATTAATTATGAGTTATTTGACTTGTAAAAAAATTGTATTATATTTCCTTATCTCAGACTTTGAAAAATTTCTATGGAATTGAGTCGATAAATTGTTGTGTTGAGAAATGTATTGGAGTTGAGATTTGGAAAATTTTCGAAGTGCTTTTACAGGTTTTCTGAAGAACTATTTTGTCCAAAATACAGATGGCACTTTGCCAAAATTTTTACAGGAATTCCAAATAAACCAAATGAGTTAGTTGTTTCACTTCAGTTCACCAAAGTTTTTAATACCTATAAATAGTGCTCACCACTGTAAAAGAAGTAAGAAAAGTTTTTAAAATCCCTTGTAGTGTATTTAATGGATTATCAGTAGACGGAGTTGGTAATTCATTAGGTATACTTCGGGATCATGTTATGCCTTACAGAGGGGTAGGGTGTGACAACATAGACACATGGAAGACATTATGTATCTTTTCTAAGTCTAGAGGTAGTGCCAATCTGTATGCTAGAGGACCCACTCTTTCCAGAATCTCATATGGTCTAATGAAACGAGGACTCAGTTTCCCCTTTTTGCCAAATCTCATAATCCGCTTCCAAGGAAAAATTTTGAGGAATACCTTATAACCCATTACATATTCAATATCTCTTCTCTTCAGATCAATATAGGACTTCTGATGGTCTGATGCAGCCTTGAGTCAATCTCTGATCAATCTGATATTTTCCTCTATTTGCTGAACAATTTCTAGGCCAACCATTTTTCTTTCACCTACTTCATCCCAACATAGGGGAGTTTTACACTTTCTGCCATACAAAGCTTCATATGGAGGCATCCCAATGCTTGATTGGTAGCTGTTGTTATAAGCAAACACAATCAGAGGCAAGTGTGTATCCCAACTACCTTCAAACTCAATCACATAAGCTCGTAGCGTATCCTCCAAGATCTGAATTACCCTCTTAGACTGGCCATCTATCTGCAGGTGGAATGCCGTGCTGAAGTTTAATCTAGTTCCTAGGGCTCTTTGAAGACTACCCCAGAATCTAAAAGTGAACCTAGGATCTCTATCTGATACAATCGATACTGGCACTCCATGCAATCTTACAATCTCATCTATGTACAATCTAGCCAATCTTTCTAGGCTATAGTCCATCCGAACTGGCAAAAAGTGAGCAGACTTGGTCAGTCTGTCAAATATAACCCATACTGCATCATGACTCTTCTGTATCCTCGGAAGTCCCATCATAAAATCCATAGTTATTTGTTCCCGTTTCCACTGCATCATGACTCTTCTGCCTTCACTTGTTGACAAGTTAGGCATTTGGACATAAAATCAGCTACATCCCTTTTTATACCCATCACCAGTAATGCTCTTTCAATCCTCTATACATTTTAGTTCCATCGGGGTGCATAGCAAAAGGAGACTCATGTGCTTCCTTCATAATGATCTGTCTCAATTCCACATCATTAGGAATGCACATTCTACCCTGATGTAGTAGTAAACCATCATCTCTAACAGAAAATTTAGGTGCTTACCCTGTCGGACTTCTTCTAGTAGCATCTGATATTTCTCATCATTCTGAGCAGCCATTTTGATCTGATCAATCAACACTGGCTGTACATGCCATGCAACTATTGTCTGTCCCTCATTATTAATCTCCAAACTGGCATGCTGTGCTTTCAACGCATGTACCATGGACAAAGGAGAAACTCTAAGACTTGCCATAGTCTTAAGACTTAAGGCGTCAGCCACCACATTTGCATTCCTTGGATGATCGTCTATTAAACAATCATAGTCTCTAATCAGTTCTGACCATCTCCTCTGTCTCAAGTTCAATTCCTTCTGGGTGCCCAAGTACTTCAAGCTCTTGTGATCTGTGTAGATATAACACTTCTCCCCATATAAGTAATGTCTTCAAATCTTCAGAGCAAAAGCAATAGCTGCTAGCTCCAAGTCATGTGTCGGATAGTTTCTCTAATGCTGTTTTAGCTGGCATAATGCATATGCAATGACATTTCGATCCTGCATCAATACA
Source organism: Hevea brasiliensis (assembly GCF_030052815.1). Lineage (NCBI taxonomy): Eukaryota > Viridiplantae > Streptophyta > Magnoliopsida > Malpighiales > Euphorbiaceae > Hevea > Hevea brasiliensis. The sequence continues at coordinate 55,336,017 of NC_079499.1, forward strand.
CAACCTAACCCATTGTGAGAAGCATCACTATAAACTGTGTATTCTTTACCCGGTGTAGGTAAGTTAAGGACTGGAGCTTCAGTCGAACACCTCTTTAACTCATCAAAACTCTGCTAGCTTTTATCCGTCCACTGAAATTTCACATATTTTTGAAGTAGCTTGGTCAGTGGAGAAGCCAACATAGAAAACCCTTTCACAAATCGGCGATAGTATCCAACTAAACCCAGAAAAACTGCGAATTTCTATGATATTCTTGGGTGGCTTCTAATTGAGGATAGCTTCTACCTTGCTGGAATCTACTTTGATCCCTTCAGCTGACACAATATGTCCTAAGAAAGAGATTTCTTTCAGCCAAAATTCACATTCCGATAATTTGGCATATAGCTGCTTCTCCCTTAAGGTCTGTAGCACAATCCGCAGATGATTGTCATGTTCCTCTACATTCCTCGAATATATCAAAATGTCATCAATAAACACAATAACAAATTGGTCGAGGTGTGATCTGAAGATAGTGTTCATAAGATCCATGAAAGCAGCTGGAGCATTAGTTAACCCGAATGGCATTACCAGAAACTCATAGTGGCCATATCGAGTTCTGAAAGCAGTTTTTGGAATACTTTGCTCTTGCACTTTCAACTGATAATAACTAGATTGCAAATCAATTTTGGAGAACACAGCTGCACCCTTCAACTGATCAAACAGATCATCAATGCGACGTAATGGATATCTATTATTTATTGTCACCTTATTCAACTGCCGGTAGTCAATACATAAGCGGAGAGTGTCATCTTTCTTCTTAACAAATAATACTAGCGCTCCCCAAGGTGACAAACTAGGGCGGATGAAGCCCTTTTCAAGTAGTTCTTGCAACTGTACCTTTAACTCCTTCAATTTTGCTGGTGCCATTCTATATGGTGTTATGGAGATTGGATCCACACCAAGCATAACATTAATCTCAAATTGCACTTCTCTTTATAGAGGTAATCCTGGCAACTCATCAGGAAACACATCTGGAAATTCACATACTGTAGGGATGTCCCTCAATGTTGGACTTCTTACTTGGGTGTCTACCACATGTGCCAAGTATGCTTCACACCCCTTTCTGATCATTTTCTAGCTACTGCAGCTGAAATGATGTTTGATGGCAATAGCTGTCTCTCCCGTATATTACCACATCACTGTATAGAGGGAGACCAAAAGTGACTATCTTTAGTCTACACTCAATCATGGCGTGATGCCTGGCTAACCAATCCATGGCCAAGATGATATCATAATCTCTGAAGGGCATTTCAATGAGATCAGACAGAAAAGTATGTCCTTGGATCACCAAAGGACAATCCCTATACATTCTATTGACCCTGACCTCTTGTCCTAGCGGACTTGTTACTAGCACCTCAAAGTCCATTTTTGTACATGGAACAGCAATGCAATCAATAATGCTAGCACTCACATAGGAGTGGGTAGAAGATAAAATAATACAAACAAATCTTGATTAAAAGTTAAGAAGGCACTAGCCACAATATCAGATGTCTTAGCCTATTCTCTCTGTCTCATTGTGTAGACTCTGGCTGAAGCACTTCCTTTCTCTGACTGATTCACTGTGCCTTTGCTGCTTGTTAGACTACCTCTACCCCTGCCTGTACCTCTGCTAGTTGGTTGTGAACCTCTGGTGACAGGATTCTGAACTGACCCTTCTACTGTAGTAGGAGGTAGCCCAACTCTACGGGCACTAGTGTAGTCTTTAGCAAAGTGTCCCATGCCCCCGTAGTTATAACAGGCTCCTATGGACTTGTAGCATACCCCACCATGATTTCTACCACAAGTTTCACATGGACAGGGAGGAATTCAATCACCCAGACAGAGGAGGTCTCTATCCCAAAAATCTTCCCCTACCATACTTTTTACCACCCCTGCTTTGTCCCCCAAAGTTCTTTCTCTTTCCAGGAGGACTACTAGAACTATAATCTACTGACTTCCCCTCTCTTTTTTTCTGTCTTCTCTGTTTTTTTTTTTTTTTATCTGGGGTTGCTTCTGACTCAATTCTTTCTAATTCAAGTGCTTGAGAAATAAACTCAGAGAAGATATTATGTTTGAATCCGACCACTTATAGTCTGATATTAGGCTTCAAGCTAGTTTCAAACCTCGTACATCTGTCTCTGCAGGTAGAAAGGAGACTTCCTGCATAGTAGCTCAGGCGGGAAAACTCCCTTTCATATTCTACCACTGATCCACTTCCCTATTTTAGACATAAGAACTCCTGTAGCTTCTGGTCCACATAGGCATCTGGGACATATTTTTGTCTAAACTCTCGAAGAAAATCATCCTAGGTTAGCACTGGAGGTTCCACCAAACTATGGGGAATGGTTTTCCATCAATCATATGCATCCCCCTGTAGTAGTGACACTGAATACTCAAATCTTAGCTCGTTTGTACTGTGCAGTTTCTTGAAAACTCTATCCATTCTCTCCAACCATTGTTCTGCCTCTAGTGGATCTACTTTCCCCTTGAACTCAGTAGCCCCGTATTTAATCAGCTTGTCATACTGCCTAGCTCAAGGCTATGGTTATACCACTGGTGTCTGCAGTGGGGTTTGAGTAGGCATGTTACCAGCCATCTGTTGGAACATTTTAGCCATCGATGGGCAAATTGAGCAGGAACCGTGTGGTACCGAGGACCGTGTAGCTGATCCACTCACATTTTGAAGGGCTGGGGCTTCCCCTTGTACCTTAGCCTCTACTAATTGATCGACTGAATGGTCCCCTTCTTCCATAGTCAATTAGAGGTTATTATACCTCCTGAACAAATAACACAAGGAGATTTCCTCCCGTTAGTGCATATTTATAATGTAATGTACTGTATGTATGAAACCATGACATTGAGCAGTTATACTATGAAGAAAGAATATTCAAATTACAAGTCAAAACAGAATTTAAAAACTAGCTCTCATACCGCTAAAACATGTCATACCTTACTCCTTCATAAGGCATAACATGTTCCCGTAGTATACATAATGAATTATCAAACTTCCCCTACTGATAACTCATTAAATATGCTACAAAGAATTTTAAACAATTTCATATGTCCTTATATAGTAGTGAGCACTTTTGACAAATTTTAAAACCTTTTACTCAAAGTTAAATTACACAACAAATCTACAATATCAATAGATTCTATAAAAATTTCGGCAGAGTGCAGTTTGTATTTTGATCAAAATAGTTCTTCAATAATCTATAAAAAGCACTTCAAATATATTAGTTTTATTCCCAAACTCTAATATGGCTTAACACAAATCAATTTTCTTAACATTTTTCAAACTCAATTCAACCTCATTTTCAGTAGTTCCAAAAATAGAATGCAAAATGACTGAGTAGTTCAAAAGCTAAGATAAGAGAAGTATAATACAACATTTTTACAGGCCAAAATAATTTACAACTTTAGTTTACAACTGCTCAAGACCAAGTACAATATGTATATACAGTTCACATACATTACAACAAAAATTACAAGTAGGTAGTATACTCAATATACCAAGTAAAATTCCAAAATGTGTAGCACAAGCAGCCTATTCTGCTTCTTTATTTGTCTGTCTACCAGCGACAGCAATGAAAAAGCTATCGCTGAGCCAATGTCTCAGTGGCGCACAACATTAAGAAAATACAATTTAAAACTATAAATCATAAATCATATGAACTGTGGATACTTAAAATCATAGTTAATTTTAAAAGATAGAGAATGTCATAAAGAATGAAACTCTATTTCACAATGTCTCAATAAATACTAAAAAATCACACACACAGCTTTATCATGATTCCAAAGTCCAATTCATCCCAAAAGCCAATGGCTAATGAGGAATAACATAGCTAGCTAGCAATTATATGAGTACTCATCCTATTCGTCCTCAACTGGCACACACCTCAAAACTTCAGCCAAAGAGGGAATTTAAAGCCAATTCGTCCCACTAGACAAGCTAACGAGGAATTTAATCAAATATACATGATAGCTATGGTTTTCAAACCATTTGCAATATTTTTCAAGCAATAAGTATCCATCAAATTTCATTCAAACAAATTTTCCACAATTTAAGCAATAAAATACAAATTGTTATAATTTATTTCAAGTGAAAATTCAAAAGAAATAACTGTTATGCACAAACCTCTGATGAGTAGCCTCTTAGCCTTGACTCAGTGGTTTTTTCCCCTTTCATGAGTCTTTACTAACTGAAACACACAATTTAAAGTGTTTTAGTACTCATTTAAATTGTTTCTAATAATAAGGTTCAATAATTAATTTTTATTAATAATATTACTTTCATTAGTCAACCTATAATGTTGACCTTTGATGCACTCTAAGTGAATCAATTTTAATGTCCCCAATTTGTCACATTTTATAGTCTATAAGTATTGGTATATGTTAGCAATTTCATTTTAGAGCTTATTGAATTTTATTGCAATTTATCGGATTTGGGTATGCTATTTTGACATTGTCGGATGACCTAGTTCCCTCAGTTTCTAGGTTTTGGTCAGAATTACAAACTTGTAGGTCTATGTCTTATTGAACTTTTGTCACAAATTTTAGGTCATTCGGAGTTTACTAGACCATGTTATGGTCATTTTACCAATGCTGGATGGGTTGCACTAAAATGGCAAACTTAGGTCATTTTTAGGTCATTTCCAATTCTAGCATGTTTTATACCTGAATTTGGGCAAGCATTTTGACTTACTTATGGTAATTTTTGGGTTTTGTTATCTCCACAAAAGATGTAGCCCTATGTCTAAGCTTTCCAGCGGTATAAATTTCAGGTCATTTGGACCTGTTTTGAGTGAGTTATGGCCAAAAGACTAACTACTCTTCAAGTGGTCAATTTCTGGGTTTACAATGTTGCAATTACGGATTAGGTCAGCTTTAGCGTCACTTTCAGGATAGAATTTTGGTAGGCTTTCAACATGAAAGTTGACACATTTTGTGCCTCGTTTCACCTCCAATTGGCCTCATACCAATTGGTGTCACAAATTTAGAGTTATAGGCTGAAATGCATGCTGCCCTTTACACTTTCCTCAAACACCAATCACATATACATTCAACTTGCAAAATTTAAATTTCTCATACTTAATTCTGATTTGGTACCATACCAAATTCATTCATCACTTCACATTATAGTCAATTTGGACAGAATACAATGACCTTTAATACACCAATTATAGTCTTAAATCACAATACACCAAATATAGTCCTAAATTACAAAGTCCATTATAACAATATATACATGTAAACACTGCCAAATATTACATATAACTTCACTAGTAGATTATTTACATATTTTGCCACCTTCAATACCATAATTTAATAAACCATTCATGAAATTAAACACTTCCAACTTCACCATAAGGCTGCCCAAATTGCACATATACATGAAGCTTCCATTTTAAATTTACAAGCTTACAATTCAAACCATATACATGGTAATCAACTCCTATACATTTAGGCACTTAAATCAACACCTCAAATCACCAAATACATGAAGAAATAAATCAAACTCCCATGGACATGAGGGCTACCAAAATTTGAACAGTTCACTAACTCAACAAATCCTTAAATTTTCTTCATCATTCAACTCACCTCAACATGGAAATCAAGTTTATTTAAGAAAGGAAAAAGAAATGGACACTTACCTCTTGTGAACTTTCTCAAAACTCCACCAAAACTCTTCTTTCTTGTTCCCAAAATGTTGTCCAAGTTCTGTAGAACAACTTTAGTGAAGGAAGATTGAAAAATGGTGGCTTAAACCATGAGAGAGAGAGCTTGGGTATGGGACAGCAATGGAGTTCTTTGGGAGAGTGATTCAGCTGGTTAATGGCTAGAGGTTGAAGATGAGTTTTTGCTATCCCATTTAGCTTAACTAAGTGTCCCAAATCTGCCTTAGTGGGGCACTAAATGAGTTTTAATATTTATTTATTCAAACTTTCTCAATTTACATTTTTATACCTCGATCTTCCATCACTTATATTATGTACCACATTTTTAATTTTCATGTCATTTTCAAAGTTTAATATCACTTATTTTTAATGGACATTTAGGTCAAAAGGCAACTCGGGGTGTCAATTAACCAAAATGCCCCTATTTGGTCTGTATTCCCAATTTTTCGGTAACATCGATTTTTGTTGGTTTCTTGATTTTTCATTTTACTTTGTACTAACTAATTAAATTTTCTTTAATATTTTTTAAGCCAATTATGCCTTAATAAATGTTTATTTAAGTGTTACAAGTATTTCCCAGGGTTCCCCGTGGTCCAGGGCTAGTCAACGGTCCTCGTCGTAACTTCCCGGTGCAGTCACCCATCGCTACGATTTTTGGCTTGTTTAACTTAATCACATTTCATTGCTCTTATTTTTCCTTTATTTTTCTTGAATTTTACTCTATTGTATTTCATTATTTCATGTCTCCTTACTAACATTTAAGTGTAGTTCCAGACATTCTAGCTGTTCGGACAGACATCGGTCATCGGAACAGTAGAACGCACTACCGAATATTGGGGTGTTACAAAGAAGTAGATCATGGAGATGATCCACTTACCTATGAAGAAGCTATATCAGATATAGACTCTTCAAAATGGATTGAAGCTATGAAATCCGAAATTGATTCCATGTATAAGAACCAAGTTTGGGACCTTGTTGACCCACTTGAAGGTATTGTACCTATAGGGAATAAATGGGTTTTCAAAAAGAAATTTGGTTTTGATGAAAAGGTAGAGACCTATAAAGCAAGGCTAGTAGTGAAAGGGTTTCACCAAAGGCAAGGAATCGACTATGAGGAGACTTTCTTGCTCGTTGCCATGCTTAAATCAATTAGGATTCTATTAGCAATAGCTGCATACTATGATTATGAGATTGGGCAAATGGATGTCAAAATAGCTTTTCTCAATGGATACATTGAAGAAAACATTTTCATGGAACAACCTAGGGGTTTTGAATCCCAAGATGGTTCCAAGGTATGCAAGCTAAAGCAATCCATTTATGGGTTGAATCAAGCTTTGAGGAGTTGGAACATCCATTTTGATAAAGCCATTATGTCATTTGGTTTTATCAAAAATGTGGATGAACCATGTGTATATAAGAAGGTTAGTGAAAATGCTGTCACTTTCCTTGTCTTATATGTGGATGACATTCTGTTGATAGGTAATGACATAGGTATGTTGACAACTATCAAGGTATGATTGTCAAATACATTCTCCATAAAAGACTTAGGGGAGGCAACCTGTATTCTTGGAATTCACATTTATAGAGATAGAGCAAAAAGAATAATTAGTTTATCTCAAAGTCTATACTTGAAAAATGTGTTAAAGAGGTTTAACATACTTGATTCCAAGAGAGGATTATTACTGGTAAGACATGGTATCCACCTTTCTAAAGAGATGTCACCAAAGACACCTAAAGAAAGAGATAAAATGGCCAAGATTCCATATGCTTCGTGTAACACCCTCCTTATAGTAATTCCATACATTCTACTGTTCCGGTGACCGGTGTCGGTCCGGACAGCTAGAACGTCTAGAAAAATATTTAAACTAAAGTGAGGAATCATAATTAACTCAAATATTAATAAGAAAAATTTAGGAAAAATTTTAGAAATAAAATACAACCAAGTTAAATGAGTCGGTGCCTTAGCGATGGGTAACCTAGTGGGAAGTCGCAGTTCTCGCAACTAGAAGCCCTAAACCCAGGGGAAAATTCATAAAATAATTTTTGGGACTCCAGAGAAGGGTCATTGAGGGTTTTATGGCATTAGAATGCCAAGAAAAGGTTTAGAAAAATTTTTCAATCGGTACAAATAATTTTAGTTTATTAAGCCAAACGAAGGGCATTTTGGTCATTTCGTCTTCAGATATGATTTTTGGCTGACTTGACTTATTAAGTAAATAATTATTATGACATAAAATGTGAATAAATATTGCTAAAAATTAAATTGAAATTTAGTAGACAAGAAAAGGAAAGAAAATTAAAGAATTGGAATTATGACATCATTATGATGTCATTAAAAATCCTCCCACCTAATCAAACTTTGACACATGGCATTAACTTATTTAAAATGACTTAATGGGTAGAAAAAAAAGAAAGAAAAATCAGTTGCTTCTTCAACCTTTGGGGCAGCCAAAAACGTGGAGAGAGAGAGAGAGGAAGGAAAACTCCATTAAAGCTCACCCAAGCTCCCAACCTCACCAAATCTCACCCCAAAACCCTAGCCTTCTTAACAAAAAAATTAACCTAGCACCTTGAGGAAGCTTTAGGCAGCAAAAAGAAAGGAAAATCAAGAAGTTTTCTAAGCTAGGGAAACTCTCCAACAAAAGGTTAGTGTCAATTGATTCTTTAAACTTGTATATGCATCATTAGGAGTACGAATTGATCCATTGATTGTATGTGTTTGAAAAATTGAAATGGTAGAGCTAGGGTTTGGACCCAAAATTGAGATGTTGATCATGTAATGGTGAAAGTAAGTTTTAATGGTCAATTAGTGACCATTTGGTTATGTGTGAATGAGAAATGAAGTGGTTTATGTAGTGGGAAATGAAGTTGGTGTGGCTGCCCTTGGCGACCTGCAGGGCTGGGCATGAGTCTAGCAGGTTTGGGTAGCCATAAATTGAATTGTAGAGGTTCAATTGGTGCAAGACCAATTGGACATGAAACTACACACATAATGGTACAACTTTGGTGAAGAAACCATGCCTATAAAACTAAACCAAGTGAACCAAAAGCTTGCCCTAATCCGGGTGACCTGCAGTCTGCCTGGGCAAAATGACCAAATGAACAGTGTTTAGTCATTTGATCATAAATCAGCGTAGAAAGGTCCAATTGGCCTGAAATCTTACCAACAATAAGCTGAGATATAAACCAACAACGTTCATGAAGAAGCCTAACCCAAATTATGACCAGAACATATTCAAAAGGTGAGTTGCAATCACTGTTCATTGCACTGTAGATATGGTCAGTCTATAAATTCTGGACAGAGTTTCAATCCAGCCAGTTATGGTTTTTGGACCATAACTTGAGCTACAAACTCCAAATAGAGTGATTCAAAAAAGGAAATGCAAATAGACAAAATAAGGAACAACTTTCATATTGATCAGTTTGCCAAATTCCCACTACAAAATTGACAAATGGGATAGTAAATACAAGGTATAAAAAGTGAAAATTCTGCTCAACTAACATTAAGCTTAGTAATGGTATTGGCAACCAATACCAATAAATTTTGAATGCAAAATGTGGTATGTTGATGATATTAAAACTAATGTACCTATTGCCTATGCAAAAGTCAATAGTTTTGTTGACCAATGAATGGAATAGTAACACTAAAACTTAAATTCCAAAAATTGTGAAACTTAAAAGTGTGAAATGCCCTAGTATACCTAACAAGATTGGTTTGGATAGCATGGCATGCCAATAGGGTTCAGTTAGCGATCGCACATGGCATTATGCCATTCAGCGATTTCATGGCTTTTAGCCATTCGACATTATGTTGATACTTGGCCTTGTGCCTAATGTTATTGCATCTTATTAACTATTACATTTGCACAGAGACACATATGTGACCGATGGTGTGACGGCTCGAGGTACTTGATACCAAGTGCCAGTTTACCCATTTATCCATTCCAGTCGTCCAGTATAGGTTACTTGGGCAACCAAAAATGAAAGTGGATAAATTTAATTAAATAATAAATATAACAAGTACAAAATAAGTAAGACTACAAATACTCATCGAAAATTTGTTTGAAATGAGACATCAATACATTCACTGCATATTTATTTTCTGTTATTTCTTTTTTATGTTATTATTGGCACCACTAAGCATTATTGCTTAGCGTGTTGCTTTACCAGCGTGAGGTTCCGGAGACGAGCGAAAGCCCGATTGACCATTGGTAGGTGAGACCTTCCGCAACTCGCATAGTGTCCGTGTCACCTCACCGACGTCAGTGCATTGGTAGGACACTAGGTTTCATTTTGTGTATTTTTTAATTAACTTTTATTTTCTCATATGCAATTGAAACTTATGTAATGTATTTTGGTATTAATGTAAATAGTAGAAATTATGTTTATGAATGAAAAAGTGAATAGTTATTTATAACTTTTACATGATTATCATATGAGATGAATGATTAAGAAATGGAAATGTTGTTGAAAAACATATTGAGATTTTGTTGATGAAATGGAGTTTGGGATTGATTGAAAATATTGGAAGTGTTTTTCACATGTTCCAAAGAACTATTTTCTCCATTTTTAGCCGGTACTCTGTCGGATTTTCTATAAAATTTACGGAACCTCAAATAAATTTATGATTCCAATAAATGACTGAAATGAATTATATTTCACAAATTTTACTACATAACTATGAAAAAAAAATGAATTAGGAAGAATAAAAATGATTGAATTAAAATAGGATATTTCAGTACATTGTGTGGCATATCTTTCTCGGCTACACTGTAGACGGGTAAGGGGTGTCACATTTAGTGGTATCAAAGCAAGGTTTAGGCATTTCTGGGCCTAGATTGAGTCCATACCATGCATTGCATTTGTAAGAGTCGAGGTGACATTAATGCAGATCTGTTTGTCTTTGTTATTTTGATTAGGATATGGACCCCATATCTCAGAGGGCAGTTGAGGAGGAAGTGGAGAGTCATGCTCCACCTGCAGCAGCTGAGATTGGGGGTAGGGGAGAACACCTCCGCCACTCAAGCGAGCACCTTTCGGTCTCCACAAGCCATGTTCCAGCAAGTGGCCGAATTCTTCAGAAAAATGGCTGGGGTAATGCCACCACCACCACCACCTCCACAACAGAAATCACACGTGGAAAGACTAAGAAAATTTGGAGCAGTGGATTTCTTCGACAAGAGAGAAGATGATTCAGTTGCAGCCAAAAATTGGTTGAACAGAACAGGAAGGGTTTTAAAACAACTCCACTGCACTCCAAAGCAAAACCTAGAAGCTGCCATATCTCTGTTGCAAGATGATGCATATGAATGGTGGGATATGGTGTACAGTGAAGTACAGCCAGAAGTAATAACTTGGGACTTCTTCCTCTCAGAATTCAAGAAGAAATATATGGGTAGTGTATACCTAGAAGAAAGAAGAAGAGAGTTCATTAACCTGAGGTAGAGACAGCTAACAGTGGCAGAGTATGAAAAGGAATTTGTCAGATTGAGTCGCTACGGAAGGGATATAGTCCCTAATGAGGCCGAAAGGTGTAAGAGATTTGAAGAGGGATTAAATGACAACATAAAGATCATGATTACTGCCTTGGGAATCACAGACTTCACCGAGTTAGTGGAAGCTATAATAAAAGTTGAAAAAGTAAGAATAAGTGAGCAGACCAGAAGAGAGAGACAGCAGAAGAGGGGCTCGGGTCAGTCTAGCTCATCTCCTGCACTAGGAAAGAAGTTTAAAGGTCCACCTGCACAGAGTTCAGTCAACCACAAGGTCAGGGTTAGTCCCAGGGACCCAGGCCACAGTTCACCCCTAGGAGAGGTCAGTCCACACCATCAGTGGGCAGCTCTCCAGGGATGGGGTTCAGGGGACCAACCCCAGCATCTTCTGCATGTCCGCATTGCCTGAAATGGCATAAGGGGGAGTGTTGGAGAGTGACTGGTGCCTCCTTAAGGTGTGGGTCGACAGAGCATCAGTTGAGGAATTGTCCACGCAGAACTACTACAGTTGCTCCAACACAAGCAGACAGACCTACTCTTGCACCACAAAGGGGTAGGAAATCTGGCAAATCTGAGCTAGTGGGACCATCATAGAGGCCTATATCTGAGCCAGCAGAGAGGCCTGAGGGCAGACCACCTGCCAGAGCCAATGCCATGAGAGCTCAGGAGGAGAAAGTGCCCCGAACGTCATCATGGGTACGTTCTCCCTCTACAATCTATCTGTTTATGCATTGGTGGATCCAGGATCTACTCATTCATACATCTGCATCAACCTACATGTAGAAAAGGGGATACTAGTAGGGGAGAGTGACCAAGACATCCTGGTCACTAATCCATTGGGCCACAGTGTAATGGTGAACAAAGTGTACAAAGGTTGCCCGTTAAGGATTCAGGGGTATGAATTCTTGGCAGACCTGATTGAGTTGCCTTTCCATTAGTTTGACGTGATTTTGGGAATGGACTGGTTGTCACGTCATCAGGCAATGGTTGATTGTAAATTGAAAAGAATTTCTTTGAAAACTCCTGTGGGTAAAGAGATTACAGTTATGGGGGAAAGGACAGATTTCTTGTCCAATGTCATCTCAGCGACAATTGTAAGAAAACTGATGAGAAAAGGCTGTGAAGCCTACCTAGCACATGTGGTGGATACAAGGCAAGCTAAGCCAGATCTGTGTGACATACCCATAGTAAAAGACTTCCCAGATGTGTTCCCTGAAGAATTGCCTGGTTTGCCACTAGAAAGGGAAGTTGAATTTGTTATTGAGACACTGCTGGGTACAGCACCAATCTCTATTGCTCCTTATAGGATGGCACCCACAGAATTGAAGGAACTGAAAATCCAATTACAGGAGTTACTGGATAAGGGGTTCATACGCCCCAGTGTGTCACCATGGGGAGCTCCAGTGCTGTTTGTAAAGAAGAAAGATGGGAGTTTGAGGTTGTGCAATGATTACCGGTAGTTAAATAAAGTGACAGTGAAGAATAAGTATCCGTTGCCTAGAATTGATGATCTGTTTGATCAGTTGAAGGGAGCAGGAGTATTTTCTAAAATTGATCTCAGATCAGGGTATCATCAGTTGAGGGTGAAGGATGCAGATGTGCCAAAGACTGCATTCAGGACCCAATATGGGCATTATGAGTTCCTAGTGATGCCTTTTGGCCTAACAAATGCACCAGCAGCATTCATGGACCTTATGAACCGTATCTTCCATCCATACCTAGATCGGTTCGTAGTGGTCTTTATTGATGATATTTTGGTGTATTCCAAGACTAGGGAAGAACATGATGAGCTTTTGAGAATTGTTCTACAAACCCTGAGAGAAAAAAAGCCGTATGCTAAGTTGTCCAAGTGTGACTTCTGGTTGACTGAGATTGCATTCCTTGGACACATAGTGTCAGCTGATGGGATTAGAGTAGATCCCAAGAAGATGAAGCAGTGATGGAATAGAAGCCTCCCAGAAATACAACTGAGGTCAGAAGTTTCTTGGGGCTAGTTGGGTATTACAGAAGATTTGTGAAGGGATTTTCCTTAATAGCTGCTCCAATGACCAAGTTGTTACACAATAATGTCAGATTTGACTGGAATGACAAGTGTCATACCAGTTTTGAGAAGTTGAAGGCTATGTTGATAGAGGCACCGGTGTTAACACAACCAATGTCAGGAAAGGACTTTGTGATCTACAGTGATGCCTCTCATAATGGGTTAGGGTGTGTATTGATGCAAGAGGGGAAGGTGGTCACTTATGCTTCCAGGCAGCTAAGGCCACATGAACAGAATTACCCTACCCATGATCTAGAGCTTGCAGCAATTATCTTCGCACTGAAGATATGGAGGCACTACTTATATGGTGAAAAATGCTACATTTATACAGACCACAAAAGTCTAAAATATTTGCCAACTCAGAAGGAGCTCAACCTTAGACAGAGGCGATGGATTGAGTTCTTGAAGGACTATGATTGTGTAATTGACTACCATCCTGGGAAGGCAAATGTAGTTGTTGATGCTTTGAGAAGAAAATCCATCACAACTTTGAGATCATTGAATGCCCATCTATCTTTGGTTCGAGATGGAGCTATTTTGGATGAGTTACAAGTGAGGCCAAACCTGCTATAGCAGATTTTAAATGGGCAGAAGGTAGATGAGAAGCTAAAGGCTATTATGAGCAAAATCCTAGAAGGGAAAGAAACTGACTATGAAGTGAAAATAGATGGGTGTCTGTACTACAAAAGTAGAGTATGTGTACGGATGATGGGAATTGAAAGCCAATATCCTGAAAGAGGTACATACCAATGTTTATGTTATGCACCCAGGAAGTACAAAAATGTATCATGATCTAAAGCTTCAGTATTGGTGGCCTGGTATGAAGAAGGACATAGCTGACTATGTGACTAAATGCTTGACATGTTAGCAAGTCAAGGCAGAACATCAAGTTCCATCGAGATTGCTACAGCCTATAGTATACCTGAATGGAAATGGGATCGGGTCACTATAGACTTTGTAAGTGGTCTACCTCTCATCCAGAAGAAGCATGATGCAGTATGGGTGATAGTATATAGATTGTCGAAGTCAGCACACTTTTGCGATTAGGGTGACTACTCACTGGAGAAGTTAGCAGAATTGTATATCAGTGAGATAGTTAGACTGCATGGAATTCCACTTTCCATCATATCTGATCGAGACCCAAGGTTTACATCGAGATTTTAGAAGAAGTTGCTTGAATCCTTGGGCACACAACTCCACTTCAGCACAGCTTTCCAGCCTCAGACGGATGGGTAATCAGAAAGAGTAATCCAGATAAATAATTGAAACCAATTGAACTAATGCAAATATTGAACTGAAATGATAATAATAACATGAAATATATGTCAGGTCCTTGAAGATATGATGAGGAGTTGTGTCATTGAATTTGAGGGAAGTTGGGATAGATACCTTCCACTGGCAGAATTTGCATACAACAATAGCTACCAAGCTAGTATCCAAATGGCCCCGTATGAAGCACTATATGGGAGGAAATGTAGAACTCTAGTGTGCTGGACTGAATTGGGCGAAGATAAACTGGTAGGGCCAGACCTGGTGAAACAGACTGAGAAGAAGTTAAAGATAATCAAAGCCAATTTGAAGGTTGCCTCAAACAGACATAAATCTTATGCCGACCAGAAGAGAAAAGAAATAGAGTATGCGGTTGGTGACAAAGTATTCCTCAAGGTGTCACCGTGGAAGAAGGTACTAAGGTTTGGAAGGAAAGGTAATTTAAGCCCTAGGTTCATTGGCCCATATGAAGTCATTGAACGTGTGGGTCCAGTGGCCTACAGGCTAGCTTTACCACCAGAACTGGACAAGATCCACAATGTGTTCCACGTATCTATGCTAAGAAGATATTGCTCAGATCCTTCACATGTCATCTCCATGGAAGAAATTGAAGTACAACCGGATTTGACATATGAAGAAGAACCCATACGGATCCTGGCTCGGGAAGTGAAAGAGTTGAGAAATAAGCAGATTCCACTGGTGAAAGTGCTTTGGAGGCAACACAACACCGAGGAGGCAACTTGGGAAAGTGAAGAGACAATGAGGCAACAGTTCCCTCAACTATTTGCATCAGGTAAATATTGAAGACGAAATTTAAATTGAAGGGGAAGAATTGTAACACCCTCCCTATAGCAATTCCGTACATTATGTTGTTTCGGTGACCCGTGTCGGTCCGGACAGCTAGAACGTCTGAAAAAATATTTAAACTAAAGTGAGGAATCATAATTAACTCAAATATTAATAAGAAAAATTTAGGAAAAATTTTAGAAATAAAATAAAACCCAGTTAAATGAGCCAGTGCCCTAGCGATGGGTAACCTAGTGGGAAGTTGTAGTTCTCGCAACTAGGAGCCCTAAACCCAGGGGAAAATTCATAAAATAATTTTTGGGACTCCAGAAAAGGGTCATTGAGGGTTTTATGGCATTAGAATGCCAAGAAAAGGTTTAGAAAAATTTTTAAATTGGTGCAAATAATTTTAGTCTGTTAAGCCAAATAGAGGGCATTTTGGTCATTTCGTCTTCAGAGATGATTTTTGGCCTACTTGTCCAGTTAATTAAATAATTATTATGACATAAAATGTGAATAAATATTGCTAAAAATTAAATTGAAATTTAGTAGACAAGAAAAGGAAAGAAAATTAAAGAATTGGAATTATGACATCATTATGATGTCATTAAAAATCCTCCCACCCAATCAAACTTTGACACATGGCAATAACTTATTTAAAATGACTTAATGGGCAGATAAAAAGAAAGAAAA
Organism: Hevea brasiliensis; assembly: GCF_030052815.1. Classification (NCBI taxonomy): domain Eukaryota; kingdom Viridiplantae; phylum Streptophyta; class Magnoliopsida; order Malpighiales; family Euphorbiaceae; genus Hevea; species Hevea brasiliensis. The sequence continues at coordinate 55,351,991 of NC_079499.1, forward strand.
ATCAGTTGCTTCTTCAACCTTTGGGGCAGCCAAAAACGTGGAGAGAGAGAGAGAGGAAGGAAAACTCCATTGAAGCTCACCCAAGCTCCAAACCTCACCAAATCTCACCCCAAAACCCTAGCCTTCTTCACAAAAAATTAACCTAGCACCTTGAGGAAGCTTTGGGCAGCAAAAAGAAAGAAAAATCAAGAAGTTTTCTAAGCTAGGAAAACTCTCCAACAAAGGTTAGTGTCAATTGATTCTTTAAACTTGTATATGCATCATTAGGAGTATGAATTGATGCATTGATTGTATGTGTTTGAAAATTTGAAATGGTAGAGCTAGGGTTTGGACCCAAAATTGAGATGTTGATCATGTAATGGTGAAAGTAAGTTGTAATGGTCAATTAGTGACCATTTGGTTATGTGTGAATGAGAAATGAAGTGGTTTATGTAGTGGGAAATGAAGTTGGTGTGGCTGCCCTTGCTGACCTGTAGGGCTGGGCATGAGTCTAGCAGGTTTGGGCAGCCATAACTTGAATTGTAGAGGTTCAATTGGTGCAAGACCAATTGGACATGAAACTAGACACATAATGGTACAAATTTAGTGAAGAAACCATGCCCATAAAACTAAACCAAGTGGCCAAAAGTTTGCCCTAATCCGGGTGACTTGCAGTCTGCCTGGGCAAAATGACCAAATGAATAGTGGTTGGTCATTTGGCCATAAATCAGCGTAGAAAGATCTAATTGACCTGAATTTTACTAGTAATAAGCTGAGATATAGACCAACAACTTTCATGAAGAAACCCAACCCAAATTATGACCAGAGCATATTCAAAAGGTGAGTTGCGGTCACTGTTCATTGCACTGTAGATATGGTCAGTCCAGAAATTCTGGACAGAATTTCAATCTGGCCAGTTGTGGTTTTTGGACCATAACTTGAGTTACAAAACTCCAAATGGAGTGATTCAAAAAAGAAAATGCAACTACACAAAATAAGGAACAACTTTCATGTTGATCAGTTTGCCAAATTCCCACTACAAAACTGACCAATGGAACAGTAAATACAAGGTATAAAAAGCGAAAATTCTGCCTAACTAACATTAAGCTTAGAAATGGTATTGGCAACCAATACCAACAAATTTTGAATGCAAAATGTGGGATGTTGATGATATTAAAATCAATGTACCTATTGCCTATGCAAAATTCAACATTTTTGTTGACCAATGAATGGAATTGTAACACTAAAACTTAAATTCCAAAAATTATGAAACTTAAAAGTGTGAAATGCCCTAGTATACCTAACAAGATTGGTTTGGATAGCTTGGCATGCCAATAGGGTTCAGTTAGCAGTACTGCACATGGCATTATGCCATTCTATGATTTCATGGCTTTTAGCCATTCTGACATTATGTTGATACTTGGCCTTGTGCCTAATGTTATTACAGCTTATTAGCTATTCTGTTGCACACCGGGAGACACATATGTGACCGATGGTGTGACGGCCCGAGGTACTTGATACCCAAAGTGCGTTTACTGCTTATCCATCCGATCGTCCAAAGATAGGTTACTTGGGCAACCAAAAATGAAAATGGATAAATTTAATGAAATAATAAAAATAACAAGTACAGAATAAGTAAGACTACAAATACTCATCGAAAATTTGTTTGAAATGAGACATCAATACTTTCACTGCATATTTATTTTCTGTTATTTCTTTTTTATTTTATTATTGCCACCACTAAGCATTATTGCTTAGCACGTTGCTTTTTCCATGCGTAGGTTCTGGAGAGACAGACCGAGAGCCCAGTAGACCATAGACTGGGTGATACCTTCTGTAGCTCTGCATAGTGTCCGTGTCACCTCACCGACGTCAATGCATTGGTAGGACACTAGGTTTCATTTTGAGTATTTTTTAATTAACTTTTATTTTCTCATATGCAATTGAAACTTATGTAATGTATTTTGGTATTAATGTAAATAGTGAAAATTGTGTTTATGAATGAAAAAGTGAATATTTATTTATGACTTTTACATGATTATCATATGAGATGAATGATTAAGAAATGGAAATGTTGTTAAAAAACATATTGAGATTTTGTTGATGAAATGGAGTTTGGGATTGATTGAAAAATATTGGAAGTGTTTTTCACAGGTTCCAAAGAACTGTTTTCTCCATTTTTAGCCTACATCACGGATTTTATATAAAATTTTCGTAACCTCAAATAAATATATTAATTAAATAAATGACTAAAAAGAATTATATTTTACAAATTGTAATACATAACTATTAAAAAAAAAAGAAATAATGAATAATAAAAATGATTGAATTAAAATAGGTGTTCCTGCATAATCGTGGTGGCATATCTTGCTCGGCTACACTATAGACGGGTAAGGGGTATCACACTTCGGCTATTAGAAGTTTGATGTATGAAATGATGTATACTAGGCCAAATATCGCACATACTATTAGTTTGACTAGCAGGTTTCAATCTAATCCAGGTTTGGAACACTGGATAGCTGTCAAGAATATCCTTAAGTACTTGAGAAGAACTAAGGATTTATTCTTGATTTATAGAGGTGGTGACTTGCAACTGGTTGGTTATACTGATTCTGATTTCCAATCAAATATCGATGATAAAAAGTCTACGGTTGGGTTTGTGTTCATATGTAATGGAGGTATAGTCAGTTGGAAGAGTTCCAAATAGAGTACGACTAATAATTCCACTACAGAAGCTGAGTATATTACTGCATCAGATGCTGCAAAAGAGGCTGTTTGGATAAAGAAGTTCGTGTCAGAATTTGCAGTAGTTCCTTTCATTGAGTCAGTAGTTCCTCTCTACTGTGACAATAATGAAGCAATCATACAGGCTAAGAAACCTTGGTCTCACCAGAAATCCAAACACATAGAAGGGCGCTACCACATTATTAGAGAGATAGTTGGGTGAGGCGATGTAACCATGCAAAAAATAGCATCAGCTGAAAATCTAGCTAATCCATTCATGAAGCCTATGTCACAAGCTCAGTTAGACTAACATCTTGAAAAGATAGGTCTAAGATATTGTCACACCCCTATTTGTATAGCCTAGTATATTTCACTATTCCGGTGATCGGTGTCAGTCCGGATAATTAAGGGGATTAGAACCACATCTAAGACAATTAGATAAGCCCTGAAAACAAATAATTAGTAATTGTCAAATTGTTAAGTATAAATAAGAAAAATAGAACACAAGAAGTTAAATGAGCTGAGAGTCACAACAATGGGTGACCTTATCGGGAAGGACTACGAGGTCGATTTAAACTCAAATTTCGAACCGTAAAATGTGACATTGCGGTCCTTAGGACTATTGCGAACACAGTGGAAAAGAGAAAATCACGAAAAAGAATTGTTAAGTAGGTCAAATAATTAGCTCAAGGATCCGAAAGAAATATTGAATTAATTGCAAACCGGATCGAACCAGCGAGGGGCAATTTGGTCAATTCACCCCTAGAGCTGACTCCTGACCTAACTGTCTAATAAAATTGGAGAAAGAAAATTTTGGGATCAAGAATTAAATTAAAGAACTAAGGAAAAATAAATGAAAAGAAAAAGGAAAAAGAAAAAGTTGAAAAAAAAAGTTACTTACATCATGCATGACATCATGCATGATGCAATAAACTTAATAATTAAAAATTAAAACTATAGGATAATTGTGTATTAATTAAGACTTTAAAATACATAAAAAAGAAAAGAAAAACATTATTTTTGTCTTCTCCATTAGCTTGGTCGGCTCCACTCTCCCAAATTCACCATTGAAAAACTCCATTAAAGCTTGGTTTCAAGCTTGATTTCCATGCACATACCTCTAATTTCTCCCAAATTTCTTCATAAAACCTTGCTAACTCAAGTAGGAAAGAAGATTGGAGGACAAAGAAAAGGAAGGAATTGAAGATTTGGAAAATTTGGAAGTCAAAGTGAGGTTAGTTATCTAAACTCGAATATTTTAGTTAAATGTTTATGTTCTTAGTTCAATTAACTTAGAAATATACTTAAAATTAAAAGAAAACTATCCTTGGGGGACCAAATAGAAATTCAGCCAGCAGTAGGTTAGGGCTTCAAATGAGTGAATTTGATGCATTTGATTGGTTATTTAGGTTGAATTATGTATGTAGACTATGGATAGGTGTTTAGAATGCATTAGATTTGAATTTTATGAATTAGGGTTTTGGCACCTAGGGTTTTGGGAGGAAAAAATGTAAGAATTAGCCAAATGATGTGGCTGACCTTACCTAAGTTGAAAAATAGTCATGTATGACCAATTGTGGTGTGTAGGAAGTGTTGGAATGAAGTTTGAATTCGGATTGGTTATGGCCATTTTGCAGGCAGCATGACCAAGGTCTTTTTCAGGGACCAAAACTAAAAATTTACAAACCCAATTGGTGTGGGGCCAATTGGGAATGAAACTAGACACAAAATGGCACATTTTTCATTTAGGAATCATGCTTAGAAAGTGACCATAGCATAGTGAACATATTGGCCTAATCCGGATTAGACAAACTGACCTGTACAAAAATGACCAAATGAAGAGTATTTGTTCATTTGGCCATAACTTGGGCTAGGCAGGTCCAAATGACCTGAAATTTCACCAGTAGAAAGCTGAGACATAGCCCTACAACTTTCATGAGATCACAAGTCAAAATTATGCCCTTAACCAAGTCATTTAGCCACCCAAAATTAGTGACCTAACACTGCTAGAACCAAATCAGTTGCCCAAAAAATCTGGGTTAGACCAATCCGGCCAGCTATGTTCAAATGGCTAAACTTGGGCTACAAAACTTCAAATGGAGTGATTCAAAAAGGGAAATAAAGTTAAGACAATAAGGAACAACTTCTATGAAGAAAATTTAACTAAATTCTAACAGCAACATAACCAATGGAATAGTACAATACAGGACACCAAAACTGAAAATTTGAAATTTGTGCCTAAAAGACTTAAGATTTGAGAAAACAACTAAAACCAACAAATTAGGCAACCAAAATGTGGTATGTGGTTGAAATTAGAATTCCCATGCCTATTAAGCATTAGAAAGTCAACAAATTGACTTGAATAGTGTTGTGAATTAGTAACCTTGAAATACTAATTTTAAAGAACGTCAAGTTTAGCATATTAAAGCTAGGTATAAGTAGATTTGAATTTATTTTTGGATTTATGATAAGTTGTGATACTGAAACACTGTGAAACTGTGTGTTTCAGTGGAAAAGAATACTAGGAAAGAACCCGAGACATCGAGTCAAGGCCAAGAGGCGACTCGTATAAGGTTTGTGCACGACATCAATATTCTTTAAAATTCATTTACAAAGTGTATGAAATGTGTATTATGCTTTTGACTTAAATTGTTGAAAGTTTATTTGTTTGTGTTGAAATGGCAATAAATGTTTAGTAAATTGTTAAGACAGTTTTGAAACCACAGTGTCATGACCATATATTTGAATACCTCACTAGCATGACTAGTGGGGAAATCAGTTTCGAATTTTGATTCCTTCTCTGGCTGAAGTGTTGAGGTGTGTGCCAGTAGAAGAAGAAATTGAATGGATATTCATATATTTGAGCTAGCTAGTCTTGTGATGTGACTTCTCATAAGCCTCTGGCTACTGAGATGATTATTGTTTCGAATGGCATGATATAACTGTGTGTTTTTATGAAATTTGTTTTGAGACTTTCGAAATGAAATTGTTTGGCTTAAAAGCTTATAAATCATGTTTTGTATTTATTTCTCATATTTAGTTCAATTTTTGAATAAGTATGATTTAATTTCAGCATAAAGGTTATTTTAGTATGTTGTGCACCACTGAGTCATAGTACTCAGCGATGGCTGTTATTGCTGTCGCAAATATAGAGACTAGAGGAGCAGCAGAGTGAGCTACTGAGGATTGTGGAGCCACCTTCCCTGAAGTTCTATCGGATATATTTTATACCCTAATTGTAATAATTATTTTGATGTATGTAAATGCATGTACATGTAGAACTGGTCATGAGTAGTTGTATAAAGTTTGTAATAAAATTAGTTTCAATTTTTCTAATGTAAATTTTGGATTGCTGAATGTAAATTGTTTTAATTTGAATGAAATTACTTAGTATTATTTTGAATGACATTGAATTGGAAATTATTGATTTAAATTTTGGAAATTAAGAAATGATGTTGAAGTTTGTTGTGGTGGATGTTGAAGTTGTTGAGTTGATGAGATAAATCATTGGAAGTGTTTTTTTCAAGTATTTGAAGAACTGTTTTATCAAAATATAGACGACACTTTGCCGAAATTTTTCTAAAATTTGCGGAAAAATAAAAAGGGACAAAAATTTTAACTAGTTTTCAAACTCTACTTAAATGTTTTAATACCTATTAGAAAATGCTCACCATTTCTAAAAAGTAAGAAAATGATTTTAAAATCTCTTATAGTGTACTTAATGAGTTATCGGTAGGTGAAGTTTGGTAGTTCATTAGGTATTCTACGGGATCATGTTATGCCTTACAGAGGGGTAAGGTGTGACAGATATTGTAATGAATGGCTCTAGTGCTAATGGGAGATTGTTAGTAGTATGCCCTAGAGCATATCATCTAGTATGTATCTTGTACATATTTTATTAATAAAAGACAATCTCACTTTTCCATTTACATAATATATTTATGTGTAAAAGAAAAGGTCCATTGATATTTTGTTAGAAATTATATTCTTAAGTTGTTAAGAAAATGAGTGATAGTATTTCTAGCACAAAGTATCATAAATTGGTTCATAATAGAGGATACTTCACACAGGACATGACTTATCCAAAAAGATTGTATTCATGTTTGTTCCCAAAGTATTTATATGAGATATAAATAAGATGGAGTGGTGAGTCTCATGTCATATAACAAACATGATAGGCACTTATACATGATAAGTAGGCCGAACCAGTGATGCATGTCGACACCATATTTTGGTCGATCCCTAGAATCAATAAAAATCCTTCTTTGAACAGCTAATCACGTTTCCGATCCCTCTTTGATAAACGGTTACATTTCCGATCTCTCCTCACAAAGACTTGAATCAATGCTAAGTCCTAGCATCCCTTAAAACTCAGCCGATCTCTCAAATCATTTACCGATCCCTCAAACCCGTTGCCGAATTTCCGGACTCGTCGGGTATATTCCTGATCTCTGTTGATGAATAAAATGAACGGGCACTAGATCTTTTCCTACCAGTTTTATTGTCGACCTCCTTTCCGAAAGTTTAAGAGCTAAAGTTTTGGTTCGATTCCGATCTTAAGTGTTCGAGTTAAATTTTCAGTCAAGTTCTGTTCAGCATTTCTTCCCTACCGATCTCATGTTCAAAGTGCTTTCCGATCTCTCATACTTAGATTAATAATCACATTTAGTTTTTGTTTTGCTGTGCTCATACAATCAAATACTCAGACAAACAATGGTTTAAAATTTTCCGATCACAATCATTCATTGAACAAAAGGCATTTCATTTCATGTCATAATTTGTACAAGTTATTCGGCTGGGATCACCCCACTGATCTACATTTAGATCACTCCTCTCTCCCTCTCACCCTGGCTTCATCCTCACTGTCTTCATCATTGTCCTCGGAGCCACATCGCCATCCAAGAAAAGTCTTCTTAGGTAACGCTCCGGAGTGCGGCCAAGAGATCCTTGTGAGACTTCACATAGGCCTCGTCTATTCCCTTCACCATCTCCTCATCCCTCTCCTTAAGCTCCTTGTCTTTCTCCTTAAGCTCCTTATCCTTCGCCTCAAGTTCCTCTATAAGTTGAGCGACCTGAGCGGCTTCGTTGGCGTGAAGCACCTGGACTTCCTTAAGAGCACGGTCCCTCTCATCCAAAGCACGATTCTGTTCGGCCAACCGGTCTTCATGGAGCTTTGCCCGTCCCTCGACTTGAGATATATAATCCCGAGCGGATGAGAGTTGGGATCGGAGGGAATCCACCTCCTGATTCTTCTTCCCGATCTCCTTACCCAGGCGCTGAATCCTTTCCCGGATCATGGTCTGGTTCACCAGACACTCCACGTTTAAGCTCATGGTCCGAGTCAATATGTCATCGAGACCATTCTGGGATAGCCTGTCCCGATCCTCCGGAAAGAAGATGGTAGACCCCAGGACTTTGGCGAAATCAGAGTTCTCCTTGACAGTCCGATTATTCCTCAAGCAGTCGATCAGTACTTGAGCGCCCCGAGAAGAGGTCCTCCCAGAAGCTTGAGTAGGCCCCCCTTCCCTGCTTAGAACAACCGCAGAGTCGGAGGTCGCTCCTCCGATCTAGGAGGAGATCGGGTAGCTTCGGTGGTGGCGGACCGAAGGTTGGGGAGGATCACTTTGTATCTCCCGGAGTTCGTGACCGGGCGTTCGGAGTCGTTCCGAACGCTTTATCTCCTTTATCTTCCGGGAGATCTCTCTCTCCTTCTTTCGTTTCCTTGAACCCTCACCACCCGCCATACCTGCACAAAGAAAAGGTTAGTGAGATCGCTAAGGTCCTGAGATCTGAGGTATAGAAAATACCGATGCCGAGGTTAGAGAGCGGAAGTTCGCGGTCTTGGCCAGTGAGCAGTCCAATGGTGCACTTCGGCGATCCGAATCCAAACAAGAATACTTTTTAGTGGCAGCCTCACTCTTCAGATCCATCACTATCAAACTTTCCTCTTCGCTCAGGGTAATATGGTTCGGAAGCAAGGGTCCCTGGTACCACCAGCTGCGGGGGAAGTCCTCAAAGCGGCTCGGATCTTTGCTCCTCACAATGAAGAAACGATTCTTCCAGTTCTTAAGAGACGAGGGCAGATCGGAAAAGAGCCCGCAATTAGGCTTCGCCTGAAAGAACCAGTGGTCATCGTCCTTTCGTTGAGTTAGCCGGTGCAGCTTGGCGAACACTTTAGCCGTAGGTCTGATTCCCTTAGCTCGGCATAGACCTCGGAAAGCTACCAAGATCCGCCACGAGTTGGGGTGAATTTGAACAATGGATGCTCGGTGAAGTTTTAGGACTTCCTTATAGAAATCGTCTAGAGGGAACCTCAGACCGGCCTTTAACTGTTCCTCATACACCATAACCCTGTCGTTCTCTTCAAAGAAGTGATCGACACGAAGGTCGCCATGGCACTTGATTAGCTCGAACGAATCAGGACAAATATTGTATTCTTGAACAAACGACTGCAGAGCGGATTCTCGAAGAACCGACGGAAGCTCGTCTATGGGAAGGGTCTCTCTCCTTGAAGAAGGGCGCGTACGCCTTAATGGTACGACCGCCGACTGGAGCAGGGACCCTAAGGGGTCCAGGTTGCGCGCTTGGCCCGACTGCCTCTTCTTCATCAGACGATGACCAAGAGAACTCAATGGAAGGAGGGCTCGCCGCTCTCTGACCTTCGGCACCGCTCATTTTCAAGGAAAAAAAACAAAGAACTTAAACTAAAAAGAGGATTAAAGCCCTTACCGGAGTCTGATCGGCGTCGGAGAAACTGGAAAAAATGAGAGAACTTCGAAGTTGTGAGCAGGGGATTGAAAATGGAATGAGAGAACAACTGGCTAACCCTCCCCTATTTATACTAGTCCGAGCATTTAATGCTCGCGAGGTTCTAGGCGGCGCATCGATTGGTGAGACTCGACAGCTGTTCTGACACTTCTCTCAAATATCCGAATGTTCAGAGATCGGTTAATTGGAGATCGGCATAATAAGTTAAATATTTTGAATAAAGGATCAGTTAAGTGTCATTCAGGTAAAGAACCAGATCGGATAAACACAGTAGAGATCGGAAAATAATCAATGAAAAAATAAGATGATAACCGACAAAATAAAGTCTTTATTACATCATTTGGGCGATCTCTAGGGATCGGATTACAATAAAGGTCTAGCTACATCATGTGGCCGATCTCTAGAGATCTGATTACATTGAAAAATTACATCATTTGGACGATCTCTAGAGACCGGTGAAAAATCCTATCTGAAGAGGCTGATCTAAGGATCAGTTTATAACTGATCCCAAGGATACTCCCAGGAGATCCATGGATCAGTTTATAACTAATTCCAAGGATACTCCCAGGTGATCTAAGGATCAGTTTATAACTGATCCCAAGGATATTGCCGACCGGAAGCTTAATCCGCTGTCGGAACACCCAATGTGGATCAGAATCGCTGTCGGAACACTCAATGTGATGAGAAGCCGAATGAACTCAGTTGAGCAACTCGAGATCGGTACAACCGAAGCCCGCAATACGGATCGGTCAAATCCAGTTCTCTCACCATCGTCAGTTAGGACCATCCAATCACCGGGATCGTAAATTTTCAGTCGAGGAATAGGGAATTCCATCGGAAGAGGATCAAAACCACGATTGTAGCGGAACTTTCCCGAGCAGCTAGAACCAAGAAACAAGGAGAAAGAGAAAAATCGAATGAAGGAAATGCCACTATCAACGAGGGTATATATAGGGAAAATGGGCATTTAATGTCGAAAAACGGCGGACGCTTGAAAATCGAGATGTAATTAATGCTTGGACCGAATCCGCATCGATCAAGGGATAAAAGAGATCGGGAGATAGGAGATCGGTATTAGAGATCGGAATAGGAGCTAGGAGGATCAAGACAAAAAGAATAAGACAAATTCCAATAACCGTCGCCGAATCAGAGCCGAGGTAGTTAAAGCGTGGCGACGAGATCTCCACCGCACGCCTAAGAATCGCCACTTAATCCGACAGTGCCGTGGTATGTCATGACGATCCTGTACATCCCAATCTCCACCGTTGATCTCACTTGTAAGGATGAATCGGAACCCTTGGATCAAAAGAGAAGATGATAATACCAGTGTTTTTCACTCTCGGCCCTCGGTCGTTCGGACAAGAGGATTCAAGACCGTCGGATTAAAAGAGGAAAAGGACAAATACTTTGAGAAGCGATCTCACCATTCGTTTTGATTCTCTTTAATTCTGAACATCCGATCATGTACTTCAAAATCGACCCTCCATCTCCTCAAAATGAATCTCGACCCTTCATGGGGAGCACCCGATTCCTATAAATACTGCATGAAAACTGCTCAAGGACGGACAAAAAATATAGGCAAGAGGTCGCTATTATCGTGGAGGAACTCAAACTTCATTCATTTGTTACTCTGCTGTTTTGTAGTGATTAAAAGACTTTTGAAACTAGTTTTCAGGAGTGTTTTCTTGAAAAGATTTTGAATATTGGAACTCTACATTTCAGTTTGTTCATTATCGGTCATACTCTCATCATCTCGCTTTCCTTTCCTCTGCTCAAGCTCAACTTCCTTTCACTGGTTCTTACGGTTACCTTTTAGCTAAAGCATCTCTCGGTTTCACGACAGACATCAACTCTCAGGCTGATCAATCCGCCATCACTGTTTACCACTTCACAGTTATTTCAATATATTTGGCTCCTCACAGGTAAGAGTTCACACTACTGTTTACGTTTGTTTCCTGCACTTCCTTTGTTCTTCATACATCTGCAACTTTCTTCAAGGTTATTTTGTACAAGAGAACCCAAGAGAAAATATTGTTATAAGAGTTCATGTTACTGTTTTATTAAGCGTCTACGTTTATTTCCCGCATTTTCCTTGTTCTTCTTACATCTAGACCATTTCTGCACAAGCAATCCCAAAGAAAGTCACTCTCAAATCATTTTTTAGTGATCAGTTCATTTTATTGATCTCCGTCATTTCTGAAAACCAGTTTTCTAACTCTTTGTAGTATGTAAATGGTTGGGTAAACGTAGGTAGCTGCAACTTAGAGGTCTCCTTTAAAAAAAGGACCTGAATAACATGTCAAGAAGATAGCCGAACTATTAGGCCGACGTAAACAGCAATTCGACAAAGATGTCATGAAATGGAATAAGACCAAAGTAAACGAAACAGAGTGGATCGGTCATTAATAGGTATTGGTAAAATGACTACATGAAAAGGTCAGTGAATCAAGTCTAGTGTTCCCCGTTCAGCCACAGGATATCCATAAACCTTATCCCCGGCATTTTTGAAGGTCAGAATTCTTAGTTTTAGGTTCTTAAAACCCGTAGCTGTGGTTAAATTTTTAAAGGTCGGAAAAGTCTTTGTCCGAGTCTCATCAAAATAGAAGGGGTCGGAAGAGTCCTTATCCTATCCTTGCCTAAAAGTTTTAAGTCAACTCTTAAAGGAGATCGGAGGAGGGTTCTTATCCTGTCTCCCTTCAAAATTTTGATAAACATTAAGTAGGGATCGGAAGAGAGTTCTTATCCGGTCTCAACTCAAAACATTAACGAATAATTCTAAAGGAGATCGGAGGAGGGTTCTTATCCGGTCTCCTCTCAAAATTTTAATAAATAACTCTAAAGGAGATCGGAGGAGGGTTCTTATCCGGTCTCCTCCCAAAATTTTAATAAATAACTTAAAAGAGATCGGAGGAGGATTCTTATCCGGTCTCCCTTCAAAATTTTAATAAACATTAAATAGGGATCGGAGGAGAGTTCTTATCCGGTCTCAACCTCAAATTTTAATAAACATCTGAAAGAGATCGGAGGAGAGTTCTTATCCGGTCTCATCCTCAAAACTTCAAATAAATAACTTAAAAGATACCGCAGGATGGTTCTTATCAGGTCTCCAGTCAAAATTTTAATGAACAACTAAAAAAAGATCTTAGGAGAGTTCTTATACGATTCTCATACCCGAACACTAATGAAGTCTCATTAACTTATGTATCAGGGTGATCAAAATTTAGTGAAAAATCAAACATTCCTTCTACCAAAAGGATTAACATTGCCGCTAAGCCCTTCTAACTAATTTGTAAAGGACGCAATTAAATCTACTTAACCTTATTAAGGGACGTGGTGGGGTGCCTAACACCTTCCCGCCTGCCACGGACTCCGAACTTAGAATCTCTGCTTTGAAGTGGTTTCATTTTTAATTTAACTTCTCAAATGGTTTTCTTTAGTTTCCTCAAAACTAAGGTGGCGACTCTCACTCTTTCCCACTTCGGTGAGTGATCGTCCGGCGACGCAAAATCCCATTGCGACTTGGCGACTCACTGGGATATCTAGGACCCAACCCCGCCAGAGGCCCAAAAGTAGGCTTAATTTTTGTCCGATCAAATTATAGTTAGATGGGCTCACTGACGATGTTTTATACGTTGATCATTATTGTCGCTAACCGCTTTGTTTGTTTTGCTCGCTTTATTCCCTCTCGGTTTCTTCGGAAAAAAAGGGAAAAAGGGAAAATGAAAAATAAAATCCTCGAATCGGGAAGAGGTAAAGGTGTCCCTTCACACACTGAACACCCACACGATATCCTCACACACTATGGTCCTAACCCGGGCTTTCTTACCCTTTTAGGAAAGTAGGAGGGAGTCATGTAGCGGTACCCGTGGGTTTTACCCCGTTAGTATCCGTGAAGGCTTCTACTCAAATTGAAACTCGTTCTATTTACCGTGATACCCGTGGAATTTTCCCGACAATATCATGGGGGTAGAATGGGGCTCTACTGTTTACAGTAGGGGCAATTTGGGAACCTGTGGCTATTAGAAAAATTAGATCCTGAGCTAAACCGTCACGATAGTTGAAAGCCGTAGTAAACTACCTTATAAGATAGAACTAATCCAAATAGGTAGCGCTTACCCGGTATCAGGAGTCTCCCTACTATAGGACAAAAGGGGCATACCTACTCTTACCCTATTCTGCTTTAATTTCCTTTTGTTTATTTCTTTTCAGGGTAATTTTGAATCCTACCAAAACGCCTACACATTTTCCTACTTTGATAAATGTGTACGTGTTACCCTGTCAACAGTATGATTCAAAATTACCCTAATTTGTCTTACTAACAAATTCTCCCGCAGGCGTTACCAAACCGAGGGTCTGTAAAAGGATAGGCATCATTTTTTATCATGGCATCCTCGAGTCAGTCGGCAGAAAAGGCTCAGAATGCTAAACTTTGGCCCGAATCAGTTCATAGTCCGGTACCCTCGCAAAATGATGCTTCCGAGGCACCTGTTAGCTCGCTACCCTCGCTAGATCTGGACAAAATAGAGGTCAAAATGAACAACCTCGAGGGTATGTCTAATAGATGGAGGTTGCTTCCGACTGTGTCAAGGTACGCTTTGAAGAGAAGTACGGAAGGATTGCAACCTTAATGCAAGTCAAGGTCCAAATCCTCATTAAAAGCCATGTTGACGGTTTGGAATCCTAAGGCACGGAGTGTTCTCTTTCAATGACATTGATACGGCCCCGCTATGGAGGAATATCGTGCATTGCCGGGGATCCCATACTCATTGCGTAATCGGATCTACTTACACCTCGAGCATAGGCGCACACGAAACGGTTGGCACATATGTTGGGTTCTCCCGTAAGAAGTGAAGTCCAGAGAAACACCAAAGGAACACGCATGGATGGTATTGACGTACCTTGAGAAGCGGTTAGATCATTACCTCCAAGAGAAACAGTGGGATCAAGCTTCCATGGCACTCGCCTTGGGAATCTATGGTCCGATCCTGCTCCCGGGCCATTGGGGATCATCACTAGCAGCAAAGGAGGTATTTTGGACAAGAGAAAGGCGTGGATCAACCCGATGCCGGCAATCCTTGCCGAAACCTTGTTAACCCTAACTTATCGCACAACAGGGGAAAGGGTCCATTAAGTGTTGCTCTCAGTTATTATACCTCTGGACTATCAGTCACATGTGTCCTGTGGAGACAAAAGGATTGACTTGGTACCTTGACCAGCCTCCCATTGAGAAGATGACCCGGTTAGTGATCACCAAGAATGAAAAACAGCATGGAACGGATTCGAAGTTTCAATAGCCATGATTATCGTTGGAGGAAGTCAGGACGCCAAGCCAACCCGCCTTGATTGGTACAGAGGTATTCGGTCGGTCCCTAATTGGAATAACCGGTATGCAAGTTACACTCAAAGACCGTAATGAGGCGCTTTGGCTCAACACAGTCCATGTTCAACATTAAAGAATACCACCAAGGTCACTTCTACCATGAGCTCAAGGAAGAAAAAGGGTTGAAAATGGCTCGCAAGTCCTGGGAAAACATCACTCTAATGGAGAGATCACCCAAAGGCCCGAGTGCCTCGGACGATTACCTTAAATGGAGAGCTGATAGGGACCAAGAACGCTCTACCATAGAATTCAAGGACGACAACCCTCGCCAAGACGCCCTATTAGAGGAAGCTAATAATTGCCTGGTTGACTCGCTACAAAAGGCAAATACCGAAAACTCACAGCTGCAAGAACGAATGACACAATTGGAGGACCAACAGCAGAAACTTAAGAGAAGGGTAAGAAAGCTCAAGGAAGAGGCAAGGGCCGAAAGGATAGGGTTCGAAGAGCAAGAGGTACAGTGGGAAAAAGAAAGAAACTCTCTCCAAGCTGAGGTCAAAGAAATGAAAGGGCAGAATAGTAAGCTTCAGGAAAGGATGAAGTACCAAGAGGTACTCGTTGAAGAGTATAAACAGGAAAACAAGAAGAAGAAGCTTGAATTAAAAGAATAGGCACTCCTCATCAACGACATCTTGAAAGAGTGTGCTAAAGAAAGGAAAGAGAAAGAGAAACAAGCTGCCCTCTATCAAGGACTGAAAGAAAATGTGGACCAGTTAGAGAAGATGATAGCACAGTGGAAAAAGGAACTATTACTCAATCCGAGTATGCTCTGAAAGTGTTCGACCCTGCCAAGCAAGAAGAAAGGTTATATGAGTATCTCAGAAAATGTCATCTTATTATAAAGAATCTTCCAGAGCCTAGGCCAATGTAAAAGATACGATGTACAAATTACTCAGTTAATGAAGTGATTTTTGGACCATTGTTTAGCAAAATTTGTGAATGAATAGTATGACTCCCGTAGGAACTTCCTCGCTAGGGTTATGTGAAAATTGAAATGCGCTATATGGACAGTATCATAAATGCGCATTCAATCCCGTCATTCACTGGCCGACTATCGAACGATGCCATGATAAAGCTGAGGCGATTATCCTTTGCAGACTCCAACCTGGCTCTCAAACGCCACTGTATCCTTCGTCCAGACAAGGGCTTTTAGTTTCTTTGCAAAACTCAAATTCATTTAAATTTTTTTATTCCTCACAGGAAATCAATATTGATTCAAACAAGGCAAGTCTGACCAAGCACACGATCCAACCCAAGCGAGTGTACTTAACAAGATCTCGAATGAGGAAGATAATGGAAAATCGTGAGCAAGTATGTAACTTACAAGGACAGTCTCCGAGTTGAAGGATCACTTTACAAATTATGAGACTAATGAAGGAAATGTCTCAGAGCAAACTCGCTCGTAACCTAGCCCACCATTACCTCCTCCGCCTCCTACAACAAATGATCCTCGCAAGCTTCAACCTCTTTACCTTTCGCCTCCCATTCCGACCGACAATCATCACAATCCGGTGACCATAAATAATGACCCACCTTTTTCCTATTACCCGCTGCCTCAAATGCCGAGCCTCACCATTCAATCCCGATCCTCCAGCTTTACTCCACCCTCGCCTCCGGCTGGAGGAGTGTATCATGCGGTGGAAGGAGAACATAGGGCGAGAGAAAACGAGAAACTATCTGCCATAGAAGAAAGATTGAGAGCAATAGAAGGGTTGAACATGTATGGCTCAGTCGATGTGTCGTCACTGAGATTGGTGCAAGATGTGGTGGTACCACCCAAATTCAAGATTCCCGATTTCACAAATACAAATGGAAACTCAGATCCTCAGATCCACCGCAACCTACATTGCCAAAATGTCCGCTTTAACAGAAGACGATAGACTTCTCATTCACTTCTTTCACGAGCCTCTCCGAGCAGCTCCGAGATGGTGCATACAATTGACAGAGCAAGTCGCACTCGGAAGGACTTAGCCGATACCTTTCTTAAGCAAGACAAATTCAATTGTGATGCAGACCCACAAGGAGGGACCTCTAACTGCAGAAAGACCGGAAGGTTTTAAGCAAGATGCCCAACGATGGAGGGAGAAGGTCGCAGTATATCCTCCTGGATCGACAATGAACTCGCTCCCTATTCATTGAAACATTGAAGGCTCCCTACTTCAACCTGATGATTGGAAATACCTCCAACAGTTTCTCAGATATCATCCAAGCCGGTGAGAGAGTTGAAGCTAATCTGAGAATAGGAAGGCTACAGGAGTTGACTGAGAACCCTGTGAAAAAGACTGCCAATTTTGGCAAGAAAAAGGAGAGTGATGTGCATTCCATCACTAGACAGAATAATTTTCCCCAATTCCCCCAAAATAACTACCGGCCATATCCTCCCTCTCATGGCCCAACTATCGCGAACATCCCACCCCCTTTCCCTAATTATTCACAACCACGCCCACAATACGCCCCACCTGCAAATTTCCAACCAAGACCACCTCCTCCTCCAGCTCAACCACGGCCACCACAAAATAACCCAAGACCTCCAAGGAATCCTGATCCACCCCTTCCCCTCCCTCTCAGTGAAATATACCGATACCTTGTCGGTATAAACCAAATCGTACCAGTCCCTTTAGACCCAATCCAGCCGCCATATCCCAGGTGGTATGATGCCACTGCCCGGTGTGAGTACCATGGAGGGGCACAAGGGCATTCAACCGATAACTGCGGGGCACTCAGAGGGAGAGTGCACGCTTTAATCCGGAACGGGTGGTTGAAGATTGAGGGGAATGGTTCCCTCCCCAATGTCACCTCAAATCCACTGCCCAACCATAATGCGGGTAGTGGTGTAAATATGATTGAGTCCGAGGGAGAAGGATCGACACCGGAAGTGGACAAGTTGGTCCCTTACTTCAAAGAAATTTTTGCCATATCAGCAAGAGAAGGTCACCTTGGCCCCCAGATAACGGGATTAGAAGAGAGTACGGGGTGTCCTTACCATGGAGGGGCAGCTGATCATGAGCTGCGAGATTGTGAGGGGTTCAGGCAAGAGGTCCGGAACTTGTTATCTCTCAAGGTTCTGAGATGTCAGAAGAGGTCAAAGACGGAAGGGGAAGTGAACACCACAAGATTCAGCCAAACTACCTCCAAGCCCAAAATCACCTTCTCACCCCCAGTAGCCTCACCGCCGGTAACAGTTATCCGGACTCCACCCCAACTTCCTGTCACCAATACTCACGCTGTCCCATGGAATTATAACTTCCAAGTTTTCACTCAGGGAGCGTCGAGCAGTACATCCGCTCCTAGTCTCGCCTCACCTCCGGCATTACCGAAACCATGTTTTGCTCCTCACGAGCATTTCAGGATGACTTATGATGGACCTACCAGCAACATCACTCCCCAAACCAGTTCTCGGCCCGTTATTGCAACAAGATCCTCTCCACCTGAACAAGAAGTCGAGTTTATAACTCGAAGTGGAAGGTGTTACGGGAACGAAGAAAGAGAGAAGAGGAAAGGGAAAGTAAAAATGGGAGAGTCGTCCAAAAACACGGAAGAGGAGGTTGAGAAAGCAGGGGAAGCAGAGCCTGTTGAGCATAGAGAAGAGGAGGAGCTGCTGCTCCAAATAATGAAACAGAGCGAGTATGACGTAGTGGAGCAGTTGAGGAAAACCCCCGCCCGAATATCACTGTTATCATTGATCCTGAGCTCGGAAGTCCACCGACAAGCCTTACAAAGAATCTCGGATCAAGTTTTGTGAACCCCGACATTACTCCGGGGCAGTTTGAGAAAATAGTAGGACAAATCCAGGCATCCAGCTCTGTAGCCTTTTCTGAAGAAGAGGTAGATCCCGCAGGCTTAGGGCACAATAAAGCTCTGCATGTAACGGTGAAATGTAAAGGCTGTATAGTGGCCAAGGTCCTCATCGATAACGGATCGGCCCTCAATGTATTGCCCAGTGCGACCTTAGCCAGGCTACCGGTTGACCAATCGAATATACGTCAAAGTGCAATGGTGGTAAGAGCCTTTGACGGTACCAGGAGAGAGGTACTGGGAGACATTGACTTGCCAATCCAAGTCGGGGCATGTACTTTCAACGTCACGTTTCAAGTGATGAGCATTGAGCCGGCTTACACTATGTTATTAGGGAGGCCGTGGATCCACTCTGCAAACGCTGTTCCTTCAACCTTACACCAGAAGATCAAATACATTAAGGACGGCAAAATCATCACGGTGAGGGGCGAAGAGGCCATACTGGTCACCAAGCCGCAATCACTCCCTTATGTGGAAGCAGCCGAGGAGTCATTGGAAAGTTCTTTCCAGGCCCTTGAATTGCAAGATACTGGGAAGGAGGGGGCCATGGCTATGGTGGCCAAAGTAATGTCAAGAAGCGGGTATGAAGAGGGTAAAGGCCTAGGCGCCACATTACAAGGGATTGTCGAGCCTATACCGGCCATTCAGAAGATAGGCCGTTGTGGTTTGGGGTATGAGGAGGATGCCCTCGTGGATGGGCGATTCTGGATGAGAAAAATGCTTCGGGATCAGAGATTTGACCAGAAGATGGGAAAGGTGAAAGTAGTCCCGAGAATCACGGAAATCTTCACCAAACCGGTCATTCAACATCCGGCAAGTACAGAAGAATCACCTGATGATCCATCCATAGATGTCATCCAACTGGATTCCTTGTATGAGGCCCTAATTTCACCCATGGCTGAGGAGCAGGAGCTAGACAACTGGACAACGGAGGATATCCCTGTACTCAATCTCGAGTAAAGTACCTCTGGTTATCTACACTTGATCACTTTGTCCATGGTGACAAGTGTAATATCAGAATGGACCTAATCTTATGGCATTAATATTAATGAATTAATAGCGCATTTTTAATCCAATACTCTTTTTTCTTTCCTTTTAATTCCATCCTTATAACATGTTCTATTCTTTATTCCTTCAGGACAATTCATCAATTAACACCTAATAATCCAATAGACTCAGGAATCCCTCTGGTTAATTTTGAAATCCCCATAACTGCCATTACTTCAAGTGATTCTGAGGAAGACCTTACAGAGGAAAGCAATGAAAAAGATGAACCCTCCCTCGTGCCTTGTGAAAATGAAACGCGCACAATAAACTTAGGCACGGAAGAAGTAAAAAGGGAACTTAAGGTAGTGGAGAGTGAGGAATTGGGAGATATGATCGGTCTGCTTAAGGAATTTCTCGACGTGTTCTCTTGGAGCTATGATGACATGGTCGGTTTGGACCCTCAGATAGTAACGCACAAAATTCCCTTGATCCCGGGGACAATCCCGGTAAAACAAAAGTTAAGGAGAATGAATCCCGACACACTGCTTAAGGTTCGGGATGAAGTCAAGAAACAGTATGACGCCGGGTTCTTAGAAGTGGTCAAATACCCCCAATGGGTGGCTAACGTCGTCCCGGTAATGAAGAAAGACGGGAGAGTCAGGGTGTGCGTTGACTACCGGGATCTTAATAAAGCTAGTTTGAAAGACGATTTCCCTCTCCCCCACATTGATGTGCTAGTTGACAATGCCGCGGGTTTGGGCAGATGTTCGTGTATTGATGGGGCATCAGGGTACAATCAGATCCCAATGGACGAGGAAGACAAGGATAAAACTGCTTTTATCACCCAATGGGGGGTATTCTGCTATCGGGTCATGCCATTCGGGTTGAAGAATGCCGGGGCTACTTACCAGCGCGCAATGGTCACATTATTCCACGATATGATGCATAAAGAAGTGGAGGTGTATGTGGATGATATGATCATCAAATCCCGGGGAGAGGAGAGCCACGTTCAGGTGATAAGGAGGGTGTTTGAAAGGCTCAGGAAATACCAGTTGAAGCTGAACCCTGCTAAGTGCATATTCGGAGCTAGATCGGGAAAATTGTTGGGATTCATAGTAAGCGAAAAAGGGATAGAAGTGGACCCAGACAAAGTTCGAGCTATTCAAGAAATGCCGTCCCCAAAAACAGAAAGGGAGGTGCAGCTCGGGAAAGTTGAACTACATTTCGAGGTTTATTTCTAATCTCACCGCCAAAGTCGAGCCTATTTTCAGACATTACTCGGAAGAACAACCCTACCCAATGGGATTCGGATTGTCATAACGCTTACGAGACAATCAAGCGATTTGTCCAATCCACCAAGATTGGTCCCACCGTGGCAGAAGGCCTTTAATCTCGCACTGGCACCCAAATGAATTCTATGGGGTGTGTTTTGTGGCAGCTTGATAATTCCTAAAAGAGAGGGCCATTTATTACTTGAGCAAGAAGTTCAATGATTGTGAGTCAAGGTACTCCTTCTTAGAAAAGACTTGTCGCGTTAGCATGGACAAAGAAATCGCCTCAAGCACTATATGTTGAATCACAAGACATGGCTTATCTCCGTGATGGATCCTATCGATACGTATTTGAAAGCCCATTCGTGCGGGAAGGATAGCCAAGTGGCAGTTATACTCTCCCAATACGACATAGTCTACATGACCCAAAAGCGTGAAAGGTAGCGTGATTGTCGACCTCCTAGCGTAAAAACCCTATCCGTGATTATGAAGCTCAATTTCGAGTTCTCGATGAACATATTAATGAGGTAGATCGCAAAGAAGACGAGCTAACCGATGTATGGGAAATGTATTTTGATGGAGCAACAATTTATCAGAAATGGAATCGGAGTCGCATACTAGTATCCTGACGGAAAACATTTCCCGATAGCTGCTAAATTGGGGTTTGACTGTACCAACAATGTCGCAGAGTATGAAGCTTGTGTAATGGGTCTACATGCCGCTATAGAGATGAAAATCAGAAAGTTGGAGGTGTACGGAGACTCGGCTCTGATAATCTATCAAGTCAAGGGAGAATGGCAAACTAAGGATCCCAAGTTGATCCCATATCGTAAGTACTTATCGGAATTGATCAAGAAATTCGAAGAAATCTCTTTCACTCATCTGAGTAGAGACAGGAATCAATTTGCAGATGCCTTAGCTACTCTAGCTGTTATGGCT
Organism: Hevea brasiliensis; assembly: GCF_030052815.1. Classification (NCBI taxonomy): domain Eukaryota; kingdom Viridiplantae; phylum Streptophyta; class Magnoliopsida; order Malpighiales; family Euphorbiaceae; genus Hevea; species Hevea brasiliensis. The sequence goes on from NC_079499.1 coordinate 55,373,834, forward strand.
CAAATCGAAGAAGGGCAGACGTTTCAGACGTTGAAGATTAAGGTAAGGGATGAGCCAGCCTATTGCTTCATGATTGAAGAAGAGCCCGACGGAAAGCCTTGGTATCATGACATCCTAGTCTACTGTAGAACCAGAGAATTCCCTTCAGGGGCAAGCAAAAATGAAAAGAAGATGATTCGGAGGTTAGCATTAGGTACTTTCCAGTGGAGAAACCCTATACAAAAGAAGCTCCAACGGCGAATTACTGAGATGCGTAGATGCAAAAGAAGCAAAGAGAATCCTCTTTGAAACTCATGAGGGAAATTGTGCCACTCACGCCAATGGTCACATGATGGCGAAGCAAATCATGCGACGTGGGTATTTTTGGATCACAATGGAAAAGGATTGCATCGAGTATTTCCGGAAGTGCCACAAGTGTCAGATTTACGCAGATCCGATAAATGTGCCACCTCACAAGCTGTTCAATCTCGTCTCACCGTGGCCTTTTGCAATGTGGGGCATAGATGTGATTGGTCCCATCAATCCCAAGGCATCCAATGGGCACAGATTCATCCTTATAGCCATCGACTATTTCTCCAAGTGGGTCGAGGCGACATCTTATGCTCACATCACGCAGAACACGTTTCTCAAATTCTTCAAAAACAATATCATCTGCCGGCATGGTTCATCAATGAAATTGTCACCGATAATGCCAAGAACTTGAATGGTCCAAGATTCAGGAATTATGTGACCAATACAAAATCCGACACCTCAATTCCTCCCCATACCGCCCCTGCATGAATGGAGCGGTGGAAGCTGCAAACAAAAACCTCAAGAGAATAATCCGGAAAATGACGGTCACATATAGGGATTGGCATGATATGCTTCCCTACGCTCTCCACGCATACCGAACTTTCGTAAGAACCTCGACCGGGGCAACTCCATACTCACTGGTCTACGGGATGGAAGCTGTATTGCCTATTGAGGTTGAAATCCCGTCCCTAAGGATTCAAGGAATCGTGATCGATGAGTCGAATGGATCCACCAAGGTTGGATCATTGAATTTGCTGGATGAGAAAAGGTTAACAGCAGCATGTCACGGACAATTATACCAGAGAAGAATGGCCAGGGCATTTGATAAAAATGTACGCACACGTGAATTCCAACCCGGGGACCTAGTATCAAGAAAGTGTCACTGAACCAAAACGACTTCGGGCAAGTGGTCACCAACCTATGAGGGACCCTATGTGGTTAAAAAGACATTTTCCGAGGAGCCTTGATCTTGACCCACATAGACGGTGAAGAATTCCGAGACTACCAATGCCGACAATCACAAGAGATACTATGCATAAAAGGGGAAAGGGTGAAACCCGAAAGGGCATCCAAAAAAAAAAAAAAAAAAAAAAAAAAAAAAACTTCTCGGGGTGAAAACCCAAAAGGGCGTCCCAAGAACCAAAGTGGAGAAATAAGGCAGAGGGTATGAAACCGCGAATAGAGAAGAGAACGGTAAGGCATGAGACTCAGAGAACTCAAATAATGGCGCTTAAAAGACTTCAAAACTAACCATAAGGAATATGTGAGATCTATCTTTGTACCTTTTCCTCTCCTTTGAAAGTCTATTCTTTCTAATAAAGTTATACTTCACTCCTTCGTTGTTATTTTCCCATGCTATCCTTTCTTTGTTTAATGCGCTATTAATTAGTTAAAATTTTTGCCATAAGATTTGAATTTGAAAATTGATAACCTCACGTACTTTATTATGAGATTTGCAGGAAATAGCCTTCAAAAAAAAAAAAAAAAAAAAAAAAACTTCTAGAGGTGAAAACCCGAAAGGGCGCTTCTGGTCGAATGGACGAAGAGAAAGTGAAAACCTGCAAGGACGCTCTCCGTAGAGTTAGAAGAAAGTCGGGAATGAAAAAGGGGCATCCGAAAGAATGAGATCATAGGTCAGGTCTTGCAACTCCTCCTCCATTAATCATCCGCCTTCGTTATCTTGTTAAGTACACTTCTTCAGGGAAAGAACTTCATGTGTCAGGGTTAGACTCGCCTTGTAAGTTGATTTTAATTTCCTGCAATTCCACCATCAACCTCTGGATCCTTGATCCAAGTTGATTTTAATTTCCTGCAATTTAAATTTCTGCTATCAACCTCTGGTTCCTTGATCCAAGTTGATTTTAATTTCCTGCAATTCCACCATCAACCTTTGGATCCTCGATCCAAGTTGATTTTAATTTCCTGCAATTCCACCATCAACCTCTGGATCCTTGATCCAAGTTGATTTTAATTTCCTGCAATTTAAATTTCTGCTATCAACCTCTGGTTCCTTGATCCAAGTTGATTTTAATTTCCTGCAATTCCACCATCAACCTTTGGATCCTCGACCAAGTTGATTTTAATTTCCTGCAATTCCACCATCAACCTCTGGATCCTTGATCCAAGTTGATTTTAATTTCTGCAATTTAAATTTCTCGCTATCAACCTCTGTTCCTTGATCCAAGTTGATTTTAATTTCCTGCAATTCCACCCTCAACCTTTGGATCCTCGATCCAAGTTGATTTTAATTTCCTGCAATTCCACCATCAACCTCCGGATCCTTGATCCAAGTTGATTTTAATTTCCGCAATTTAAATTTCTCGCTATCAACCTCTGTTCCTTGATCCAAGTTGATTTTAATTTCTGCAATTCCACCATCAACCTCCGATCCTTGATCCAAGTTGATTTTAATTTCCTCGCAATTCCACCATCAACCTCCGATCCTTGATCCAAGTTGATTTTATTTGCCTGCAATTTAAATTTCTGCTATCAACCTCTGGTTCCTTGATCCAAGTTGATTTTAATTTCCTGCAATTTAAATTTCTGCTATCAACCTCTGGTTCCTTGATCTAAGTTGATTTTAATTTCATGCAATTTTAAATTTCTGTTATCAACCTCTGGTTCCTTGATCTAAGTTGATTTTAATGTCATGCAATTTACATTCCTGTTATCAACCTCTGGTTTCTAGATCCAAGTTGATTTTAATTCTCTAGGTCATTAATTTAGGTGTGCTTTAGTTCCCTAATTTCAAATACCTAATCGTCCAAAATATGAGTCGGAATCTTTACATAATTCCTATACGGAAATTTTTCCTTTAATAGAAATTACGTAAAGAGGGGCAGCTGTCGACACCATATTTTGGTCGATCCCTAGAATCAATAAAAATCCTTCTTTGAACAGCTAATCACGTTTCCGATCCCTCTTTGATAAACGGTTACATTTCCGATCTCTCCTCACAAAGACTTGAATCAATGCTAAGTCCTAGCATCCCTTAAAACTCAGCCGATCTCTCAAATCATTTACCGATCCCTCAAACCCGTTGCCGAATTTCCGGACTCGTCGGGTATATTCCTGATCTCTGTTGATGAATAAAATGAACGGGCACTAGATCTTTTCCTACCAGTTTTATTGTCGACCTCCTTTCCGAAAGTTTAAGAGCTAAAGTTTTGGTTCGATTCCGATCTTAAGTGTTCGAGTTAAATTTTCAGTCAAGTTCTGTCAAAGATTTCTTCCCTACCGATCTCATGTTCAAAGTGCTTTCCGATCTCTCATACTTAGATTAATAATCACATTTAGTTTTTGTTTTGTGTGCTCATACAATCAAATACTGCATAAACAATGGTTTAAAATTTTCCGATCACAATCATTCATTGAACAACCGGCCTTTCATTTCATGTCATACTTTGTACCACGTTATTCGGCTGGGGGATCACCCCCCGCCTGATCTCCATTTGGATCACTCCCTCTCCTCTCACCCTGGCTTCATCCTCACTGCCTTCATCATTGTCCTCGGAGCCACATCGCCATCCAAGAAAAGTCTTCTTCCGGGTAACGCCCCGGAGTGCGGCCAAGAGATCCTTGTGAGCCTTCACATAGGCCTCGGCTATTCCCGTCACCATCTCCTCATCCCTCTCCTTAAGCTCCTTGTCTTTCTCCTTAAGCTCCTTATCCTTCGCCTCAAGTTCCTCTATAAGTTGAGCGACTGAGCGCCGTTGGCGTGAAGCACTGACTTCCTTAAGAGCACGGTCCCTCTCATCCAAAGCACGACTGCTCGCCAACCGGTCTTCATGGAGCTTTGCCCGTCCCTCGACTTGAGATATATAATCCCGAGCGATGAGAGTTGGGATCGGAGGAATCCACCTCCCGATTCTTCTTCCCGATCTCCTTACCCAGCGCCAATCCTTTCCCGGATCATGGTCTGGTTCACTAGACACTCCACGTTTAAGCTCATGGTCCGAGTCAATATGTCATCGAGACCATTCTGGGATAGCCTGTCCCGATCCTCCTGAAAGAAGATGGTAGACCCCAGGACTTTGGCGAAATCAGAGTTCTCCTTGACAGTCCGATTATTCCTTAAGCAGTCGATCAGTACTTGAGCGCCCCGAGAAGAGGTCCTCCCAGAAGCTTGAGTAGGCCCCCCTTCCCTGCTTGGAACAACTGCAAGAGTCGGAGGCTGCTCCTCCGATCTAGGAGGAGATCGAGTAGCTTCAGTGGTCGGCAGACCCGAAGGTTGGGAGGATCACTTTGTATCTCCCTGTGTTCGTGACCGGCGTTTGAGTCGTTCAACGCTTTATCTCCTTTATCTTCCGAGATCTCTCTCCTTCTTCCGCTTTCCTTGAACCTCACCACCCGCCATACCGCACAAAGAAAAGGTTAGTGAGATCGCTAAGGTCCCGAGATCCGAGGTATAGAAAATACCGATGCCGAGGTTAGAGAGCGGAAGTTCGCGGTCTGGCCAAAGGAGCACCGAACAAATTAATGGTGCAGCTCGCGATCACCGAATCCAAACAAGAATACTTTTAGTGGCAGCCTCACTCTTCAGATCCATCACTATCAAACTTTCCTCTTCGCTCGTGGTAATATGGTTCGAAGCAAGGGTCCCCGGTACCACCACCGCGGGGAAGTCCTCAAAGCGGCTCGGATCTTTGCTCCTCACAATGAAGAAACGATTCTTCCAGTTCTTAAGAGACGAGGCGATCGGAAAAGAGCCCGCAATTAGGCTTCACTGAAAGAACCAGTGGTCATCGCCCTTTCGTGAGTTAGCCGGCAGCTTGGCGAACACTTTAGCCGTAGGTCCGATTCCCTTAGCTCGGCATAGACCTCGGAAAGCTACCAAGATCCGCCATGAGTTGGGGTGAATTTGAACAATGGATGCTCGGTGAAGTTTTAGGACTTCCTTATAGAAATCGTCAGAGGAACCTCGCATCGCCTTTAATCGCTCCTCATACACCATAACCCCGCTGCTCTTCAAAGAAGTGATCGACACGAAGGTCGCCATGGCACTTGATTAGCTCAACGAATCAGACAAATATTGTATTCTTGAACAAACGATCGCAGAGCGGATTCTCAAGAACCGACTAAGCTCGTCATGGGAAGGGTCTCTCTCCTTGAAGAAGGGCGCGACACCTTAATGGTACGACTACCGACTGGAGCAGGACCCTAAGGGGTCCAAAGGCGCGCTTGGTTCGATCGCTTCTTCTTCATCGACGATGACCAAGAGAACTCAATGGAAGGAGGGCTCGCCGCTCGACCTTCTGCACCGCTCATTTTCAAGGAAAAAAACAAAGAACTTAAACTAAAAAGAGGATTAAAGCCCTTACCGAGTCCGACGGGCCGAGAAACCGGAAAAAATGAGAGAACTTGGTTGTGAGCAGGGATTGAAAATGGAATGAGAGAACAACCGCTAACCCTCCCTATTTATACTAGTCCGAGCATTTAATGCTCGCGAGGTTCTAGGCGCATCGATTGGTGAGACTCGACAAATGTTTCCGACACTTCTCTCAAATATCCGAATGTTCAGAGATCGGTTAATTGGAGATCGGCATAATAAGTTAAATATTTTGAATAAAGGATCGCTTAAGTGTCATTCGTAAAGAACTAGATCGGATAAACACAGAGAGATCGGAAAATAATCAATGAAAAATAAGATGATAACCGACAAAATAAAGTCTTTATTACATCATTTGGGCGATCTCTAGGATCGGATTACAATAAAGGTCTAGCTACATCATGTGGCCGATCTCTAGAGATCCGATTACATTGAAAAATTACATCATTTGGACGATCTCTAGAGACCGTGAAAATCCTATCTCAAGAGGTCGATCTAAGGATCGCTTTATAATCGATCCCAAGGATACTCCCGGAGATCCATGGATCGCTTTATAACTAATTCCAAGGATACTCCCGGTGATCTAAGGATCGGTTATAATCGATCCCAAGGATATTGCCGACCGAAGCTTAATCATTGTCGAACACCCAATGTGGATCGTAATCATTGCCGGAACACTCAATGTGATGAGAAGCCGAATGAACTCGCTTGAGCAACTCGAGATCGGCATAAACCAAGCCCGCAATACGGATCGGTCAAATCCAGCTTCTCACCATCGCCGCTAGGACCATCCAATCACCGGATCGTGAATTTTCAATGAGGAATAGGGAATTCCATCTAAGAGGATCAAAACCACGATTGTAGCCTAACTTTCCCGCAATGCTAGAACCAAGAAACAAGGAGAAAGAGAGAAAATCGAATGAAGGAAATGCCACTATCAACAGGGTATATATAGGGAAAATGGGCATTTAATGTCGAAGGAAAACGGCTTGACGCTCAAAATCGAGATGTAATTAATGCTTGGACCGAATCCATCGATCAAGGGATAAAAGAGATCGGAGATAGGAGATCGCATTAGAGATCGGAATAGGAGCTAGGGAGGGATCGAAAGACAAAAAGAATAAGACAAATTCCACAACCGCCGCCGAATCGAGCCGAGGTAGTTAAAGCGTGGCGCACGAGATCTCCACCGCACGCCTAAGAATCGCCCGCACGTCCGACAGTGCCGTGGTATGTCATGACATCCAGTACATCCCAATCTCCACCGTTGATCTCACTTGTAAGGATGAATCCGAACCCTTGGATCAAAAGAGAAGATGATAATACCAGCGTTTTTCACTCTCACCCTCGATCGCTCGACAAGAGGATTCAAGACCGCTTGATTAAAAGAGGAAAAGGACAAATACTTTGAGAAGCGATCTCACCATTCGCTTTGATTCTCTTTAATTCCCGAACATCCGATCATGTACTTCAAAATCGACCCTCCATCTCCTCAAAATGAATCCCGACCCTTCATGGGGAGCACCCGATTCCTATAAATACCGCATGAAAAACTGCTCAAGGACGGACAAAAAATATAGGCAAGAGGTCGCTATTATCGTGGAGGAACTCAAACTTCATTCATTTGTTACTCATTGCTTTTGTAGTGATTAAAAAGACTTTTGAAACTAGTTTTCAGGAGTGTTTTCTTGAAAAAGATTTTGAATATTGGAACTCTACATTTCCAGCTTTGTTCATTATCCGGTCATACTCTCATCATCTCGCTTTCCTTTCCTCTGCTCAAGCTCAACTTCCTTTCACCTGGTTCTTACCCTTACCTTTTAGCTAAAGCATCTCTCGGTTTCACGATGCACATCAACTCTCAGCCGATCAATCCGCCATCACCGCTTACCACTTCACGCTTATTTCAATATATTTGGCTCCTCAGTGTAAGAGTTCACACTCATCGCTTACGCTTGTTTCTGCACTTCCTTTGTTCTTCATACATCCGCAACTTTCTTCAAGGTTATTTTGTACAAGAGAACCCAAGAGAAAATATTGTTATAAGAGTTCATGTTACTGCTTTATTAAGCGCCTACGCTTATTTCCCGCATTTTCCTTGTTCTTCTTACATCTAGACCATTTCGCACAAGCAATCCCAAAGAAAGTCACTCTCAAATCATTTTTAGTGATCGTTCATTTTATTGATCTCAGTCATTTCAAAACCAGTTTTCTAACTCTTTGTAGTATGTAAATGGTTGGGTAAACGAGGTAGTTGCAACTTAGAGGTCTCCTTTAAAAAAGGACACGAATAACATGTCAAGAAGATAGCCGAACTATTAGGCCGACGTGAAATGCAATTCGACAAAGATGTCATGAAATGGAATAAGACCAAAGTAAACTAAACAGAGTGGATCGGTCATTAATAGGTATTGGTAAAATGACTACATGAAAAGGTCGATGAATCAAGTCTAGTGTTCCTGCTCAGCCACAGGATATCCATAAACCTTATCCCGCATTTTTGAAGGTCGAATTCTTAGTTTTAGGTTCTTAAAACCCGTAGCTGTGGTTAAATTTTTAAAGGTCGGAAAAGTCTTTGTCCGAGTCTCATCAAAATAGAAGGGGTCGGAAGAGTCCTTATCCTATCCTTGCCTAAAAGTTTTAAGTCAACTCTTAAAGGAGATCGGAGGAGGGTTCTTATCCGGTCTCCCTTCAAAATTTTGATAAACATTAAGTAGGGATCGGAAGAGAGTTCTTATCCGGTCTCAACTCAAAACATTAACGAATAATTCTAAAGGAGATCGGAGGAGGGTTCTTATCCGGTCTCCTCTCAAAATTTTAATAAATAACTCTAAAGGAGATCGGAGGAGGGTTCTTATCCGGTCTCCTCCCAAAATTTTAATAAATAACTTAAAAGAGATCGGAGGAGGATTCTTATCCGGTCTCCCTTCAAAATTTTAATAAACATTAAATAGGGATCGGAGGAGGGTTCTTATCCGGTCTCCCTTCAAATTTTAATAAACATTAAAAAAGATCGGAGGAGAGTTCTTATCCGGTCTCATCCTCAAAACTTCAAATAAATAACTTAAAAGAGACCGGAGGAGGGTTCTTATCCGGTCTCCCCTAAAAATTTTAATGAACAACTAAAAAAAAGATCGGAGGAGAGTTCTTATCCGATTCTCACACCCGTTCACTAAGGTTGTCTCATTTACTTATGTATCTGGGTGATCCAAATTTAGTGAAAAATCAAACATTCCTTCTACCAAAAGGATTAACATTGCCGCCTAAGCCCTTCTAACTAATTTGTAAAGGACGCAGAATTAAATCTACTTACCCTTATTAAGGGACGAGGTGGGGTGCCTAACACCTTCCCCGCCCGTTTACGGACCCCGAACTTAGAATCTCTGTTTTGAAGTGGTTTCATTTTTAATTTAACTTCTCAAATGGTTTTCTTTAGTTTCCCTCAAAACTAAGGTGGCGACTCCTCACTCTTTCCCACTTCGGTGAGTGATCGTCCGGGCGACCGCAAAATCCCATTGCTACAATGCATATAACAAGCACATGGAGTTTACTCTTGTCAATGTATTATCATATATCATATCAGTGCATATAATATTTAGACCTGAGATAACACAGTTATCTTGTATATAGGTGGTTTGAGTTTGATACTGCTTCTATACTTGTATTGTGTATGGGTATATGGGCATGTGTTGGTTCCTACTAGTTATATATTGAGATAGATGTTGATCAAGATGGAATCTATTACCCTAAGTAAATAGGGATAAAATCCTATGTTCATTTAATTATTATTGATGTTTCAAGTTCCTGGCCAAGATAGACAGATTTAGTCAGAAAAGAGTTTCTGACAAGAAAATCTGTAACACCCTTATTTGCATAGCCTAGTATATTTCACTGTTCCGGTGATCGGTGTCGGTCCGGACAATTAAGGGGATTAGAACCACACTTATGACAACTAGATAAGCCATAAAAATAAATAATTAGTAATTGTCAATTAGTTAAGTATAAATAAGAAAAATGGAACATAAGAAGTTAAATTAGCCGAGAGTCACAGCGATGGGTGACTTTCTCGGGAAGGACTGCGAAGTCATTTTAAACTCAAATTTCAACCAGAAATGTGAGTCATGTCTTTAGGACCATTACAAACACAATGGAAAAGAGAAAATCACGAAAAAGAACCATTAAGCCAGTCAAATAATTAGGTGAGGGAGCTGAAAGAAATATTGAATTAATTGCAAACTGGGATGAACCGGCGAGGGGCAATTTGGTCAATTGACCCGAGAGTCGACTCGACCTAATCACAAATAAAATTGGAGAAAAGAAAATTTTAGAATCAAGAATTAAATTAAAGAACTAATAAAAAATAAATAGAAAAAAAAAAGAAAAAGAAAAGTCAAAAAGGTAATGACATCACATAGATGACATCATGCATACCTCATAAATATTTTCCTATTTAAGTTATTTTTTACTAAGTCAAAAAGGAGAGAAATAAACATAAAAAAGAAAAAAAAAAACAAAGTGGTCATCTTCTCCTTCCAAATTGCCGTTCACCTCTTCTCTCTCTTTTTTTCACTCTAATTCCTCCATTTGAGCTCAAATTCAAGCTTTGGTAACTCTAAAATTTCCCCATAAATCATTTCTAAAATTTGTAGAAACCTTTAAATTGAACCTCAACAAGATGTTGGGAGGAAGAAAATTGAAGAAAAGTGAAGGAAAATAAAGCTTGGCAATTCAAGAAAATTTGACAAGTGAGGTTAGTACTTGTTTCCCTTTCCTTTCTTCTTTAAGCTTTGAAATTAAGTTGAGATGAGTGTAAATTGCATGAAAAGTTAAAGAAAATGATAAGTTATGAAGGGACAAACAATTTGGCAGCCATGAGGGTTAGGGGAAAATGAAATGTTTCACTTCAATAAATCATGCATGCAAGTCAATCTAAGTGGGTTGGTGTTAGTGCTACACTTTAAATTCATGAATGGAGCAAATATATAAATTAGGGTTTTGGACATTAGGGTTTAGAGACCAAAAATGTGAGAAACTTGTAAATGGTGTCTTTGACCTAATGTGAAGTGAGAAATGGTCATTTGTGACCTAATTAAGTGTGTTAGAAGTGTTTGAATTAAAGCCAAATTCGGAGGGAGTGTAGTCATGCTGCTGGCAGCATGACCAAGTCAACTTTGAGGGACCAAAAATGAAATTTTACAAGTCCAATTGGTAAGATACCAATTGGGAATGAAAATAGACACTAAATGACACAATTTTCATTCAGGAAGCATGCCCAAAAAGTGACTAAAACCTAGTGAACAAATTGACCAAAGTTGGAAAATTACAGGCTGCCCTGTACAAACTGACCAAATGAATAGTGTCTGTTCATTTGGTCATAACTCGAGCTAGGCAGGTCAAAATGACCTGAAATTTTACCAGTGGTTAGATGAGATATAGAAATAAAACTTTCATGAAGAAAACAAAACCAAATTATGCCATTAACCAAGTCATTTGGCCACCCCAAGTTGGTGACCCAAATCTGCCAGCAACAAAAATTGCCCATAATTCTGGGTTGAATTCAATCCGGCAGCCATGGTTCAAATGGCCATAACTTGAGCTACAAAACTCCACTTGGGGTGATTCAAAAAGAAGAATAAACTTAAGACATTAGGAAACATTTTTTATGAAGAAAGTTTTGCCAAATTCCAACAGTAAAGTGACCAATGGAACAGTGCAACCTTAGACATCAAAACTAAAAATTTATCAAATTTGCCTAAAAGACTTAGAATTTGAATAAACAACCAAAACCAACAAATTTAGTGATCAAAATGTGGTATGTGGGTGAAGTTGGAATTCTCATACCTATTAAGCCTTAGAAAGTCATCAATTTGACTTGAATAGTGTAGTGAATAGTAACCCGAAAACACAAAATTTCAAGAATGTCGAGTTTAACATGTTAGAGCTAGATAAAAGTGAAGTTAAATTTATTTTTGGATTTATGCTAAGTTATGGTACTGAAATACTGTAAAATTGTGTGTTTCAGTTGAAAAGAATACCGGGAAAGAACCCGAGGAACCTAGTTAAGGCCAAGAGGCGACTCGCTTGAGGTTTGTGCACAACATCACTATGCTTTAAAATTCATTGATAAAGTGAATGAAATATGCATTTTACTTTTGCTTTGAATTGTTGAAAGTTTATTGTGACCTTATTTATGATGTTTTGATTTAAATTGTGAAAGTTATTATGTATATTTGAAATGACAATGTTTAGCAAATTGCTAAGATAAGTTTTGAAACCATAGTGTCATGACCATATATTTGAACACCTCACTAGCACGACTAGTGGGGTTAATTAGTTTCGAATTTTGATTCCTTCTCTGGAGAAGTGTTGAGGTGTGCCAGTAGAAGAAGTTATGAATAGTTATCCATATATTTGAGCTAGCTAGCCTTGTGATGTGATTTCTCTTTAGCCTCTGGCTATTGAGATTCTATTTGTTTCGAATTGCATGATCTAATTGTGGGTTTTATGAAATGTGATTTGATACTTCAAAATGAAATTGTTTGGGATTAAAATCTCATAATGCATGATTTGTATTTAATTCTCATGTTCATTCAAATTTTCGAATAAATGTGATTTAAGTTCTGCATAAAGGTTATTTTAGTATGTTGTGCACCACTAAGTCCTAGTACTCAGCGATAGCTTTTATTGCTATCGCAGATATAGAGACTAGAGGAGCAGAGATGAGCCATACGAGGATTGAGGATCTTCCGCTTTGAAGCTATCGTATAATTTATACCGATTGTAAATATTTATTTTGATGTATGTAATGCACAGAAATGTATGGACATGTGAAAATGGGTCTTGAGAAGCTTGTACAAAATCTGCTTAAAATTCGTAATAAATTTTAGTTTAGATTTTCTAAATGTAAATTTTTGTATGATGTATATATAAATTGTTTATCTTTAAAGAAATATGAATGTATGAAATTGATTGACAGTACCTTAAGGATTATTGAATTTTGAACTTGAGAAATTGATTGAAATGGTTGTGGAGTTGTTGAAATTGATTGAGATTGATTGTGAAATTGAAGTAGTTATTGAGAAAATTATTGGAAGTGTTTTTTTCAGGTATTTGAAGAACTGTTTTCTCCAAATACAGACGGAACTCTGTCAAAATTTTTATAAAATTTGCAAAATAATAAAATGGGCCAAAAGTTTTAACTAGTTTTCAACTTTAATTAAATGTTTTAATACCTATTAGAAAATGCTCACTACTTGTTAAAAATAAGAAAATTGTTTTAAAATCCCTTGTAGGATACTTAATGAGTTATCGGTAGGTGAAGTTCGGTAGTTTATTAGGTATTCTACGAGATCATGTTATGCCTTACAGAGGGGTAAGGTGTGACAAAATCTAATTAATCAAGAACTGGAATTAAAAAAGAACATAATATTCATAGCAAATGGGGTTTGACATAAACCATGACTCCACCTCGAATTAGGATTTTGTAACAGAGATATTCTAGTGCATGGTAACATATGATTAAAGGTTCATTTAAGGTATTCCTTATTACTGATTGGGTGGCCATAGCATGCTATGCTAGGTGTCAACCATGGTCTATGAGGTGCTTAAAATGATTTAGAGAAATCATTTATGGTGAGAAAGAGTTCTGATGATATTAAGAGTTAATATCATATCTTATTGCTAGTTAGTGATGAGCCTAGTGAGTCACAGACATACATAAGTTGATTACCAAGTAAAATGTGATTTTATTGATTAATTAAAGGGTTTAATTAATTAATTAATTAGGTTTGATTTGCAATGAGATTCCAAAGTCCCTAGCACGACTTGAAACCAAATCTAGGTTATTGGATATATAATATATGTTAAATTTATATTTAAAGTGTTTAAATATGAATTTAATTGTGAGAAATTAATTAATAGAGATTAATTAATTGATATATATTTGATCTAAATTGATTAGAAGAGGAGAAATAATTATTTTGGGTTGAGAACTCAAAATTTAAACATAAGGGTAATTTGGTCATTTCACATTGTGACATGTGGTCAGAACATCCTCCCAGAGCAATTCCGCATACCATCGTCTGGATCGAGGTCGGTCCGACAGCTAGAATGGCCAGAAAAATATTCAAATCAAAGTGAGGGACCATAATTAACTCAAATATTAATGAGAAAAATTTAGTAAAAATTTTAGAAATAAAATACAACCAAGCAAAACGAGCCGGTGCCCAAGCGATGGGTAACCGGAGGGAAGTTGCGGTTCTCGCAACGAGGAGCCCTAGACCCGGGGAAAAAATTATAAAATAATTTTTGGGACTCCAGAGAAGGGTCATTGAGGTTCCTATGGCATTAGAACGCCAAGAAAATACCTAGAAAATTTTTTCAATCGGTACAGACAATTTTGACCCGTTAAGCCAAACGGAGGGCATTTTGGTCATTTCGCCTTCAGAGGTGATTTTTGGCCTACTTGTCCAGTTAAGTAAATAATTATTATGACTCAAAATATGAATAAACATTACTAGAAATTGAATTAAAAATGAGTAGTGGAGGAAAGAAAAGAAAATGAAGAAAAAGGCTTAATAATGACATAAGGTGATGTCATTAAAAAGCCACCACCAATCACCATTAAGCTACCATTTGACTAAACCATTAAAAGACATAAAATGAAGACCAAATGGACCAAAAACCAGCAACCAAAAAATGTAGAGAGAGGAAGGAGAGGGTTTCCACCATAGCCACCTCCATGAAAGCTCTTTCAAGCTTTAAATTCCATGCTTCCTCACCCTAAAACCCATAAGTCCCTTCATCAAAAATTAATCCCACACCTTAAACAAGCTCTTGGCAGCCAAGAAGAAGAAGGAAAGTGAAGTTCTCTCAAGCTTGGATTGGCATACAACAAGGTTAGTGCTCTATATACTTAAAACTCTTTCATTTCATAAATAGCAACTTGAATTTAGTGAGAAAATGTAAATTAAATGAACAAAAATTCTTGTGAAGGTGTACATGAATTTCGGCTGCCCTAATTATGGAATAGGAGGGAGTGTTTTTATGAGTTTGAAGTGAATTAGAGTTATGTTGGAAGTTTGTAAATACAAGAACAATGATTAAAAAGCTAACTAAGACATATTGTATAAAAACATGAATTTGAGTTAGGGTTTTGTGAGAAAAATGTAACTTGGTTTAGGAAATTATAAGAGAGCATTTTAATGGTCAATTAGTGACCATTTTAGGTAATTTGACCAACAAATGGACTGAAGAACAAGGTTGCAAAGAGGGGTTGCAGGCTGCCCTAGGACAGCAGCATAGGGACTGAAAATTCAGTCCCTTTGCACTGCCATAACTTGGGCTGTGTTAGTCCAATTGATGTTTGGCCAATTGGACATGAAACTAGGCTTATAATGGCACATTTTTGCTGAAGAAACCATGCCCAAAAGACCAAAGCAAGAGGACCAAAACTTGGCCCCAATCCGGAACCCTGAAACTGCCTCTGCAGAATTGACCAAATGAATAGTAACTGTTCATTTGGCCATAACTCACCATAGATTTTGTCAATTGACCTGAAATTTTTACAGAAACAAGTTAAGACATAGACAAACAACTTTCATGAAGGAACCTACCCCAAATTATGGCCAGAACCCATCCAACCAAGTGACTCTAGTTACTGTTTATGCACTGTAGATATGGTAAATCTGCAGATTTGGCAATCCGGCCAGCTTGGGTTTTTGGGCCATATCTAGAGCTACAAAACTCCAAATGGAGTGATTCAAAAAAAGAAATTCAACTAGACAAAATAAGGAACAACTTTCATGTTTTACATTTCTTCAAATTCCAACAGTAACAGTGTCCAATGGAACAGTGAAGTTGACCCACCAAAACTGAAAATTCTGCTAGTATTGAGTTACACTTTGGAATTGTATTAACACTTAATGCCAACAAGTTTTAAACACCAAATGTGGTATGTTTGGAGTGCCAAAGTCAATGTACATATTTTCTATCCAAAAGTCAACATTTTTGTTGACTAATGAGGTGAATAGTGACACCAAAACCAAAAATTGGCAATTTTGCCAAAATGACCTAAGCTTTGAGAAAGTGACCAAAACCAACAAGTTTTGAATACAAAATGTGGTATGTTGGGAGTATTAAAACCAATGTACCTATTGTTTATGCAAAAGTCAACATTTTAGTTGACTAATGAAATGAATAGTGACATGAAAACTTGAAATTCAAAAATTGTGAAACTTAAAAATGCAAAATGCCCTAGTAGGCCTAATGTGATTGGTTTGGATAGTTTGGCATGCCAATAGGGTATTGTTTTAGCGATCTGCGAAAAGGAAAGGCTTTATGCTGTATTCATGGCTTTATGCCCGTATCCATGGCTTTTATGCCCGTATTCATGGCTTTTATGCCGATTATGTGATATCATGGCTTTTTAGCCATACCGATCGTGATACGTGGTTGACGCTCAAGGTCCCATGGTATGACGGCCCGAGGCACCGCGGTGTCCAGTGCCAACGACCCGTTATCCAGTCCAGTTGTCCAGTATAGGTTACTTGGGCATGGAAACGTATAACTGTAATTGAACTGATTATTGAAGAAAATACGAAAACTAAATATCAGGAATGATTACGATAGAATACAATGAAAACTTAAAATTCATGAAGAAGTTAATATCATAAAACGTAATTAGCCCTCGACTAAACACTAAGTTGGTAATTATTCAGTTCTTATGAACACAATGGCTAAGAAATTATGATTTTTATATTGCATATTATTTCTTTCTATTTTATTATTTGCACCACTAAGCTTTATGCTTAGCGTCGCTTTGCAACGCTGTAGGTATCAAGATTGACAGAGCGCCAAGAGACCACGATTCGGTAAGGCGGTTCACGATTCGCATAGTGTGCGTGTCACCTCACCGCCGCTATGCATTGGTAGGACGCTAGATGTCATTTTGGTATTTTGTAATTGATTTTATTTTCTCATATGTATTTGAAACTTATGTAATGTATTTTGATATTTATGTAAATAATGAAAAGGGTGGTTGTAAATGGAAAAGTGAATGTTTATCTATGATTTATGCATGGTATCATATGAGATGGATGAATGAGAACTGAGATTGAACATCGTTGAGAATTTGATAAATGGAGTTGAGATGATGGAAAATGAATATAGGAAGTGTTTTTCACAGGTTCCGAAGAACTGTTTTCTCCATTTTTAGCCGGCACTCCGCCGGATTTTCTATAAAATTTTTGGAACCTCAAATAAATAGTAATTTCGATAAATGGCTTAAAATGAATTATATTTCACAAGTTATATTCAAAACTATGATAAAAATGAATTAAGATAAAATAGAGTGCTCTGGCACACTGAGTGGCATAACTTGCTCGGCTACACTGTAGTCGTGTTCATAGTAATGGAGTTTAAATTCTTATTGACATTTACTGTCTTTTGAATTTAACTACGTTTTGATTACTGAGATTTATTGTGATATTGTGTTAAATTCCTTATGACATTCATTGTCTTGAATTTAACTATGGTTTTACGTATCCATCATTTATATGATTTATGAATTATGATTTAAAGTTATATTTGGTTAATGTTGTGCACCACTGAGACATTGTCTCAGCGATAGCTTTCCATTGCTGTCGCAGGTAGACAGACGGACAGGGCAGCAGACTAGGCTGCTAGTACATTCAGCGAGAGAATCATCGGGTATATTGAGTATACCACATTTTGCATTTTGTACTGTAATGTATGTTCACTGTATGTATATAGTGTTCTTGGTTTTGAGCAGTTGTAAATTAAAATTGTACATTGAAGTTGTAAAATAAATTATGAGTTATTTTGGCTTGTAATATTTGTACTGTATTTCTTTTTATCTCAGTCTTTGAAAAATTATTATGGATTTGAGTTGACAAACATATTGAGTTGATCAAATGTTGGAGTTTGAGATTGAGAAAAATATTTGAAGTGCTTTTTACAGGTTTTCTGAAGAACTGTTTTATTCAAAATATAGAGGCACTCCGCCAAAATTTTTATAGAAATTACTAATAATTCAAATGTATTAGCCTTTTCACTTAAGTTCTAAAAAGTTTTTAACCCCTGTAAATAGTGCTCACCACTGTAAAAAGAAGTAAGAAAAGTTTTAAAATCCCTTGTAGTGTATCAGTAGACGAAGTTGGTAATTCATTAGGTATACTACGGGATCATGTTATGCCTTACAGAGGGGTAGGGTGTGACACAATTCCCTTTGAATTAAAATTGTTAGGAATTATTTCTAGGGTCCTATACACACATATAACCTCTGTAAAAGTAAAACCCCAAACTATAATTGGTTAGCAAGGCTTGAGAAGCAAAATTGGGGGCTGCCCATTGGTGATCTTGGTGTGGACAAGCTAGAGGGACAACACTTGGTGTCCTAGGTACTTCCTAAAGGTGCCAATTGCATCTATGGTGCATCAAAGAGGTTAGTGCCTAAATTCCTCTTTTAAACTAGGGTTTTAATTGAATTAATTTATTAATTCACAATCTTAAATGGAAAATTAAGATCCTAATACATATTAAAGGTATTTTAATATATAATTGAGCATTGAAATTAATTAGGCACATAAGAGATGTGGCATGATGCATGAAACCCTAGAAGAAAATTTTTGAAATTCAATGCTCCAATGAACCAATTACCATGCTTTCGCTCCTTCACATTTATCTCCAAATTAGCATGCAATGCCCTCAGCTCATGCTGAAGGAGCGGAAGCATGAAAAACATAAGTTTAGATCATTGAATTCAAAATTTTTCTTCTAGGGTTTCATGCATCATGCAAGATTCATTATTTATCTATTTGATTTCAATGATAAATAGCATATTAAAATACTTTTAATATATTTTTGGATCTACATTTGTCATTTAAGATTTTAGAATTAACAGATTAATTCATTAGAACCCTGGATTAAATTAAGAACAAGTGCACTAACCTTTTGATACACTATAGTTGTGTTTGGCACCTTTGGGATGCGCCTGGGGTCCCTCTAGCTTGTCCACACTAAGATTACCAATGGCAGCCCCTTGAACAACTTCTCAAGCCTTTATAATCAATTAGAAATTTAGGTTTCGCCTTTAGAGAGATTACAGATGTATACAGGACACTAGAAATGATTTCTAGCAATTTTAATTCAAGAAAATGTTGGCAATTCTCTTTGAATTGATGAGAGATGAAAAAGAAGAGAGGAAGAACAAGGCAAGGGTGGTGGCACAAAAGGAAGAGTGGCATATTATAATTTTGCTCTTTCGTCCTTTCCCTTATATAGCTAGGTCACTACTTAAAACCCTTGCCACATGTCAACTTCTGATTGGCTCTTAGTTTAATTGACCCAATCACATTGTGCCAAGTGTTAAACTTATATTTAATCTTGACTTTGATCATCTTACATGATTAAAAGACAAATTGCAAGTTTATGTGCAGTGCCATGTGTCACCATCTCATGGTGCCACATGTCACCCTGTGAAATGACCAAAATACCCTTGTGTCTTAATTTTGAGTTCTCAACCCAAAATAATTATTTCTCTTCTTCTAATCAATTTATATCAAATATAAATTAATTAATTAATCTCTATTAATTAATTTCTCATAATTAAATGAAGGAGCGGAAGCATGAAAAATAGAAGTTTAGATCATTGAATTCAAAAATTTTTCATCTAGGGTCACATGCATTATACAAGATTCATTTCTATCTATTTGATTTAAATGATAAACTACATATTAAAACTCTTTTAATATATTTTTGGATTTATATTTGCCATTTAAGATTTTAGAATTAACAGATTAATTCATTAGAACCCTTGATTAGATAAAAAACAAGTGCACTAACCTTTTGATGCACTGTAGTGTGTTTGACACCTTTGGGATGCGTCTTAGGACACCAGATGTTGTCCCTCTATCTTGTTCACACCAAGATCACCTATGGCAACCCTTGAATAGCTTCTAAAGCTTTTTCTATGAATTAGAAAATGAAGTTTTGCCTTTTGAGAGATTACAGATGTAAACAGGATACTAGAAACGATTTCTAGTATTTTTAATTCAAGAGATTATTTGCTAATCTCTTTGAATTGATGAGAGATGAAGAAAAAGAGAAGGGAGAGGATTCCAAGGTGGTGGCACAAAAAAAAAAAAAACCAGCAGCTTATTATTTTTTCTTTTCATAACACTTATATAGCTAGGTCACTACTTAAAATCCTTGCCACATGTCACCTTTTGATTAGCTCTAGGTTTAATTGACCCAATCACATTGTGCCAAGTGTTAAACTTATATTTAATCTTGACTTTAATCATTTTATATGATTAAAAGACATATGGCAAGCTTATGTATAGTTCCATGTGTCACCATCTCATGGTGCCACATGTCACCCTGTGAAATGACCAAAATACCCCTATGTCTTAATTTTGAGTTCTCAAACCAAAATAATTATTTCTCTTCTTCTAATCAATTCATATCAAATATAAATTAATTAATTAATCTCTATTAATTAATTTCTTATTAATTAAATTCATATTTAAACACTTTAAATATAAATTTAACTGATACTATACATCCAATAACCTAGATTTGGTTTCTAGCCATACTAGGGACTTTGTAATCTAATTGCAAACCAAACCTATTTAATTAATCAATTAAACTCTTTAATTAATTAATTAAATCATATTTAGTTTGGTGATTACTTGTGTATGTGTGTGACTTACTAGGCTCATCACTAATTGGCAATGAGACATGATATCAACTCTTAATATCATCAAAACTCTTTCTTACCATAAATGATTTCTCTAAATCATTTTATGTATCTCATAGACCATGGTTAACACCTAGCATAGCATGCCATGGCCACCCAATTAGTAATAAGGTTTACCTTAAATGAACCTATAATCATATGTTACCATGAACTAGAATATCTCTATTACAAATTCCCAATTCGAGCTATAGTCATGGTTTATGTCAAACCCCATTTGCTATGAACATTATGTTCTTTTTTAAATCCAGTTCTTGATTAAAAAGATTTTCTCATCAGAAACTTTTTTCTGATTAAATCTATCTGTCCTGGCCAGGAACTTGAAACATCAAGAACAATTAAATGAACATAGGATTTTATCCCTATTTACTTAGAGGAACAAATTCCATCTTGATCAACACCTACCTCCATATATAACTAGTAGAAGCCAGCACATGTCCATATACCCATACACAGTACAAGTATGAAAGTAGTATCAAACTCAAACCACCTATATACAAGATAACTATGCTATCTCAGTCTAAAGATTATATGCCTTCGATATGATTTATGACAATACATTGACAAGAGTAAACTCCATGTGTTTGTCATAAATATCACTGGTTCGGCCTACTTATCATGTATAAGTGCCTATCATGTTTGTTATATGGCATGAGACTCACCATTCCATCTTATTTATATCTCATATAAATAACTTGGGAGCAAACATGAATACAATCTTACTAGATAAGTCATGTCCTTATTGTGAAGTATCCTCGATTGTGAACCTATTTATGACACTTTGTGCTAGAAATACTATCACTCATATTCTTAACAACTTAAGAATATAATTTCTAACAAAATATCAATGCACCTTTTCTATTACACATAAATATATTATGTAAATGGAAAAGTGAAAATGCCTTTTATTAATTAAACATGTACAAGATACATACTAAATGATATGCTCTAGAGCATACTACTAACAATCTCCCACTAGCACTAGAGCCATTCATTACAATATCTTAGACCCATCTTCTTAAGATGTCGGTCTAGCTAAGTTTGTGATATAGGCTTAGTGAATGGATCAGCTGGATTTTCAGCTAATGCTATTTTCTGCATGGCTACATCGCCTCGTCCAACTATTTCTCTGATAATGTGGTAGCACCTTTCTATGTGTTTGGATTTCTGGTGAGACTGGGGTTCCTTAGCCTGTATGACTGCTCCGTTGTTGTCACAGTGAAGTGGAACTGTTGACTCAATGGAAGGAACTACTGCAAGTTTTGTCACGAACTTCTTTATCCAAAACTTTCCTTTGCAAAGAATTGATACAAAGAATATACTCACCATGAGTGGAATCTGCAGTTGTACTCTGTTTGGAACTCTTCCAACTAACTAAACCTCCATTACAAATGAACACAAACCCAAAGGTAGACTTTTTATCCTAGATATCTGATTGCAAATCAGAATTAGTATAACCATCCATCCAATAGCAAGTCGCCACCTCCATATATCAAGAATAAATCCTTAGTTCTTCTCAAGTACTTAAGGATATTCTTGACAGCTATTCAGTGTTCCAAACCTGGATTGGATTGATATCTACTAGTCAAACTAACAGCACATGCGATATCCGGCCTAGTACACAACATTGCATATGTCAAAATTCCAATAGTCGAAGCATATGGAATCCTGGCCATTTTATCTCTTTATTCAGGTGTCTTTGGAGACATCTCTTTAGAAAGGTGGATACCATGTCTCACTAGTAACAATCCTCTCTTGGAATCAAGCATGTTAAACCTCTTTAACACCTTTTCCAAGTATAAACTTTGGGATAAACCAATTATTCTTTTCGCTCTATCTCTATAGATGCGAATCCCAGGAATATAGGTTGCGTCCCCTAAGTCTTTCATGGAGAATGTATTTGACAACCATACCTTTATAGTTGTCAACATACCTGTGTCATTACCCATCAACAGTATGTCATCCACATATAAGACAAGGAAAGTGATAGCACTATCACTAACCTTCTTATATACACATGGCTCATCCTCATTTTTGCTAAAACCAAATGACTTAATGGCTTCATCAAAACGGATGTTCTAACTTGTCAAAGCTTATTTCAACCCATAAATGGATCGCTTTAGCTTGCATACTTTGGAACCATCTTGGGATTCAAAACCCCTAGGTTGTTCCATGAAAATATTTTCTTCAATGTATCCATTGAGAAAAGCTATTTTGACATTCATCTGCCTTATCTCATAATCATAGTATGCAGCTATTGCTAATAGAATCCTAATTGATTTAAGCATGGCAACAGGTGAGAAAGTCTCCTCATAGTCCGTTCCTTGCCTTTGGCGAAACCCTTTCGCTACTAGCCTTGCCTTATAGGTCTCTACCTTTCCATCAGGACCAATTTTCTTCTTGAAAACCCATTTGTTCCCTATAGGTACAATATCTTCAGGGGGGTCAACAAGATCCCAAACTTGATTCTTATACATGGAATCAATCTCGAATTTCATAACATATCCATTTTGAAGAGTCTATATCTGATATAGCTTCTTCATAGATAAATGGATCATCTCCATGATTTACCTCTTCATGAGTAGACAACTCTTGTTCTTCTTCATGAAGGTAACCATATCTCACTGGTAAGTGAGATACTCTTATTAATCTATGAAGAACAGCTGTAGATGTTTCATCAATAGGTGTAAGTTGACTAGATGGATCTATATCCATCTGATATGTTGGTTGGTCAGAATTCTCTAATTCTAACTCTATTTGCCTTCCTTTGCCTCTTTCTTGAACAAACTGTTGTTCAAGAAATGTGGCATTTCTACTTACCACAACCTTTTGTGATGTAGGCAAATAAAAATAATATCCAAAACGATCTTTTAGATATTATCAGTGTTCAGCTTTATTATATAAGTTGGACAACCCCAAATCTTAACATGCTTAAGACTTGGTTTTCTTCCATGCCATATCTCATAAGGTGTGGAACATACTGATTTTGATGGAATCCTATTCAGAACATACAAAGCTGATTCTAATGCAAATCCCCTAAAGGAGATTAACATATCATTTTAGCTCATCATACTACGTACCATATCCAATAGGATACGATTTCTCCTTTCAGATACACCATTTAGCTGTGGTGTTCCTAGAGGAGTCAACTAGGAAACAATGATATGTTCTTTCAAGTATTCATCAAATTCAGTACTCAAGTTTTCACCTCCACGATCTGATCGAAGACCTTTAATACTTTTTCCTGTTTGATTTCTACTTCAGATTTAAATTCTTCGAACATTTCAAAGGATTCATGTTTTTATTTCATCAAATACAAATACCCAAACCTTGATTTATCATCAGTAAAGGTAATAAAATAATGAAAACTGCCTCTAGCCATTTCTTTAAATGGACTACATACATCACTATGTATTAGCTCCAAAATATTTTCAGCTCTTAGCCCTTATCCAGCAAAGGGTGATATGGTCATTTTGCCTTGAAGGCAGGATTCATAAGTTGGAGTAGGTTCAGAACCCAATGGGGATAGCATCCCCATTTTCTCCAGTTTTGCAATCCTCTCTTCTGCAACATGACCTAACCTTAAGTGCCAAATATATTTTGAACTTGAGTTAATTTTCACCATGGCATTGCATTCATTTGGATCACTTGCATTCATTTTGTGTTTGTCATTATTATCCAAATAATAAAGACCATCATTCATATAACTCGAGCCAACATATTTATTTCCAAAATAAATATTGTGAACATCATCTATGAACTGAAATTCATAACCATCTCTAATCAAACTAGATATTGAAATGTTGTTCTTAAAAGCATCAGGTACATATAAAATATTATTCAAACACAAAACATGTCTAGACATGTAAAAAGATTTAGATCCTATGGCTAAAGCTTCAACAATTGAGCCATTGCCAATCTGGAGTCTAACATCTCGAGAACGCAAGCTGCTGTTGTTTACTAGTTGCTGCATATCATAAGAAATGTGAGAACTAGCACCAGTATCGAAAACCCAAGCTGTAGATGAACTATGCGTATCATCAAAATCTAAATAACAAGATATGGACATACCTTCCGAAGGTGTATACTTCTTATTCTTCAGAGAAGCAAGATACTCTGGGCAGTTCCTTTTCCAGTGCCCATCCTGCTGGCAGTGGAAACACTTTCCTTTGCCTCCATCAGCTTTACTCTTCCCTTTCTGTTTAGCTATTT
Organism: Hevea brasiliensis; assembly: GCF_030052815.1. NCBI lineage: Eukaryota > Viridiplantae > Streptophyta > Magnoliopsida > Malpighiales > Euphorbiaceae > Hevea > Hevea brasiliensis. The sequence continues at coordinate 55,398,442 of NC_079499.1, forward strand.
TCTTGGAAGGACTAGGAATTTGAGGTTTCTTTTTCTTATTGCCCTTCTTCTTGTTGGACTTTCCAGCAGAAGAAGATGCAATCAAAGCTACCTCTTTTCCTTTATTGCCCGGCATATTCTTTTGGGTAATAACCAGCATGTTGAGTAAATCAGCCAAGGTGCATTCTTGTTTAGCCATATGGAAACTTGTCACAAAATTCCCAAATGATTCAGGAAGGGACTGAAGGATCAAATCTGTTTGCAGTTCAAAATCCATGTTAAAGTCAAGATGTTCTAGCTGCTCAATCAGCTGAATCATCTTATGGACATGATCCCCAATGTTCTGACCCTCAGACATCCTCATGTGGAATAACTGTTTAGATATCTCATACCTAGCATTCCTGCTATGCTTACAATACAACTCTTGTAGGTGAAGGAGGATCTCACTCGCACTCTTCATGCTCTCATGCTGCTTCTATAACTCATTACTCATAGAAGCAAGCATGTAACACTTGGTTCTCATGTCATGCTCCTTCCACTTGTCTAATGTTTCATGTTCCTCTTGGGTGGCCTTTGGAGGTAAGGGACCAGGAACCTGTGAGTCTAAAATATATCCTATATGCTCAAGATTCAGGACAAGCTTCAAATTTCTTAGCCAATCAGAGAGATTAGTTCCTGTCAACCTGTTGCGATCAAGTATGCTTACAAGGATATTAGATGGTGGTGGTTGTGGTGTGCTCATTATTATCAGAAAATTAACTGCAAAAAATAACTAGATTAATTAGTAAATGTATCATGTATTTAATTAAAATGATTATGGTTTTTAAATCAAATTGGTCCTCCCACTAACTTAGCGAATCCTACACTTCCAAAGTAGAAAATGGAAATCCTAGTTGGATGGATTTCTAGTGGGTGATTGAATTCTTATAATCTTATTGATCATCCTCAGGTACATCCATTATTGGAATTATAATAAACTATAAGTGAGCAACTCCTTGCCCATCATATCTCATGTGAGGTTCAATCCTTTACCTAGCCCCTAATGCTCAAAATCTTAGGCATATCCATTATTGACTTAACTTATATTAGTTAAGTTGATCCCATTGAGCCAGTAAACATGCAAATAATTTTAATGTTCTTAGGTACATCCATTATTGGCCACCAAACCATTTAAATATTTACAACATCTCATGCTTAACAATTATTCTTAAGAAAATCTCTTAAATTAATTGCATCATATGCAAGTATTTAAAATTTCTTAAAATAATTGCCTCAATAGAGGGCCCATGTTATAATTACTTTAATTATACCATTTCCAACTCAATCATTTGTTTGGAAGATTTTGTGGTCGTCCTAATTACTATTATGGTCTCACTTTGTACATTATCCATTTAGCATGCATATATCATATACTTGCATACAATCCCATACATCTCATGCATTCATGGATAATAAATATGGTATGATCATGGACTTTTTATAAGATTCAGTTCTGAGCCACCAAGAATTGAATCAGGGCATTCCTAGGTGCATTTCATTCATTCATATTACAAGAGTTGTTGAAGGAGTACATAATCAACACTTGATCTTGAATTCCTCCCACTTGTCCCACCAATGCTCTTGACCTCCTTGATCTTCTTGCAATCTAATTACATAGTAATCCTTGGCATAACAAGGCGAATTTACAACAACCAAATAAATGAAATTACAGCCTAAAAATATTACAACCTTTATAATACATGCCATCAAAATAAATTAAAACAAATTAATTAATTTACAACCCAAAGAAACATAAAAGAAATAAATCCAATCACATTGGTCTTTTATTGTCCATGATCATCCATCATGCTTATCACTATTTAACAATTAAATAAAACTTACATACTAAAATTAAATTGAATATCTCATATTCAACTTAAAAATCTAGATTTGCATATGATTCAAACAAATTTAAAAATTCAGATTTGAATCACATTAAACAAATTTAAAAATTCAGATTTGAATCACATTTAAACAAATTTAATTGGGTGATTATAATTCTAATTAAACAATTTAATTAGACATAAAATGGACCTTTGATCATACAATAATTGCACATTCAATATCCATCATACCTTGCGCACCATAGTGGTGCCGCAACCATGAGCACTATGGGCACAACCAAGCATGCCGCTACCTTTTCTTCGCAACCAGCAATGAACTAATCATCTCATGATCAAATCACATAATTAAATCATATATTAAACAATCTAAATGGCAAATATAGTGGCTTTGATAGCAATTGAAGGAGTAGAAGCATGAAAACATAAGTTTAGATCATTGAATTCAAAATTTTTCTTCTAGGGTCTCATGCATCATGCAAGATTCATTATTTATCTATTTGATTTCAATGATAAATAGCATATTAAAACATTTTTAATATATTTTTGGATCTACATTTTCCATTTAAGATTTTAGAATTGACAGATTACTTCATTAGAACCCTAGATTAAATCAAGAATAAGTGTACTAACCTTTTGATGCACTGTAGTTATGTTTGGCACCTTTGGAATGCGCCTAGGACACCAGATGTTGTCCCCCTAGCTTGTCCACACCAAGATCACCAATGGCAGCCCCTTGAACAGCTTCTCAAGCCTTTGTAATCCATTAGAAATTCAGGTTTTTCCTTTAGAGAGATTACAGATGTATACAGGACACTAGAAACGATTTCTAGCAATTTTAATTCAAGAGAATGTTGGCAATTCTATTTGAATTGATAAGAGATGAAAAAGAAGCGAGGAAGAACAAGGCAAGGGTGGCAGCACAAAAGAAAGAGTGGCAGATTATAATTTTGCTCTTTCATCCTTTCCCTTATATAGCTAGGTCACCACTTAAAACCCTTGCCACATGTCAACTTCTGATTGGCTCTTAGTTTAATTGACCGAATCACAATGTGCCAAGTGTCAAACTTAGATTTAATCTTGACTTTGATCATCTTACATGATTAAAAGACAAATGACAAGTTTATGTGTAGTGCCATGTGTCACAATCTCATGGTGCCACATGTCACCCTGTGAAATGATCAAAATATCCTTGTGTCTTAATTTTGAGTTCTCAACCCAAAATAATTATTTCTCTTCTTCTAATCAATTTATATCAAATATAAATAAATAAATTAATTAAGGTTTACCTTAAATAAAACTATAATCATATATTACCATGCACTAGAATATCTCATTACAAAATCCTAATTCGAGCTGGAGTCATGGCTTATGTCAAATCCCATTTGCTATGAATATTATGTTCTCTTTTAATTCCAGTTCTTGATTAAAAAGATTTTCTCATCAGAAACTCTTTTCTGATTAAATCTATCTGTCCTGGCCAGGAACTTGAAATATCAAGAATAATTAAATGAACATAGGATTTTATCCCTATTTACTTAGGGTAACAGATTACATCTTAATCAACACCTACCTCCATAAATAACTAGTAGAAGCCAACACATGCCCATATACCCATACACAGTATAAGTATGAAAGCAGTATCAAACTCAAACCACCTATATACAAGATAATTATGCTATCTCAAGTCTAAAGATTATATGCACTGATATGATTTATGATAATGCATTGAAAAGAGTAAACTCCATGTGCTTGTCATAAATGTCACTGGTTCGGCCTACTTATCATGCATAAGTGTAACACCCTCTGTAACACCCACACTGTAGCAATTACGTACATTCTACTATTCCGGTGATCGGTGTCGGTCCGGACAGCTAGAACGTCTAGAAAAATAATTAGACTAGAGTGAGGAGTCATAAATAACTCAAATATTAACAAGAAAAATTTAGAAAACATTTTAGAAATAAAATACAACCAAGTTAAATGAGCTGGTACCCTAGCGATGGGTAACCTAGTGGGAAGTTGCGGTTCTCGCAACTAGGAGCCCTAGACCTGGGAGAAAATTCATAAAATAATTTTTGAGACTCCAGAGAAGAGTCATTGAGGTTTCTATGACATTAGAATGCCAAGAAAATGTTTAGAAAAATTTTTCAATTGGTACAGACAATTTTAGTCTGTTAAGCCAAACGGAAGGCATTTTGGTCATTTCGTCTTCGGAGATGATTTTTGACCAACTTGTCCAATTAAGTAAATAATTATTATGACATAAAATAGGAATAAATATTGATGAAAATTAAATTAAAAATGAGTAAAAGAAAGAAGAAAGAAAGATAAACCGATAACTTGGTAAGAGCAAAATTTGGTCAATTAAATTTGAGGGTCCAATATTGACCAAAAGCAATGATTATCAATTTAATGAAGCTAAATTAATTTAATTAATTGAAATTATGAAAATTAAAAATAATTATTGAAAAGTAAAATTATAATGATTATAAACTTCAAAATAATTTTAAATTTGCCATTCTACTTATTTACCATATTGCCATTAAATATTTAATTATTATATAGGTTAATTATTGAACAAAAAATCTGCATTTTTTTCCCTTCTTCTTCCCGTCCACTTGCCTTCTTCCCTTCTTCTCTAAAATTTTCCATTAAAACCTAAAATCCAAAGCTTAAAACCCCAAGTCTCAACAAAATTTTTTCTTGGAAAAATTATAGCCCACCCTAAACTAAAGCCTAATTAGTAGAAAGCACTCAAGAAAACCAAAAGAAATTGAGTTTGGGGCAAGAAGAATTTCAGCCAAGGTGGACCAAGAAGGAGCTTCAAGTTTTGATTGATTAGAAGGTTGAATTGAAGTTGAGTGAAGCTAAGGAATAAGGTTAGTGCTAGAAATTCTCTTGGAATTTAAAATTTATGCAAGTTGATTTAGGGTTTGCTCAAATATGGAATTTTGTGTTGTGACTTGAATTTGATGATGTTGAGGTGGATTATTGACTATTAGAAGTGTTATAAATGTGAATTGAAGTTTGGGCGTTGGGTGAAATTGAAAATTGGGAGTGCTTCTCTTATGCAGGAAATTTGGACCTATGAGTCCAGGGAATTGTTTGACCTATAACTGAGGTTGTGTGACTCCAATTGGTATGAGGCCAATTGGAGGTGAAACTAGACACATAATGGCACAACTTTGGTGAAGAAACCATGCCCAGAAAACCAAACCAACTTGACCAAAAGTTTGCCCTAATTCGGGTGACCTGCAATCTGCCTGGGCAAAATGACCAAATGAACAGTATTTGGTCATTTGGCCATAACTCAATGTAGCAAGGTCCAATTGACCTGAAATTTTACAAGCAACAAGTTGAGATATAGACCAACAACTTTCATAAAGAAACATGACCCAAATTATGACCATAACCTAGTCAAATTGCCAACCAAACTTGAGTTACCAAATCTGGCAGAAACAATTTTACCAAGAATTTTGGGTTCTGCCCAATCCGGCCAGTCATGGTTTTTAGGCCATAACTTGAGCTACAAAACTCCAAATGGAGTGATTCAAAAAAGGAAATTTAACTAGACAAAATGAGGAACAACTTTCATGTTCATCAGTTTGCCAAATTCCCACTGCAAAATTGACCAATGGAACAGTAAAACAAGGCATGAAAACTGAAAATTCTGCCCAATTAACATTAAGCTTGGAAATGGTATTGGCAACCAATACCAACCAATTTTGAATGCAAAATGTGGTATCATGGAGAACTTAGGTTCAATAAATTTATTATGTATTAAAAAGTCCACAATTTGAGTGAATAGTAATGTGAATAGTAATATAAAGACACAAAGTATAATAACTAAATTGGTAGAGGAAATTAAGGTATGAAATTTGGAATCCATGAAACATTCATAGATTACTTGGAATAGAAATAGTAACTTACCTAAATGACTTAATAAACATTTAAGTTATGTGAGTATATGATTAAGATTTGTATTTCCCTTACTAGTTGGTCTAATAAAACATAAGTAGTACCACTTGAATATGAAATAAAATTAAACTAGTTGGATTGTTGAGTATAAATAGGATGAGGTTTATATTAGGATTTATGTTTCCATTACAAATAAGATAATAACACCTTGTATGAGTTATTAGTTCATATAAATATTGTAATGAATAAATGAATCACATGAAAATATGAATGGAACATTAGTTTTCTTTATAAGGGAAAGGAAGAACGTTTTGAGTACAATGGTATATGAACACCATTGTTATGAATTGTGATCAATATGAATGATGTAAGGAATGTATGAATATTATGATGAATGTATAAATTATGAAATTTATCATGAAATAATAAACTCATAAAACACAATATATTAATAGTTAATGATATTATGTGCCCTTGTATTGCCTAGACATGTGTGTCAGATTGGATAGCTTGGCATGCTAATAGAGTATTGTTTTAGCAGTACTGCGAAAGGCTTTATGCCTGTATTTATGGCTTTGTGCTCGTATTCATGGCTTTATGCCTGCATTCATGGCATTATGCCAACATTCATAGCTTTTATGCCCGATTATGTGTTATCATGGCTTTTTAGCCATACTGACTGCATACGTGGTTGACGTTCTGCGTCCCATGGTATGACGGCCCGAGGCACCGCGGTCCAAAGTACAACGACCCGTTATCCAGTTTAGTCAGCCTGTCATAGGTTACTTAGGCAGTGAAATTTATTGAAATAAGTTAAGAATATTAGTAATAAAAAAAATATTAGAAATTAAATAAATGAGTAAGATGACCTAAAATAAATTAGAATAATTATTTATTAGAAAGAATCGAAATGAACTGGACCGATATCAAAATTTACTTATTATGAAATAATCTGAGACAACCTAAAAAGTATTGAGAAAATGCTAAAAGATTGGCAAAGAAAATTATAACATAAATAAATATTACAAATGTAACACCCCTAAGTTCGGTAGTGCGTTCTACTGCTCCGGTGACCAGTGCTGTCCGGACAGCTAGGATGCCTAGAACCACACTTTAATAAGAGTGAGGAGACATAAAATAATGAAATACAAGAAAAGAAAACATAAGAAAAACAAAGGAAAAATCATAGCAAAGAAATGTAACCAAGTTAAGCGAGCCGGAAACCCTAGCGATGGGTGACCGCACCGGGAAGTCACGGCGTGAACCGTTGACTAGCCCTGGACTGCGGGGAACCCTGGAAAACATTTTTAGGACTTAAATAGAACCTTATTGAAGAATAAATATCATTAGAAAGATCAAAGAAAAATTAAATAATTAGTACAAAGAAAAGTGAGAAATAAAAAAACAGACAAAATCCGGTATTACCGAAAAATCGGGAATGCAACCCGAACAGGGGCATTATGGTCATTTGAAATCCCGAATTGTCTTTTGACCTAAATTTCCATTAAAAATAAATAGTATTACACTTAGAAAATAAAATGAAAAATTAGTTTAGTGGTACATAAAGTAAATAGCAAAAATCATGGGTTAAATGTGGAATAAGTGGGAATTTAACATATTATATGATTTAAAATTGTGAGTGGGTCACTAAGGGAATAAAATAAAACAAAGAGGGGCAGCTGTACTTCCACTAAACCAACAGAAACTTCATCTTCCTCATTTGGATTCAAAGTTGCCGAATTGAAGAAAATGGAAACCACCATGGCCATTTTTCATGCAAGCTCATCTAACCACTCATTTCACTTCTAATCACTTAGGTTCCTTCATTAAAGTTTGTCTACTCATCACAAGGAAGAGTTTGATACCAATTTGAGAAGTTTAAGCAAGGTTTAACAAGCTCCAACCATAAGGTAAGTTAGTGTTTTTGAAGATAGCTTTGTTAAGTTTTGTGTGCATGTTATGGGTGTTGGTTTTGTGAAGGAAAATTTTGAGTTTGAAGAGTTATTGTTGTTTTCATTTTGGATAGCCATGGAGTCATGTATTTGATGAGATATTTGTGCATATAATTGATGAGAAATGGTGTTGATCATGATGATTTAATAACCTAGTGAATTACTTCATATTTATATGGTGATTTTTGGCACTTGGATGAGAATTGATGAATTGTAGGGCAATGTGGTGTTGAAGAAGGTTTTCGGCAGCTTGGGGACACTTGAATAAATGTATGTATTGATGGAAGTGTTGGCAGAATGTTGACATAGAAGAATTGATGAATGTGTATGTAAATTAGTAGTGGAAATTATAAGTAATGATTAGGTGTATTTATGTACATATATTGCTAAATTTGGACTTTGTGGTTTAGGGTTGTATTTGATGTATTGAGAATGTTTGTATTCTGTCCAAATTGACCATAGTAAGAAGTGATAAATGAATATGGAATGATAAAATCAGAATTAGGTATGGGGATTTAAAGTAGAGCAAGTTAAATGTGTGTTTGAATTGGGGTTTGAAAGACATAAAGAGGACAGTGTGCAAATAGACCTATAACTTTAAATGTGTAACCTCAATTGGTATGAGACCAATTGGAGGTGAAACTAGGCACAAAATGTGCCAACTTTCATTGAGAAAACATACCAAAATTCTGCTTGCAAGGTGACCTAAGAAAATGACCAATTCGGATTAGGTGCAATTAGGACCTGAAAAATGACCAATTGGGCAGCAGTGAGTTTTTAGGCCATAACTCACTCAAAACAGGTCCAATTGACCTGAAATTTTAACCATGAATAGTTAAGACCCATACCTACAAGTCTTATGAAGACACCAAAACCCAGAAATGACCAGAAGCAAGTCAAAAAGCTTGCACAAGTTCGGGTCCAAAAACTGGCCGAACCAAAGTTGACCAAATTGACCTAAAATTGACCTAATTTGATGCCATTTGACCAGCAATAGTATAATGACCATAACTTGGTCTACTTAACTCGGATTGACCTGAAATTTTGCCCCGCGTGCAATAAGACATAGATCTACAAGTTTGTAGTTTTGACCAAAACCTGAAAACCGAGGGAACTAGATTGTTCGGCTAGGTCAAACTAGTATCCCGAAATCTAGCAATTTGCAATGAAATGCAAGAAAACGCAATATACATAGAATTGAGTTTGGTAACACGTACCAACCCTAAAACCCTATCGAATATGACATATTAATGACACTAAGACCTAATTTACCTAAAACGCATCGAGGGTCGGTATATTAGGTGATTAAGCAAATAAAGATATTCAGTGAATTGTTTATCGAACATTATCGTTAGAGGCAAATTAATTTAGCACTGAAACACTTCAAATTGTGTTTCTCAGTTAACAAGGACTCAGCAAAAGGGAAAGAAATACTGAGTCAGGACCAGGAGACAAATATCAGAGGTTTGTGCACAACTAGTTTTCAACTGATTTTGCTCTGAATAATATTTCATATGATTAATTGTATGTTATTGTTTTAAGTTGTGTTTGTGCACAACTAGTTTTTAACTGATTTTGTTTTGAATATTTCATATGATTAAATGACATATTTTTCTTATGTATTATGTTTAACAAGCATTGGATTTAATTCAATGATTATTGAAATTGTTATAGTAGGTATGAATTTAGCTTTGTGAAATGGTATTTCCACAAGTATTAAGCATTGTTATGGATTGAATAAATTATGTTTTAGAAAATTGTGATAGAACATGTTTTGAATTGTGATGGCAATTTTCATGGAAAAATGCAATTGCATGATTTGAATTGTGATGAGCATAAAACTTTATTGGATATTGAAATTGACTTTGAATCGAATTGTATTGTGATTTATGCTCACTAAATGGATTGTGATATTGTTTTATATCTCACTATAGATGCTTGACTAGGTTATTACCCGTCTCTCTCATTTGTTGAGAAGACAATGGAGTTAGTTGTGTTTTGATTACCATGGTACGTCCACAGACTTAGATTTTCCTCTGATTTGAGGTTAGATCTAAGTTTATTTTATCGTTATGGCCCTTGCGGAAGATTCATTATTGTGATGGTATCAGGCACGATGATTCGACCTCCCGACCATAGGGAGTTAGAATCGATTCGACCTCCCGACCATAGGGAGTTAGAATCACATCGAATATGGCCCTTCGGATTAGTCTTGCATGGTTAGTGAGATAAAGAATGATTTTTGAGATAAAGAATGATTTTTGAGATAAAGAATGAGTTTTGAGATACTGATGATTTTTGAGATACTGATGATTTTTGAAATACATAATGATTTTTGAGATACAGAATGGCTTTTGAATGGTAAGGAATTTTGATTTCAAGTATGGTTTATGTATAATTGATTTCGTTAGAATTATTTAAATGGATAGTCATGATTTGATAAATTGAATTTTGTGATCAAAGTCATTTATACAAATGATTTACATTATTGGCAATGAATATTTTGAGTTGTGGAATTTAATGAGTATTCAGATTTCCAAATTATTTATCAGAATTTTGTCAATGTATATTGTACTATGTTTTAAATTATAGTTGTGCACCACTGAGTTCACCACTCAGCGATAGCTTTGTATGCTGTCGCAGGTAAGAAGAGCATAGAGCAGTGATTAAGTTTCTTTGAAGACATATTCAGATCAGCTCCAGGTATATCATAGGTATACCCATGTACATAGGTTTTGATGTATGCATGTAATAATATGTATGTAAATTATTTGAGCAGTTGTAAATTAAAATTGTACATTGAAGTTGTAAAGTAAATTATGAGTTATTTTGACTTGTAAAATTTGTATTATATTTCTTCTATCACATCCTTTGAAAATACTGAAAAATTGTTGTGGATTGAGTTGAGAAAAATATTGTGTTGAATTTTGTTGGAGTTGATATTTGGAAAAATATTGAAGTGCTTTTTATTACAGGTTTTCTGAAAAACTATTTTATCCAAAATACAGATGGCACTCTGCCAAAATTTTTACAGAAATTCCAAATAATTTAAATGTGTTAGTTCTATCACTTCAGTTCAAAAAGGTTTTTAACACCTGTAAATAGTGCTCACCACTGTAAAAGAAGTAAGAAAAGTTTTTAAAATCCCTTGTAGTGTATTTAATGGGTTATCAGTAGACGGAGTTGGTAATTCATTAGGTATACTACGGGATCATGTTATGCCTTACAGAGGCGTAGGGTGTGACATGTCTTAGTGGTATCAGAGCAATGGTTTTAAAGTAAATTTCGAACTGTGAATTTGAAATCTTTTTGTCGGTAACTACAACTGCTCAAATGTTTGATACATATAGTACATTTACATCATAAATGTGAACTAATGGAGAGGAATCTCCTTGTGTTGGTTGTACAGGAATAGAAAATTCTGTGAGAAAAATGGAAGAGAAGAATGAGACAATAGAACAGTCTATGATGGTAGAAGAACAAGCTGAGGCCCCAGCTCCACAAAGTGTCGAAGGCCTGACTGTACAAGTTTTACCGGTACAAATTACTGCACAAATGGCCCAACAAATGGCCACTTTCTTTCAACAAATGGCTGATAATCACACCCAAGCCCAATCTGCACCCAACCGCAAGGGCAGTGTGAAATGGAAAAGAGGGAGAAACCTATGGGTCAGAGCTCGAACAGTAATTTGGGGAAGAGAAAAGAATTTGAGGAACCCCGAACTCAGAAATATGATAGAGGCGGATCATCAGGGCAGAGACCACTAAGATCTAGTCGTCGAACAACTAGAAGTTCCTACCCTTCCCGCCAATGTGAAACTTGTAGAAGATATCATGGAGGTATTTGTCGTAAGGCCTCTGGAGCCTGTTACAATGGTGGAAAACTTGGACACTTTGCTAAAGATTGTACTAAACCACCTCAATCTACTCTCCGGATTTCACTGCATCACGATCGAGTCAAGATAGAAATAGAGTCGGTACTCCTCACCACTATAACACGTTGAATCAACTTTGAATATAGTAGCGCACTCAATGAGCGTCCACTATGCACCAAGGAGAAAGAACAGAAACTTCAGATGTAGCTGCTGGTAAGTTCTTAATTTTTGAAAGAAACAATTAGTTATTATTTGATCCCAGCACTACTTACTTATATGTTAGTGTTAGAATTCTATGTTTTGTTGCTATTCCTTTACAGGGGAATAAATTTTGATGTATTAGTGACTAGTCCTTTAGGATAATAACTACAATAACAAGTATGGTTGACATTAATTTTGGAAGAATTGTTAGCTAAAAGTATTTTCTAACATACCGTAAATTATAAAGCTAATTGGCGAGCCTACTAATGTATGGCAAGAGGACCTAAAAGTAAGTTACAGTAATAGAATTGCTCTAGATGAGGGCAAAAATGTTACTGTTAGTAATTGTCAAAGGAAATTGTAATCAGAATCGGTTTGGGATATTAGTGGATTCGAGAAGGATAAGATGTTAGAAAACCTAGTCCATGAGGTTATAACGTAGTGACTATATAATGTTCTCGATGTTTGTATTGTAAGCTGCAGATTATAGTACCGACACGGGATTATTGTGTAGAGCTACGTGCTTCCTCGTGGTATAATAAATTAAGAATATTTGTAAGTAATCTATAAATTGATACAGTTGCACCCGAATAGAATACTATTACTGAAAATAAATGTGAAAACTTTAGTAAAAAATTTAAGACTTCAGAACTAGCCTATCAAATGACTACACTTGTAAGGTAGCTAAAGTCAGTGACTCGGTTATATTAATGTGAATTACCTGTACCACAGTAATTGCTATAAGCTTAAAGATATCAGTACGACTTATCATCCTCAAACGGATGGACAGTCGAAACAAGTAATTCAGGTAAATTCGGAAACTCATTGAGTTCCTATAAATAATGAAATGAAATGATAAAAATAACCTGTAAAATGTGATAAGCCCTCAAGAATATATCGAGAACTTGTGTCATTGAATCCGAGAGGAGATGGGACAGATACATCCCACTAACAGAATTTGTATACATTAATAAGTGTCAAGCTAGCATACGAGTGGCACCCTATGAAACATTGTAAGGGAACAGATAACTATGGATGTTTTGATGAGACTCCCGAGGACACAGAATAGTCAAGATGCAGTATAGGTCATAATTGACAGACTAACCAAGTCTGCTCACTTTTTGCCAGTCCGGATGGACTATAGCCTAAAAAGATTGGCCAGATTGTACATATATGAAATTGTAAAATTGCATGGAGTGCCAGTATCGATTGTGTCTGACAGAGATCCTAGGTTCACTTCTAGATTCTGGGGTAGTCTTCAGAGAGCCCTAAGAACTAGATTGAACTTTAGCACGGCATTCCACCACACATGCATGGCCACCGAGAGGGTTATTCAGATGCTGGAGGATATGCTACGGGCTTGTGTGATTGAATTTGAAGGTAGTTGGGATACACACTTGCCTTTGATTGAGTTTGCTTATAACAACAGCTACCAATCAAGCATTGGGATGCCTCCATATGAAGCTTTGTATGGCAGAAAGTGCAGAACTCCTTTATGTTGGGATGAAGTAGGTGAAAGGAAGATGATTGGGCCATAAATTGTCCAGCAGACAGAGGAAAAGATCAGATTGATCAGAGATAGACTCAAGGCTGCATCAGACCGTCAGAAGTCCTATGCTGATCTGAAGAGAAGAGATATTGAGTACGCAGTGGGTGATAAGGTATTCCTCAAAGTTTCTCTTTGGAAGAGGATTATGAGATTTGGCAGAAAGGGGAAACTGAGTCCTCGTTTCATCGGACCATATGAAGTTCTGGAAAGAGTGGGTCCTTTGGCATATCGGTTGGCATTACCTCCAGAGCTGGCAAGGATACACAGTGTCTTCCATGTGTCCATGTTAAGGAGGTACAGATCAGACCCATCTCATGTACTGTCAGTTGAAGAGATTGAAGTAAATCCAGACCTCTCATATGAGGAAGAACCCATAAAAATTCTGGCTTATGAGGTGAAACAGCTGAGGAACAAACAGATACACCTGGTTAAAGTGCTGTGGAACCATCATTCAGCGAGAAGCTACTTGGGAACGTGAAGAGGATATGAGGAGACAGACCCACACTGTTCAGAGACTAATGCTGTAAAATTTGAGACGAAATTTATTTAAGGGGGAGAATTGTAACACCCTAAGTTCGGTAGTGCGTTCTCTTTCTAGTGACCATCTTGTCAGGACAACTTAGGATGCCTAGAACCACACTTTAATAAGAGTGAGGAGACATAAAATAATGAAATACAAGAAAAGAAAACATAAGAAAAACAAAGGAAAAATCATAGCAAAGAAATGTAACCAAGTTAAGCGAGCCGGAAACCCTAGCGATGGGTGACCGCACAGGGAAGTCACGGCGTGAACTGTTGACTAGCCCTCGATCTGCGGAACCACGAAAACATTTTTAGGACTTAAATAGAACCTTATTGAAGAATAAATATCATTAGAAAGATCAAAGAAAAATTAAATAATTAGTACAAAGAAAAGTGAGAAATCGAAAAGCATAAAATTAGATATTCAGAAAAATCGAATGCAACCCGAACAGGGGCATTATGGTCATTTGACACCCCGAATTGTCTTTTGACCTAAATGTCCATTAAAAATAAATAGTATTACACTTAGAAAATAAAATGAAAAATTAATTTAGTGGTACCTAAAGTAAATAGCAAAAATCATGGGTTAAATGTGGAATAAGTGGGAATTTAACATATTATATGATTTAAAATTGTGAGTGGGTCACTAAGGGAATAAAATAAAACAAAGAGGGGCAGCTGTACTTCCACTAAACCAACAGAAACTTCATCTTCCTCATTTGGATTCAAAGTTGCCGAATTGAAGAAAATGGAAACCACCATGGCCATTTTTCATGCAAGCTCATCTAACCACTCATTTCACTTCTAATCACTTAGGTTCCTTCATTAAAGTTTGTCTACTCATCACAAGGAAGAGTTTGATACCAATTTTGAGAAGTTTAAGCAAGGTTTAACAAGCTCCAACCATAAGGTAAGTTAGTGTTTTTGAAGATAGCTTTGTTAAGTTTTGTGTGCATGTTATGGGTGTTGGTTTTGTGAAGGAAAATTTTGAGTTTGAAGAGTTATTGTTGTTTTCATTTTGGACAGCCATGGAGTCATGTATTTGATGAGATATTTGTGCATATAATTGTTGAGAAATGGTGTTGATCATGATGATTTAATAACCTAGTGAATTACTTCATATTTATATGGTGATTTTTGGCACTTGGATGAGAATTGATGAATTGTAGGGCAATGTGGTGTTGAAGAAAGTTTTTGGCAGCTTGGGGACACTTGAATAAATGTATGTATTGATGGAAGTGTTGGCAGAATGTTGACATAGAAGAATTGATGAATGTGTATGTAAATTAGTAGTGGAAATTATAAGTAATGATTAGGTGTATTTATGTACATATATTGCTAAATTTGGACTTTGTGGTTTAGGGTTGTATTTGATGTATTGAGAATGTTTGTATTCTGTCCAAATTGACCATAGTAAGAAGTGATAAATGAATATGGAATGATAAAATCAGAATTAGGTATGGGGATTTAAAGTAGAGCAAGTTAAATGTGTGTTTGAATTGGGGTTTGAAAGACATAAAGAGGACAGTGTGCAAATAGACCTATAACTTTAAATGTGTAACCTCAATTGGTATGAGACCAATTGGAGGTGAAACTAGGCACAAAATGTGCCAACTTTCATTGAGAAAACATACCAAAATTCTGCTTGCAAGGTGACCTAAGAAAATGACCAATTCGGATTAGGTGCAATTAGGACCTGAAAAATGACCAATTTGGCAGCAGTGAGTTTTTAGGCCATAACTCACTCAAAACAGGTCCAATTGACCTGAAATTTTAACCATGAATAGTTAAGACCCATACCTACAAGTCTTATGAAGACACCAAAACCCAGAAATGACCAGAAGCAAGTCAAAAAGCTTGCACAAGTTCGGGTCCAAAAACTGGCCGAACCAAAGTTGACCAAATTGACCTAAAATTGACCTAATTTGATGCCATTTGACCAGCAATAGTATAATGACCATAACTTGGTCTACTTAACTCGGATTGACCTGAAATTTTGCCCCGCGTGCAATAAGACATAGATCTACAAGTTTGTAGTTTTGACCAAAACCCGAAAACCGAGGGAACTAGATCATTCGACTAGGTCAAACTAGTATCCCGAAATCCAGCAATTTGCAATGAAATGCAAGAAAACGCAATATACATAGAATTGAGTTTGGTAACACGTACCAACCCTAAAACCCTATCGAATATGACATATTAATGACACTAAGACCTAATTTACCTAAAACGCATCGAGGGTCGGTATATTAGGTGATTAAGCAAATAAAGGTATTCAGTGAATTGTTTATCGAACATTATCGTTAGAGACAATTTAATTTAGCTTGAAACACTTCAAATTGTGTTTCTCGATTAACAAGGACTCAAAGAAAAGGGAAAGAAATATCGAGTCGACCAGAGACAAATATCAGAGGTTTGTGCACAACTAGTTTTCAACTGATTTTGCTCTGAATAATATTTCATATGATTAATTGTATGTTATTGTTTTAAGTTGTGTTTGTGCACAACTAGTTTTTAACTGATTTTGTTTTGAATATTTCATATGATTAAATGACATATTTTTCTTATGTATTATGTTTAACAAGCATTGGATTTAATTCAATGATTATTGAAATTGTTATAGTAGGTATGAATTTAGCTTTGTGAAATGGTATTTCCACAAGTATTAAGCATTGTTATGGATTGAATAAATTATGTTTTAGAAAATTGTGATAGAACATGTTTTGAATTGTGATGGCAATTTTCATGGAAAAATGCAATTGTATGATTTGAATTGTGATGAGCATAAAACTTTATTGGATATTGAAATTGACTTTGAATCGAATTGTATTGTGATTTATGCTCACTAAATGGATTGTGATATTGTTTTATATCTCACTATAGATGCTTGACTAGGTTATTACCCGTCTCTCTCATTTGTTGAGAAGACAATGGAGTTAGTTGTGTTTTGATTACCATGGTACGTGCACAGGCTTAGATTTTCCTCTGATTTGAGGTTAGATCTAAGTTTATTTTATCGTTATGGCCCTTGCGGAAGATTCATTATTGTGATGGTACTGTGCACGATGATTCGACCTCCCCGACCATAGGGAGTTAGAATCTGATTCGACCTCCCCGACCATAGGGAGTTAGAATCACATCGAATATGGCCCTTTCGGATTAGTCTTGCATGGTTAGTGAGATAAAGAATGATTTTTGAGATAAAGAATGATTTTTGAGATAAAGAATGAGTTTTGAGATACAGTATGATTTTTGAGATACAGTATGATTTTTGAAATACATAATGATTTTTGAGATACAGAATGGCTTTTGAATGGTAAGGAATTTTGATTTCAAGTATGGTTTATGTATAATTGATTTCGTTAGAATTATTTAAATGGATAGTCATGATTTGATAAATTGAATTTTGTGATCAAAGTCATTTATACAAATGATTTACATTATTGGCAATGAATATTTTGAGTTGTGGAATTTGATGAGTATTCAGATTTCCAAATTATTTACTGTAAATTTTGTCAATGTATATTGTACTATGTTTTAAATTATAGTTGTGCACCACTGAGTTCACCACTCAGCGATAGCTTTGTATGCTGTCGCAGGTAAGAAGAGCATAGAGCAGTGATTAAGTTTCTTTGAAGACATATTCAGATCAGCTCCAGGTATATCATAGGTATACCCATGTACATAGGTTTTGATGTATGCATGTAATAATATGTATGTAAATTATTTGAGCAGTTGTAAATTAAAATTGTACATTGAAGTTGTAAAGTAAATTATGAGTTATTTTGACTTGTAAATTGTGAGCAGTTGTACATTGAAGTTGTAATAAATTTTAGTTTGGACTTCCTGAATGTAAATTTTAGTATGATGAATATATAAATTGTTTATCTTGAATGGAATACGAATAAATGATATTGATGGACAGTATTTTGAAGAAATTATTGAACTTGTGAATTTGAGAAATTGATTGAGATTGAGTTTGAAATTGAAGTAGTGGTTGAGAAAAACTTTTAGAAGTGCTTTTACAGTATTCAAGAATCTGTTTTCAAAATACAGAGGAAACTCTGTCAAAATTTTTATAAAATTTGCGGAAAACTAAAATGGCCAAAAATATTAATTAGTTTTAATTTCAACTAAATGTTTTAAATACTTATTTGAAATGCTCACCACTTGTCAAAGATAAGAAAATTGTTTTAAAATCCCTTGTAGGGTACTTAATGAGTTATCGGTAGGTGAAGTTCGGTAGTTCATTAGGTATTCTACGGGATCATGTTATGCCTTACAGAGGGGTAAGGTGTGACAACCCTGATCTGAGATCAAATTTTGAAAATACACCGGGTCCCTTTAACTAATCAAACAGATCGTCAATTCTTGGCAACATATATTTATTCTTCATAGTTACTTTGTTCAACTACCGGTAATCAATACACAATCTCAAGGTTCCATCCTTCTTCTTCACAAACAACACTGGAGCTCCCCAAGGTGACACACTGGGGCGTATGAACCCCTTATCGAGTAACTCCTGCAACTGAATTTTCAACTCCCTCAATTCAGTGGGTGCCATGCCATATGGGGCAATAGAAATTGGTGCTGTACTCAGCATTACTTCAATAGCAAATTCGACTTCCCTTTCTGGTGGTAAACCAGGCAATTCTTCAGGAAATACATCTGGGAAATCTCTTACTGTGGGTATATCATACAGATTCGGCTTAGCCTGCCTAGTATCAACCACGTGTGCTAGGTAAGCTTTACAGCCTTTTCTCATTAATCTTCTTGCAACTGTGGCTGAGATAACATTGGACAGAAAATCTGTCCTTTCACCCACAACAGTAATCTCATTACCCTCAGAAGTTTTCAGAGAAATCCTCTTTAATTTGCAATCAACTATTGCCTGATGACGTGACAACCAGTCCATTCCCAAAATTACGTCAAATTCGTGGAAGGGCAATTTAATTAGGTCTGCTAAGAATTCATACCCTTGAATCCTTAATGGGCAACCTTTATATACCTTATTCACTACCATACTGTGGCCTAGTGGATTTGTGACTAGAATGTCTTGATCACTCTCCTCTACTGAAACTCCCCTCTCAATGGGTAGTTTGATGTAGATGTATGAATGAGTGGATCCTGGATCCACCAATGCATGCAAAGATGTGTTGTAGAGGGAGAACGTACCCCTAATGACGTCCAGGGCATCTTGCTCCTCCTGAGCTCTGATGGCATAGGCTCTGGCAGGTACTCTGGCCTCTCAGATGTAGGACTCAGTGAGGGACCAGCTGCCTCAGATTTACCGGGGTTCCTACCCCTTTGTGGTGCAGGAGCAGGTCTGTCTGCTTGTGTTGGAGCAGCTATAGTAGTCCTCTTTGGACAGTTTTTGATCTGATGTTCTGTAGATCCACACCGTACGCATGCACCAGTCACTTGCCAATAGTCCCCCTTATGCCACTTCTAGCAGTATGGACAGTGTAAGATGCCGGGCCGGTCCTCGAACACCGCCCCCGAGAGCTGCCCACTGATGGTGTGGACTGGCCTCTCCTAGGTGTAAACTATGGTCTGGGCCCTTGGGACTGACCCTGAGTAGGAGGACCCTTACTCTTCTTACTGGTAGCAAAGAATGAACTGGGCTGACCTGGACCCCTCTTCTGCTGTCTTTCCCTTCTATTTTGGTCATTTATTCGGACCCTTTCTACTTTTGATGCAGCATCTACTAATTTGGCAAAATCTGTGATCTCCAATGCTGTTATCATGACTTTGATATTGTCATTGAGCCATTCTTCGAACCTTTTGCACCTCTCTGCCTCTGTAGGGACTATCTCCCTCCCATATCAGCTCAATCTGACGAATTCTCGCTCATACTCTACCACTGATAGTTGCCTCTGTCCCAGACTGATAAATTCTCTTCTTCTCTCTTCTAAATATACTTTACTAAAATACTTCTTCCTGAACTCTATAAGGAAGTAATCCCAGGTGATTTGATCCGGTTGCACCTCACAGGTTATTGTGTCCCACCACTCGTATGCATCATCTTGAAGTAGGGACACAGCACCCTCCAGGTTTTGCTCGGGGGGTGCAATGAAGCTATTTCAGCACTGTGATTGTTCTATCCAACTAGTTTTCCACGGTCATAGGGTCATCCTCCTTCTTCCCAAAGAAATCCACAGCCCCATGTTTTCACAGTTTCTCTAGATGGACTTCTGTGGTGCTGGTGGAGGTTGTGGCTGTGGTTATGGTGGTGGAATTGCCCCCATCATTTGCCTGTAAAACTCGGTCATTTGTTGAAATAATGCAAACTGAGGTTGGGCAGGTGCCTCAGCTGCTGGTGGAGTAGATTCTCCCCTGCCCCCAGATTCAGCTCTTGGTGGAGCACAACTCACCACCTTTTCATCAACTGCTCTTTGGGAAGCAGGATCCATATCCCGATCAAAATAACAAAATAAATAAATCTGCATCAGTGTCACCTCAACACTTACAAATGCAATGCAATGGTATGCACTCTATCTAGGCTCAGAAACGCCTAAACCGATGCTCTGATACCACTAAATGTGACACCCCTTACCCGTCTACAGTGTAGCCGAGTAAGATATGCCACACAGTGTGTCGAACCACCAATTCATATTTCTGTTAAAATTTACCCTTTTTAATTCATTTATTTACAATTTTTGATTAATCTGAATTTTTCGCAAATTTTATAGAAAATTCGACAGAGTGCCGGCTGTAAATTGGAAAAACAGTTCTTCTGAATCTGTTAAAAACACTTCCAATATAATCATATTATCAATCTCAATCAACCGCCAACATCTTTTCAATAATTTCTCAAATGACTTCAGTATCTCAAATTTCAATTCATTTCATATCATACTCAATTCAATAAGAAATACTCAAATTTATTACTTAACATGGTTCATAAATAATTACATCAAAAGCATAATTACATGAGTTTATAATATACATTACAAAAGTTTACAAAATACAAAAGACCAAAAGTAGCCTAATGTCCTACCAATGCACTGCAAATGTGAGGTGACTCTGGACTCTGTGTGCAGATCTGAAAGTTCACCTAGTATGAGGTCTGCTGGACTGCCCAGCTATGTGTCCAATACCTGCGCGTGGCAAAAGTGAAGCGCTAAGCAATTCTGCTTAGTGGTGACAATATAAAATAAAATAACTAAAATAAAGTGACTATGCAGAATGTATGTTTACATCTTTGGTAGACTTTATATCTGGCATTTATTACAGTATTATTCGATTAAAATTTGGTAAGATTCATTATTATTGCCTGAGTAACCCATACTAGTCTACTGGACTGGATAAACGGGTAAACTAGCATTGGGTACTAAGTATCTCAGACCATCACACCATCGGTCGCATTGTGTCTCCGGTGTGCAACAGAACAGCTAATAAGCTGTAATAATTATCAGGGATAAAACCCAAGTGTAATAACTCAATCAACATAGCCAAAGGCTTTTTTTTATCACAGAATGGCACGTGAGGCCATAAAACATAGAATGGCATGAAGCCCTATGCAGTACTGCTAACAGAACCCTATTGGCATGCCAACTTATCCAAACCAATCTTGCTAGGTGTACTAGGGCATGTTACATTCTTAAATTGTACAATTCTTGAAATTTAAGTTTAGGTGTTACTATTCATTTCATTAGTCAACAAAAATGTTGACTTTTGCATAGACAATAGGTACATTAGTTTTAATACTCTCAACATACCACATTTTGCATTTTAAAATTGTTGGTATTGGTTGCCAATATCATTTTTAAGCTTAATGTTAGTTTTTCAAAATTTTCAGATTTTAAGCCTTATATTTACTGTTCCATTAGTTATTTTTGTAGTGGGAATTTGGCAAGGTTTCAACATGAAAGTTGTTCCTTATTGTCTCTAGTTATATTTCCTTTTTTGAATCACTCCATTTGGAGTTTTGTAGCTCAAGTTATGGCCTAAACACCATAACTGATCGGATTGCCAACTTCCCAGATTTTCTGGACTGACCAAATCTACAGTATTTTTGTGTAGTGAGTGCAGGTCACCTTTTGAACATGTTATGGTCACAATTTGGGTTAGGTTTCTTCATGAAAGTTGTAGGCATATGTCTCAGCTATTTTCTAGTAAAATTTCACATCAATTAGACCTTTCTACACTGAGTTATGACCAAATGAATAAACACTATTCATTTGGTCATTTTGCCCAGGCAGAATGCAGGTCACCTAAATTAGGGCAATTTTTAGGTCAACTTGGTTTGATTTTCTCGGCATGGTTTCTTCACCAAATTTGTGCCATTATGTGTGTAGTTTTATGTCCAATTGGATTTGCACCAATTGAACCTCTACAACTCTAGTTATTGCTGCTAAAACCTGCTAGATTCATGGTCAGTCCTGCAGGTCAGCCAAGGCAGCAACACTAACTTCAATTCCCACAACACAAACCACTTCATTTCTCATTCACACATAACCAAATGGTCACTACTTGACCATTAAAAATTACTTTCACCATTTCATGATCAAATTCTCAATTTCATACCCAAACCCTAACCCATTCTATCTCAAATCATGCATTCACTTACCTTTCACCATCCTAAACAATAGGTTAGTGTTAAGGGCAGCTAGGGTACCATTTTATTCAAGAAAATCTTCAAAAGCCTACCAAGCCCAAGGCTGCTAGAATTTTAAGAAAAGCTTACACATGGTATATTTTTAATTTTCATGCAAATTTACATTCCACTCCACTCCTTTAACATGAATCAAAAGAGAATGAGTGAGTTTAGTCACTAACCTTTAATGAAGTAAATTCCAAGCTTATCAAAGCTCCTCCTTTCCATTTCCTTTTGCTGTCTTTATCTTTCCCAAGATGTATGAACAATTTTTTGTGAAGACAAAGTTGAGTTTTAAGGTAATTTATTGGGTGATTTCAAGCTTTCCTAAGCTTCCATGGAGTTTCTCTTCTCTTTCTCTTTCTCTAACATTTCCGTTGGTTTGGAAAGAAATGGCTGCTGGAATTTTTCTTCTTTGTTTTTATCTTATTTTGTGTCCCTTTTATCTTTAAGTCATTTTGTTAAGTGGTGATTGGGTGGAAATTCTTAATTACATAAGCATGACATCATAATTCCTAATTTAACTTCTTTTTCTTTCTTTTCTTTCTACCAAATTTCAATTCAATTTTTAGCAATATTTATTCACATTTTATGTCACAATAATTATTTACTTAACTGAACAAGTCAGCCAAAAATCACCTCTAAAGGCGAAATGACAAAAATACCCTATGTTTCGCTTAACAGACTAAAATTGTCTGTACCGATTGA
Source organism: Hevea brasiliensis (assembly GCF_030052815.1). NCBI lineage: Eukaryota > Viridiplantae > Streptophyta > Magnoliopsida > Malpighiales > Euphorbiaceae > Hevea > Hevea brasiliensis. The sequence continues at coordinate 55,421,628 of NC_079499.1, forward strand.
AAATTTTTTTTAAGCATTTTCTTGGCATTCTAATGCTATAGGAACCTCAATGACCCTTCTCTGGAGTCCCAAAAATTATTTTATGAATTTTCTCTCCGGTCTAGGGCTCCTAGTTGCGAGAACTACAACTTCCCACTAGGTTACCCATCGCTAGGGCACCGGCTCATTTAACTTGGTTGTATTTTATTTCTAAAATTTTTCCTAAATTTTTCTTATTAATATTTGAGTTAATTATAGTTCCTCACTTTAGTTTAAATATTTTTTCGGACGTTCTAGCTGTCCGGACCGACGCTGGTCACCGGAACAGTAGAATGTATGGAGTTGCTACAGGGAGGGTGTAACACCCCTCACCCGACTACAGTGTAGCCGAGCAAGGCATGCTATAATCGGTGCCGGAGCACCCTAACTTATCTTAGTTTATTTTTTTTTAAATAATTTTGAATTCATTTAATTTAATATCAATTATTTTTCGACGGAGAAACCAGCGGAGTTTCCCCTATTTTATTATCGTTTGGCGTATTTCAATATTCACCTGTTTGAAATTCAATAATATTTCCAAAATAAAATCTTATCTATGCTAATCATAATTATCTCATCAATCATTCTCATAATTTTCTCATATTTCAAATCTCATCCATACATTTCAATTTCATAATCATTTCCATACATTTCCATTCATACTCAATTCATATGTAAACAATCTCAAATTACATAAGCAAAATTTGTAAATTTCCTTAATTTACATAATTTACAAAATAATTACAAAATTTCATAATTTACATGATATATAAATTAATTACAATATCTAGCATTTTATACAAAATACAAAATATGATCTATATGAGCCCTATCTACATGCATTGCTGAGGAGGTGACAAACTTTGACACTCTACAGATCAAAACTCCCAAAATTCCCAGTCAAACGTCCATTGGGTTCTAGCTTGAAGACTCACAAGAAAGGAAACAATTCCATCGCGCTAAGCATTGCTGCTTAGTGGTGCAATAATATAACAAGGAAATAATATACAAATAAAGATAGAAATAAAACATAATTCAAATAATTAAGATTTATTTATACTTCACAAGTGGTTTCTAAAATTTAATATGTTTTATCCTAATTTAGTCTTCTTTGAAAGTGTTTATTTAGCCAATTTACAGTAATAATGTACAAAGAAAAATGATTTGAAAATAATAAATTTATGCTTATATTATTATATAAGTCACATTTGCAATAATTATTTATGTTATAATTTTCTTTGCTAATCTTTTAGCATTTTCTCAATACTTTTTAGGTTGTCTCAGACTATTTCATAATAAGTAAATTTTGATATCAGTCCAGTTCATTTCGATTCTTTCTAATAAATAACTATTCTAATTTATTTTAGGTCATCTTACTCATTTATTTAATTTCTAATATTTTTTTATTACTAATATTCTTAACTTATTTCAATAAATTTCACTGCCCAAGTAACCTATGACAGGCTGACTAAACTGGATAACGGGTCGTTGGCACTGGACACCACGGTGCCTTGGGCCGTCATACCATGAGACGCAGAATGTCAACCACGTATGCAGTCAGTATGGCTAAAAAGCCATGATAACACATAATCGGGCATAAAAGCCATGAATGTTGGCATAATGCCATGAATGCGGGCATAAAGCCATGAATACAGGCACAAAGCCATGAATACAGGCATAAAGCCTTTCGCAGTACTGCTAAAACAATACCCTATTGGCATGCCAAACTATCCAATTGACACACATGTCTAGGCAATACAAGGGCACATAATATCATTAAATATTAATATATTGTGTTTTATGAGTTTATTATTTAATGATAAATTTCATAATTTATACATTCATCATAATATTCATACATTCCTTACATCATTCATATTGATCACAATTCATAACAATGGTGTTCATATACCATTGTACTCAAAACGTTCTTCCTTTCCCTTCTAAAGAAAACTAATGTTCCATTCATATTTTCATGTGATTCATTTATTCATTACAATATTTATATGAATTCATAACTCATACAAGGTGTTATTATCTTATTTGTAATTGAAACATAAATCCTAATATAAACCTCATCCTATTTATACTCAACAATCCATCTAGTTTAATTTCATTTCATATTCAAGTAGTATTACTTATGTTTTATTAGACCTACTAGTAAGGGGAATACAAATTTTAATCATATACTCACATAACTTAAATGTTTATTAAGTCATTTAGGTAAATTACTATTTCTATTCCAAGTAATCCATGAATGTTTCATGGATTCCAAATTTCATACCTTAATTTCCTCTACCAATTTAGTTATTATACTTTGTGTCTTTGTATTACTATTCACATTACTATTCACTCAAATTGTGGACTTTTTAATACACAATAAATTTATTGAACCTAAGTTCTCCAAGATACCACATTTTGCATTCAAAATTGGTTGGTATTGGTTGCCAATACCATTTCCAAGCTTAATGTTAATTGGGCAGAATTTTCAGTTTTCATGCGTTGTCTTTACTGTTCCATTGGTCAATTTTGCAGTGGGAATTTGGCAAACTGATCAACATGAAAGTTGTTCCTCATTTTGTCTAGTTGAATTTCCTTTTTTGAATCACTCCATTTGGAGTTTTGTAGCTCAAGTTATGGCCTGAAAACCATGACTGGCCGTTTTGGGCAGAACCCAAAATTCTTGGTAAAATTGTTTCTGCCAGATTTGGTAACTCAAGTTTGGTTGGCAATTTGACTAGGTTATGATCATAATTTGGGTCATGTTTCTTCATAAAAGTTCTTGTTCTATATCTCAACTTGTTTCTGGTAAAATTTCAGGTCAATTGGACCTTACTACATTGAGTTATGGCCAAATGACCAAATACTGTTCATTTGGTCATTTTGCCCATGCAGATTGCAGGTCACCCGAATTAGGGCAAACTTTTGGTCAAGTTGGTTTGGTTTTCTAGGCATGGTTTCTTCACCAAAGTTGTGCCATTATGTGTCTAGTTTCACCTCCAATTGGCCTCATACCAATTGGAGTAACACAACCTCAGTTATAGGTCAAACAATACCCTGGACTCATAGGTCCAAATTTCCTGCATAAGAGAAGCACTCCCAATTTTCAATTTCACCCAACTCCCAAACTTGAATTCACATTTATAACACTTCTAATAGTCAATAATCAACCTCAACATCATCAAATTCAAGTCACAACACAAAATTCCATATTTGAGTAAACCCTAAATCAAGTTGCATAAATTTTAAATTCCAAGAGAATTTCTAGCGCTAACCTTATTCCTTAGCTTCACTCAACTTCAATTCAACCTTCTAATCAATCAAAACTTGAAGCTCCTTCTTGGTCCACCTTGGCTGAAATTATTCTTGCCCCAAACTCAATTTTTTTTGGTTTTCTTGATTGCTTTCTACTAATTACGCTTTAGTTTAGGGTGGGCTATAATTTTTCCAAGAAAAAATTTGGTTGAGACTTAGGGTTTTAAGCTTTGGATTTTAGGTTTTAATGGAAAATTTTAGAGAAGAAGGGAAGAAGGCAAGTGGACGGGAAGAAGAAGGGAAAAAGTGCATATTTTTTGTTCAATAATTAACCTATATAATAATTAAATATTTAATGGCAATATGGTAAATAAGTAGAATGGCAAATTTGAAATTATTTTGAAGTTTACAATCACTACAATTTGACTTTTCAATAATTATTTTTAATTTTCATAATTTCAATTAATTAAATTAATTTAGCTTCATTAAATTAATAATCATCACTTTTGGTCAATATTGGACCCTCAAATTTAATTGACCAAATTTTGCTCTTACCGAGTTGTTGGTTTATCTTTCTTTCTTCTTTCATTTACTCATTTTTAATTTAATTTTCATCAATATTTATTCCTATTTTATGTCATAATAATTATTTACTTAATTGGACAAGTTGGTCACAAATCATCTCCGAAGACGAAATGACCAAAATGCCCTCCGTTTGGCTTAACAGACTAAAATTGTCTGTACCGATTGAAAAATTTTTCTAAATCTTTTCTTGGCATTCTAATGTCATAGAAACCTCAATGACTCTTCTCTGGAGTCTCAAAATTATTTTATGAATTTTCTCCCAGGTTTAGGGCTCCTAGTTGTGAGAACCGCAACTTCCCACTAGGTTACCCATTGCTAGGGTACCGGCTCATTTAACTTGGTTGTATTTTATTTCTAAACTTTTTTCTAAATTTTTCTTATTAATATTTGAGTTATTTATGACTCCTCACTCTAGTCTAATTATTTTTCCAGATGTTCTAGCTGTCCGGACCGACATCGGTCACCGGAACAGTAGAATGTACGTAATTGCTACAGTGTGGGTGTTACAATTCTTCCCCACTAATTTCAATTTCGTCCTCGAAATTTACTAGGTGTAGGTATCAGAGATAATTCTTTTACCTTTCTATTGCTCCCTCTGTCTACTTCTTTTATATATATGGTACTATTTAGTTTTTTTTGAATCTATCATTATGCACTTAGGCATATCATAAAGGAAATACTTTACCTCAAATTCACATCCGGGGCTTCTTGCTCCTCTCCGGCTTGGGTGAAATTTGGAAGCAGTGTTACTATTGTACTTGGTCCTTCCACGACCTCTGTTTGTGTCCGTGGTAAATTCCTCTTAGGACAATCTTTCAGACGATGGTCTATGGCCCCACATCTATAATAGGCTCCAGTCAATCCCCTACATTCACCTTTATGCCACTTATTACAATGGCCACATTTTCTTGCTAATCCTGGCACACTTATTACTAGTGTTTCTTGTTGATCTCTTCTAGATATAGGCCTGGGTCTGGATCTCCTACTTTGAACAGATGTCTGACTTAACTGTTCTCTCGGCCTCTTATTACTAGACTGTCCAAATTTCCTCTTTTGCTGATCACCACTCCTCTTTTGTTCCTCTTCATGAACACAGCTAATATATTTCTTTTTAAACTCTATCAGAAAGAATTCCCAAGTTACGTCGGCTGGTGGCACTACCTTGGTTACGACATCCCACCATCGATATGCAGCTTCTTATAACAATGAAACTGCACACTCCAAACTCTGTTCTGGTGTGCAATGGAGTTGCCGCAGGACTCTTTCAGTCCTTTCTAACCAATACTCAGCCGCTGAAGAATCATCTTCCTTTCTACCATTGAAATCTATAGCTCCATACTTCCTAATTTTTCCTAGAGGTGATTTCTGCTAAGACAGTGGTGGAATAACCCCAGTCATCTGTCGATAAAATTCAGTCATCTGCTCAAACAAGACATGTTGGGGTTGTACAGGCACCTCTTGCACTGGTGAAGCAGGATCTCCCCGATTTCTAATATCACTCCCAGTCGGGATACGGTTTACTACTTCTTCTTCTACTGCCCTCTACGATTCTTAATCCATACCTTAGCCTAAAATAACCAAGAAAATAGATCTGCATTAGTGTCACCTCATCTCATATGAATGCAATGCATGTTATGCACACTATCTCATTCTATCTATTTATGCCTAGGCACGCCTAAACCATGCTCTGATACCAATAAATGTAACACCCCTCACCCGACTACAGTGTAGCCGAGCAAGGCATGCTACAATCGGTGCAGGAGCACCCTAACTTATCTTACTTTATTTTTTTTAAATAATTTTGAATTTATTTAATTTAATATCAATTATTTTTTGATGGAGAAACCAGCGGAGTTTCCCCTATTTTATTATCGTTTGGCGTATTTCAATATTCACCTGTTTGAAATTCAACAATATTTCGAAAATAAAATCTTATCCATGCTAATCATAATTATCTCATCAATCATTCTCATAATTTTCTCATATTTCAAATCTCATCCATACATTTCAATTTCATAATCATTTCCATACATTTCCATTCATACTCAATTCATATGTAAACATTTTCAAATTACATAAGCAAAATTTTCAAATTTCCTTAATTTACATAATTTACAAAATAATTACAAAATTTCATAATTTACATGATATATAAATTAATTACATATGAAAAAGCTAATTAATTAATTTACATCGCATTCCTATTAATTACCTATTTATAATCGACATTATAATACAATACCTAGCATTTTATACAAAATACAAAATATGATCTATATGAGCCCTATCAACATGCATTGCTGAGGAGGTCACAAACTTTGACACTCTGCAGATCAAAGCTCCCAAAATTCCCAGTCAAACGTCCATTGGGTTCTAGCTTCAGTACCTGCGCGAAGGAAACAATTCCATCGCGCTAAGCATTGCTGCTTAGTGGTGCAATAATATAACAAGGAAATAATATACAAATAAAGATAGAAATAAAACATAATTCAAATAATTAAGATTTATTTATACTTCACATGCGGTTTCTAAAATTTAATATGTTTTATCCTAATTTAGTCTTCTTTGAAAGTGTTTATTTCACTAATGTACAATAATAATGTACAAAGAAAAATGATCTGAAAATATTAAATTTATGCTTATATTATTATATAAGTCACATTTGCAATATTTATTTATGTTATAATTTTCTTTGCTAATCTTTTAGCATTTTCTCAATACTTTTTAGGTTGTCTCAGATTATTTCATAATAAGTAAATTTTGATATCAGTCCAGTTCATTTCGATTCTTTCTAATAAATAACTATTCTAATTTATTTTAGGTCATCTTACTCATTTATTTAATTTCTAATATTTTTTTATTACTAATATTCTTAACTTATTTCAATAAATTTCACTGCCCAAGTAACCTATGACAGGCTGACTAAACTGGATAACGGGTCGTTGGCACTGGACACCGCGGTGCCTCGGGCCGTCATACCATGGGACGCAGAACGTCAACCACGTATGCAGTCAGTATGGCTAAAAGGCCATGATAACACATAATCGGGCATAAAAGCCATGAATGTTGGCATAATGCCATGAATGCGGGCATAAAGCCATGAATACGGGCACAAAGCCATAAATACAGGCATAAAGCCTTTCGCAGTACTGCTAAAACAATACCCTATTGGCATGCCAAACTATCCAATCTGAAACACATGTCTAGGCAATACAAGGGCACATAATATCATTAAATATTAATATATTGTGTTTTATGAGTTTATTATTTAATGATAAATTTCATAATTTATACATTCATCATAGTATTCATACATTCCTTACATCATTCATATTGATCACAATTCATAACAATGGTGTTCATATACCATTGTACTCAAAACGTTCTTCCTTTCCCTTATAAAGAAAGCTAATGTTCCATTCATATTTTCATGTGATTCATTTATTCATTACAATATTTATATGAATTCATAACTCATACAAGGTGTTATTATCTTATTTGTAATGGAAACATAAATCCTAATATAAACCTCATCCTATTTATACTCAACAATCCATCTAGTTTAATTTCATTTCATATTCAAGTTGTATTACTTATGTTTTATTAGACCTACTAGTAAGGGGAATACAAATCTTAATCATATACTCACATAACTTAAATGTTTATTAAGTCATTTAGGTAAATTACTATTTCTATTCCAAGTAATCCATGAATGTTTCATGGATTCCAAATTTCATACCTTAATTTCCTCTACCAATTTAGTTATTATACTTTGTGTCTTTGTATTACTATTCACATTACTATTCACTCAAATTGTAGACTTTTTAATACATAATAAATTTATTAAACCTAAGTTCTCCAAGATACCACATTTTGCATTCAAAATTGGTTGGTATTGGTTGCCAATACCATTTCCAAGCTTAATGTTAATTGGGCAGAATTTTCAGTTTTCATGCCTTGTCTTTACTGTTCCATTGGTTAATTTTTCAGTGGGAATTTGGCAAACCGATCAACATGAAAGTTGTTCCTCATTTTGTCTAGTTGAATTTCCTTTTTTGAATCACTCCATTTGGAGTTTTGTAGCTCAAGTTATGGCCTAAAAACCATGACTGGCCGGATTGGGCAGAACCAAAAATTCTTGGTAAAATTGTTTCTGCCAGATTTGGTAACTCAAGTTTGGTTGGCAATTTGACTAGGTTATGGTCATAATTTGGGTCATGTTTCTTCATAAAAGTTATTGGTCTATATCTCTACTTGCTGCTGGTGAAATTTCAGGTCAATTGGACCTTGCTACATTGAGTTATGGCCAAATGACCAAATACTGTTCATTTGGTCATTTTGCCCAAGCAGATTGTAGGTCACCCGAATTAGGGGAAACTTTTGGTCAAGTTGGTTTGGTTTTCTATGAAGGAACGGAAGCGTGAAAAACACAAGATTATACCATTGAATTCAAAAATTTTCACCTAGGGTCACATGCACCATGCAAGATTTATTTTTATCTATTTGATTTCAATGATAAACAACATATTAAAACTCTTTTAATATGTTTTTGGATCTGTATTTGCCATTTAAGAATTTAAAATTAATCAGATTAATTTTAGAACCCTAGATTAAATCAAGAACGATTACACTAACCTCTTGATGTGCTGCAGCGTGTCTGCGCCTTTGAGATTCGTCTTCAGGACACCAGATGTTGTCCCTCTAGCTTGTCCACACCAAGAACACCTATGGCAGCTCTTGAACAGCTTCTAAAGCCTTTTCTATTAATTAGAAATTCAAGTTCTGCCTTTTAAGAGATTAGAGATGTAAACAGGACACTAGAAACAATTTCTAGCGTTCTTAATTCAAGAGATTGATGGCTAATCTCTTTGAATTGATGAGAGATGAAGAGAAATAGCTGGAGAGGCTCAAAGTAGCGTGACAATTGAGAGGAGAGGCTGCTGGTTATGTTTTCTTTTCATAACCACACTTAAATAGCTAGGTTAACACATTAAACCCTAGCCACATTTCACCTTTTGATTAGCTCTAGGTTTAAGTGACCCAATCACATTGTGCCAAGTGTCAAACCTATATTTAATCTTGATTTTAATCATCTTACATGATTAAAAAACATTTGGCAAGCTTATGTGTTATGCCATGTGTCACCATCTCATGGTGCCACGTGTCACAATCGTGAAATGACCAAAATGCCCCTGTGTCTTAATTTTGAGTTCTTAACCCAAAATAATTATTTTCTTCTTCTAATTAATTTATATCAAATATAAATTAATTAATTAATCTCTATTAATTAATTTCTCATCAATTAAATTCATATTTAATCACTTTAAATATAAATTTAATTTATACTACACATCCAATAATCTAGATTTGGTTTCAAGTCATGCTAGGGACTTTGCAATTTAATTGCAAACCAAATCTATTTAATTAATCAATTAAACTCTTTAATTAATTAATTAAATCATATTTAAATAGGTGATAACTTGTGTATGTGTGTGACTTACTAGGCTCATCACTAATTGGCAATGAGACATGATATCAACTCTTAATATCATCAGAACTCTTTCTTACCATAAATGATTTCTCTAAATCATTTTATGAACCTCATAGACCATGGTTAACACCTAGTGTAACACCGTCCCGGTAACCACTCCGTACATTCTACTATTCTGGTGACCGGTGTCGGTCCGGACAGCTAGAACGTCCGGAAAAATATTAAAATTAAAGTCGGGAACCATAATTAACTCAAATATTAATAAGAAACACTTAGTAAAAATTTTAGAAATAAAATACAACCAAGCAAAACGAGCCGGTGCCCAAGCGATGGGTAACCGGAGGGAAGTTGCGGTTCTCGCAACGAGGAGCCCTAGACCCGGAGGGAAAAATTATAAAATAATTTTTGGGACTCCAGAGAAGGGTAATTGAGGTTCCCATGGTATTAGAATGCCAAGAAAATACCTAGAAAAAATTTTCAATCGGTACAGACGATTTTGACCCGTTAAGCCAAACGGAGGGCATTTTGGTCATTTCGCCTTCCGAGGTGATTTTTGGCCGACTTGTCCAGCTGAGTAAATAATTAATATGACATAAAATATGAATTAATGTTGATGAAAAAATTATTAAAAATGAGAAATGAAAATAAGAAAACAAAAGTAAGAAGAAAAGTAAGTAAATGGGAATTATGATGTCATTAAGAAAAACTATGACCAATCAAAATTTAGCCATTATTTGACTAACTAATAAAGAGATAAAAGAAGACCTAAACAATTAAAAAACCAGATGCTTTCTTCTTCTTCTTCTTCCTTAAAAATGTGATCCTCTCATCTTCCTCCCTCCATGAAAATTTTCTTTCATTACCTCCATTTCCCATGAGTTTCCACCACTAAACCCTAACCCCTTTCATTAAACCTTGACCATATCACTTGGAGAAGCTTTTGGCAGCCAAGGAAAGGAAGAAAAGTGAGGTTTAGGGCTTTGGAAATTCTGCCCAAATAAGGTTAGTGCACTTATACCCATTAAACTCTTTAATTCCATGATTTTGGACTTGAACTTAGTAAGATTTGTAGTTTAAATGAACAAAAAACCTATGGGTATGAACACTTCAATTTTGGCAGCCCTAAGAAGAACCAATAAGGGAGTGTTTTGAATGTTTTTAATGGACTTAGCATGAGTTGGAGATTGTATTTAAGTTATATAATTACCTAGATGTTTAATTAGGGTGCTAAAGGAGGTTTATGCGTAAATTGCCTTGGACACTAGGGTTTTGAGGCATGAAAAAGTGACTTGGCTGACCAACCTATTAAAGAACACTCTAATGGTCAATAAGTGACCATTTTGGATATGTTGACCATAATTAGAATTGAAAAATGGTAGGGTAAAGTGAAAGTGAAATCTGCCCTAGGACAGCAGCATAGGGACTGAAAATTCAGTCCCTTTGCACAGCCATAACTTGGGCTGTGTTAGTCCAATTGGTGTTTGGCCAATTGGACATAAAACTAGGCTTATAATGGCACATTTTTGCTGAAGAAACCATGCCCAAAAGACCAAAGCAAAAGGGTCAAAACTCAGCCACAATCCGGATACCCTGCACTGAATTCTGCAGAATTTGCCAAATGAACAGTAACTGTTCATTTGGCCATAACTCACTGTAGATTTGGTCAATTGGCCTGAAATTTTTACAGCAACAAGTTAAGACATAGAAAAACAACTTTCATGAAGGAACCTACCCCAAATTATGGCCAGAACCCATTCAACCAAGTGACTCAAGTTACTGTTCATGCACTGTAGATATGGTAAATTTCTGCAGAATGCATATCCGGACAGCTTGGGTTTTTGAGCCATATCTGGAGCTAAAAAACTCCAAATGGAGTGATTCAAAAAAGGAAATTCAACTAGACAAAATAAGGAACAACTTTTATGTTTTACATTTCTTCAAATTCTAACAGTAACAGTGTCCAATGGAACAGTGAATTTGACTCACCAAAACTGAAAATTCTGCTTGTGTTGGTTTAAACTTAGAAATGGTATTAACACTTAATGCCAACAAGTTTTGAATGCCAAATGTGGTATATTGGGAGTGCCAAAGTCAATGTACATATTTTCTACCCAAAAGTCAACATTTTTGTTGATCAATGAGGTGAATAGTGACATCAAAACCAAAAATTGGCAATTTTGCCAAAATGACCTAAGCTTTGAGAAAGTGACCAAAACTAACAAGTTTTAAATGCAAAATGGGGTACATTGGGAGTGTTAAAACCAATGCACCTATGTTCTATGCAAAAGTCAACTTTTTGTTGACTATTGAAGTAAATAGTGACATAAAAACTTGAAATTCAAAAAAAAATTGAAGAATTCAAAAGTTTCAAATGCCCTAGTAGGCCTAATGTGATTGGTTTGGATAGGTTGGCATGCCAATAGGGTTCTGATAGCAGTACTGCGTATGATATATGGCTTCATTGCCATTCTATGATGTGATAGCCTATGGCTATACTGATTATGATGTTTTACTTGGCTTTATGCCTTATTGCTTATATGGCTTATTAGCCATTCTATTTGCACACCGGGAGACACATTGTGACCGATGGTGTGACGGCCCAAGGTACCTGGTACCCAGTGCTAGTTTACCCGTTTATCCAGTCCGGTCAATTTGTATAGGTTACTTGGGCATGGAAAAGTATAACTGTAATTGAACTGATTGTTAAAGAAAATACGAAAACTAAATATCAGGAATGATTACGATAGAATGCAAAGAAACTTAAAATTCATGAAGAAGTTAATATCATAAAACGTAATTAGCCCTCGACTAAACACTAAGTTGGTAATTATTCAATTCTTATGAACACAATGGCTAAGAAATTATGATTTTTATTTGCATATTATTTCTTTCTATTTTATTATTTGCACCACTAAGCTTTATGCTTAGCGCGTCGCTTTTGCAACGCGTAGGTACTGAAGATTGGACAGAGGGCCCAGTAGACCACAGAGTCGGTAAGGCAGCTCACAGTTCTGCATAGTATCTGTGTCACCTCACTGTCTGCAGTGCATTGGTAGGACGCTAGATGTTATTTTGGTATTTTGTAATTGATTTTATTTTCTCATATGTATTTGAAACTTATGTAATGTATTTTGATATTCATGTAAATAATGAAAAGTGTGGTTGTAAATGGAAAAGTGAATGTTTATATATGAATTATGCATGGTATCATATGAGATGGATGAATGAGAACTGAGATTGAACATTGTTGAGAATTCGATAAATGGAGTTGAGATGATGGAATATGAATATAGGAAGTGTTTTTCACAGGTTCCGAAGAACTGTTTTCTCCATTTTTAGCCGGTACTCTGCCGGATTTTCTATAAAATTTTCGGAACCTCAAATAAATTATGATTTCGACAAAAGGCTTAAATAAATTATATTTCACAAGTTATATTAAAAAGGAAGAATAAAAATGAATTAAGATAAAATAGAGTGCTCGGCACACTGAGTGGCATAACTTGCTCGGCTACACTGTAGTTGGGTAAGGGGTGTCACACCTAGCATAGCATGCCATGGCCACCCAATTAGTAATAAGATTTACCTTAAATGAACCTATAATCATATGTTACCATGCACTAGAATCTCTCTGTTACAAAATCCCAACTCAAGCTGGAGTCATGGTTTATGTCAAACTCCATTTGCTATGAATATTATGTTCTCTTTTAATTCCAGTTCTTGATTAAAAGATTTTTCTCATAAGAAACTCTTTTCTGAATAAATCTATCTGTCCTGGCCAGGAACTTGAAACATCAAGAACAATTAAATGAACATAGGATTTTATCTCTATTTACTTAGAGGAACAGAATCCTTCTTGATCAACACCTACCTCCATATATAACTAGCAGGAGCCAACACATGCCCATATACCCATACATAGTACAAGTATGAAAGCAGTATCAAACTCAAACTACCTATATACAAGATAACTGTGCTATCTCAGGTCTAAAGATTATATGCACTGATATGATTTATGACAAAACATTGACAAGAGTAAACTCCATGTGCTTGTCATAAGTGTCACTGGTTCGGCCTACTTATCATTTATAAGTGCCTATCAAGTTTGTTATATGGCATGAGACTCACCATTCCATCTTATTTATATCTCATATAAATAACTTGGGAACAAACATTAATACAATCTTTCTGGATAAGTCATGTCCTTATTATGAAGTATCCTCGATTGTGAACCTATTTATGATACTTTGTGCTAGAAATATTGTCACTCATATTCTTAACAACTTAAGAATAATATTTCTAACAAAATATCAATGGACCTTTTCTATTACACATAAATATATTATGTAAATGGAAAAGTGGAAATGCCTTTTATTATTAAAAATATGTACAAGATACATACTAAATGATATGCTCTAGGGCATACTACTAACAAACTCCCACTAGCACTAGAGCCATTTATTACAATATCTTAGACCTATCTTCTCCATTTGTCGGTCTAACTGATTCTGTGACATAGGCTTTGTGAATGGATCACCGGATTTTCACCGATGCTATTTTTCTGCATGGCTACATCGCCGCCCAACTATTTCTCCGATAATGTGGTAGCGCCTTTCTATGTGTTTGGATTTCGTGAGACCTTGGTTCCTTAGCTCAGATGATCGCTCCATTGTTGTCACAAAGGTAATGGAACCGCGACTCAATGGAAGGAACTCTGTAAGTTCTCATGAACTTCTTCATCCAAATGACTTCTTTTGCAAAGATTCGATGCAAAGAATATACTCAAATTTCAAGAGTGGAATCTGCAATGTGGCTCGCTTGGAACTCTTCCAACCGATCGCACCTCCATTACAAATGAACACATATCCAGAGGTAGACTTTCTATCATCGATATCCGATTGGAAATCGAATCGTGATAACCATCCAATTGCAAGTCTCCACCTCCATAAATCAAGAATAAATCCTTAGTTCTTCTCAAGTACTTAAGGATATTCTTGTGACTATCTAGTGTTCCAAACTCGATTGGATTGATACCGCTAGTCAAACTAACAAAGATATGCGATATCCGCCTAGTACACAACATTGCTTACATTAAACTTCCAATAGCCGAAGCATATGGAATCCTGGCCATCTTATCTCTTTCTTCAGGTGTCTTTGGAGACATCTCTTTAGAAAGGTGGATACCATGTCTCACTGGTAACAATCCTCTCTTGGAATCAAGCATGTTAAACCTCTTTAACACCTTTTCCAAGTATAGACTTTGGGATAAACCAATTATTCTTTTCGCTCTATCTCTATAGATGTGAATCCCAAGAACATAGGTTGCCTCCCCTAAGTCTTTCAAGGAGAATGTATTTGACAACCATACCTTTATAGTCGTCAACATACCTGTATCATTACCCATCAACAGTATGTCATCCACATATAAGACAAGGAAAGTGATAGCAATCACTAACCTTCTTATATACACATGGCTCATCCTCATTTTTATAAAACCAAAAGATTTAATGGCTTCATCAAAACGGATGTTCCAACTCCTCGAAGCTTGTTTCAACCCATAAATGGATCGCTTTAGCTTGCATACCTTGGAACCATCTTGGGATTCAAATCCCTTAGGTTGTTCCATGAAAATATTTTCTTCAATGTATCCATTGAGAAAAGCTGTTTTGACATCCATCTGCCAAATCTCATAATCATAGTATGCAGCTATTGCTAATAAAATCATAATTGATTTAAGCATGGCAACAAAGTAGAAAGTCTCCTCATAGTCTATTCCTTGCCTTTGGCGAAACCCTTTCGCTACTAGCCTTGCCTTATAGGTCTCTACCTTTCCATCAGAACCAATTTTCTTCTTGAAAACCCATTTGTTCCCTATAGGTACAATACCTTCAGGTGGGTCAACAAGATCCCAAACTTGATTCTTATACATGGAATCAATCCGGATTTCATAGCATCAATCCATTTTGAAGAGTCTATATCTAATATAGCTTCTTCATAGGTAAGTGGATCATCTCCATGATCTACTTCTTCATGAGTAGACAACTCTTGTTCTTTTTCATGAAGAAAACCATATCTCACTGGTGGGTGAGATACCCTGGTTGTTCTACGAGGAACAGTTGTAGATGTTTCATCAATGGGTATAGGTTGACTAGATGGATCTATATCCATCCGATGCTGGTTGGTCAATTCTCCAATTCTAACTCTATTTGCCTTCCTTTGCCTCCTTCTTGAACAAACCGTTGTTCAAGAAATGTGGCATCTCTACTTATCACAACCTTTGTGAAGTAGGCAAATAAAAATAATATCCAAAACTATCTTTTGGATATCCAACAAATCGACCTCTTCTCGATCCGGTCTCCAATTTATCGTTGTTCACTTTTTGATATAAGCTGGACAACCCCAAATCTTAACATGCTTAAGACTTGGTTTTCTTCCATGCCATATCTCATAAGGTGTGGAAGAAACTGATTTTGATGGAATCCTATTCAGAATATATAAAGCTGATTCTAATGCAAATCCCCAAAAGGAGATTGGCATATCAGTATAGCTCATCATACTACGTACCATATCCAATAGGGTACGATTTCTTCTTTCAGATACACCATTCAGCTGTGGCATTCCTGGAGGAGTCAGCTGAGAAACAATGCCATGCTCTCTCAAGTATTCATCAAATTCAGTACTCAAATATTCACCTCCATGATCTGATCGAAGAGCTTTAATACTTTTTCCTGTTTGATTTTCTACTTCAGATTTAAATTCCTTAAACTTTTCAAAGGATTCATGTTTGTATTTCATCAAATACAAATACCCGAACCTTGATTTATCATCAGTAAAGGTAATAAAATAATGAAAGCCCCCTCTTGCCATTTCTTTAAACGGACCACATACATCACTATGTATTAGTTCCAAAATATTTTCAGCTCTTAGCCCTTGTCCAACAAAGGGTGATCTAGTCATTTTGCCTTGAAGGCAAGATTCACAAGTTGGAGTAGGCTCAGAGCCCAATGAGGATAGAATCCCCATTTTCTCCAATTTTGCAATCCTATCTTCTGCAACATGACATAACCTTAAGTGCCAAATATATTTTGAACTTGAGTTGGTTTTCACCATGGCATTGTATTCTTTTAGATCACTTGCATTCAATTTGTGTCTGTCATTATTATCAAAATAATAAAGACCATCATTCATATAACCCGAACCAACATATTTATTTCCAAAATAAATATTGCAAACATCATCTGTGAACTGAAATTCATAGCCATTTCTAGTCAAACTAGATATAGAAATGATGTTCTTAAAAGCATCAGGTACATATAAAATATTATCCAAACACAAAACATGTCCAAACATGTAAAAAGATTTAGATCCTATGGCTAAAGCTTCAACAGTTGAGCCATTGCCAATCCGGACTCTAATATCTTGAGAACGCAAGCTGCTACTGTTTGCTAGTTCCTGCATATCATTAGAAATGTGAGAACTGGCACCAGTATCTAAAACCCAAGCTGTAGATGAACTATAAGTATCATCAGAATCTAAATAACAAGATATGGACATACCTTACGAAGGTGTATCCTTCTTGTCCTTCAGAGAAGCAAGATACTCTAGGCAGTTCCTTTTCCAGGGCCCATCCTTTTGGCAGTGGAAACACTTTCCTTTGCCTCCATCAGCTTTAGTCTTCCTTTTCTGTTTAGCTATTTTCTTGGAAGGACCAGGAATCTGAGGTTTCTTTTTCTTATTGCCCTTCTTCTTGTTGGACTTTCCAGCAGAAGAAGATGCAACCAAAGCTACCTCTTTTCCTTTATTGCCTGGCATATTCTTTTTGGCAATAACCAGCATGTTGAGTAATTCAGCTAAGGTGCATTCCTGTTTAGTCATATGGAAATTTGTCACAAAATTCCCAAAAGACTCAGGAAGGGACTGAAGGATCAAATCCGTTTGTAGTTGGAAATCCATGTTGAAGTCAAGATGTTTCAACTGCTCAATCAGCCGAATCATCTTGTGGACATGATCCCTAACATTCTGTCCCTCAGACATCCTCATACGGAATAACTGTTTAGATATCTCATACCTAGCATTCAATTTGTGCTCACCATACAAATATTGTAGGTGAAGGAGGATCTCACTCGCACTCTGCATGTTCTCATGTTGCTTCTGTAACTCATTACTCATAGAAGCAAGCATGTAACACTTAGCTCTCAAATCATGCTCCTTCCACTTGTCCAAAGTTTCATGTTCCTCTTGTGTGGCCTCTGGAGGTAAGGGACCAGGAACATTTGAATCTAGAACATATCCTATATGTTCAAGGTTCAGGACAAGTTTCAAATTTCTTAGCCAATCAGACAGATTAGGTCCTGTCAACCTGTTGTGATCAAGTATGCTTGCAAGGATATTGGATGGTGGTGGTTGTTTTGTGCTCATTTTTATCAGAAAATTAACTGCAGAAAATAACCAGATTAATTAGTAAATGTATCATGTAATTAACCAAAATGATTATGGTCTTTTAATCAAATTGGTCCTCCCACTAACTTAGCGAATCCTGCACTTCCAAAGTAGAAAACGGAAATCCTAGTTGGATGGATTTCTAGTGGGTGATTGAATTCTTATAATTCTATTGATCATCCTCAGGTACATCCATTATTGGAATTACAATAAACTATAAGTGAGCAACTCCTTGCCCATCACATCTCATGTGAGGTTCAATCCTTTACCTAGGCCCTAATGCTCAAAATCTCAAGTACATCCATTATTGACTTATCTTGCATTAGTTAAGTTGATCCCATTGAGCCAGTAATTATGCAAATAATTTTAATGTCCTCAGGTACATCCAATATTGGCCACCAAACCATTTACATATTTACAACATCTCATGCTTAACAATTATTCTTAAGAAAATCTCTTAAATTAATTGCATCTCATGCAACTATTTAAAATTTCTTAAAATAATTGCCCCAATGGAGGGCTTATGTTATAATTACTTTAATTATAGCATTTCCAACTTAATCATTTGTTTGGAAGATTTTATAGCCATCCTAATTACTATTAAGGTCTCACTTTGCACATTATCCATTTAGCATGCATATATCATATAATTGCATACATTCCCATACATCTCATGCATTCATGGATAAGCGATAAATATGGTATGATCATGGACTTTCTAAGGGATTCAATTGAGCCACCAAGAATTGAATCGGGGCATTCCTAGGTGCATTTCATTCATTCATTTTACAAGAGTTGCTGAAGGAGTACATAATCAACACTTGATATTGAATTCTCCCACCGGTCCCACCAATGCTCTTGACCTCCTTGAACTTCTTGCAATCCAATATTACATAGTAATCCTTGGCATACCAAGGCGAATATACAAGAACTTAAATAAATGAAATTACAACCCAAAAATATTACAAACTTAATAATACATGCCCAAAATAAATTAAAATAAATTAATTAATTTACAATCCCAAAGAAACATAAAAGAAATAAATCCAATCACATTGGTCTTTTATAGTCCATGATCATCCATCATGCATATCACTATTTAACAATTAAATAAAACATACATACTTAAATTAAATTGAATATCTCATATTCAACTTAAAAATCCAGATTTGAATATGATTCAAATAAATTTAAAAATTCAGATTTGAATCTCATTCAAACAAATTTAAAAATTCAGATTTGAATCACATTCAAACAACTTCAAAAATTCAGATTTCAATCACATTCAAACATTTTTTAAAAAATCAGATTTGAATCACATTCAAATATTTTTTAAAAAATCAGATCTGAATTTTATTGAATCAATTTTAAAAAATCAGATTTAAATATGATTCAAACAACTTTAAAAATTCAGATTTGAATCACATTCAAACAATTTTTAAAATTCAGATTTGAATCACATTCAAACAATTTTTAAAATTCTGATTTGAATCATAATTTAATTGTGTGATTAAAACAACTAATTAAACACTTTAATTAGTCAAAGAATAGGCCTTAGATCATACAACAATTGCAGAATTAAAAGCCAAACCTTGAACCATCCAAGGAATCATTGTTGCCGCCACCAATGGTGGCTTCACCATGTGTGCCGCCACACCTCATGATCCAACCAGCAACGAATCTCTTGATCTCATGATCAAACACATAATTAAATTATATAATCAACAATTTAAATGGCAAATATAGTGGCTCTGATACCAATTGAAGGAACGGAAGCGTGAAAAACACAAGATTATACCATTGAATTCAAAAATTTTCACCTAGGGTCACATGCACCATGCAAGATTTATTTTTATCTATTTGATTTCAATGATAAACAACATATTAAAACTCTTTTAATATGTTTTTGGATCTGTATTTGCCATTTAAGATTTTAAAATTAATCAGATTAATTTTAGAACCCTAGATTAAATCAAGAACGATTACACTAACCTCTTGATGTGCTGCAGCGTGTCCGCGCTTTGAGATTCGTCTTGAGGACACGGATGTTGTCCCTCTAGCTTGTCCACACCAAGAACACCTATGGCAGCCCTTGAACAGCTTCTAAAGCCTTTTCTATTAATTAGAAATTCAAGTTCTGCCTTTTAAGAGATTAGAGATGTAAACAGGACACTAGAAACAATTTCAAGCGTTCTTAATTCAAGAGATTGATGGCTAATCTCTTTGAATTGATGAGAGATTAAGAGAAATAGCTGGAGAGGCTCAAAGTGGCGTGACAATTGAGAGGAGAGGCTGCTGGTTATGTTTTCTTTTCATAACCACACTTAAATAGCTAGGTTAACACATTAAACCCTAGCCACATGTCACCTTTTGATTAGCTCTAGGTTTAAGTGACCCAATCACATTGTGCCAAGTGTCAAATCTATATTTAATCTTAATTTTAATCATCTTACATGATTAAAAAACATTTGGCAAGCTTATGTGTTATGCCATGTGTCACCATCTCATGGTGCCACGTGTCACACTGTGAAATGACCAAAATGCCCCTGTGTCTTAATTTTGAGTTCTTAACCCAAAATAATTATTTTCTTCTTCTAATTAATTTATATCAAATATAAATTAATTAATTAATCTCTATTAATTAATTTCTCATCAATTAAATTCATATTTAAACACTTTAAATATAAATTTAATTTATACTACACATCCAATAATCTAGATTTGGTTTCAAGTCATGCTAGGGACTTTGCAATTTAATTGCAAACCAAATCTATTTAATTAATCAATTAAACTCTTTAATTAATTAATTAAATCATATTTAAATAGGTGATAACTTGTGTATGTGTGTGACTTACTAGGCTCATCACTAATTGGCAATGAGACATGATATCAACTCTTAATATCATCGAACTCTTTCTTACCATAAATGATTTCTCTAAATCATTTTATGAACCTCATAGACCATGGTTAACACCTAGCATAGCATGCCATGGCCACCCAATTAGTAATAAGATTTACCTTAAATGAACCTATAATCATATGTTACCATGCACTAGAATCTCTCTGTTACAAAATCCCAACTCAAGCTGGAGTCATGGTTTATGTCAAACTCCATTTGCTATGAATATTATGTTCTCTTTTAATTCCAGTTCTTGATTAAAAGATTTTTCTCATCAGAAACTCTTTTCGAATAAATCTATCTGTCTGGCCAGAACTTGAAACATCAAGAACAATTAAATGAACATAGGATTTTATCTCTATTTACTTAGAGGAACAGATTCCTTCTTGATCAACACCTACCTCCATATATAACTAGCAGGAGCCAACACATGCCCATATACCCATACATAGTACAAGTATGAAAGCAGTATCAAACTCAAACTACCTATATACAAGATAATTGTGCTATCTCAGGTCTAAAGATTATATGCACTGATATGATTTATGACAAAACATTGACAAGAGTAAACTCCATGTGCTTGTCATAAGTGTCACTGGTTCGGCCTACTTATCATTTATAAGTGCCTATCAAGTTTGTTATATGGCATGAGACTCACCATTCCATCTTATTTATATCTCATATAAATAACTTGGGAACAAACATGAATACAATCTTTCTGGATAAGTCATGTCCTTATTATGAAGTATCCTCAATTGTGAACCTATTTATGATACTTTGTGCTAGAAATATTGTCACTCATATTCTTAACAACTTAAGAATAATATTTCTAACAAAATATCAATGGACCTTTTCTATTACAGATAAATATATTATGTAAACGGAAAAGTGGAAATGCCTTTTATTATTAAAAATATGTACAAGATACATACTAAATCATATGCTCTAGGGCATACTACTAACATTCTAGGCATGGTTTCTTCACCAAAGTTGTGCCATTATGTGTCTAGTTTCACCTCCAATTGGCCTCATACCAATTGGAGTCACACAACCTCAGTTATAGGTCAAACAATACCCTGGACTCATAGGTCCAAATTTCCTGCATAAGAGAAGCACTCCCAATTTTCAATTTCACCCAACTCCCAAACTTCAATTCACATTTATAACACTTCTAATAGTCAATAATCAACCTCAACATCATCAAATTCAAGTCACAACACAAAATTCCATATTTGAGCAAACCCTAAATCAACTTGCATAAATTTTAAATTCCAAGAGAATTTCTAGCGCTAACCTTATTCCTTAGCTTCACTCAACTTCAATTCAACCTTCTAATCAATCAAAACTTGAAGCTCCTTCTTGGCCCACCTTGGCTGAAATTCTTCTTGCCCCAAACTCAATTTCTTTTGGTTTTCTTGAGTGCTTTCTACTAATTAGGCTTTAGTTTAGGGTGGGCTATAATTTTTCCAAGAAAAAATTTGGTTGAGACTTAGGGTTTTAAGCTTTGGATTTTAGGTTTTAATGGAAAATTTAGAGAAGAAGGGAAGAAGGCAAGTGGCCGGGAAGAAGAAGGGAAAAAATGCAGATTTTTTGTTCAATAATTAAGCTATATAATAATTAAATATTTAATGGCAATATGGTAAATAAGTAGAATGGCAAATTTGAAATTATTTTGAAGTTTATAATCATTATAATTTGACTTTTCAATAATTATTTTTAATTTTCATAAATTCAATTAATTAAATTAATTTAGCTTCATTAAATTAATAATCATCACTTTTGGTCAATATTGGACCCTCAAATTTAATTGACCAAATTTTGCTCTTACCGAGTTGTCGGTTTATCTTTCTTTCTTCTTTCTTTTACTCATTTTTAATTTAATTTTCATCAATATTTATTCCTATTTTATGTCATAATAATTATTTACTTAATTGGACAAGTTGGTCAAAAATCATCTCCGAAGACGAAATGACCAAAATGCCTTCCGTTTGGCTTAACAAACTAAAATTGTCTGTACCGATTGAAAAAATTTTCTAAACCTTTTCTTGGCATTCCAATGTCATAGAAACCTCAATGACTCTTCTCTGGAGTCTCAAAAATTATGTTATGAATTTTCTCCCGGGTCTAGGGCTCCTAGTTGCGAGAACCGCAACTTCCCACTAGGTTATCCATCGCTAGGGCACCGACTCATTTAACTTGGTTGTATTTTATTTCTAAAATTTTTTCTAAATTTTTCTTATTAATATTTGAGTTATTTATGACTCCTCACTCTAGTCTAATTATTTTTCCAGATGTTCTAGCTGTCCGGACCGACACCGATCACCGAAACAGTATAATGTACATAATTGCTACAGTGTAGGTGTTACAATTCTTCCCCTCTAATTTAAATTTCGTCCTCGAAATTTACTAGGTGTAGGTATCAGAGATAATTCTTTTACCTTTCTATTGCTCCCTCTATCTACTTCTTTTATATATATGGTACTATTTAGTTTTTTTTGAATCTATCATTATGCACTTAAGCATATCATAAAGGAAATACTTTACCTCAAATTCACATCTGGGG
Organism: Hevea brasiliensis; assembly: GCF_030052815.1. Classification (NCBI taxonomy): domain Eukaryota; kingdom Viridiplantae; phylum Streptophyta; class Magnoliopsida; order Malpighiales; family Euphorbiaceae; genus Hevea; species Hevea brasiliensis. Next base: position 55,444,875 of record NC_079499.1, read on the forward strand.
CTTCTTGCTTCTCTCCAGCTTAGGTGACATTTGGAAGTGGTGTTACTATTATACTTAGTCCTTCCACGACCTCTGTTTGGGTCTGTGGTAAATTCCCCTTAGGACAATCTTTCAAACGATGGTCTATGGCCCCACATCTATAACAAGCTCCAATCAATCCCCTACATTCAACTTTATGCCACTTGTTACAATGGCCACATTTTCTTGCTAATCCTAGCACACTCATTACTAGTGTTTCTTGTTGATCTCTTCTAGGTATAGGCCTGGGTCTGGATCTCCTACTTTGATCAGATGTCTGACTTAACTATTCTCTCGGCCCCTTATTACTAGACTGTCCAAATTTCCTCTTTTGCTGATCACCACTCCTCTTCTGTTCCTCTTTATGAACACAGCTAATATATTTCTTTTTGAACTCTATCAGAAAGAATTCCCAAGTTACGTCGGCTGGTGGCACTACCTTGGTTACGACATCCCACCATCGATATGCAGCTTCTTGTAATAATGAAACTGCACACTCCAAACTCTGTTCTGGTGTACAATGGAGCTGCTGCAGGACTCTTTCAGTCCTTTCTAACCAATACTCAGCCGCTGAAGAATCATCTTCCTTTCTACCATTGAAATCTATAGCTCCATACTTCCTAATTTTTCCTAGAGGTGATTTCTACTGAGACAGTGGTGGAATAACCCCAGTCATCTGTCGATAAAATTCAGTCATCTGCTCAAACAAGACATGTTGGGGTTGTACAGGCACCTCTTGCACTGGTGAAGTAGGATCTCCCATATTTCCAATATCACTCCCAGTCGGGATACGGTTTACTACTTCTTCTTCTACTGCCCTCTATGATTCTTAGTCCATACCTTAGCCTAAAATAACCAAGAAAATAGATCTACATTAGTGTCACCTCAACTCATATGAATGCAATGCATGTTATGCACACTATCTCATTCTATCTATCTATGCCTAGGAACGCCTAAACCATGCTCTGATACCAATAAATGTAACACCCCTCACCCGACTACAGTGTACCGAGCAAGGCATGTTACAATCGGTGCCGGAGCACCCTAACTTATCTTACTTTATTTTTTTTAAATAATTTTGAATTCATTTAATTTAATATCAATTATTTTTCGACGGAGAAACCAGTGGAGTTTCCCCTATTTTATTATCGTTTGGCGTATTTCAATATTCACTTGTTTGAAATTCAACAATATTTCCAAAATAAAATCTTATCCATGCTAATCATAATTATCTCATCAATCATTCTCATAATTTTCTCATATTTCAAATCTCATCCATACATTTCAATTTCATAATCATTTCCATACATTTCCATTCATACTCAATTCTTATGTAAACATTCTCAAATTACATAAGCAAAATTTTCAAATTTCCTTAATTTACATAATTTACAAAATAATTACTAAATTTCATAATTTACATGATATATAAATTAATTACATATGAAAAAGCTAATTAATTAATTTACATCGCATTCCTATTAATTACCTATACATAATCTACATTATAATACAATATCTAGCATTTTATACAAAATACAAAATATAATCTATATGAGCCCTATCTACATGCATTTCTGAGGACGTGACAAACTTTGACACTCTGCAGATCAAACCTCCCAAAATTCCCATTCAAACGTCCATTGAGTTCTAGCTTCAGTACCTGCGCGAAGGAAACAATTCCATCGCGCTAAGCATTGCTGCTTAGTGGTGCAATAATATAACAAGGAAATAATATACAAATAAAGATAGAAATAAAACATAATTCAAATAATTAAGATTTATTTGTACTTCACATGCGGTTTATAAAATTTAATATGTTTTATCCTAATTTAGTCTTCTTTGAAAGTGTTTTATCATTCCATATTCATTTATCACTTCTTACTATGGTCAATTTGGACAGAATACAAACATTCTCAATACATCAAATACAACCCTAAACCACAAAGTCTAAATTTAGTAATATATGTACATAAATACACCTAATCATTACTTATAATTTCCACTACTAATTTACATACACATTCATCAATTCTTCTATGTCAACATTCTGCCAACACTTCCATCAATACATACATTTATTCAAGTGTCCCCAAGCTGCCGAAAACCTTCTTCAACACCACATTGCCCTACAATTCATCAATTCTCATCCAAGTGCCAAAAATCACCATATAAATATGAAGTAATTCACTAGGTTATTAAATCATCATGATCAACACCATTTCTCATCAATTATATGCACAAATATCTCATCAAATACATGACACCATGGCTGTCCAAAATGAAAACAACAATAACTCTTCAAACTCAAAATTTTCCTTCACAAAACCAACACCCATAACATGCACACAAAACTTAACAAAGCTATCTTCAAAAACACTAACTTACCTTATGGTTGGAGCTTGTTAAACCTTGCTTAAACTTCTCAAAATTGGTATCAAACTCTTCCTTGTGATGAGTAGACAAACTTTAATGAAGGAACCTAAGTGATTAGAAGTGAAATGAGTGGTTAGATGAGCTTGCATGAAAAATGGCCATGGTGGTTTCCATTTTCTTCAATTCGGCAACTTTGAATCCAAATGAGGAAGATGAAGTTTCTGTTGGTTTAGTGGAAGTACAACTGCCCCTCTTTGTTTTATTTTATTCCCTTAGTGACCCACTCACAATTTTAAATCATATAATATGTTAAATTCCCACTTATTCCACATTTAACCCATGATTTTTGCTATTTACTTTAGGTACCACTAAACTAATTTTTCATTTTATTTTCTAAGTGTAATACTATTTATTTTTAATGGACATTTAGGTCAAAAGACAATTCGGGATGTCAAATGACCATAATGCCCTTGTTCGGGTTGCATTCCCGATTTTTTGGTAATACCGGATTTTGTCTGTTTTTCGATTTCTCACTTTTCTTTGTACTAATTATTTAATTTTTCTTTGATCTTTCTAATGATATTTATTCTTCAATAAGGTTCTATTTAAGTCCTAAAAATGTTTTCCAGGGTTCCTCGCGGTCCAGGGCTAGTCAACGGTTCACGTCGTGACTTCCCGGTGCGGTCACCCATCGCTAGGGTTTCCGGCTCGCTTAACTTGGTTACATTTCTTTGCTATGATTTTTCCTTTGTTTTTCTTATGTTTTCTTTTCTTGTATTTCATTATTTTATGTCTCCTCACTCTTATTAAAGTGTGGTTCTAGGCATCCTAGCTGTCCGGATAGCACTGGTCACTGGAGCAGTAGAACGCACTACCGAACTTAGGGGTGTTACAATTCTCCCCCCCTTAAATAAATTTCGTCTCGAAATTTTTCCTGGCATTAGTCTCTGAACAGCTGTGGGTGCTGTCTCCTCATATCCTCTTCATGTTCCCAAGTAGCTTCCTGGCCTGAATGATGGTTCCACAACACTTTAACCAGGTGTATCTGTTTGTTCCTCAGTTGTTTCACCTCATAAGCCAGAATTTTTATGGGTTCTTCCTCATATGAGAGGTCTGGATTTACTTCAATCTCTTCAACTGACAGTACATGAGATGGGTCTGATCTGTACCTCGTTAACATGGACACATGGAAGAGACTGTGTATCCTTGCCAGCTCTGGAGGTAATGCCAACCGATATGCCAAAGGACCCACTCTTTCCAGAACTTCATATGGTCCGATGAAACGAGGACTCAGTTTCCCCTTTCTGCCAAATCTCATAATCCTCTTCCAAAGAGAAACTTTGAGGAATACCTTATCACCCACTGCGTACTCAATATCTCTTCTCTTGGATCGGCATAGGACTTACGACGGTTTGATGCGACCTTGAGTCTATCTCTCGATCAATCGATCTTTTCCTCTGTCTGTTTGGACAATTTGTGGCCCAATCATCTTCCTTTCACCTACTTCATCCCAACATAAAGGAGTTACGCACTTTACGCCATACAAAGCTTCATATGGAGGCATCCCAATGCTTGATTGGTAGTCTGTTGTTATAAGCAAACTCAATCAAAGGCAAGTGTGTATCCCAACTACCTTCAAATTCAATCACACAAGCCCGTAGCATATCCTCCAAGATCTGAATAACCCTCTCGGGTGGCCATGCATGCGTGGTGGAATGCCGTGCTAAAGTTCAATCTAGTTCTTAGGGCTCTCAAGACTACCCCAGAATCTAGAAGTGAACCTAGGATCTCTCGACACAATCGATCGGCACTCCATGCAATTTTACAATTTCATATATGTACAATCGGCCAATCTTTTTAGGCTATAGTCCATCCGGATGGCAAAAGTGAGCAGACTTAGTTAGTCTGTCAATTATGACCTATCTTGCATCTTGACTATTACGTGTCCTCGAGTCTCATCAAAACATCCATAGTTATCTGTTCCCTTACAATGTTTCATAGGGTGCCACTCGTATGCTAGCTTGACACTTATTAATGTATACAAATTCTGTTAGTGGGATGTATCTGTCCCATCTCCTCTCGGATTCAATGACACAAGTTCTCGATATATTCTTGAGGGCTTATCACATTTCTGAGTTATTTTTATCATTTCATTTCATTATTTATAGGAACTCAATGAGTTTTTGAATTTACAGAATTACTTGTTTATTTGTCCATCCGTTTGAGGATGATAAGTTAAATCTTGATATCTTTAAGCTTATAGCAATTACTGTGGTACAGGTAATTCACATTAATATAACCGAGTCACTGACTTTAGCTACCTTACAAGTGTAGTCATTTGATAGGCTAGTTCTGAAGTCTTAAATTTTTGACTAAAGTTTTTACATTTATTTTCAGTAATAGTATTCTATTCGGGTGCAACTGTATCAATTTATAGATTACTTACAAATATTCTTAATTTATTATACCACGAGGAAGCACGTAGCTCTACACAATAATCCCGTGTCGGTACTATAATCTGCAGCTTACAATACAAACATCGAGAACATTATATAGTCACTACGTTATAACCTCATGGACTAGGTTTTCTAACATCTTATCATTCTCGAATCCACTAATATCCCAAACCGATTCTGATTACAATTTCCTTTGACAATTACTAACAGTAACATTTTTGCCCTCATCTAGAGCAATTATATTACTATAACTTACTTTTAGGTCCTCTTGCCATACATTAGTAGGCTCGCCAATTAGCTTTATAATTTACGGTATGTTAGAAAATACTTTTAGCTAACAATTCTTCCAAAATTAATGTCAACCATACTTGTTATTGTAGTTATTATCCTAAAGGACTAGTCACTAATACATCAAAATTTATTCCCCTGTAAAGGAATAGCAACAAAACATAGAATTCTAACACTAACATATAAGTAAGTAGTGCTGGGATCAAATAATAACTAATTGTTTCTTTCAAAAATTAAGAACTTACCAGCAGCTACATCTGAAGTTTCTGTTCTTTCTCCTTGGTGCATAGTGGACGCTCTGACTGGTGCGCTACTATATTCAGGTTGATTCACTGTGTTATAGTGGTGAGGAGTACCGACTCTATTTCTATCTTGACTCTGACTGACGGTCTGTGAAATCCGGAGAGTAGATTGAGGTGGTTTAGTACAATCTTTAGCAAAGTGTCCAAGTTTTCCACAATTGTAACAGGCTCCAGAGGCCTTACGACAAATACCTCCATGATATCTTCTACAAGTTTCACATTGGCGGGAAGGGTAGGAACTTCTAGTTGTTCGACGACTAGATCTTAGTGGTCTCTGCCCTGATGATCCGCCTCTATCATATTTCTGAGTTCGGGGTTCCTCAAATTCTTTTCTCTTCCCCAAATTACTGTTCGAACTCTGACCCATAGGTTTCTCCCTCTTTTCCATTTCACACTGCCCTTGTGGGGGTTGGGTCTGTACTTGGGCTTGGGCTGACAGATTATCAGCCATTTGTTGAAAGAAAGTGGCCATTTGCTGGGCCATTTGTGCAGTAATTTGTACCGGTAAAACTGGTACAGTCAGGCCTTCGACACTTTGTGGAGCTGGGGCCTCAACTTGTTCTTCTGCCATCACAGACTGTTCTATTGTCTCATTCTTCTCTTCCATTTTTCTCACAGAATTTTCTATTCCTGTACAACCAACACAAGGAGATTCCTCTCCATTAGTTCACATTTATGATGTAAATGTACTATATGTATCAAACATTTGAGCAGTTGTAGTTACCGACAAAAAGATTTCAAATTCACAGTTCAAAATTTACTTTAAAACCATTGCTCTGATACCACTAAAACATGTCACACCCTACGCCTCTGTAAGGCATAACATGATCCCGTAGTATACCTAATGAATTACCAACTCCGTCTACTGATAACCCATTAAATACACTACAAGGGATTTTCAAAACTTTTCTTACTTCTTTTACAATGGTGAGCACTATTTACAGGTGTTAAAAACCTTTTTGAACTGAAGTGATAGAACTAACACATTTAAATTATTTGGAATTTCTGTAAAAATTTTGGCAGAGTGCCATCTGTATTTTGGATAAAACAGTTCTTCAGAAAACCTGTAAAAAAAAGCACTTCAATATTTTTCCAAATATCAACTCCAACAAAATTCAACACAATATTTTTCTCAACTCAATCCACAACAATTTTTCAGTATTTTCAAAGGATGAGATAGAAGAAATATAATACAAATTTTACAAGTCAAAATAACTCATAATTTACTTTACAACTTCAATGTACAATTTTAATTTACAACTGCTCAAATAATTTACATACATATTATTACATGCATACATCAAAACCTATGTACATGGGTATACCTATGATATACCTGGAGCTGATCTGAATATGTCTTCAAAGAAACTTAATCACTGCTCTATGCTCTTCTTACCTGCGACAGCATACAAGGGATTTTAAAACAATTTTCTTATCTTTGACAAGTGGTGAGCATTTCAAATAAGTATTTAAAACATTTAGTTGAAATTAAAACTAATTAATATTTTTGGCCATTTTAGTTTTCCGCAAATTTTATAAAAATTTTGACAGAGTTTCCTCTGTATTTTGAGAAAACAGATTCTTGAATACTGTAAAAGCACTTCTAAAAGTTTTTCTCAACCACTACTTCAATTTCAAACTCAATCTCAATCAATTTCTCAAATTCACAAGTTCAATAATTTCTTCAAAATACTGTCCATCAATATCATTTATTCGTATTCCATTCAAGATAAACAATTTATATATTCATCATACTAAAATTTACATTCAGGAAGTCCAAACTAAAATTTATTACAACTTTTATACAAACTTTGTACAAGCTGCTCAAGACCCATGTACATGTCCATACATTTATGTGCAATATATACATCAAAAGAAATATTTACAGTTAGGGTATAAATTATACCCGAAGACTTCAAGCTGATGACTTCACACACCTCAGCAGCTCAGTCTGCTGCTCCTCTAATCTCTATATCTGCGACAGCAATAAAAGCTATCGCTGAGTACTAAGACTCAGTGGTGCACAATATACTAAAATAATCTTTATGCAAAACTTAAAGCACATTCATTCAAAAATTTGACTAAACATGAAAATTAAATACAATCATGCATTGTGAGATTTTACATGTAAACCAAGTTCATTTCAAAGTATCAAAACACATTTCATAAAACCCACAGTTAGATCACGCCATTCGAAACAAATAGAATCTCAATAGCCAGAGGCTAAAGAGAAATCACATGAATCTCAATAGCCAGAGGCTAAAGAGAAATCATATCACAAGGCTAGCTAGCTCAAATATATGGATATCCATTCACATCCTCTTCTACTGGCACACCTCAACACTTCTCCAGAGAAGGAATCAAAATTCGAAACTAATTACCCCCACTAGTCGTGCTAGTGAGGTGTTCAAATATATGGTCATGACACTGTGGTTTCAAAACTTATCTTAACAATTTGCTAAACATTGTCATTTCAAATATACACAATAACTTTCACAATTTAAATCAAACATCATAAAAATGCTATAATCCAATATTTCACATTATTCAAAACATTATGCAAAAGATGATTATAAAAGTATATGTTGTGCACAAACCTCAAACGAGTCGCCTGTTGGCCTTGACTCGACTCCTCGGGTTCTGTCCCGGTATTCTTTTCCACTGAAACACGAAATTTTCCCATGTTTCAGTACTAAAACTTAAAATAAATCCAAAATAAACTTAACTTCACATTTACCTAGCTCTAACGTGTTAAATTCGACGTTCTTGAAATTTTGTGTTTCGGGTTACTATTCACTACACTATTCAAGTCAAATTATTGACTTTCTAAGGCTTAATGGGTATGGGAACTCCAACTTCACCCACATACCACATTTTGGTCACCAAACTTGTTGGTTTTGGTCATTTGTTTAAAGCTTAGGTCATTTGTTTAAAGCTTAGGTCATTTTGGCAAAATTGCCAATTTTCGGTTTTGGTTTTCCGAAGTTGCACTATTCCATTGGTCGATCTACTGTTGTAATTTGACAAAACTTCCTTCATAGAAAATGTTCCTTATTGTCTTAAGTGTATTCTCATTTTTGGATCACCTCAATCGGAGTTTTGTAGCTCAAGTTATGGCCAAAATAAGTTTACTGTTCACGTGCACTGTTCATACTGCAATTTAGGTGTTGTCAGATTTTTGGTTCAACTTTGGTCAATTGTTTGATCAAGTTAAGTTCATAATTTGGTCTCACTTTCTTCATATGAAATGTTGTACTATGTCTTAGGTTTCCATCGGTTCAAGAATCGCCTAAATCCGAGTTTTCTAGAGAGAGTTATAGCTATCCAAACATTGCTGCTCAACTAAAAATCTGCAGAATTTCAGTACAGAAATTTTAACTTTGCTCAATGATTTGAATGAGTTAATGGCATAATTTGGGTTGGTGTTCTTCATGAAAGTTTTAGGTCTATATCATATCTAATTGCTGGTAAAATTTCAGGTCAATTTGACCTACCTAGCTCAAGTTATGACCAAATGAACAGTTACTGTTCATTTGGTCAGTTTAGTGCAGTGGCAGCCTGCTATCAACTCACTTTGGTCAATTGTTTCACCAAGTTTTGGTCAGTTTTTGGCAATGGTTCCTTAATGAAAATTGTGCTCTTTTATGTCTATTTTCATCTCCAATTGGTGGCATATCAATTGGACTTGTAAAATTTGAGTTTTGGTCCTTCAAAGTGGGTTTGGTCATGCTGCCAGCAGCATGACCATTGACCTACGAATTTGATTTTTATTCCAACAATTCCCACACAACTTATTTGGTCATAATTGACCATTATTTCACTTCACAATAAGTCCAACATACCATTTATGTATTTCTCCAAAATTTGCCTCAAACCCTAGGCCTCCAAACCCTAATTCATCTAATTATTGTAATTAATCACACTTAATTGTTTTAATGCTAATCATTCAACACCAATAAGCTCACATACACCTTTAAATTCACCAAGTTCATGCATACACATCCTCAAACCCTAGTTGACTAAAATTTAGGTTTGGTCCTTCAACAATTTATTTCATTGTATTTTTCCACAATTTCTAGTGTAATTCAACTACTTAATTATGAATTTAAACATAATATTAAAAACTAACCACTAACCTCTTTTGTTGAATTTCTCCCTTTTCAAATCTTCTTTCTTTCCTCCTCTTTTTGTTGTCAAGATGCTTGTCAAAGTCCAAGAACAAGACTTACTTAAAGGAGTTAGGGAGTTTATAAAATAAAATCAAGCTTTTGAAAGCTTGAAATGGGTGTTAATGGTGGAAAGGGAAATGAGAGAAATGAGGGAGAAAGAGTGACGGGAATGAAGTAATCAAAAAATTTTTTTTTTCTTTTCTTTTATCTATTTTGCTTATGGAAGACCCTTAAATCCAAATTAATTAATTCAATTTATTAATTCTTTTATGACATCACCTTTGACTTTTCTAACTTCTTTCCTTTTCTTTTTTTTTTCTATTTATTTTTCTATTAGTTCTTTAATTCTATTGTCGATTCCGAAATTTTCTTTTCTCCGATTTTATTTGACAGTTAGGTCAGGAGTCAGCTCTCGGGGTCAATTGACCAAATTGCCCCTCGCCGGTTCATCCCGGTTTGCAAATAATCCAATATTTCTTTCGGCTCCCTGACCTAATTATTTGACTGGCTTAACAGTTCTTTTTCATGATTTTCTCTTTTCCACTGTGTTCATAAGGGTCCTAAGGACCGCAGCATCACTTTTTACGGTTCGAAATTTGAGTTTAAAATGACTTCGCAGTCGTTCCCGAGGAGGTCACTCATCGTTGTGACTCTCGGCTCGTTTAACCTCTTATGTTCTGTTTTTCTTATTTATAGTTAACTAATTAAACATTACTAATTATTTGTGTTTATGGGTTCTCAAGTTGTCTTAAACGGGATTCTAATCTCCTTAATTACTCAGACCGATACCGGTCACCGGAACAGTGAAATATACCAGGCTATGCAACGGGGGTGTTACAATTCTCCCCCCCTTAAATAAATTTCGTCTCGAAATTTTTACCTGGTATCAATCTCTGAACAGCTGTGGGTGTTGTCTCCTCATGTCCTCCTCTCGTTCCCAAGTCGCTTCTTGGCCCGAATGATGGTTCCACAGCACTTTTACCAACGGTATCTGCTTATTCCGTAGCTGCTTCACCTCATAAGCCAAAATCTTTATGGGTTCTTCTTCATATGTAAGGTCTGGATTCACTTCAATTTCTTCTACTGGTAGTACATGAGATGGGTCTGATCGATACCTCCTCAACATAGACACATGGAAGACATTATGTATCTTTTCCAACTCTGGAGGTAATGCCAACCGATATGCCAAAGGACCCACTCTCTCCAGAACCTCATATGGCCCAATGAAACGAGGACTTAGTTTCCCCTTTCTGCCGAATCTCATAATTCTCTTCCAAGGAGAAACTTTGAGGAAAACTTTCTCACCCACTGCATACTCAATATCTCTTCTCTTCATATCAATGTAGGACTTCTGACGGTCTGATGCAGTCTTAAGTCGATCACGAATCACCCTGATTTTCTCTTCAGTTTGTTGAACAATTTCGGGTCCAATCATTTTTCTTTCACCCACGTCATCCCAACACAACGGGGTTCTACATTTTCTGCCATACAAAGCTTCATATGGAGGCATCCCAATGCTTGATTGGTATTTGTTGTAAGCAAACTCAATCAAAGGCAAGTGTGTATCCCAAGCGCCCTCAAACTCAATCACACAAGCCCGTAGCATGTCCTCCAAGATCTGAATTACCCTCTCGGGTGGCCATGCATGCGTGGGTGGAATGCCGTCTTGAAGTTCAATCTAGTTCCTAGAGCTCTCGAAGACTACCCGAGAATCTAGAAGTGAACCTAGGATCTGCATGCGACACGATGGATACTGGCACTCCATGCAATCTCACAATCTCATCGATGTATAACTTGGCCAATCTTTCTAAAGCGTAGTCCATCCGAATCGCGAGAAAATGAGCGATTTAGTCGATCAGTCAACAATGACCCAAAGCGCATCATGACTCTTACGTGTCCTCGGAAGTCCCATCACAAAATCCATCGTTATTCTTTCCCATTTCCATTCAGTGCTGGTAGTGGATGTAACAACCCAGTGGGTACTTGATGCTCTGCCTTTACTTGCTGACAAGTTAGGCATTTGGATACAAACTCTACCACGTTTCTCTTCATACCCATCCACCAGTAATGCTCCTTTAGCCCTCTATACATTTTTGTGCCACCAGGATGCATGGCAAAAGGAGATTCATGTGCTTCCTTCAAAATGATCTTCCTCAATTCAACATCATTAGGAACACACATTCTGCCCTGGTGTAGCAATAAACCATCATCTCTGATTGAGAATTACGGTTTCTTGCCTGCCGGACTTCTTCCAACGACTTACGATACTGATCATTACGGCGACCATTCTAATCTGATCAATCAACACTGGCTGTACATGCCATGCAACTGCTGTCTGCCCATCATCACTAATCTCTAAGCTGGCATGCAATGATCTTAACTCATGTACCAAAGACAAAGGAGTAACCCGTAGACTTGCCATAGTCTTGCGACTTAAGGCATCAGCCACAACATTAGCTTTCCCTGGCTGATAGTCTATCAGACAATCATAGTCTTTTATCAACTCTAACCATCTCCTCAGTCTCAAATTCAGCTCTTTTTGGGTGCCCAAATACTTTAAACTCTTATGATCTGTATAGATGTAGCACTTCTCCCCATACAAATAATGTCTCCAGATCTTAAGAGCAAACACAATGGCTGCAAGCTCCAAATCATGTGTCGGATAATTCCTCTCATGCGGTTTTAGCTAGCGTGATGCATAGGCAATGACATTTCGATCTTGCATCAACACACAACCTAACCCGTTGTGAGAAGCATCGCTGTAAACTGTATATTCTTTACCCGGTGTGGGTAAAGTTAGGACTGGAGCTTCAGTCAAACATCTCTTCAATTCATCAAAACTCTGCTGGCATTTATCCGTCCACTGAAATTTCACATCTTTTCTAAGCAGCTTGGTCAATGGAGATGCCAACATGGAAAATCCCTTCACAAATATACGGTAGTATCCAGCTAAACCCAGAAAACTACGAATCTCTGTGACATTTCTGGGTGGCCTCCAGTGGGGCGACTTCAATCTTACTTGGATCTACCTTGATGCCCTCTTCTGATACTACATGCCCCAAGAAAGATATTTCCTTCAGCCAAAATTCACAATTCGACAATTTGGCATATAGTTGTTTCTCCCTCAAAGTCTGTAGTACAATCTGCAGATGTCTATCATGCTCTTCTGTACTCCTCGAATAGACCAATATATCATCAATGAATATCACAACAAATTGATGGAGGTATGGTCTGAAGATAGTGTTCATCAGATCTATAAAAGCAGCCGGAGTATTAGTTAACCTGAATGGCATAACCAAAAACTCATAATGGCCATAACGGGTTACGAAGCGATTTAGAAATACTCGCTCTTGTACTTTCGGTGATAATAACTCGATCTCGGTCAATTTTGGAGAACAATTTGCACCCCTCAACTGATCAAACAAGTCATCAATGCGGGGTAATGGGTATCTATTCTTTATTGTCACCTATTCAACTGTCGATAATCAATACACAAGCGGAGAGTGCCATCCTTCTTCTTAACAAACAACACTGGCACTCCCCAAGGTGACACACTATGGCAGATAAAGCCCTTGTCAAGCAATTTTTGCAACTGCACTTTCAATTCTTTCAATTCTGCAGGTGCCATTCTATATGGCGTTATGGAGATTGGGTCCACACCAGGCATAACATTAATCTCAAATTGCACTTCTTCTCGAGGTAATCACGTAGTTCATCAGAAATACATCAGAAAGTCACATAGAGTAGGGATGTCCTTGATCTTTGGACTCGCACTTGGGTGTCTATCACATGTGCCAAATATGCTTCACACCCCTTTCTAATCATTCTTCTGGCTAGTGCAGCCGAAATGATGTTTGATGGCAGTAAATGCCTCTCCCTGTGTATTACCACATCACCATACAAAGGGAGACCAAAAGTGACTGTCTTCAGTCTACAGTCAATCATAGCGTGATGCCTGGCTAACCAATCCATGCCTAAGATAATATCATACTCTCTGAAGGGCATTTCAATTAAGTCGGACAGGAAAACATGTCCTTGGATCACCAAAGGACAGTCTCTATAAATTCTGTTGACCCGGACTTCTTGTCCTAACGGACTAGTTACTAGCACTTCAAAACCCATTTGCACACATGGAACAGCAAGTGAACAAACTATGCTAGCACTAACATATGAATGGGTTGAACCCGGATCAAACAATACAAATACTTCTTGATCAGAGATAGAGAATGTACCAGCTACCACATCAGAAGTCTCAGCCTCTTCTCATTTCATTGCGTAGATTCTGTTGAAGCACTTCCTTGTCCCGATCGACCAATTGTGCCTCGATCGCTCAAGCAGTGCCTCTACCTCTGCCTCTTCCTCTGCCAACTGACTGTGAACCTCTAGGAGCAGGACTCTGAATAGATCCCTCGGCAGTAGTAGGAGCTGGACCATATCTCGGAGCATTAGTACAGTCTCTTGCTAAATGACCCTTGCCTCCGCAGTTAAAACAGGCTCAGTGGCCCAATAACACTCCCATGAATCTTGCCACAAGTCTCACAGGCGGATCAGTGAACCCTCGCTGATGGCCGGACCTAGGGGTCTCTGTCCAGAAAATCTGCCTCTACTAAATCTTCCAACCCGACCAATGCTGGGTCCACTAAACTTCTTTCTCTTTCCAGAGGTAGCACCAGAACTCTGTTCAACTGATTTTTCCCCCTTGTCTTTTTCTTATTTCTCTTGTGAACCCTTCCTCACCGCCTTCTCGATTCTATCCTTTCTAATTCCAAGGCTTGTGAGATCAATTCGTAAAAATTCTGATGTCCGAAACCCACAACTTGCATTCTCGGACTCTGTCTTAGCCGGACTCAAACCTCTTGCATCTGTCTCAGGGGTGGAGACTAAGCTTCCAAAGATAGTGGCTTAGCCTTGAGAAATCTCTTTCATACTCTGATACAGTTCGGTTCCCTTGTTTCAAACTCAAAAATTCTTGCAGTTTCTGATCAAAATATGCATCTGGGATGTATTTCTGTCTGAACTCTCTGATGAAGTCATCCTGTGTCAAGATCGTGGTTCAGCCAAGCTTTGGGGGATGGTCTTCCACCAATCATACGCATCCCCTTGCAGTAGCGACACCGACTATTCCAACTTCAGCTCATCTTGGCAGTACAGTTTCTTAAACACTCTGTCCATTCTTTCAAGCCATTGCTCTGCCTCTAAAGGGTCCACTGTACCCTTAAATTCTGTAGCCCCACACTTTAGCAATTTATCAAACTGTCTGGCTGGAGGCAGTGGTTGTGCCACAGGTGGTTGGGGTGGAGCTTGAGCAGCATACCTGACCATTTGTTGAAACATTGCCGCTATTGCATGCTGCGAATGCGGCAGAATTTGCGGCATTTGTGGGAGTGGTGTCTTGACCACCGACATTCGGTAAAGCTGGGGCTTCCCCTTGTGCCTCAGCTTCAACAGACTGCTCAACTGAGTGATCCCCTTCTTCCATTTCAGTCTGAAGTTAGGGTATCTCCTGAACAAATAACACAAGGAGATTTCCCTCCGTTAGGTCATATTCATGATGTAATGCACTGTATGTAACAATTATGGACATTGAGCAGTTGTACTTAACAAAGAAAAACACAAATTCACAATTTAAAACATAATTCAAAAACTTGCTCTGATACCACTAAAACATGTCACACCTTACCCCTCTGTAAGGCATAACATGATCCCGTAGAATACCTAATGAACTACCGAACTTCACCTACCGATAACTCATTAAGTACCCTACAAGGGATTTTAAAACAATTTTCTTATCTTTGACAAGTGGTGAGCATTTCAAATAAGTATTTAAAACATTTAGTTGAAATTAAAACTAATTAATATTTTTGGCCATTTTAGTTTTCCGCAAATTTTATAAAAATTTTGACAGAGTTTCCTCTGTATTTTGAGAAAACAGTTCTTCGAATACCTGTAAAAAGCACTTCTAAAAGTTTTTCTCAACCACTACTTCAATTTCAAACTCAATCTCAATCAATTTCTCAAATTCACAAGTTCAATAATTTCTTCAAAATACTGTCCATCAATATCATTTATTCGTATTCCATTCAAGATAAACAATTTATATATTCATCATACTAAAATTTACATTGTGTATGTCCAAACTATATTTTATTACATCTTTTATACAAACTTTGTACATGCTGCTCAAGACCCATGTACATGTCCATACATTTATGTGCAATATATACATCAAAAGAAATATTTATAGTTAGGGTATAAATTATACCCGAAGACTTTAAGCTAATGACTTCACACACCTCAAGACTCGACCGCTACTCCTCTAATCTCTATATCTCATGACAAAGAATAAAGCTATCACGAGTACTAAGACTCAGTGGTGCACAATATACTAAAATAATCTTTATGCAAAACTTAAAGCACATTCATTCAAAAATTTGACTAAACATGAAAATTAAATACAATCATGCATTGTGAGATTTTACATGTAAACCAAGTTCATTTCAAAGTATCAAAACACATTTCATAAAACCCACAGTTAGATCACGCCATTCGAAACAAATAGAATCTAAATAGACAGAGGCTAAAGAGAAATCACATGAATCTCAATAGCCGAGGCTAAAGAGAAATCATATCACAAGGCTAGCTAGCTCAAATATATGGATATCCATTCACATCCTCTTCTCTTGGCACACCTCAACACTTCTCCGGAGAAGGAATCAAAATTAAACTAATTACCCCCACTAGTCGTGCTAGTGAGGTGTTCAAATATATGGTCATGACACTGTGGTTTCAAAACTTATCTTAACAATTTGCTAAACATTGTCATTTCAAATATACACAATAACTTTCACAATTTAAATCAAACATCATAAAAATGCTATAATCCAATATTTCACATTATTCAAAACATTATGCAAAAGATGATTATAAAAGTATAAGTTGTGCACAAACATCAAACGAGTCTTTGTTGGCCTTGACTCGACTCCTGGTTCTCATGTCGGTATTCTTTCCACTGAAACACGAAATTTTCCCATGTTTCAGTACTAAAACTTAAAATAAATCCAAAATAAACTTAACTTCACATTTACCTAGTTCTAACGTGTTAAATTCGACGTTCTTGAAATTTTGTGTTTCGGGTTACTATTCACTACACTATTCAAGTCAAATTATTGACTTTCTAAGGCTTAATGGGTATGGGAACTCCAACTTCACCCACATACCACATTTTGGTCACCAAACTTGTTGGTTTTGGTCATTTGTTTAAAGCTTAGGTCATTTTGGCAAAATTGCCAATTTTCGGTTTTGGTTTTCCGAAGTTGCACTATTCCATTGGTCGATCTAATGTTGGAATTTGACAAAACTTCCTTCATAGAAAATGTTCCTTATTGTCTTAAGTGTATTCTCATTTTTGGATCACCTCAATCGGAGTTTTGTAGCTCAAGTTATGGCCAAAATAAGTTTACTGTTCACGTGCACTGTTCATACTGCAATTTAGGTGTTGTCAGATTTTTGGTTCAACTTTGGTCAATTGTTTGATCAAGTTAAGTTCATAATTTGGTCTCACTTTCTTCATATGAAATGTTGTACTATGTCTTAGGTTTCCATCGGTTCAAGAATCGCCTAAATCCGAGTTTTCTAGAGAGAGTTATAGCTATCCAAACATTGCTGCTCAACTAAAAATCTGCAGAATTTCAGTACAGAAATTTTAACTTTGCTCAATGATTTGAATGAGTTAATGGCATAATTTGGGTTGGTGTTCTTCATGAAAGTTTTAGGTCTATATCATATCTAATTGCCGGTAAAATTTCAGGTCAATTTGACCTACCTAGCTCAAGTTATGACCAAATGAACAGTTACTGTTCATTTAGTCAGTTTAGTGCAGTGGCAGCCTGCTATCAACTCACTTTGGTCAATTGTTTCACCAAGTTTTGGTCAGTTTTTGGCAATGGTTCCTTAATGAAAATTGTGCTCTTTTATGTCTATTTTCATCTCCAATTGGTGGCATATCAATTGGACTTGTAAAATTTGAGTTTTGGTCCTTCAAAGTGGGTTTGGTCATGCTGCCAGCAGCATGACCATTGACCTACGAATTTGATTTTTATTCCAACAATTCCCACACAACTTATTTGGTCATAATTGACCATTATTTCACTTCACAATAAGTCCAACATGCCATTTATGTATTTCTCCAAAATTTGCCTCAAACCCTAGGCCTCCAAACCCTAATTCATCTAATTATTGTAATTAATCACACTTAATTGTTTTAATGCTAATCATTCAACACCAATAAGCTCACATACACCTTTAAATTCACCAAGTTCATGCATACACATCCTCAAACCCTAGTTGACTAAAATTTAGGTTTGGTCCTTCAACAATTTATTTCATTGTATTTTTCCACAATTTCTAGTGTAATTCAACTACTTAATTATGAATTTAAACATAATATTAAAAACTAACCACTAACCTCTTTTGTTGAATTTCTCCCTTTTCAAATCTTCTTTCTTTCCTCCTCTTTTTGTTGTCAAGATGCTTGTCAAAGTCCAAGAACAAGACTTACTTAAAGGAGTTAGGGAGTTTATAAAATAAAATCAAGCTTTTGAAAGCTTGAAATGGGTGTTAATGGTGGAAAGGGAAATGAGAGAAATGAGGAGAAAGAGTGACGGAATGAAGTAATCAAAAAAAAATTTTTTTCTTTTCTTTTATCTATTTTGCTTATGGAAGACCCTTAAATCCAAATTAATTAATTCAATTTATTAATTCTTTTATGACATCACCTTTGACTTTTCTAACTTCTTTCCTTTTCTTTTTTTTTTTCTATTTATTTTTCTATTAGTTCTTTAATTCTATTGTCGATTCCGAAATTTTTTTTTCTCCGATTTTATTTGTGATTAGGTCAGAGTCACTCGGGGTCAATTGACCAAATTGCCCCTCGCCGGTTCATCCCGGTTTGCAAATAATCCAATATTTCTTCTGGCTCCCTGACCTAATTATTTGACTGGCTTAACAGTTCTTTTTCATGATTTTCTCTTTTCCACTGTGTTCATAAAGGTCCTAAGGACCGCAGCATCACTTTTTACGGTTCGAAATTTGAGTTTAAAATGACTTCGCAGTCGTTCCCGAGGAGGTCACTCATCGTTGTGACTCTCGGCTCGTTTAACCTCTTATGTTCTGTTTTTCTTATTTATAGTTAACTAATTAAACATTACTAATTATTTGTGTTTATGGGTTCTCAAGTTGTCTTAAACGGGATTCTAATCTCCTTAATTACTCAGACCGATACCGGTCACCGGAACAGTGAAATATACCAGGCTATGCAACGGGGGTGTTACAAGGGTATCATCAGTTAAGGGTAAAGGATGCAGATGTGTCAAAAATTGCATTCAGAACCCGGTATGGGCATTATCAATTTCTGGTGATGCTGTTTGGGTTAACAAATGCACCAGTAGCATTTATAGACCTTATGAACTGTATCTTCCATCCATATTTAGATCGATTTGTAGTGTTCTTTATTGATGATATTCTGGTGTATTCCAAGACTAGAGAAGAACATGATGAACATTTGAGGATTATTCTGCAAACCCTGTTAGAAAAGAAGCTGTATGCTAAGCTGTCCAAGTGTGACTTCTGGATGAGTGAAATCTCCTTCCTTGGACACCTAGTATCAGCAGAGGGGATTAGAGTGGATCCCAAAAAGATAAAAGCAGTGATGGAATGGAAGCCTCCCAGAAATACAACTGAGGTCAGAAGTTTCTTGGGACTAGCTGGGTATCACAGAAGATTTGTGAAGGGGTTTTCTCTTATAGCTGCTCCAATGACCAAGTTGTTACACAAAAATGTGAAATTTGGCTGGAACGATAAGTGCCAAGCTAGTTTTGAGAGGCTAAAAGCTATGTTGACAAAAGCACCAGTGTTAACACAGCCAGTGTCAGGAAAAGACTTTATGGTCTATAGTGATGCCTCGCATAATGGGTTAGGGTGTGTATTGATGCAAGAGGGGAAAGTGGTTGCTTATGCTTCCAGGCAGTTAAAGCCACATAAACAGAACTACCCTACTCATAACCTAGAGTTAGCAGCAATTATCTTTGCACTGAAGATATGGAGGCATTATTTATATGGTGAAAAATGGTACATATATACAAACCACAGAAGTATGAAATACTTGCCAACCCAGAAGGAGCTCAATCTTAAACAGAGGCGATGGATTGAGTTCCTGAAGGACAATGATTGTGTCATAGATTACCATCCTGGGAAGGCAAATGTAGTTGCTGATGCCTTGAGCAGAAAGTCCATCATAGCTTTAAGATCACTAAATGCCCATCTGTCCTTAGCTCAAGATGGAACTATTTTGGCTGAGTTACAAGTGAGGCCATACCTACTACAGCAGATACAAGAGGGGCAGAAGGCAGATGAAAAATTAATGGCTATTGTGGGTAAAATTCCAGAGGGAAAGGAAACTAATTATGAGGTGAAAGTAGATGGGTGTCTATACTACAGAGGAAGAGTGTGTGTACCAGATGATGGGGAACTGAAGACTAGTATTCTAAAACAAGCACACACTAGTGTTTATGCTATGCATCCGGGAGGCAAAAAAATGTATAATGATTTGAAGCCTCATTATTGGTGTCCTGGTATGAAGAAGGATATAGCTGACTCTGTGACTAAGTTTTTAACATGTTAGCAAGTTAAAGCAAAACATCAAGTTCCATCAAGATTGCTACAGCCTATAAGCATACCTAAATGGAATGGGACCGGGTTACTATGGATTTTGTTAGTGGTCTACCTCTCACCCAGAAGAAGCATGATGCAGTATGGGTGATAGTGGATAGATTGACAAAGTCAGCACATTTTCTGCCAGTTAGGACTAACAACTCACTGTAGAAGCTAGCAGAATTGTATATCAGTGAGATTGTTAGACTGTATGGAATCCCACTTTCCATCATATCTGATCGAGACCCAAGGTTTACATCGAGATTCTGGAAAAAGTTGCAAGAAGCCTTGGGCACACAACTCCGTTTTAGCACGGCTTTTCATCCTCAGACGGATGGACAGTCGGAACGAGTAATCCAAGTAAACCTAAAAACTAATTGAATTTTCACAATTAATAAATTGAAATGATAGTAACAATGTGAATTATGTGATAGATCCTAGAGGATATGCTGAGGAGTTGTGTCATTGAATTTGAGGGGAGTTGGGATAGATACCTCCCCCAGGCAGAATTTGCATATAACAATAGCTACCAAGCTAGCATTCAAATGGCCCCGTATGAAGCACTGTATGGGAGGAAGTGTAGAACCCCAGTATGTTGGACTGAATTGGGCGAAGATAAGCTGGTGGGACCAGACCTAGTGAAACAGACTGAAGAGAAAGTGAAAATAATCAAAGCAAATTTGAAGGTTGCCTCAGATAGACAGAAATCTTATGCCGACTTGAAGAGAAAAGAGATAGAGTATGCAGTTGGCGACAAAGTGCTTCTCAAAGTCTCACTGTGGAAGAAAGTACTGAGGTTTGGAAGAAAGGGTAAGTTAAGCCCTAGGTTCATTGGCCCATATGAAATCATTGAACGTGTGGGTCCAGTGGCCTACAGGCTAGCTTTACCACCAGAGTTGGACAAGATCCACAATGTGTTCCATGTGTCTATGCTAAAAAGATACCGCTAAGATCCTTTACATGTCATCTCCATGGATGTAACATCCTCACTTTACCTAGTCCGTACAGTCTACTGTTTCAGTGATCAATGTCGGTCCGGGCAGCTAGAATGTTTGAAATTATAATTAGACTAAAGTGGGGAGTTATAAAGAAACTAAATAATGCTCATAAAAATCAAGGAAAATTTATATGAATGAAATACACTAAGGTTAAACGAGCCGAAACCCCAGTGATGAGTAACCCGAAGGGGAAGTGACGATGAAGGCCATTAACAACCCTAGACCCGGGGAAAAATTTATAAACTAATTTTTGGGGCTCCAGAGAAGGGTCATTGAGGTTCCTACGGCATTAGAATGCCAATAAAATGCTTAAAAAAAATTTTCTATTGGTACACACAATTTTGGCTCGTTAAGCCAAACGGAAGGCATTTTGGTCATTTTGTCTTCAGAGATGATTTTTGACCAACTTGTCCATTTATGTAAGTGAATTATATGACATAAAATATGAACAAATATTGATGAAAAATTATTTAAAAATGAATAGGAAAAGAAAGAAAAGAAAATGGAAGTAAATTAGCTTTATTACATAAGCATTATGTAAGCATGAGATAATAAATATGCTTTGGTCAATCAAAAATCACTAAATACATTAAAAATACATTAAAATGAGAAATAAGAAGTCAAAATTTCAAAAAGCCATTTGCCCTTATCTCCTTCTCCAAGCTGAACCACCTTCCTTGCCTTGTCCACCATTTTCAAGCTAACCAAAGCTTGATTTTCTTGGTTCTCACCCATTAAAACCTAAGTTTCCCAATACAAAAACTTATTCTTTCATCTTGGTGAATCTTTTGGGAGCAAAAAGAAGTGAAAAAGAAGAACCCTAGCAAGTTTGAATTTCACTCCATTAGAGGTTAGTTGTCACACCCTACCCCTCCGTAAGGTATAACATGATCCCGTAGTATACCTAATGAATTACCAACTTCGTCTACTGCTAACCCATTGAATACACTACAAGGGATTTTAAACCTTTTCTTACTTCTTTTTACAGTGGTGAGCACTATTTACAGGTGTTAAAAAATTTTTTGACTGAAGGGAAACCAGACAACACATTTGAAGAATTAATAATTTTTGTAAAAATTTTGGCAGAGTGCCATCTGTATTTTGAATAAAATAGTTCTTCTAAAATCTGTAAAAAAGCACTTCAATTATTTTGTTCAATCCCCAAACTCCAATATTCAATCAACACAATAAGTTTCTCAACAATTGTCAACTCAAATCCACAATGATTTTCCAGTGTTTTCAAAAGCTAAGATAAAAGAAACATATCACAAATTTTACAAGCCAAAATAATTTACAATTTATTTTACAACTTCAATGTACAATTTTAATTTATAACTGCTCAAAACCAAGAACACTATATACATACAGTGAACATACATTACAATACAAAATGCAAAATATGGTATACTCAATATACCCGATGAACTCTCAGTGTAGTACTAGCAGCCTAGTCTACTGCCCTGTCAGTCTGTCTACTTGCGACAGCTATGAAAAGCTATCATTGAGCCATTGTATCAGTGGTGCATAACATTAACCAAATACAACGTTAAATCATAATTCATAAGTCATATAAATAGTGGATACTTAAAACCATAATTAAATTCAAAGACAGTGAATATCGTAAAGAATTTAAATTCCATTTCACAATATCATAATAAATATCAATAAATCATACACACACAGAGCTTAATCATGTTGCCAAAGTTCGATTCATCCCAAAAGCCGATGGTTAGTGAGGAATTCAATTCATCCCAAAAGCCGATGGCTAGTGAGGAATAACATAGCTAGCTAGCAAATAATATGAGTACTCATTTTATTCGTCCTCAACAGGCACACACCTCAACACTTCAGCTAGAGAGGGAATTCAATTCATCCCACTAGACAAGCTAGTGAGGAATTCAATAGGGAATTCAATTCATCCCACTAGACAAGCTAGTGAGGAATTCAATCAATATACATGATAGCTGTGGTTTCAAACCATTTACAATGCTTTTCAATCAATAAGTATCCATCAAATATCATTCAAATAATTTTTTACAATTTAAAACAATAATATATAAATAGTCATAATTTATTTCAATTGAAAAATTCAAAAGAAACAACTGTTGTGCACAAACCTCTGATAACTGTCTCTTGGCCCTGACTCAGTGTTTCCTTCCCCTTCCTTGAGTTTTTGCTAACTGAAACACTCAATTTGAAGTGTTTCAGTACTCATTTAAACTGTCTCTAAGAATAAAGCTTAATAATTAACTTATTGAATTCTATTATTTCCTTAGTCAGCTTAAGATGTTGACCCTCGATGCACTCTAGGTGAATTAGGTTTTAATGTTACCAATATGTCACATTTATAGCCTTTTAGTATTGGTACATGTTACCAAATTCATTTTCAAGTATGTTGCATTTTATTGCAATTTGTCGGATTTTGGTATACTAATTTGACCTAGCCGGATGACCTCAAAACTACAAACTTGTAGGTCTATGTCTTATTGCACGCAGGGCAAAATTTCAGGTCATTCTGAGTTGTGCAGACCAAAGTATGGTGAATCTACCAATGCTGGACAGAATGTACCAAAATGGTAGGTTTAGGTCATTTTTAGGTCACTTTTGGTTCGGCTAGTTTTTTGACCTGAATTTGTGCAAGCTATTTGGCTTAGTTCTGGCCATTTCTGGGCTTTGGTGTCTTCATAAGAATTGTAGATATATGATAAACTATTCATGGTAAAAATTTCAGGTCAATTAGACCTGTTTTGAGTGAGTTATGGCCAAAATACCAACTGCTGCCCAAATAGTCAATTTTCAGGCTTTCAAAGCACTAATCCGGATTTGGTTATTTTTCAAGTCACCTTCTAAGTAGAATTTTGGTAAGCTTCCTTCATTAAAGTTGGCACATTTTGTGCATAGTTTCACCTAAAATTGGTCTCATACCAATTGGAGCCACACACTTAAGGTTCTAAGCCAAAACATACACTGCCCTATTGTACATTATTCACCCTTTACCAATTACACATCCTATGCTTACCAAGTTAACTCTTCCATGTCATTTCTATTTTGTACCTTACCATTAACACATTTCACAACACATTTTTGGTCCTTTTGGCAGCTTATAACCATTCTCAATATGCACACTATAACCCAGAATTTTCCAAGTCCAATTACAACAATTAAACACATGAATGCACCTCATTTACATGTCCAAATTTAAACCTTAATACACACATACATGCTGCCATCCACAACAACATAATTTAACAATATAATTCCATAAACCAAACCATGAAACAACACATTTTGATCTTCTTCATAAGGCTACCACAAGTTTACACATATCCATCAATTGCTATTTTCACTTTTTAAGCTTCCAAATCATACCTTACACATGGAATTCAAGTACAATACAATCAAACATTTAAATCATCATCCAAACCACTCTTTATATGCAAGTATAAACTGTTCTTATTGAAG
The DNA here is from genome assembly GCF_030052815.1 of Hevea brasiliensis. NCBI lineage: Eukaryota > Viridiplantae > Streptophyta > Magnoliopsida > Malpighiales > Euphorbiaceae > Hevea > Hevea brasiliensis. Next base: position 55,469,651 of record NC_079499.1, read on the forward strand.
TTCCATGGCTGCCAAAATGTACCTCTCCATTAACTCATCAAACTTCAAAAATCCTTCCACAAATCAACTACCCACAACACCCATTCAAAGTTTAATGAAACAATAATTAAAAATACATACTTACCACTTTTGAAATTCTTCAAAATCTCACCAAAACTTAATTTTCTTGCTGCCTATCTACTGCCCAAGTTGTGTAGAACAACTTTAGTGAAGAAATCAAGTGGAAAAGGGGCTTACTTCATACTTGCATGGAGCTTGGAAAAGATTCAGCCATGGAGGTTTTTCTTCCTCTTGGTTTCGGCTGGTTTTGGCAAGGTGAGGAAGATGAAGTTATTTCTGCCACAATATGTTTAGTATTCCACTTAAGTGGAGTTAGTGGAGCACCATTACACATTTTAATGTTTATTTATTCTAAAGTTTTCAAATTCCCACATTTTACTCCTATCTTTTACTATTTAAATTATGTACCACCAATTTAATTTTTCATGACATTTTCCAAGTGTAATATCATTTATTTTTAATAGAAATTTAGGTCAAAAGACAACTCAGGGTGTCAAATGACCATAATGCCCATGTTTGGGTTGCATTCCCGATTTTTCGGTAACACCGAGCTTTGTCGTTTTCTCAATTTCTCATTTTTCTTTGTACTAATTAATTATTTTTTTTTTTTGATATTTCTAATGATATTTATGCTTCGATAGATGTTTATTTAAGTCTTAAAAATACTTTCCAGGGTTCCTCGCAGTCCAGGGCTAGTCAACGGTCCATGCCGCAACTTCCCGGTGCGGTCACCCATTGCTAGGGTTCTCAGCTCGTTTAACTTGGTTACATTTCATTGCTATTATTTTTCCTTTGTTTTTCTTGTATTTTCTTTTCTTGTATTTCATTATTTTATGTCTCCTTACTCATATCTAAGTGTAGTTCTAGGCATCTTTGATATCCGGACAACACTGATCACAGGAACAGTAGAACTCACGACCGAACATAGGGGTGTTACAATTCTGCCCCCCTTAAAATAAATTTCGTCTTGAAATTTTACCTGGCATCAGGCTCTGAACAACTGTGCGTGTTGTCTCCTCATATCCTCTTCACGTTCCCAAGTAGCTTCCTGGCCTGAATGATGGTTCCACAGCACTTTAACCAGGTCTATCTGTTTATTCCTCAGCTGCTTCACCTCATAAGCCAGAATTTCTATGGGTTCTTTCTCATATGAGAGGTTTGGATTTACCTCAATCTCTTCAACTGATAGTACATGAGATGGGTTAGATCTATACCTCCTTAACATGGATACATGGAAGACACTGTGTATCCTTTCTAGCTTTGGAGGTAATGCCAACCGATATGCCAAAGGACCCACTCTTTCCAGAACCTCATATGGTCCAATGAAACGAGCACTCAGTTTCCCCTTTCTGCCAAATCTCATAATCCTCTTCCAAGGAGAAACTTTGAGGAATACCTTATCACCCACTACATATTCAATATCTCTTCTCTTCAGATCAACAGAGGACTTTTGATGGTCTAATGTAGCCTTGAGTCTATTTCTGATCAATTTGATCTTTTCCTTTGTCTGCTAAACAATTTCTGGCCCAATCATCTTTCTTTCACCTATTTCATCCCAACATAGGGGAATTCTGCACTTTCTGCAATACAAAGCTTCATATGGAGGCATCCCAATATTTGATTGGTAGCTGTTGTTATAAGCAAACTCAATCAAAGGCAAGTGTGTATCCCAACTACCTTCAAACTCAATCACACAAGCCTGTAGTATATCCTCCAATATCTGAATTACCCTTTTAGACTGGCCATCTGTCTGTGGGTGGAATGTTGTGCTGAAGTTCAATCTAGTTCCTAGGGCTCTCTGAAGACTACCCCAGAATCTAGAAGTGAACCTAGGATCTCTGTCAGATACAATCGATACTGGCACTCCATGTAATTTTACAATTTCATATATGTACAATCTGGCCAATCTTTCCAGGCTATAGTCCATCAGAACTGGCAAAAAGTGAGCAGACTTGGTCAGTCTGTCAACTATAACCCATACTGCATCATGACTATTCTGTGTCCTTGGAAGTCCCATCATAAAATCCATGGTTATCTGTTCCCATTTCCACTTTGGTACTGGCAATGGATGTAACAAACTAGCTGGAACTTGATGTTCTACCTTTACTTGCTGATAAGTTAGGCATTTGGAAACAAAGTCTGCTATATCCCTCTTCATACCCATCCACCAGTAATGCTCTTTCAGTCCTCTGTACATTTGAGTTCTACCAGGGTGCATAGCAAAAGGAGACTTATGTGCTTCCTTCATAATGATCTGTCTCAATTCCACATCATTAGGAACACACATTCTACCCTGATGTAGTAGTAAACCATCATCTCTCGCAGAGAATTCAGGTTTCTTGCCCTGCTGGACTTCTTTCAGTAGCTTTTGATATTTATCATCACTCTGAGCAGCCATTCTGATCTGATCAATCAACACTGGCTGTACATGCCATGCAACTACTATCTGTCCCTCATCATCAATCTCTAAACTGGCATGTTGTGCTTTCAACTCATGTACCATGGACAAAGGAGAAACTCTAAGACTTGCCATAGTCTTGTTACTTAAGGCGTCAGCCACCACATTTGCTTTCCCTGGCTGATAGTCTATTAAACAATCATAGTCTTTAATCAGTTCTAACCATCTCCTCTGCCTCAAGTTCAATTCCTTCTAGGTGCCCAAGTACTTTAAGCTCTTGTGATCAGTGTAAATGTAACATTTCTCCCCATGCAAATAGTGTCTCCAGATCTTCAGAGCAAAAACAATAGCTGCTAGCTCCAAAACATGTGTTGGGTAGTTCCTCACATGCGGTTTCAGCTGGCGTGATGCATAAGCAATGACATTCCGATCTTGCATCAGTACATAGCCTAACCCATTGTGAGAAGCATCACTATAAACTGTGTATTCTTTACCCGGGGTAGGTAAAATAAGGACTAGAGCTTCAGTCAAACACCTTTTCAACTCATCAAAACTCTACTGGCATTTATCAGTCCACTGAAATTTTACATCTTTCCGAAGTAGCTTGGTCAGTAGAGAAGCTAACATAGAAAACCCTTTCACAAACCGGGGGTAATATCCAGCTAAACCCAGAAAACTGCAAATTTTTGTAATATTCCTGGGCGGCTTCCAATTAAGGATAGCTTCTACCTTGCTGGAATCTACCTTGATCCCTTCAGCTGACACAACATGTCCTAATAAGGAGATTTCTTTCAGCCAAAATTCACATTTCGACAATTTGGCGTATAGCTGTTTCTCCCTTAGAGTCTGCAGTACAATCCGCAGATGTCTGTCATGCTCCTCTGCATTCCTCAAATATATCAAAATGTCATCAATAAACACCACCACAAATTGGTCGAGATATGGTCTGAAGATAGTGTTCATCAGATCCATAAAAGCAGCTGGAGCATTAGTTAACCCGAATGGCATTACCAGAAACTCATAGTGGCCATACCGAGTTCTGAAAGCAGTTTTTGGAATACTCTGCTCTTGCACTTTCAACTGATAATAACCAGATCGCAAATCAATTTTGGAGAATACAGCTGTACCCTTCAACTGATCAAATAGATAATCAATGCGACGCAATGGATATCTGTTCTTTATCGTCACCTTATTCAACTGCTGGTAGTCAATACATAAGCGAAGAGTGTCATCTTTCTTCTTAAAAAACAATACTGGGGCTCCCCAAGGTGACACACTAAGGCGGATGAAGCCCTTTTTAAGTAGTTCTTGCAATTGTGCCTTCAACTCCTTCAACTCTGCTAGTGCCATTATATATGGTGTTATGGAGATTGGATCCACACCAGGCACAACATTAATTTCAAACTGCACTTCTCTTTCCGGTGGTAATCCTGACAATTCATCAGGAAACACATCTGGAAAGTCATATACTGTAGGGATGTCCCTTAATGCTGGACTCCCCACTTGAGTGTCTACCATATGTGCCAAGTATGCTTCACACCCCTTTCTGATCATTTTTCTGGCTAGTGCAGCCGAAATGACGTTTGATGGCAATAGTTGCCTCTCCCCATTTATTACCATATCATTATACTGAGAGAGACCAAAAGTGACTGTCTTCAGTCTGCAGTCGATCATGGCGTGATGCCTGGCTAACCAATCCATGCCCAAGATGATATCATAATCTCTGAAGGGCATTTCAATGATTTTAGATAGAAAAGTGTGTCCTTGGATCACCAAAGGACAATCCCTATACATTTTATTAACCCTGTCCTCTTGTCCTAGCGGACTTGTTACTAGCACCTCAAAGTCCATTTTTGTACATGGAACAGCAATGCAATCAATGATTGTAACACTCACATAAGAATGGGTAGAACCTGGATCAAATAACACAAACACATCTTGATTAAAAGTTGAGAAGGTACCAGCCACAACATCAGATGTCTCGGCCTCTTCTCTTTGTCTCATTGCATAGACTCTGACTGAAGCACTGCCTTGCTCTGATTGATTCACTATGCCTTTGCTGCCTACTGGGTTACCTCTGCCCCTGCCTCTACCTCTGCTAGGTGGTTGTGAACCTCTGGTGACAGGGCTCTGAACTGACCCTTCAGCAGTAGTAGGAGGTGGTCCAACTCTGCGAGTACTGGTGCAGTCCTTGGCAAAGTGCCCTGTGCCTCCACAGTTATAACAGCCTCCAATAGCCTTGTAGCATACCCCACCATGATTTTTTCCAGAATTTTCACATTGGTGGGGAGGGTAGGAACTTTTGGTACTCTGCTGACCAGATAAAGGAGGTTTCTGTCCTGAATATCTTCCCCTACCAGACTTTTTACCACCTCTACTGTGTCCCCCATGGTTCTTCCTCTTTTCAGTAGGACCACTGGAACTCTATTCTACTGACTTTCCCTCTTTTTCTGTCTTCTCTGATTTCTTTTTCTCTGGGGCTGCTTCTAACTCAATTCTTTCTAATTCTAGTGCTTGAGAAATAAGCTCAGAGAAGTTAGTATGTTTGAATCCGACCACTTGTAATCTGATATTGGGCTTCAAGCTGGTTTTAAACCTCTTGCATCTCTCCCTACTGGTAAAAAGTAGACTTAATGCATAATGGCTCAGGCGGGAAAATTTCCTTTTATATTCAGCCACCGATCTACTCCCCTATTTCAGACTTAGGAACTCTTGTAGCTTCTGGTCCACATAAGCATCAGGGACATATTTTTGTCTGAACTCCCATAAAAAGTCATTCCATGTTAGCACTAAAGGTTCTACCAGACTATGGGGAATGGTTTTCCACCAGTCATATGCATCCCTCTATAGCAGAGACACTAAATATTCAAACCTGAGCTCCTCTGTACAATGTAGCTTCTAGGCCATTCTCTCTAACCATTGTTCTACCTCTAGAGGATCTACTGTGCCCTTGAACTCAGTAGCCCCATATTTCATCAGTTTGTCATACTGCCTAGCTGAAGACTGTGGTTGTACCACTGGTGTCTGTAGTGGGACTTGAGTAGGCACATTACCAACAATCTGTTGAAACATTGCAGCCATCTGCTGAGCGAACTGAGCAGGAAACTGCGGTACTGAGGGGGCTAGTGCTGCTGATCCACTGACATTTTGTAGGGCTGGGGCAACCCCTTGTACCTCAGCCTCTATAGATTGATCGACTGAACGATCACCCTCTTCCATAGTCAATGCGAGGAACTTAAACCTCCTGAACAAATAACACAAGGAGATTTACTCCCGTTAGTGCATTTTTATAATGTAAAGTACTGTATGTATCAAACAATGACGTTGAGCAATTGTACTATGAAGAAAGAATATTCAAATTACAGGTGAAAATAGAATTTAAAAACTAGCTCTGATACAACTTAAACATGTCACACCCTACCCCTCCATAAGGCATAACATGATCCCGTAGTATACCTAATGAATTACCAACTTCGTCTGCTGATAACCCATTAAATACACTACAAGGGATTTTAAACCTTTTCTTACTTCTTTTTATAGTGGTGAGCACTATTTACAGATGTTAAAAAATTTTTTGACTGAAGGGAAATCAGATAACACATTTGAAGAATTAATAATTTTTGTAAAAATTTTAGCAGAGTGCCATCTATATTTTGAATAAAACATTTCTTCTAAAACCTGTAAAAAAGCACTTCAATTATTTTGTTCAATCCCCAAACTCCAATATTCAATCAACACAATAAGTTTCTCAACAATTGTCAACTCAAATCCATAATGATTTTCTAGTGTTTTCAAAAGCTAAGATAAAAGAAACATATCATAAATTTTACAAGCTAAAATAATTTACAAATTATTTTACAACTTCAATGTACAATTTTAATTTACAACTGCTCAAAACCAAGAACACTATATACATATAGTGAACAAACATTATAATACAAAATGCAAAATATGGTATACTCATTATACCCGATGATCTCTCAGTGTTGTAACAGTCCTATTTGTATAGCTAGGTATATTTCACTGTTCCGGTGACCGAAGTCGGTCCGGACAATTAAGGGGATTAGGACCACACTTAAGACAACTAGATAAGTCATAAACACAAATAATTAGCAATTGTCAGTTAGTTAAGTATAAATAAGAAAAACATAACACAAGAAGTTAAACGAGCCGAGAGTCATAGCGATGGGTGACCTTCTAGGGAATGACTGCGAAGTTGATTTAAACTCAAATTTCAAACCGTAAAATGTGACGTTGCGGTCCTTAGGACCATTACAAACACAGTGGAAAAGAGAAAATCATGAAAAAGAATTGTTAAGCCAGTCGAATAATTAGGTCAAGGATCCGAAAGAAATATTGAATTATTTGCAAACCGGGTTGAACCGGCGAGGGGCAATTTAGTCAATTAACCCCGAGAGCTGACTCCTGACCCAACTTTCAAATAAAATCAGAGAAAAGAAAATTTTGGAATCGAGAATTAAATTAAAAAACTAATAGAAAAATAAATAAAAAAAATAGAAAAATGTGTAGGGAGATGACATCATGCATGACATCATGCATGATGCCATAAATGTTATAATTAATAAATTTAATTATATTGATTTTTGGTCTTCCATAAGATAAAGACATAAAGAAAAGAAAAGAAAAAAAAACAAAAAAAAAAGCTATCTTCTTCTTGGTTGCTGCCTCACTCTCTCCCTCACCCTCTCCCTCACTTAAACCACCATTAAAGCTCATTTTGAGCTTGAAGAACCCTAAATCCCACCCTAGAAAATTTACTTACCAACCTTAAACCTTGCTGATTTCACTTGAAAAGAGGTTTAAGCGAGAAAAGGAATGGAAAAAAAAAAAAAGAAGAGAATTGAGGAAGAGGAATTTCAAGTGAGGTAAGCAATCTAAATTGAAAATTTTAGTTTATTGGTTATGTTTGTGGTTTGAGTAACCTAGAAATTTATTTAAAATCAAAAGAAAACATTTATAGAGGACCAAAGGGAATTTCAGCCAGCCATGGATGTATGAGAATATGATGTGTTTTGAATGAATTAAATGTGTTAGGAAGCTTGAATGAGTTGGAAAATGGTGTTTGTACGTTTGGAATTAATCAAATGTAACAATTAGTGTGAATTAGGGTTTTGCATTTAGGGTTTAGAGACAAAAATGTGAGAAATTGGTAAATGATATGTTTGACCTATTTTTAGGTGAGAAATGGTCATTTGTGACCAAATGAAGTGTGTTGGAATGGTTGGAGTTGAAGGACTAAAAATGAAATTTTACAAGTCCAATTGGTATGAGACCAATTGGGAATGAAAATAGACACTAAATGACACAATTTTCATTCAAGAACCATGCCTAAAAAGTGACCAAAACCTAGTGAACAAATTGACCAAACTTGGAAAATCTTTCCCTGTACAAACTGACCAAATGACAGTATTTGTTCATTTGGCCATAACTTGAGCTAGACAGGTCTAAATGACCTGAAATTTTACCAGTGGACAGATGAGATATAGACGTAAAACTTTCATGAAGAACAAAAACCCAAATTATGCCATTAGCCAAGTCATTTGGCCACCCAAATTTGGTGACCTAAAACTGCTAGAACCAAAATTGCCCAGAAAACTGGGTTGAGTCCAATCCGGCAGCCATGGTTCAAATATCTATAACTTAAGCTAAAAAACTCTAATTGGAGTGATTCAAAAAGGGGAATAAACTTAAGACAATAGGAAACATTTTCTATGAAGAAAGTTTTGCTAAATTCTAACAGTAAAGTGACCAATGGAACAGTGCAACTTAGGACACCAAAACTTAAAATTTGCAAATTTGCCTAAAAGACTTAGAATTTGAGAAAATGACCAAAAACAACAAGTTTGGTAACCAAAATGTGATATGTGGGTGAAGTTGAAGTTCCCATACCTATTAAGCCTTAGAAAGTCAACAAATTGACTTGAATAGTATCATAAATAGTAACTCCAAAATGAAAATTTCCAAGAATGTTAGTTTAAGCATATTTGGGCTAGAATTAAGTACTTATGAATTAATTATTGGATTTACTGTGAAATAAGATACTGAAACACTATAAATGTTGTGTTTCAGCTGAAAAAGACTTGGAAGGTATAAGAGACTGAGTCAAGGCCTAGAGGCGACTCACGCCAGGTTTGTGCACAAAAATTTTAAATTATAGTTTTCATAATGGAAATTGATTTGTTATACATTGTGAATATTTTTGTTCATTATGAATTTCGTGAATGTTGTGTCGCCTATTTTACAATGGAAATTTGTAATGAAAATTAATTATTAATTGTATGAAATATTTGAACAATATGGTTTTGAATTTAATTATGGCTTTGAAAATCTTATTTGAAAAATAGTGTGTTGCCTACTTTGTAAATAAAAAGTTAGAATGAAATATGATTTGTAAATTGTATAAAATATTTGAATAACTTGATTTAAATTATTTTTAATTCACACTTGGCATGGCAATACTAATATGTTCCTCCTCCACTTGTAGGGTGAGTATGATATTTGATCAGTTTCCTCCCTCTCTAGCTTCCCAGTCTGAGGGGTGAGTGTGGATGAGTACTCATTAGCTAGCTAGCCACCTCCCTCATTGATTTAGATTAGTGGGGGTGTTTGCCTTGTCGTGATGTACACACAGCATATTCGAAAATTTTGTGTCATAGCCTAAGTTGTGTTATTGTTTTGCAACACTATATTTATTAAATTGTTTGATCAAGTTGTGCTCTATATTAAGCTTTGAAAATTATGATTTGTTATAAATGTGAATTGAGAAAAAAAAATTTGTGAAATGCGATTATGAGATTTTTGAATGAGAATTTATTAATAAATGTTTTATATTATGTATTTTATGCTTTATTGTGCACCACTGAGTATTTATATACTCAGCGATAGCTTTAACTTGCTGTCGCAGATAGGGAAAAGGAATAGCAGCAGAGCGAGCTGCTACAGTTAGAGAGGAGCACAATTGAAGAATTTTTGTACGGGTATTTGTCTATACCCTGGTAGTTTAGTTTGATGTAAATATGATAGTATGCATATGTATCTCTGTAATTTGAGCAGTTGTACAGATAATATTATTTTTGAGATTTTGCATCTGTAAATTAGTTTATGATTGTAAATTAATGATTTAAAATGCAAAATGCATGATTTATGAAATGTTTTGAGATATTGATTCTTGATTTGAAATTTGGATTTTGAGTTGAAGTGTTGCCATTGTTGTTGATTTGAAGTTTGGTGGTTGCAAATGAAGTTGTGATTGATAAATATATTGGGAATGTTTTTATTTTCAGGTTTTGAAGAACTGTTTTCTTAAAATATAGACGGCACTCTGCCGAAATTTTTGTAAAAATTGCAGATATTTTAAATATCCCAAAATTTTGATTTATGTTTGGACTCTAAATGAAGGTTTTTAACATTCAAAAAAAAATTTTACCCACCAATTCCAAAATGAACAAAAATTATTTTAAAATCCCTTGTAGTATATTTAATGGGTTACCGGTAGGTGAAGTACATTAATTCATTAGGTGTACTACGGGAGCATGTTACATCTTACGAGGAGTAGGGTGTGACAAGTGTAGTATTAGCAGTCTATTCTGCTTCCCTATCAATCTATCTACCTGCGATAGCAATGAAAAGCTATCGCTGAGCCATTGTCTCAGTGGTGCACAACATTAACCAAATACAACTTTAAATCACAATTCATAAGTCATAAAAACAGTGGATACTTAAAACCATAATTAAATCCAAAGGCAGTGAATGTCATAAAGAATTTAAACTCCATTTCACAATATCACAATAAATATCAATAAATCATACACACACAAAGCTTAATCATGTTGCCAAAGTTCGATTCATCCCAAAAGCCGATGGCTAGTGAGGAATTCAATTCATCCCAAAAGCCGATGGCTAGTGAGGAATTCAATTCATCCCAAAAGCCGATGGCTAGTGAGGAATAATATAGCTAGCTAGCAATAATATGAGTACTCATTCTATTCGTCCTCAATAGGCACACACCTCAACACTTCAGCCAGAGAGGGAATTCAATTCATCCCACTAGACAAGCTAGTGTGGAATTCAATCAATATACATGATAGCTGAGATTTCAAACCATTTACAATGCTTTTCAATCAATAAGTATCCATCAAATATCATTCAAACAATTTTTCACAATTTAAAACAATAATATACAAATAGTCATAATTTATTTCAATTGAAAAATTCAAAAGAAATAACTGTTGTTCACAAACCTCTGATAACTGTCTCTTGGCCCTGACTTAGTGTTTCCTTCCCCTTTCCTGAGTCTTTGCTAACTGAAACACACAATTTGAAGTGTTTCAGTACTCATTTAAACTATCTCTAAGAATAAAGCTTAATAATTAACTTATTGAATTCTATTATTTCCTTAGTCAACCTAAGATATTGAACCTCGATGTACTCTAGGTGAATTAGGTTTTAATGTTACCAATATGTGTAACACCCTGAAACTCCGAGTTATGAATAGTAACATTTTTGGTCCGTGACTAGTACTATTTAAAGACACCTTGAGGACCAAAAATAAATAGAAAATTAATTGAGATAGACACTATAAAAATTCAAGTGACCTAAAAATATAAGGATTCACCGGGTATATTAAAAAAGAGGGATTATGACCTGATAAGGGGCATTTTGGTCAATTCACTTCAAGAGTTGACTTTTGACCAAAATGTAAATTAAATTAAATAAAAATAAAATATTGAATTATGAAGAAATATTGAGGAAAAATTAGAGTAAAAGTGAAAAGAAAATAAAAGAGGCAAAAATCTAGAATCTAAATTCCATTTTTTGATCTAATTAAAATTTAAGGGACTAATGGGCTTTGGACAACTCATTAAATGAATTAAAAAGGAATAAATAAGTATAAAAGAATACAAAACCCTCCATTTCTTTCCCATTTAGTTACCACCCACTCTCTTTCCTTCTCTCTTTCTTTCTTTCTTCTTCTTCCTTCTTTCTCCATTGACACCCATTCTCAAAACTCAATTCCTTGCTTTTCCTCTATGGGTTTTGCATCTAATTGGTAGAGAGCATCAAATTAATATTTGATTTAAAGATTAAAAGTAAGGGGAAATAAGAGATTAGAAGAAAATTGAAGACATGGGGAGTTGAAAGGAAGTCATCAAGAGGTAAGTTCTTTAATGCTCATTTTATTATACAAACCTTAAATTAAGTTAGATTATGATGAAATTTCATAAGAAAATGAAAGGAAACATGCATGGAACCTAAACTAGGGTTTTGGCCAAATTGGAGAAAAATTAGAGTTTGATATATTTCAATGAAAATGATGATGAAATCAAGCTTAGTTGAAGTAGTATGCATGATTGGAAGTAGTAAGATTTCATGGGATTGCATAAATTGAATTATGGAAGATTAGGGTTCATGGGGAAATTAGGTTTTGGTGCTAGAGAGTAAAATTGGTGTGTGTAGTGTTAAATTATGGTCATTGGAGGTTTATTTAGTTTGAATTGATATTAGGTTGATGAATGGAGGTAATGAAATTGTAGGATTAGGGAAATTGCAAACTTTGGTGTTTGAAAATTATAGGTTTTGTGCTAGGTAGTGCCATTGATGTGTTAATGCTAAATTATAGTCATTTTGGGTAAATTAAATATGAATTGAGGTTGGTTAGTGGAAGTAATTGAACAAATGAAAAATTAAACTTAGGGCAGAATTTTGCACACTGAATTCAGTGTCTTTAACAGCCCATAAATTGAGCTACACAACTCCAATTGGTGTGAAACCAATTAGAAATGAAACTTAAGACATAGGGCTAGAATTTTCATGAGGAGACCTACCCACCCCAGAAACTGCCCAGAAATTGCCTAAACCTTGGCTTGAACTTAGATACACAATTCTGGAACCTGTAGAATTTGACTATATGAATAGTAAACTTTGCATGGCCATAACTCTCTCTAGAAAACTCAAATTTAGACGATTCTTAAATTGATAGAAACCTAAGACATAGTAGAACATTTCGTATGAAGGACATTAGACCAAATTATGGACTTAACTTGATCAAATTGCTGAACGAATTTGGATCGATAAATCTGCCAGAACTAAATCTGTAGCATAAACAGTGACGTAAACAGTAATCGTATTTTGGGCATAACTTGAGCTACACAGCTCTGAATTAGGTGATTCAAAAAGAAAAATAAAGTTAAGACCTAGATGAACAATTTTCATGCAGAACACCTTATCAAATTATGATCGAAACTAGGTAAAAATTGGGTTCAAAGATTGGGGCACCAAGTTGTCCAAAATAAAAAAATTTTCTAAAATTTACAAAGCTAACTTGGGATGCATTAGACATGCATGTAATGAGTTTTTGGCAGCAATTGAGATTGCTATTGAGTTATTTTATTTGTGTATTTTTAGTAGAAAAAGAAGTTGGAACGGACAAGGAATAGTGAGTAAAAAGAAAGGAGAACATTGAAGGTTTGTGCACAACTAACATTTTCTTCATTTTTAAACTTGTAAATTGCTTGGAATTTGTTAAATTGAATGGGTTTGCTTTGAACAAGTTTACTTTGATTGAAAATGGTTTTTCTCTTGCATTTAAGAAATTTGGGTTTTGCCAATATGGATATTATGATGAATTTAAATGTGTTTATTGGTTTATAAATGTGATTGTTGAGTGGGAAATTTTTGGAAACTGTTTTGAAACCACAATTAGCATGACAGTCCCTTTTGAAACTCCCCAGTCCTAACGGCTACTTGGGGTTGATAATTGATATTGATTATGTCTCCCATTAATAATAGTTAGTGGGGTAAGACTACATGAGTACTCATTAGCTAGCTAGCTCTTCCCTCATTAATAACGGTTAGTGAGGTTGAGATTGCTTTATCGTGGTATACAACACGGCACTGATCGTGAAATTTTGTGTTATGGCCTAAACTGTGTGTTGATATTAGCAACACTAATGCTTTGTGAATTGTGATTTATGAAGTGTGATTTCTCATTTGCAATGTTATTCTAATAAATGGCTCTTATGGACTTAGAACTATTATGAAGTTTTCATGCTTAAGAAAAATGTGATTTATTATGCTTTGACAAATTGTGTTTTACCTTAAGTTTTAAAGTTATTAGTTGTGCACCATTGAGTGATGTACTCAGCGATAGCTTCTTTATGCTGTCGCAGGTAAGGGAAAGGAGAAGGTTGTCGAGTAAGAGACTTGGAAGCAGCATTTTAGTATTGTTTGTGGGTATATATTATAAGTATACCCCTGTAATTTCCTTTTGATGTATTTTGTACCTATATATATGGATGTACGGACATTGAGCAGTTTGTATTTAAAGCATTGCATTGCTATCACATTTTAAGTTTGTAACTATTTTCTTTTTTACTTTGAGACTTATGAAAATGTAACTTTTGCAATATTTAGTCTATCATTATTTCCAATGAATGTTTACATGTAATTTTAACTATTCTCATGCAGTTTTCCGCAAAAGAATTGATAAGATAAAAAGCTATGATTTGTTTTAAAATTCTTTGTAGCATAACTAATGGGTTATCGGTAGGTGGAGTTCGATAATTCCTTAGGTATGCTACGGGAACATGTCATGCCTTACCAGGGATAAGGTGTGACATGTTAAGTGGTATCAGAGCTTTGGTTTTTATACAAGTTTTTAAATTGCATGTTTGAAAAATTTTAATAAGTACAATTGCTCAACTGTCATTAATTGATATATATAATGCATTACATCATAAATATGAACTAATGGAGGGGAATCTCCTTGTGTTGGTTGTTCAGGGAGTAGAATTCCTTGTGATTCAATATGGAAGAGGGGGATCACACAGTAGAGCAATCAGTAGCAGCTGAGGTACAAAGGGAAGCCCCAGCTCCTCAGAATGCTAATGGATCGGCTGCACCCATCCCACCCATGCAGCTTCCTGCTCAGTTTGCTCAGCAGATGGCTGCACTATTTCAGCAAATGGCTGGCAATATACCAGTCCAAGCTCCTATGCAAGCACCTCCAGTGCAACCACCATCCCCAACCAGACAATATGAGAAGTTAATGAAGTATGGGGCAACAGAGTTCAAGGGTACAGTGGACCCATTGGAAGCTGAGCAATGGTTAGAATGGATGGAGAGGGTCTTCAAGAAATTGCACTTTACAGATGAGTTGAAGTTTGAATATTCAATTTCCTTGCTGCATGGAGATGCATATGAGTGGTGGAAGACCATTCCCCACAGTTTGGCTGAGCCACCAATACTGACATGGGATGACTTTCTAAGGGAGTTTAGACAGAAGTATGTTTCTAATACCTATGTGGATATGAAGCTATAGGAGTTTCTCCATTTGAAGCAAGGGAAAAAGACTGTAGTCGAGTATGAGAGAGACATTTTTCGCCTTAGCTACTATGCTAGAAGCCTAGTAGAGATAGATGCAAACGGTTTGAGGCCGATTTGAGGCCTAGTTTGAGATTGCAAGTGGTTGGGTTTCGACATGACAACTTCTCTGGGTTGATATCATAGGCCCTTGAATTGGAAAGGATAGAACTGGAAGGGGCATCTGAGAAGGTAACCACTGAAAAAGAGAAGAGCAGTAAGCCTATAGGTCAGAGTCCAAGTAACAATTTGGGTAAGAGGAAGAGCTTTGGGGGACCAAGTAACAGAGGATCTAGTAGAGGAAGATTCTCAGGGCAGAGGCTACCTAGATCCGGACAGCAGACATCTAGGGGTTCCTTTCCTACCCGTACTTGTGAGACCTGTGGCAGGACTCATGGAGGAGTATGTTATAAGGCCATAAGAACATGTTACAACTGTGGTGGAAATGGGCATTTTGCTAGAGATTGAACTAGTGCCCGCAGATCTGGGCTGCCTACTACCATTAAGGGATCTGTTCAAGGTTCTGCTTCCAGAGGACAACAAACAACTAGTAGAGGCAGAGGCAGGGGTAGAGGTAACACTTCTGGCAACCAGGGCATAGTGAGCCAACCAGAGCAGAGTGGTGCACCAGTCAGGGTGTACACCATGCGCTAGAGGGATGAAGCTGAGACATCAGATGTTGTAGCTGGTACTTTCTCCATTTTTGATAGAGATGTATATGTACTGTTTGACTCTGGTTCTACACATTCTTATGCTAGTGCCAGTATTGCATGCTCTGCTGCTATTCCTTGTGTGAAATTGGATTATGATGTGCTAGTGACTAGTCCTTTAGGACAAGAGATTAGGGTGACCAAATTGTATAAGGATTGTCCTTTGGTGATCCAAGGACATACATTCCTATCAGACTTAATTGACATGCCCTTCTGAGATTATGATATCATCTTGGGCATGGATTGGTTAGCCAGGCATCACGCCATGATCGACTGTAGACTAAAGATAGTCACTTTTGGTCTTCCCGAGTATGTAAACGTAGTGATACACGGGGAGAGGCAGTTATTACCATCCAACATCATTTCAGCTGCACTTGCTAGAAAGATGATTAGAAAGGGATGTGAAGCTTATCTAGCTCATGTGATAGACACCCAGGTGGGGAGTCTAGATCTTAAAGATATTCCTACAGTATGGGATTTTCCTGATATCTTTCCAGAAGAATTATCAAGATTGCCTTTGAAAAGAGAGGTGTAGTTTGAAATTGAGACTATGCCTAGTGTGGAGCCAATCTCCATCACTCCTTATAGGATGGCACCTACTGAGTTGAAAGAGTTGAAGGTGCAATTGCAGGAATTGTTAGATAAAGGTTTCATCCGCCCTAGCGTGTCACCTTGGGGAGCACCAGTATTATTTGTGAAGAAGAAGGATGGTACTCTCTGCCTATGCATAGACTACAGACAGTTGAATAAGGTGATCATAAAGAATAGATATCCTCTGCCACGGATCGATGATTTGTTTGATCAGTTGAAGGATGCAACTGTATTCTCCAAAATTGACTTGAGATCGGGCTACTACCAGTTGAAGGTGCAGGAGCAAAGTATTCCTAAAACTGCCTTTAGGACTCGGTATAGCCACTATGAGTTCTTGGTAATGTCATTCGGGTTGACTAATGCTCCAGCTGCTTTTATGGGCATGATGAACACTATCTTCAGGCCATATTTGGACCAGTTTGTTGTGGTGTTCATTGATGATATTTTGGTGTACTCAAAGAATGCAGAGGAACACGATAAGCACTTGAGGATAGTATTGTAGACTTTAAGGGAGAAGCAGTTGTATGCCAAACTGTTGAAATGTGAGTTTTGGCTAAAGGAGATTACATTTTTGGGGCATATTGTATCTGCAGAAGGTATCCAGGTGGATCCTAGCAAAGTAGAAGCCATTCTTAATTGGAAGCCACCTAGAAATGTCACAGAAGTTTGGAGTTTCCTTGGTTTAGACGGGTATTACTGAAGGTTTATGAAGGGATTCTCCATGTTAGCATCTCCACTGACCAAGCTACTTAGGAAGGATGTAAAATTTATGTAATACCCCTATTTGTATAGCCTGGTATATTTCACTATTTCGGTGATCGGTGTCGGTCCAGACAATTAAGGGGATTAGAACCACACTTAAGACAATTAGAGAAGCCATAAATACAAATAATTAGTAATTGCCAATTAGTTAAGTGTAAATAATAAAAATGGAATATAAGAAGTGAAAGGAGCCGAGAGTCACAGCGATGGGTGACCTTCACGAGAAGGACTGCGAAGTCATTTTAAACTCAAATTTCGAACTGTAAAATGTGACGCTGCGGTCCTTAGGACCCTTATAAACATAGTGGAAAAGAGAAAATCATGAAAAAGAACTGTTAAGTCAGTCAAATAATTAGGTTAGGGAGCCGGAAGAAATATTGAATTATTTGCAAACTGGGTCGAACCGGCGAGGGGCAATTTGGTCAATTGACCCCGAGAGCTGACTCCTGACCTAATTTTCAAATAAAATCGGAGAAAAGAAAATTTTGGAATCGAGAATTAAATTAAAGAACTAATAGAAAAAAAAAAAAAGAAAAAGTGTAGGGAGATGACATCATGCATGACATCATGCATGATGCCATAAAAGTAATAATTAATATATTTAATTAATTAGATTTTTTTTTGGTCTTCCATAAGACAAATTAAATAAAAGAAAAGAAAAGAAAAGCAAAAAAAATTATTGTCTTCCTTTCTCCCATTGCCGCCTCACTCTCTCCCTTATTTCTCCATGAAAATTCCTCCATTAAAGCTTGTCTTCAAGCTTTGAAACTCTTACCAAATCCCAACTTCTTCCATAATCACTCCATAAAACCTTATTCCCCTCCCTTAAGAAAGAAATTTAATAAGAAAGAAAGAAGAAAAGAGGAGAAAAATTGAAGATTGGATATCAAAGTTGAGGTAAGCAATCTAAATTGAAAATTTTAGTTTATTGGTTATGTTTGTGGTTTGAGTAACCTGGAAATTTAATTAAAATCAAAAGAAAACATTTGTAGAGGACCAAAGGCAATTTTAGCTAGCCATGGATGTATGAGAATATGATGTGTTTTGAATGAATTAAATTTGTTGGTAAGCTTGTATGAAAGTGGTAGTAAGATTAAAATGCTTGAATGTGATTAAATGCAATGAATTAGTGTGGTTAGGGTTTGAGACCTAGGGTTTTGAGGCAAAATTTTGGAGAAATGAGTAAATGATTTCTTTGACCTATTGTGAAGTGAAAAATGGTCATTTGTGACCAAATGAGTTGTGATGGAATGGTTGGAATTAAAGTCAAATTCAGAGGGAGTGTGGTCATGCTGCTGGTAGCATGACCAAGTCAACTATGAAGGACCAAAAATGAAATTTTACAAGTCCAATTGGTATGAGACCAATTGGGGATGAAAATAGACATTAAATGACACAATTTTCTTTTAGGAAGCATGCCCAAAAGGTGACCAAAACCTAGTGAACAAATTGACCAAAGTTGAAAAATTGCAGGCTGCCCTGTACAACCTGACCAAATGAATCTGTTCATTTGATCATAACTCGAGCTAGGCAGGTCAAAATGACCTGAAAGTTTACCTGTGGTTAGATGAGATATAGATCTAAAACTTTCATGCAGAACACAAACCCAAATTATGCCATTAACCAAATCAAATTACTGAGCAAAATTGGGTCACTGAATCTACAAACTGCAGATTTGCCATTTGAATAGTAAAGTTTCAATGGCTATAACTCTCTCTAGAAAACTCCGACTTAGGTGATTCTTGAACCGATGGAAACCTAAGGTGTAGTAGAAGATTTCATATGGAGAAAGTTAGACGAAATTATGGACCTAACTTGATCAAATTGCTGAACAAAGTTGGAATTAATAATCTGCCAGAACAAAATTCTGTAGCATGAACAGTAAACGTAATTTGCTTATAACATGAGCTACAAAACTCCAATTGGAGTGATTCGAAAAGGAAAATAAACTTAAGACAATAGGGAACATTTTTTATGAAGAAAGTTTTTCCAAATTCCAACAATAAACTGACCAATGAAACAGTACAACTAGGGACACCAAAACTGAAAATTTGGCAATTTTGCCTAAAAGACCAAAGTTTTGAGAAAATGACCAAAACCAACAAATTTAGTGACCAAAATGTGGTATGTGGGTGAAGTTGGAGTTCCCATACCTATTAAGCCTTAGAAAGTCAACAATTTGACTTGAATAGTGTAGTGAATAGTAACCCGAAACACAAAATTTCAAGAACGTCGAGTTTAGCACGTTAGAGCTAGGTAAAAGTGAAGTTAAATTTATTTTTTGATTTATGCTAAGTTATGGTACTAAAACACTGTAAAATTGTGTGTTTCAGTTGAGAAGAATACCGGGACAGAACCCGAGGAGTCGAGTCATGGCCAATAGACGACTCGCTTGAGGTTTGTGCACAACATCATTATGCTTTAAAATTCATTGATTAAGTGAATGAAATATGCATTTTACCTTTGCTTTGAATTGTTGAAAGTATTGTGACCTTATTTATGATGTTTTGGATTTAAATTGTCAAAGTTACTGTGTATATTTAAAATGACAATGTTTAGCAAATTGTTAAGATAAGTTTTGAAACCACAGTGTCATGACCATATATTTGAACACCTCACTAGCACGACTAGTGGGGGTAATTAGTTTCGAATTTTGATTCCTTCTCTGGAGAAGTGTTGAGGTGTGCCAGTAGAAGAGGATGTGAATGGATATCCATATATTTGAGCTAGCTAGCCTTGTGATGTGATTTCTCTTTAGCCTCTGGCTATTGAGATTCTATTTGTTTCGAATGGCATGATCTAACTGTGGGTTTTATGAAATGTGTTTTGATACTTCGAAATGAACTTGGTTTGCATTAAAATTTCATAATTCATATTTTGTGTTTAATGCTCATGTTTAGTCAAATTTTTAAATAAATGTGATTTATATTTTGCATAAAGATTATTTTAGTATGTTGTGCACCACTGAGTCCTAGTACTCAGCGATAACTTTTATTGCTGTCGCAGATACAGAGACTAAAGGAGCAGCAGACTGAGCTGCTAAGGATTAAAGATCATTCAGCTTGAAGTTATCAGGTATAATTTATACCCTAATTGTAAATATTTCTTTTGATTTATGTATTGCATATAAAAGTATGGACATGTAAATGGGTCTTGAGCAGCTTGTACAAAGTTTGTATGAAGTTTGTAATAAAAAAATTTAGTTTGAATTTCTTTTGATGTAAATTTTCTAATAATGTATATATATATATATATATAAATTGTTTTGTCTCTAATGAAATATGAGTGAAACTATTTTATTTAATTTGAATGAAATGTATTGTTAGTATTTTGAGGATTATTGAATTTTGAACTTGAGAAATTGATTGAAATGATTATGGAGTTGTTGAAATGGACTGAGTTTGATTGTGAAATTGAAGTAGTTATTGAGAAAGCATTTTTAGAAGTGCTTTTTACAGGTATTTGAAGAACTGGTTTATCAAAATGCAAACAGAACTCTGTTAAAATTTTTATAAAATTTGCGAAAAACTAAAATGGACCAAAAATATTAACTAGTTTTAATATTAACTAAATGTTTTAAATACTTATTAGAAAATGCTCACCACTTATCAAAAATAAGAAAATTATTTTAAAATCCCTTGTAGGGTACTTCATGAGTTATCGGTAGGTGAAGTTCGGTAGTTCATTAGGTATTCTACGGGATCATGTTATGCCTTACAGAGGGTTAAGGTGTGACATGTTTTAGTGGTATCAGAGCAAATTTTTGAAGTATGTTTTAACTTGAGAATTTGTGTCTTTTCTTTGTTAAGTACAACTGCTCAATGTCCAAATTTGTTACATACAGTGGATGACATCATGAATATGAACTAACGGAGGGAATCTCCTTGTGTTACTTGTTCAGGAGATACCCTAACTTCGGACTGAAATGGAAGAAGGGGATCGCTCAGTCGAGCAATCTGTTAAAGCTGAGGCACAAGGGGAAGCCCCATCTTAACGAATGTCAGTGGATCCGTAGCACCAGTCCCGCAAATGCCGCAGTTTCCTGCACAGTTCGCACAGCAGATGGCGGCAATGTTTCAACAAATTGCTGGGGGTATGCCTACTCAAGTTCCACCCCAAACACCTGTGGCACAACCACTGCCTACAGCCAGACAGTATGTAACACCCTCCCTATACCAACTCCGTACATTCTACTGTTCCGGTGATCGGTGTCGGTCCGGACAGCTAGAACGTCCGGAAAAATATTTAAACTAAAGTCAGGAACCATAATTAACCCAAATATTAATAAGAAAAATTTAGTAAAAATTTTAGGAATAAAATACAACCAAGTTAAACGAGCCAGTGCCCTAGCGATGGGTAACCAGAGGGAAGTTGCGTTTCTCGCAACGAGGAGGCCTAGACCTGGGGAAAAATTATAAAATAATTTTTGGGACTCCAGAGAAGGGTTATTGAGGTTCCCATGGCATTAGAATGCCAAGAAAATACCTAGAAAAATTTTTCAATCGGTACAGACAATTTTCACCCGTTAAGCCAAACGGAGGGCATTTTGGTCATTTCGCCTTCAGAGGTGATTTTTGGCTGACTTGTCCAGTTGAGTAAATAATTAATATGACATAAAATATGAAGAAACATTACTAGAAATTAAATTGAAAATGAGTAGTGGAGGAAAGGAAAGAAAATGAGGAAAAAGCTTATTTATGACATCATGGTGATGTCATTAAGAAAATTTTGACCAATCACAATTAAACCATCAATTGACTAACTAATAAAAAGACTAAATGAAAACTAAATAACCAAAAATTGCAGCAGCCACCCCTCCTTCCTCATGCACCCAAAACCCTAGTCCCATAGCCACCCTCCATTAAAGCTTTTTCAAGCTTTAGATTTCCATCATTTCCACCATATTTCCCTAAACCCTTTCATTAAACCTTGACCATATCACTTGGGTAAGCTTTTGGCAGCCAAGAAGAAGAAGGAAAGTGAAGTTTTGAGCTTGAGAAAAATCTCCCTACAAGAGGTTAGTGCATGTATGTAGTTAAAACTCATTAATTCCATGATTGAGGCTTGTAATGGATGAGAAATTGTGAAATAAATGAAACAAATTCATGTGTATGTCCACCAA
Source organism: Hevea brasiliensis (assembly GCF_030052815.1). NCBI lineage: Eukaryota > Viridiplantae > Streptophyta > Magnoliopsida > Malpighiales > Euphorbiaceae > Hevea > Hevea brasiliensis. Next base: position 55,491,675 of record NC_079499.1, read on the forward strand.
AGAATTTGGCAGCCCTAATAGAGGAATGTTTTTGATTGTTTTAATAGACTTAAAGTGAGCTAGAAATGGTGTTTAAGGTGTGAATATGCATGGATGTTGAGTTAGGGTGCTAATTGAGGTTTATGGGTAAATGGCATTGGACATTAGGGTTTTAAGAAGAAAAAAATTGACTTGGCTTATTAAATTGTTAAAGAACAATCTAATGGTCAATAAGTGACCATTTGAGGTATGTTGACCACAATTTGGACTGAAAAATGGTATGGCAAAGTCAAGGTGTAAGCTGCCCTAGGACAGCAGCAAATGGACTGAAATTTCAGTCCAATTACAAAGCCATAACTTTGGCTGTGTTAGTCCAATTGGTGTTTGGCCAATTGGGCATGAAACTAGGCTTATAATGGCACATTTTTACTGAAGAAACCATGCCCAAAAGACCAAAGCAAGAGGACCAAAACTTGGCCCCAATCCGAATACCCTGCAACTGATTCTGCAGAATTGACCAAATGAACAGTAACTATTCATTTGGCCATAACTCACTATAGATATGGTCAATTGACCTGAAATTTTTACAGCAACAACTTAAGACATAGAAAAACAAATTTCATGAAGGAACCCACCCCAAATTATGGCCAGAACCTAACCTAAATGGCAGTGGCAGTCACTGTTCATGTTACTGTAGATATGGTAATTTCTGCAGAATGGAAATCCGGCCAGCTGTGGTTTTTGGACCATATCTGGAGTTACAAAACTCCAAATGGAGTGATTCAAAAAAAGAAATTCAACTAGACAAAATAAGGAACAACTTTCATGTTTTCCATTTCTTCAAATTCCCACTGTAACAGTTCCAAATGGAATAGTAAAGTTATGGTACAAAATCTGAAAAATCTGCTCCTTTTGTTTAATGCTTAGAAATAGTATTAACGCTCAATGCCAACAAGTTTTAAATACAAAATGTGGTATGTTGGGAGTGCCAAAATCAATGTACCTAATTTCTACCTAAAAGTCAACATTTTAGTTGACCATAGAGGTGAATAGTAACACCGAAGTATGGGGTGTCACACAGTATGACAAATTACTGAAGTATGGGGCTGCAGAATTTAAGGGTACAGTGGACCCTTTAGAGGCAGAACAATGGCTTGAAAGAATGGACAGAGTGTTCAAGAAGCTGCACTGCCAAGATGAACTGAAGTTTGAGTATTCTGTGTCGCTACTGCAAGGGGATGCGTATGATTGGTGGAAGACCATCTCCCACAGCTTGGCTGAACCACCAGTACTAACCTGGGATGACTTCATCAGAGAGTTAAGATAGAAATACATCCCAAATGCATATATTGATCAGAAGTTACAAGAATTTCTGAGTCTAAAACAAGGCAACAGAACAGTGGCAGAGTATGAGAGGGAGTTCTCTTGCTTAAGTCATTTTACTAGGAGTCTCCTTACCACCAGCAAGGCAAGATGCAAGAGATTTGAGACGGGTTTGAAGCCCAGCATAAGGATGCAAGTTGTGGGATTTCGACACAACAACTTCTCAGAGCTTATGTCTCAAGCACTTGAACTAGAGAGAATTGAATCAGAAGCAACCCCGGTGAAAGAAAAATCAGAAAAAAGCTGAGAAGACAAGGGGAAAAAGTCAGTAGAGCCGAGTTCTAGTGGTACCTCTAGAAAGAAAAAGAAATTTAGTGGACCCAGCAGGGGTCGAGGTGGAAGATTTGGTAGGGGCCGATTCTCTGGACAGAGATCCCCTAGGTCTGGTCAGCAGTCGAGCAAGGGTTCACATTTTGCTCGCCCCTGTGAGACTTGTGGCAAGATTCATGGGGGGGAATGTTATTGGGCCACTGGAGCCTGCTTTAACTGCGGAGGCAAGGGTCATTTAGCAAAAGACTGCACTAGTACTCTGTCTTCGAGATATGGTCCAGCTACTACTACTGCCGAGGGATCTATTCAGACTACTACTCCTAGAGCTCACAGTCTATTGGTAGAGGAAGAGGCAGAGGTAGAGGCACTGCTTCAGGCAGTCAGGGCACAGTTGGTCAGTCGGCATAAAGGAGTGCTTCAGTCAGGGTTTATTCAATGAGACAGCGAGAAGAGGCTGAGACTTCTGATGTTGTAGCCTGTACATTCTTTATCTCTGACCAAGATGTATTTGTGTTGTTTGATCAGGGTTCAACCCATTCATATGTTAGTGCTAGCATAGTCAGTTCACTTGTTGTTCCATGTGTGCAAATGAGTTTTGAAGTGCTAGTAACTAGTCCATTAGGACAAGAAGTCTGGGTCAACAGAATTTATAGGGACTGTCCTTTGGTGATCCAAGGACATGTTTTCCTGTCAGACTTGATTGAAATGCCCTTCAAAGAGTATGATATCATCTTGGGCATGGATTGGTTAGCCAGGCATCACGCCATGATTGACTATAGACTGAAGACGGTCACTTTTGGTCTCCCTTTGTACGGTAATGTGGTAATCCATGGGGAGAGGCATTTACTGTCATCAAACATCATTTCGGCTGCACTAGCCAGAAGGATGATCAGAAAGGGGTGTGAAGCATACTTGGCACATGTGATAGACACCCAAGTGGGGAGTCCAACACTAAGAGACATCCCTACTGTATGTGATTTTTCGAATGTGTTTCCTAATGAATTGCCAAGATTATCTCCAGAAAGAGAGGTGCAGTTTGAAATTGATATTATGCCTGGTGTGGACCCAATCTCCATAACACCATATAGAATGGCACCAGCAAAATTGAAAGAGTTGAAAGTGCAATTGCAAGAATTGCTTGACAAGGGCTTTATCCGCCCTAGTGTGTCACCTTGGGGAGCACCAGTGTTGTTTTTTAAGAAGAAGGATGGCACTCTCCGCTTGTGTATTGATTATCGACAATTGAATAAGGTGACAATAAAGAATAGATATCCATTGCCCCGCATTGATGACTTGTTTGATCAGTTAAGGGGTTCAGCTGTGTTCTCCAAAATTGACCTGAGATTAGGTTATTATCAGCTGAAAGTACAAGAGCAGAGTATTCCTAAAACTGCCTTCAGAACCCGCTATGGCCATTATGAGATTTTTGTTATGCCATTTGGGTTAACTAATGCTCCGGCTGCTTGTATTGATCTGATGAATACTATCTTCAGACCATACCTCGACCAGTTCGTTGTGGTATTCATAGATGATATATTGGTCTATTCGAGGAATGTAGAAGAGCATGATAGACATCTGCGGATTGTACTGCAAACTTTGAGAGAGAAACAGCTATATGCCAAATTGTCGAAGCGTGAATTTTGGCTGAAAGAGATATCTTTTTTGGGGCATGTAGTATCAGAAGAGGGCATTAAGGTAGATCCAAGTAAGATTGAAGCTGTCTTTAATTGGAGGCCACCCAGAAATGTCACAAAGATTCGCAGTTTTTTGGGTTTAGCTGGATACTACCGTCGATTTGTGAAGGGATTCTCCATGTTGGCAACTCCATTGACCAAGCTGCTTAGAAAAGATGTGAAATTTCAGTAGACGGATAAATGCCAACAGAGTTTTGATGAATTGAAGAAATGTTTGACTGAAGCTCCAGTCCTGACTTTACCTACTTCGGGTAAAGAATACATAGTTTACAGTGACGCTTCTCACAATGGGTTAGGCTGTGTATTGATGCAAGATCGAAATGTCATTGCTTATGCATCACGCCAGCTAAAACCACATTAGAGGAATTATCCAACACATGATTTGGAGCTTGCAGCTATTGTGTTTGCTCTTAAGATCTGGAGACATTATTTGTATGGGGAAAAGTGTTACATCTACACAGATCAAAAGAGTTTGAAGTATTTGGGCACCCAGAATGTAACACCCTCCCTGTAGCAACTCCGTACATTCTACTGTTCCGATGACCAGTGTTGGTCGGACAGCTAGAACGATCGGAAGAATATTTAAACTAAAGTGAGGGACCATAATTAACTCAAATATTAATAAGAAAAATTTAGTAAAAATTTTAGAAATAAAATACAACTAAGTCAAATGAGCCGGTGCCCAAGCGATGGGTAACCCAGAGAGAAGTTGCGGTTCTCGCAACTAGGAGCCCTAGACCCGGGGAAAAATTCATAAAATAATTTTTGGGACTCCAGAAAAAGGTCATTGAGGTTCCTATGGCATTAGAATTCCAAGAAAATATTTAGAAAAATTTTTCAATCGGTACAAACAATTTTGACCTGTTAAGCCAAACGGAGGGCATTTTGGTCATTTCACCTTCAGAGGCGATTTTTGGCCGACTTGTCCAGTTGAGTAAATAATTATTATGACATAAAATATGAATTAATGTTGATGAAAAATTAATTTAAAGTTAGTAGAAAAGAAAAGAAAAGAAAAATCAATATAATGCAAATTATGACATCATTATGATGTCATTTACAAGTTCCCACCAATTACATTTAAATAACCATTTAATTAACTAATAAAAGAGACAATAAAAACCAAAGAAATTAAAAAGCAAACAGCCATCTTCTTCCCTCATTCCAGCCGCACCATGGCCAAGGAAAGCCCTCCATTTCTTTTCTTCATTTTAGCTTGAAGATCTCTCCAACCTTACCCCAAAACCCTTAAGTCCCTTCACTAAAATTGGTCATCCAACCTTGCTAAAGTGTTTGCTAGCCTAGAAAAGGAAAGAAAGTGAAGTTTAAGCTTGGAAAAATTCTGCCCTACAAGAGGTTAGTGCGTATTTACACATAAATCTCTCTTATTCTATGTTAGAGACTTAAAATGAGTAAGGATTTGTGAATTAAATGAATAAAATTTATGTGTATGTACACCATGAATTTCGGCAGCCCTAAGGAAGGGATAAGATTGATTGTTTTTTGATGGACTTAGAGTGGACTAGAGATCATGTTTAAAGAATATATATATGTGGATAATGAATTAGTGAGTTAATTAAGGTATCTTGTGTAAATTCATAATGGGAATTAGGGTTTTGGGAGTGAAACTTGGACTTTGTTCATGAAATGGTGAGTGAACATTCTAATAGTCATTTAGTGACCATTTGAAGTAAGTTGACCATAATTTGAAGTGAATTAGAGTATTACAAACTGAATTGGTATGCTGCCTAGTGAGGGCAGCAGGTGAGGCTATGAGTCCAGCTTGTTTGGACTGTCATAACTTTGGCTGTGTAGGTTCAATTGGTGTTTGGCCAATTGGACATGAAACTAGACACATAATGGCACAAGTTTGGTGAAGAAACCATGCCCAAAAGACCAAAGCAAGTGGACCAAAAACTGGCCCCAATCCGGATGTCCTGCAACCAGATTCTGCAGAATGACCAAATGAACAGTAATTGTTCATTTGGCCATAACTCATTGTAGAATGGCCCAATTGACCTGAAATTTTTACAGCAACAAGTCAAGATATAGACCAACAACGTTCATGAACAAACCTACTATAAATTATGACCAGAACCTATCCAACAAGGCAGTTGCATTCACTGTTCACTGCACTATAGATATGGTCAGTTCTGCAATTTTTCAATCCGGCCAGTTGTGGTTTTTGGACCATAACTGGAGCTACAAAACTCCAAATGAAGTGATTCAAAAAACGAAATTCAACTAGACAAAATAAGGAACAACTTTCATGTTTATCACTTTCTCAAATTCCCATTGCAACAGTAACTAATGGAATAGAAAATTTAGGGTACAAAAACTAAAAATTCTGCTCCCTTAGTTTTAAGCTTAGGAATGGTATTGGTGATTAATTCCAACAAGTTTTGAATGCAAAATGTGGTACATTGGGAGTGTTAAAACCAATATACCTATTTTCTATGCAAAAGTCAACATTTTTGTTGACTAGTGAAGTGAATAGTGACACCAAAACTTGAAATTCAAAAATTGAATAATTCAAAAGTATCAAATGCCCTAGTATACCTAACAAGATTGGTTTGGATAGTTTGGCATGCCAATAGGGTTCAGTTAGCAGTACTGCACATGGCATTATGCCATTCTGTGATTTCATGGCTTTTAGCCATTCTGACTTTATGTTGATACTTGGCCTTGTGCCTGATGTTATTACAGCTTATTAGCTGATCTGTTGCACACCGGGAGACACATATGTGACCGATGGTGTGACGGCCCGAGGTACTTGATACCCAGTGCCAGTTTACCCGTTTATCCATCCGATGCGTCTAGTGTAGGTTACTTGGGCAACAAAAAAATGAAAGTGGATAAATTTAACGAGATAATGAATATAACAAATACAAAACAAGTAAGACCTCGATGCATGCACTGCATATTTATTTTATGTTATTTCTCTTTATTTTATTATTGGCACCACTAAGCATTATTGCTTAGCGCGTTGCTTTTGCCACGCGTAGGTTCTGGAGATACTGACCGAGAGCCCAGTAGACCGCAGACTGGGTGAGACCTCCTGCAGCTCTGCATAGTGTCCGTGTCACCTCACCATCTACAGTGCATTGGTAGGACACTAGGTTTCATTTTGGTATTTTGTAACTAATTTTTATTTTCTCATATGTAATTGAACTTATGTAATGTATTTTGATGTTCATGCATATAATGAAAATTATGGTTTTGAATGGAAAATTCGAGTATTTATTTATTGTTTGTATATGAGTACCATGAGAAATGAATGTTTGAGTAATGAAAAGGTTGTTGAAAATCATATTGAGACTTTGTTGATGAAATGGAGTTGGGATTGTTTGGAAATGATTTTGGAAGTGTTTTTCACAAGTTCCGAAGAACTGTTTTCTCCATTTTTAGCCAGTACTCTACCGGATTTTCTATAAAATTTTCGGAACCTCAAATAAATTATAATGTCAATAAATGACTTAAATGAATTATATTTCACAAGTTATATTCAAAACTATGATCAAAATTAATTATGATAAAATAGAGTGTTCCGGTACACCGTGTGACATCTTACTCGGATATACTGTAGACCGGTAAGGGGTGTCACATTTAGTGGTATCAGAGAACGGTTTAGGCATTTCTGGGCCTAGATTGAGTCCATACCATGCATTGCATTTGTAAGAGTCGAGGTGACACTAATGCAGATCTGTTTGTCATTCTTATTTTGAATAGGATATGGACCCTACATCACAGAGGGCAGTTGAGGAGGAAGTGGAGAGTCATGCTCCACCTGCAGCAGTTGAGACTGGGGGTATGGGAGAACCTGCTCTGCCAACTCAAGCAGAGCCTGCTCAGCCTCCACAGGCCATGTTCCAGCAAATGGCCGAATTTTTCAAACAAATGGCTGGGGTAATGCCACCACCACCACCACCTCCACAACCAAAATCACACCTGGAAAAATTGAGAAAGTTTGCAGCAGTGGATTTCTTTAGCAAGAGAGAAGATGATTCTGTTGCAGTCGAGAATTGGTTGAACAGAACAGGCAGAGTTTTAAAATAACTCCACTACACTCCAGAGCAAAATTTAGAAGCTGCCATATCTTTGTTGCAATATGATGCATATGAATGGTGGGACACGGTATCTAGTGAAGTGCAGCCAGAAGTTATAACTTAAGACTTTTTCCTCTCTGAATTTAAGAAGAAATATGTGGGTAGTGTATACCTAGAAGAGAGAAGAAGAGAGTTCATTAATCTGAGGCAGAGACAGCTGTCAGTTACCGAGTATGAAAAGGAATTTGTTAGATTGAGCCGCTACGAAAGGGAGATAGTCCCTAATGAGGCTGAAAGGTGTAAGAGATTTGAAGAGGGACTAAATGATAACATAAAGATCATGATCACTGCCTTGGGAATTACCGACTTCACTAAGTTAGTGGAAGCTGCAATAAAGGTTGAAAAAGTAAGAATCAGTGAGCAGACTAGAAGGGAAAGACAGCAGAAGAGGGGCCCAGGTCAGTCTAGTTCATCTCCTGCATTTGGGAAGAAGTTCAAGGGTCCACCTGCACAGAGTTCAGGTCAACCACAAGGTCAGGGTCAGTCTCAGGGGCCCAGGCCACAGTTTACCCCTAGGAGAGGTCAGTCCACACCATCAGTGGGCAGCTCTCCAGGGATGGGGTTCAGGGGACAAGCCGCAGGATCTTCTGTATGTCCACATTGCCTGAAGTGGCACAAGGGGGAGTGTTGGAGAGTGACTGGTGCCTGCTTAAGGTGTGGGTCAACAGAGCATTAGTTGAGGAACTGTCCACGCAGAACCACTATAGCTGCTCCAACGCAAGCAGACAGACCTACTCCTGCACCATAAAGGGTTAGGAAATCTGGCAAATCTAAGGCAGTGGGATCATCTCAGAGGCCTGCATCTGAGCCAGCAGAGAGGCCTGATAACAGACCACCTGCCAGAGCTTATGCCATGAGAGCTCAGGAGGAGCAAGATGCCCCGGACGTCATCAGGGGTACGTTCTCCCTCTACAATACATCTGTGCATGCATTGGTGGATCCAGGATCCACTCATTCATACATCTACATCAACCTACCCGTAGAAAGGGGGATACTAGTAGGGGAGAGTGACCAATACATTCTGGTCACTAATCCATTGGGCCACAGTGTAGTGGTGAACAAAGTATACAAGGGTTGCCCGTTAAGGATTCAGGGGTATGAATTCTTAGCAGACCTGATTGAGTTGCCTTTCCATGAGTTTGACGTGATTTTGGGAATGGACTGGTTGTCACGTCATCAGGCAATAGTTGATTGCAAATTGAAGAGAATTTCTCTGAAAACTTCAGAGGGTAATGAGATCACTGTTGTGGGTGAAAGGACAGATTTCCTGTCCAATGTTATCTCAGCCACAGTTGCAAGAAGAATGATGAGAAAAGGCTGTGAAGCCTACCTAGCACATGTGGTGGATACTAGGCAGGCTAAGCCAAACCTGAGTGATATACCCACAGTAAGAGACTTCCCAGAAGTATTTCCTGAAGAATTGCCTGGTTTGCCACCAGAAAGGGAAGTTGAATTTGCTATTGAGACACTGCCGGGTACAGCACCCATTTCCATTGCTCCTTATAGGATGGCACCCACTGAATTGAGGGAGTTGAAAACTCAGTTGCAAGAGTTGCTTGATAAGGGGTTCATACGCCCCAGTGTGTCACCATGGGGAGCTCCAGTGCTGTTTGTGAAGAAGAAGGATGGGACTTTGAGGCTTTGCATTGATTACCGGCAGTTGAATAAAGTGACTGTGAAGAACAAATATCCGTTGCCTAGAATTGATGATCTGTTTGATCAGTTGAAGGGAGCAGGAGTATTTTCCAAAATTGATCTCAGATCAGGGTATCATCAGCTGAGGGTGAAGGATGCAGATGTGCCAAAGACTGCATTCAGGACCCGGTATGGGCATTATGAGTTTCTGGTGATGCCCTTTGGCCTAACAAATGCACCAGCTACATTTATGGACCTTATGAACCGTATCTTTCATCCATACCTAGATCGGTTTGTAGTGGTCTTTATTGATGATATTTTGGTGTATTCCAAGACCAGGGAAGAACATGATGAGCATTTGAGGATTGTTCTGCAAACCCTGAGAGAAAAGAAGCTGTATGCTAAGTTGTCCAAGTGTGACTTCTGCTTAAATGAAATTGCATTCCTTGGACACATAGTGTCAGCTGATGGGATTAGGGTGGATCCCAAGAAAATAGAAGCAGTGATGGAATGGAAGCCTCCCAGGAATACAACTGAGGTCAGAAGCTTCTTAGGGCTAGCTGGGTATTACAGGAGATTTGTGAAGGGATTTTCCTTAATAGCTGCTCCAATGACCAAGTTGTTACACAAGAACGTCAGATTTGACTGGAATGACAAGTGTCAGACCAGTTTTGAAAAGTTGAAGGCTATGTTGACAGAGGCACCAGTGTTAACACAGCCAGTGTCAGGAAAGGACTTTGTGGTCTATAGTGATGCCTCTCATAATGGGTTACGGTGTGTATTGATGTAAGAGGGAAAAGTGGTCGCTTATGCTTCCAGGCAGCTAAGGCCACATGAACAGAATTACCCTACCCATGATCTAGAGCTTGCAGCAATTATCTTCGCACTGAAGATATGGAGGCATTACTTATATGGTGAAAAGTGCTACATTTACACAGACCACAAAAGCCTAAAATACTTGCTAACCCAGAAGGAGCTCAACCTTAGACAGAGACGATGGATTGACTTCCTGAAGGACTATGATTGTGTAATTAACTACCATCCTGGGAAGGCAAATGTAGTTGCTGATGCTTTGAGCAGAAAATCCATGACAGCTTTGAGATCATTGAATGCCCGTCTATCTTTGGTTCGAGATGGAGCTATTTTTGCTGAGTGCAAGTGAGGCCAAACTTGCTACAGCAGATTTTAGATGGAAAAAAGGCAGATGAAAAGTTAATGGCTATTATGAGAAAAATCTCAGAGGGAAAAGCAATTGACTATGAGGTGAAAGTAGATGGGTGTCTGTACTACAAAGGAAGACTGTGCGTACCAGATGATGGGGAATTGAAGGCCAGTATTCTAAAAGAGGCACACATCAGTGTATATGCTATGCACCCAGGAAGTACAAAGATGTATCATGATTTGAAGCTTCAGTATTGGTGGCCTGGTTTGAAGAAGGACATGGCTGACTATGGGACTAAATGCTTGACATGTCAACAAGTCAAGGCAAAACATCAAGTTCCATCAGGTTTGCTACAGCCTATACGCATACCTGAATGGAAATGGGATCGGGTCACCATGGATTTTGTAAGTGGTCTACCTCTCACCCAGAAGAAACATGATGCAGTATGGGTGATAGTTGATAGATTGACAAAGTCAGCACACTTTCTGCCATTAGACCGACTACTCACTGGAGAAGTTAGCAGAATTGTATATCAGTGAGATAGTTAGATTGCATGGAATTCCACTTTCCATCATATCTGATCGAGACCCAAGGTTTACATCGAGATTTTGGAAGAAGTTACATGAATCCTTGGGTACACAACTCCACTTCAGCACAGTTTTTCATCCTCAGACGGATGGGCAATCAGAAAGAGTAATCCAGGTAAACAATTAAATCAATTAAATTAATACGAATATTGAATTAAAATGGTAATAATAACATGAAATACATGTCAGGTCCTTGAGGATATGCTGAGGAGTTGTGTCATTGAGTTTGAGGGAAGTTGGGATAGATACCTCCCACTGGTAGAATTTGCATACAACAATAGCTACCAAGCTAGTATCCAAATGGCCCCATATGAAGCACTGTATGGGAGAAAATGTAGAACTCCAGTGTGCTGGACTGAATTGGGCAAAGACAAACTGGTAGGGCCAGACCTGGTAAAGCAGACTGAGGAGAAAGTGAAACTAATCAAAGCCAATCTGAAGGTTGCCTCAGACAGACAGAAATCTTATACCGACCTGAAGAGAAAAGAAATAGAATATACGGTTGGCGACAAAGTGTTCCTCAAGGTGTCACCGTGGAAGAAAGTATTGAGGTTTGGAAGAAAAGGTAAGTTAAGCCCTAGGTTCATTAGCCCATATGAAGTCATTGAACGTGTGGGTCCAGTGGCCTATAGGCTAGCTTTACCACCGGAGCTAGACAAGATCCACAATGTGTTCCACGTGTCCATGCTCAGAAGATACCGCTCAGATCCTTCACATGTCATCTCCAGGGAAGAAATTGAAATACAGCTGGATTTGACATATGAAGAAGAACCTCTACGGATCCTGGCTCGGGAAGTGAAAGAGTTGAGAAATAAGCAGATTTCACTGGTGAAAGTGCTTTGGAGGCACCATAACACCGAGGAGGCAGCTTGGGAAAGTGAAGAAACGATGAGGCAATAGTTCCCTCAACTGTTTGCATCAGGTAAATTTCGAGGACGAAATTTAAATTAGAGGGGAAGAGTTGTAACACCCTTCCTATAGCAACTCAGACATTCTCATCGTTCAGGTGACGGTGTTGGTCGATACTAGAACGATCAGAAAAATATTTAAACTAAAGTGAGGGACCATAATTAACTCAAATATTAATAAGAAAAATTTAGTAAAAATTTTAGAAATAAAATACAAATAAGTTAAATGAGCTGGTGCCCAAGCGATGGGTAACCCAGAGGGAAGTTGCGGTTCTCGCAACTAGGAGCCCTAGACCCGGGGAAAAATTCATAAAATAATTTTTGGGACTCCAGAAAAGGGTCATTGAGGTTCCTATGGCATTAGAATGCTAAGAAAATATTTAGAAAAAATTTTCAATCGGTACAGACAATTTTGACCCGTTAAGCCAAACGGAGGGCATTTTAGTCATTTCGCCTTCAGAGGCGATTTTTGGCCGACTTGTCCAGTTGAGTAAATAATTATTATGACATAAAATATGAATTAATGTTGATGAAAAATTAATTTAAAGTTAGTAGAAAAGAAAAGAAAAGAAAAATCAATATAATGCAAATTATGACATCATTATGATGTCATTTACAAGTTCCCACCAATTACATTTAAACAACCATTTAATTAACTAATAAAAGAGACAATAAAGACCAAAGAAATTAAAAAGCAAACAGCCATCTTCTTCCCTCATTCCAGCCGCACCATGGCCAAGGAAAGCCCTCCATTTCTTTTCTTCATTTTAGCTTGAAGATCTCTCCAACCTTACCCAAAACCCTTAAGTCCCTTCACTAAAATTGGTCATCCAACCTTGCTAAAGTGTTTGGCAGCCTAGAAAAGGAAAGAAAGTGAAGTTTAAGCTTGGAAAAATTCTGCCCTACAAGAGGTTAGTGCCTATTTACACATAAATCTCTCTTATTCTATGTTAGAGACTTAAAATGAGTAAGGATTTGTGAATTAAATGAATAAAATTTATGTGTATGTACACCATGAATTTCGGCAGCCCTAAGGAAGGGATAAGATTGATTTTTTTTTATGGACTTAGAGTGGACTAGAGATCATGTTTAAAGAATATATATATATGTGGATAATGAATTAGTGAGTTAATTAAGGTATCTTGTGTAAATTCATAATGGGAATTAGGGTTTTGGGAGTGAAACTTGGACTTTGTTCATGAAATGGTGAGTGAACATTCTAATAGTCATTTAGTGACCATTTGAAGTAAGTTGACCATAATTTGAAGTGAATTAGAGTATTACAAACTGAATTGGTATGCTGCCTAGTGAGGGCAGCAGGTGAGGCTGTGAGTCCAGCCTGTTTGGACTGCCATAACTTTGGTTGTGTAGGTTCAATTGGTGTTTGGCCAATTGGACATGAAACTAGACACATAATGGCACAATTTTGGTGAAGAAACCATGCCCAAAAGACCAAAGCAAGTGGACGAAAAACTAGCCCCAATCCGGATGTCCTGCAACCAGATTCTGTAGAATGACCAAATGAACAGTAATTGTTCATTTGGCCATAACTCATTGTAGAATGGCCCAATTGACCTGAAATTTTTACAGCAACAAGTCAAGATATAGAAAAACAACTTTCATGAACAAACCTACTCCAAATTATGACCAGAACCTATCCAACAAGGCAGTTGCAGTCACTGTTCACTGCACTGTAGATATGGTCAGTTCTGCAATTTTTCAATCCGGCCAGTTGTGGTTTTTGGACCATAACTGGAGCTACAAAACTCCAAATGAAGTGATTTTAAAAAATAAATTCAACTAGACAAAATAAGGAACAACTTTCATGTTTATCACTTTCTCAAATTCCCATTGCAACAGTAACTAATGGAACAGTAAAATTAGGGTACAAAAACTGAAAATTCTGCTCCCTTAGTTTTAAGCTTAGGAATGGTATTGGTGATTAATTCCAACAAGTTTTGAATGCAAAATGTGGTACATTGGGAATGTTGACTGGTGAAGTGAATAGTGACACCAAAACTTGAAATTCAAAAATTAAAGAATTCAAAAGTATCAAATGCCCTAGTATACCTAACAAGATTGGTTTGGATAGTTTGGCATGCCAATAGGGTTCAGTTAGCAGTACTGCACATGGCATTATGCCATTCTGTGATTTCATGGCTTTTAGCCATTCTGACTATATGTTGATACTTGGCCTTGTGCTTGATGTTATTACAGCTTATTAGCTGATCTGTTGCACACTGAGAGACACATATGTGACCGATGGTGTGAAGGCCCGAGGTACTTGATACCCAGTGCCAGTTTACCCGTTTATCCAGTCCAGTCGTCTAGTGTAGGTTACTTGGGCAATAAAAAAATGAAAGTGGATAAATTTAACGAGATAATGAATATAACAAATACAAAACAAGTAAGACCTCGATGCATGCACTGCATATTTATTTTCTGTTATTTCTTTTTATTTTATTATTGGCACCACTAAGCATTATTGCTTAGCGCGTTACTTTTGCCACGCGTAGGTTCTGGAGATACTGACCGAGAGCCCAGTAGACCGCAGACTGGGTGAGACCTCCTGTAGCTCTGCATAGTATCCATGTCACCTCACCATCTACAGTGCATTGGTAGGACTCTAGGTTTCATTTTGGTATTTTGTAACTAATTTTTATTTTCTCATATGTAATTGAACTTATGTAATGTATTTTGATGTTAATGTATATAATGAAAATTGTGGTTATGAATGGAAAATTTGAGTATTTATTTATTGTTTGTATATGAGTACCATGAGAAATGAATGTTTGAGTAATGAAAAGGTTGTTGAAAATCATATTGGGACTTTGTTGATGAAATGGAGTTGGGATTGTTTGGAAATGATTTTGGAAGTGTTTTTCACAGGTTCCGAAGAACTGTTTTCTCCATTTTTAGCCGGTACTCTGCCGGATTTTCTATAAAATTTTCGGAACCTCAAATAAATTATAATGTCAATAAATGACTTAAATGAATTATATTTCACAAGTTATATTCAAAACTATGATCAAAATTAATTAAGGTAAAATAGAGTGTTCCGGTACACCGTGTGACATATCTTACTCGGATATACTGTAGACGGGTAAGGGGTGTCACACAGAAAGAGTTGAATTTGAGACAGAGGAGATGGTTAGAGTTGATAAAAGACTATGATTGTCTGATAGACTATCAGCCAAGGAAAGCTAATGTTGTGGCTGACGCCTTAAGTCGCAAGACTATGGCAAGTCTACGGGTTACTCCTTTGTCTTTGGTACATGAGTTGAGATCATTACATGCCAGCTTAGAGATTAATGATGATGGGCAGACAGCAGTTGCATGGCATGTACAGCTAGTGTTGATTGATCAGATCAGAATGGCTGCTCAGAATGATCAGAAGTATCAGAAGTTTATGGAAGAAGTCTGACAGGGCAAGAAATCAGAATTCTCAATCAGAGATGATGGTCTATTGCTACACAAGGGCAGAATGTGTGTTCCTAATGATGTTGAATTGAGGAAGATCATTTTGAAGGAAGCACATGAGTCTTCTTTTGCCATGCACCCTGGTGGCACAAAAATGTATAGGGGGCTAAAGGAGCATTACTAGTGGATGGGTATGAAAAGAGATGTGGCAGAGTTTATTTCTAAATGCCTAACTTGTCAGCAAGTAAAGGCAGAGCATCAAGTACCCGCTGGGTTGTTACATCCACTACCAGTACCAGAATGGAAATGGGAAAGAATAACGATGGATTTTGTGATGGGACTTCCGAGGACACAAAAGAGTCATGATGCAGTATGGGTCATTGTTGACAGACTAACCAAGTCTGCTCATTTTCTGCTAGTCTGGATGGACTACAGTTTGGAAAGATTGGCCAAGTTGTACATTGATGAAATTATGAGACTTCATGGAGTGCCAGTGTCCATCGTATCAGACAGAGATCCTAGGTTCACTGCTAGATTCTGGGGTAGTCTTCAGAGAGCCCTAGGAACTAGATTGAACTTCAGTACTGCATTCCACCCACAGACAGATGGCCAGTCTGAGAGGGTAATTCAGATCTTGGAGGACATGCTACGGGCTTGTGTGATTGAGTTTGAGGGCAGTTGGGATACACACTTGCCTTTGATTGAGTTTGCTTACAACAACAGCTACCAATCAAGCATTGGGATGCCTCCATATGAAGCTTTGTATGGCAGAAAATGTAGAACCCATTGTGTTGGGATGATGTGAGTGAAAGAAAGACGATTAGACCCAAAATTGTTCAGCAAACTGAAGAGAAAATCAGGGTGATCCGAGATCGACTTAAGACTGCATCAGACTGTCAGAAGTCCTACATTGATTTGAAAAGAAGAGATATTGAGTATGCAGTGGGTTAGAAAGTTTTCCTCAATGTTTCTCCTTGGAAGAGAATTATGAGATTCGGCAGAAAGGGAAAACTGAGTCCTCGTTTCATTGGGCCATATGAGGTTCTGGAAAGAGTGGTTCCTTTAGCATATCGTTTGGCACTACCTCCAGAGTTGGAGAAGATACATAATGTCTTCCATGTGTCTATGTTGAGGAGGTATCAATTAGACCCATCTCATGTACTACCAGTAGAGTAAATTGAAGTGAATCCAGACCTCACATATGAAGAAGAACCCATAGAGATTCTAGCTTATGAGGTGAAGCAGCCACAGAACAAGCAGATACCGTTGGTAAAAGTGCTGTAGAACCATCATTCGGGCCAGGAGGCTACTTGGGAATGAGAGGAGGACATAAAGAGACAACACCCACAGCTGTTCAAATATTAATACCAGGTAAAATTTCAAGACAAAATTTATTTAAGAGGGGGAGAATTGTAACACCCTTATTTGTAAAGCCTGGTATATTTCACTATTCCGGTGATTGGTGTCGGTCCGGACAATTAAGAGGATTAGAACCACACTTAAGACAACTAGAGAAGCCATAGATATAAATAATTAGTAATTGCCAATTAGTTAAGTATAAATAAGAAAAACAGAATATAAGAAGTTAAACGAGCCGAGAGTCACAGCGATGGGTGACCTTCTCGGAAAGGATTGGAAGTCATTTTAAACTCAAATTTCGAACTGTAAAATGTGACGCTGCGGTCCTTAGGACCCTTATAAACATATTGGAAAAGAGAAAATCACAAAAAAGAACTGTTAAGTCAGTCAAATAATTAGGTCAGGGAGTCGGAAGAAATATTGAATTATTTGCAAACTGGATTGAACCGGCGAGGGGCAATTTGGTCAATTGACCCCGAGAGCTGACTCCTGACCTAATTGTCAAATAAAATCGGAGAAAAGAAAATTTCAGAATCGAGAATTAAATTAAAGAACTAATAGAAAAAAAAAATGAAAAAGTGTAGGGAGATACATCATGCATAACATCATGCATGATGCTATAAAAGTAATAATTAATATATTTAGTTAATTAGATTTTTTTTTGGGTCTTCCATAAGACAAATTAAATAAAAGAAAAGAAAAAAAAAACAAAAAAAAATTATTGTCTTCCTTTCTCCCATTGCCACCTCACTCTCTCCCTTATTTCTCCATGAAAATTCCTCCATTAAAGCTTGTCTTCAAGCTTTGAAACTCTTACCAAAGTGGTAGTAAGATTGAAATGCTTAAATGTGATTAAATGCAATGAATTAGTGTGGTTAGGGTTTGAGACCTAGGGTTTTGATGCAAAAATTTGGAGAAATGAGTAAATGATGTCTTTGACCTATTGTGAAGTGAAAAATGGTCATTTGTGACCAAATGAGTTGTGTTGGAATGGTTGGAATTAAAGTCAAGTTCAGAGGGAGTGTGGTCATGCTGGTGGCAGCATGACCAAGTCAACTTTGAAGGACCAAAAATGAAATTTTACAAGTCCAATTGATATGGGACCAATTGGGGATGAAAATAGACATTAAATGACACAATTTTCATTTAGGAAGCATGCCCAAAAAGTGACCAAAACCTAGTGAACAAATTGACCAAAGTTGAAAATTTGCAGGCTGCCCTGTACAACCTGACCAAATGAATAGTGTTTGTTCATTTGGTCATAACTCGAGCTAGGCAGGTCAAAATGACCTGAAATTGTACCAGTGGTTAGATGAGATATAGATCTAAAACTTTCATGAAGAACATAAACCCAAATTATGCCATTAACCAAATCAAATTATTGAGCAAATTTGGGTCACTGAATCTGCAGACTGCAGATTTGCCATTTGAATAGTAAAGTTTCAATGGCTATAACTCTCTCTAGAAAACTCCGATTTAGGTGCTTCCTAAACCGATGGAAAGATAAGGCATAGTAGAAAATTTCATATGACGAAAGTTAGATCAAATTATGGACTTAAATTGATCAAATTGCTGAACAAATTTGGAATTAAAAATCTGCCAGAACAAAATTCTGTAGCATGAACAGTAAACATAATTTACTTATAACTTGAGCTACAAAACTCCAATTGGAGTGATTCAAAAAGGAAAATAAACTTAAGACAATAGGGAACATTTTCTATGATGAAAGTTTTGCCAAATTCCAACAGTAAACTGACCAATGAAATAGTACAACTAGGGACACCAAAACTGAAAATTTGGCAATTTTGCCTAAAAGACCAAAGTTTTGAGAAAATGACCAAAACCAACAAATTTAGTGACCAAAATGTGGTATGTGGGTGAGGTTGGAGTTCTCATACCTATTAAGCCTTAGAAAGTCAACAATTTGACTTGAATAGTGTAGTGAATAGTAACCCAAAACACAAAATTTCAAGAACGTCGAGTTTAGCACATTAGAGCTAGGTAAAAGTGAAGTTAAATTTATTTTTAGATTTATGCTAAGTTATGGTACTGAAACACTGTAAATTTGTGTGTTTCAGTTGAAAAGAATACTGGGACAGAACCCGAGGAGTCGAGTCAAGGCCAACAAGCGACTCGCTTAAGGTTTGTGCACAGCATCATTATGCTTTAAAATTCATTGATTAAGTGAATGAAATATGCATTTTACCTTTGCTTTGAATTGTTGAAAGTATTGTGACCTTATTTATGATGTTTTGGATTTAAATTGTGAAAGTTACTGTGTATATTTGAAATGACAATGTTTAGCAAACTATTAAGATAAAGTTTTGAAACTACAGTGTCATGACCATATATTTGAACACCTCACTAGCATGACTAGTGGGGGTAATTAGTTTCGAGTTTTGATTCCTTCTCTGGAGAAGTGTTGAGGTGTGCCAGTAGAAGAGGATGTGAATGGATATCCATATATTTGAGCTAGCTAGCCTTGTGATGTGATTTCTCTTTAGCCTCTGGCTATTGAGATTCTATTTGTTTCGAATGGCATGATCTAACTGTGGGTTTTATGAAATGTGTTTTGATACTTCGAAATGAATTTGGTTTGCATTAAAATTTCATAATTCATGTTTTGTGTTTAATGCTCATGTTTAGTCAAAATTTTGAATAAATGTGATTTATATTCTGCATAAAGATTATTTTAGTATGTTGTGCACCACTGAGTCCTAGTACTCAGTGATAGCTTTTATTGCTGTCGCAGATACAGAGACTAGAGGAGTAGCAGACTGAGCTGCTAAGGATTAAAGATCATTCAGCTTGAAGTTGTCGGGTACAATATATACCCTAATTGTAAATATTTCTTTTGATGTATGTATTGCATATAAAAGTATAGACATGTAAATGGGTCTTGAGCAGTTTGTACAAAGTTTGTATGAAGTTTGTAATAAAAAAATTTAGTTTGAATTTCCTTTGATATAAATTTTGTAATAATGTATATAAATAAATTATTTTGTCTCTAATGAAATATGAGTGGAACTATTTTATTTAATTTGAATGAAATGTATTGTTAGTATTTTGAGGATTATTGAATTTTGAACTTGAGAAATTGATTGAAATGATTATGGAGTTATTGAAATAGACTGAGTTTGATTGTAAAATTTAAGTAGTTATTGAGAAAGCATTTTTAGAAGTGCTTTTTACAGGTATTTGAAGAACTGGTTTCTCAAAATACAAATAGAACTCTGTCAAAATTTTTATAAAATTTGTGGAAAACTAAAATGGACCAAAAATATTAACTAGTTTTAATTTTAACTAAATGTTTTAAATAATTATTAGAAAATGCTCACCACTTATCAAAAATAAGAAAATTGTTTTAAAATCCCTTGTAGGGTACTTAATGAGTTATCGGTAGGTGAAGTTCGCTAGTTCATTAGGTATTCTACGGGATCATGTTATGCCTTATAGAGGGGTAAGGTGTGACAATTTCAGTGGACTGATCGATGCCAGGAAAGTTTTGATGAGTTACAGAGGCATTTAACTGAAGCTCCAGTCTTAACCTTGCCCACTTTGGGTAAGGAGTATACCATATACAGTGATGCTTCTCATAACGGATTAGGCTGTGTGATGATGCAAGATAGAAATGTCATTTCCTATGCTTCACGCCAGCTTAAACCGCATGAGAGAAATTATCCTACACATGACTTGGAGCTAGCAGCCATTGTCTTTGCCTTGAAGATCTGGAGACATTACTTGTATGGAGAGAGATGTTATATATACACAGATCATAAAAGTTTGAAATACTTGGGCACAAAGAAGGAGTTAAATTTGAGGCAGAGGAGATGGTTAGAGCTAATAAAAAGATTATGATTGCTTGATAGACTATCAGCCTGGAAAGGCAAATGTTATGGCTGATGCTTTAAGTCGCAAGACTATGGCTGGTTTGAGGGTTTCTCCTTTGTCCATGGTGCATGAATTAAGGGCATTGCATGCTAATTTGGAGATTAATGAAGATGGGCAGATGGTAGCTACTTGGCAAGAGAAGCCAATGCTGGTAGAACAAATTAAAGCAGTTACACAGAAGGATGATAAGTATGTGAAGTTGATGGAAAAGGCTCAGGATGGCAAGAAATCAGAATTATCAGTAAATGATGAGAGCTTGTTGTTATATAAGGGCAGAATGTGCATTCTTAAGAATGTTAAACTGAGATAAACCATTTTAAAGGAAACACATGATTCACCTTTTGCAATGCACCCCGGTGAAACCAAAATGCACAAAAGTGTGAAAGAGCACTATTGGTGGAGAGGAATGAAGAAAGACATTACAGAATATGTTGCCAAATGCCTAACTTGTCAGCAAGTAAAGGCAGAACACCAAGTACCTGCAGGGTTGCTACAGTCATTACCAATTCCCGAGTGGAAATGGAAAAGAATCACTATGGATTTTGTGACAGGACTTCCACGTACACAAAATAATCATGATGCAGTTTGGGTTATTGTTGATAGATTGACCAAATTTGCACACTTTTTGCCAGTGAGAATGGATTACAGCCTGGAAAGATTGGCCAAACTGTACATTGATGATGTTGCGAGGTTACATGGAGTGCCAGTGTCTATTGTGTCAGACAGAGACCCAAGGTTCACTTCTAGATTCTGGGGTGGTCTCCAAAAAGCCCTAGGAATTAGATTAAACTTTAGTATAACATTCCATCCACAGATAGATGGCCAATCTGAAAGGATCATTCAGATTTTGGAGGATATGCTTCGGGCTTGTGTGATTGAGTTTAAAAGGAGTTGGGAAACACACTTGCCTTTAATTGAATTTTCCTACAATAATAGTTATCAGTCAAGCATTGAGATGCCTCCATACGAAGCACTTTATGATAGAAAGTGTAGAACTCTCTTGTGTTGGGATGAAGTGGGCGAGAGGAAGTTGATTGGCCCAGAATTAGTGCAGCAGATGGAAGAAAAGGTTAAGCTCATTAGAGATAGACTCAAAGTTGCAACGGATAGACAAAAGTTCTACATTGACCTAAAGAGAAGAGATATTCGGTACAGTGTGGGTGACAAGGTGTTCTTGAAAGTTTCCCCATGGAAGAGGATCATGAGGTTTGGTAGAAAGGGGAAACTAAGTCCTCGCTTCATTGGGCCGTATGAGGTTCTGGAAAGAGTGGGTCCATTGGCATATAGACTTGCATTGCCTCCAGAGTTGGAAAAGATTCACAATGTTTTCCTGTCTCCATGTTGAGGAGGTACAGATCAGGCCCCTCTCACATTTTGCCAGTAGAGGAGATTGAGGTGAATCCAAACCTGACATATGTTGAAGAGCCCATAAAGATCTTGGCATATGAGGTAAAACAGTTGAAGAACAAATAGATACCTCTAGTCAAAGTGCTGTGGAACCATCATTCAGGCCAGGAGGCTACATGAAAGCATGAGGAGGACATGAGGAGACAGCACCCATAGCTATTCAGAGAATGAAACCAGATAAATTTCGAGGACGAAATTTACTTTTAAGGAGGGGAGAATTGTAATACCCCGAACCTCCGAGTTATGAATAGTACCATTTTTGGTCCGTGACTAGTACTATTTAAAGACACCTTGAGGACCAAAAATAAATAGAAAATTAATTGAGATAGACACAATAAAAATTCAAGTGACCCAAAAATATAAGGATTCACCGGGTATATTGAAAAAGAGGGATTATGACCCGATAAGGGGCATTTTGGTCAATTCACTTCAAGAGTTGATTTTTGACCAAAATGTAAATTAAATAAAATATTAAATTATGAAGAAATATTAATAGAAAAATTAGAGTAAAAGTGAAAAGAAACTAAAAGAGGCAAAAATCTAGAATTTAAATTCCATTTTTTGACCTAATTAAAATTTAAGGGACAAATGGTCTTTGGACAACTCATTAAATGAATTAAAAAGGAATAAATAAGTATAAAAGAAGACAAAACCCACCATTTCTTTCCCATTTAGTTACCACCTACTCTCTTTCCTTCTCTCTTTCTTTCTTTCTTTCTTCTTCTTCCTTCTTTCTCCATTGACACCCATTCTCAAAACTCAATTCCTTGCTTTTCCTCTATGGGTTTTGCATCTAATTGGTAGAAAGCATCAAATTAATATTTGATTTAAAGATTAAAAGCAAGGGGAAACAAGAGATTAGAAGAAAATTGAAGATTTGGGGAGTTGGAAGGAAGTCATCAAGAGGTAAGTTCTTTAATGCTCATTTTTTATACAAACCTTAAATTAAGTTAGATTATGATGAAATTTCATAAGAAAATGAAAGGAAACATGCATGGAACCTAAACTAGGGTTTTGGCCAAATTGGAGAAAAATTAGGGTTTGATATATTTCAATGAAAATGATGATGAAATCAAGCTTAGTTAAAGTAGTATGCATGATTGGAAGTAGTAAGATTTCAAGGGATTGCATAAATTGAATTATGGAAGATTAGGGTTCATGGGAAAATTGGGTTTTGGTGATAGAGAGTAAAATTTGTGTGTATAGTGTTAAATTATGATCATTTGAGGTTTATTTAGTTTGAATTGATATTAGGTTAATGAATGGAGGTAATGAAATGGTAGGATTAGGGAAATTGCAAACTTCGATGTTTGAAAATTATATGTTTTGTGCTAGGAAGTGCCATTGATGTGTTAATGCTAAATTATAGTCATTTTGAGTAAATTAAATGTGAATTGAGGTTGGTTAGTGGAAGTAACTGAACAAATGAAAAATTGAACTTAGGGCAGAATTTTGCACACTGAATTCAGTGTGTTTAACAGCCCATAAATTGAGCTACACAACTCCAATTGGTGTGAAACCAATTGGAAATGAAACTTAAGACATAGGGCTAGAATTTTCATGAGGAGACCCACCCCAGAAACTGCCCAGAAATTGCCTAAACCTTGGCTTGAACTTAGAGACACAATCCTGGAACCTGCAGAATTTGACCATATAAGCAGTAAAATTTGCATGGCCATAACTCTCTCTAAAAAACTCCAATTTAGGTGATTCTTGAACCAATGGAAACCTAAGACATAGTAGAACATTTCGTATGAGGAACATTAGACAAAATTCTGGACTTAACTTGATCAAATTGCTGAATGAAGTTGGATCGATAAATATGCTAGAACTAAATCTACAGCATGAACAGTGACGTAAGCAGTAATCGTGTTGTGGGCGTAACTTGAGCTACACAGCTCGGAATTAGGCGATTCAAAAAGAAAAGTAAAGTAATACCTAGATGAACAATTTTCATGCAGAACACCTCACCAAATTATGATCGAAACTAGGTAAAAATTGGGTTCAAAGATTGGGGCACCAAGTTGTCCAAAATAAAAAAATTTTCTAAAATTTGCAAAGCTAACTTAGGATGCATTAGACATGCATGTAATGAGTTTTTGGCAGCAATTAAGATTGGTATTGAGGTATTTTATTTGTATATTTTCAGTAGAAAAAGAAGTTGAAACGGACAAGGAATAGTGAGTAAAAAGAAAGGAGAGCATTGAAGGTTTGAGCACAACTAACATTTTCTTCGTTTTTAAACTTGTAAATTGCTTGGAATGTGTTAAATTGAATGAGTTTGCTTTGAACAAGTTTGTTTTGACTGAAATATGGTTTTTCTCTTGCATTTAAGAAATTTGGGTGTTGCCACCTTTATATGGATATTATGATGAATTTAAATGTGTTTATTAGTATATAAATGTGATTGTTGAGTGGGAAATTTTTGGAAACTGTTTTGAAACCATAGTTAGCATGACAGTCCCTTTCGAAACTCCCCAGTAGTAATGGCTACTTGGGGTTGATAATTGATATTGATTATGTCTCCCATTAATAACAGTTAGTGGGGTAAGACTACATGAGTACTCATTAGCTAGCTATCCCTTCCCTCATTAATAATGGTTAGTGAGGTTGAGATTGCTTTGTCGTGGTGTACAACACGGCACTGATCGTGAAATTTTGTGTCATGGCCTAAACTGTGTGTTGATATTGGCAACACTAATGCTTTGTGAATTGTTATTTATGAAGTGTGATTTCTCATTTGTAATGTTATTCTAATAAATGGCTCTTATGGACTTAGAACTATTGTGAAGTTTTCATGCTTAAGAAAAATGTGATTTATTATGCTTTGACAAATTGTGTTTTACCTTAAGTTTTAAAGTTATTAGTTGTGCACCACTGAGTGATGTACTCAGCGATAGCTTCTTTATGCTGTCGCAGGTAAGGGAAAGGAGAAGGTTGCCGAGTGAGAGACTTGGAAGCAGCATTTTAGTATTGTTTGTGGGTATATATTGTAGGTATAGCCCTGTAATTTCCTTTTGATGTATTTTGTGCCTATATGTATGGATGTACAGACATTAAGCAGTTTGTATTTAAAAGCATTGCATTGCTATCTCATTTTAAGTTTGTAACTATTTTTTATTTTACTTTGAGAACTATGAAATTATAACTTTTGCAATATTTAGTTTATCATTATTTCCAATGAATGTTTACATGTAATTTTAACTATTCTCAAGCAGTTTTCCGCAAAAGAATTGATAAGATAAAAAAGCTATGATTTGTTTTAAAATCCTTTGTAGCATAACTAATGGGTTATCGGTAGGTGGAGTTCGGTAATTCCTTAGGTATGCTATGGGAACATGTCATGCCTTACCAGGGATAAGGTGTGACAATATGTCACATTTGTAGCCTTTTAGTATTGGTACATGTTACCAAATTCATTTCCAAGTATGTTGCATTTTATTGCAATTTATCAGATTTTGGTATACTAATTTGACCTACCCGGATGACCTAGTTCTCTCAGTTTTTGGGTTTCGGTCAAAACTAGAAACTTGTAGGTCTATGTCTAATTGCACGCGGGGCAAAATTTAAGATCATTCTATGTTTTGTAGACCAAGTTATGGTCAATCTACCAATGCTGGATAGAATGTACCAAAATAGTAGGTTTAGGTCATTTTTAGGTCACTTTTGGTTCGGCCAGTTTTTGGACCTAAACTTGTGCAAGCTATTGGGCTTGGTTCTGGCCATTTCTGGGCTTTAGTGTCTTCATAAGAATTGTATATATATGTCTAAACTATTCATGGTAAAAATTTTAGGTCAATTGGACCTATTTTGAGTGAGTTATGGCCAAAATATCAACTGCTGCCCAAATGGTCAATTTTCAGGCTTTCAAAGCACTAATCCAGATTTGGTTATTTTTCAAGTCACCTTCTAACTAGAATTTTGGCAAGCTTCCTTCATGAAAGTTGGCACATTTTGTGCCTAGTTTCACCTCCAATTGGTCTCATACCAATTGGAGCCACACACTTAAGGTTCTAAGCCAAAACATACACTGCCCTATTGTACATTGTTCACCCTTTACCAATTACACATCCTATGCTTACCAAGTTAGCTCTTCCATGTCATTTCTGTTTTATAACTTACCATTAACACATTTCACAACACATTTTTGGTCCTTTTGGCAGCTTATAACCATTCTCAATATGCACACTATAACCCAGCATTTTCCAAGTCCAATTATAATAATTAAACACATGAATGCACCTCATTTACATGTCCAAATTCAAACCTTAATACACACATACATGCTGCCATCCATGTGACACCCCTTACCCGTCTACAGTGTAGCCGAACAAGTTATGCCACTCAGTTTGTTAAAGCACCAATTTATATTTCTAATTACAATTTATCCCTTTTAATTTATTTATTTACAATTTTTTGATAAATTTGAATTTTTCCGCAAATTTTATAGAAAATCTGGCAGAGTGCCGGTTCTAAATTGGAAAAACAGTTCTTCTGAATCTGTTTTAAAACACTTCCAAAATAATTTCCAAATCCAAACTCCATTATACACATTCAAGTCAATCTCAATCTCAAATCACAACACTATTTTCTGAAATATTTCTTTTCACTTCATTGCTGGAAGCACATTCATAAATATTTCTCAACATAATATATAGAAAATTCCAAGAATATGAAATTTTATATATTTACATCATTACATAATTACATGAGTTTATAGTTACAACCCAAAGCTAATACAAAATGCAAAATATAAAATACTACCCAAAATCCTAATGTCCTACCATATGCAGTGCAGATGTGAGGTGACTCTGGACTCCGGATGCAACTCTGAATGCTTACCCTGTCTGATGTCTGCTGGGCTCCCCAGCTAGGTCTCTAGTACCTGCGCGTGGCAAAAGCGACGCACTAAGCAATTCTGCATGGTGGTGACAATATAAAATAAAATAAAATGAAATAAAATAAATATGCAAAATGTATGTTTACATTTTTGGGTAGACTTAATTTCTGCTATTAATTGCAGTATTATTCATTTAAAATTCTGTAAAGTTTATTATCATTGCCCGAGTAACCTATATTGGTCGACTGGATTGGATAAACGGGTAAACTGGCACTAGGTACTAAGTGCCTCGGACCATCACACCATCGGTCACATTGTGTCTCCCAGTGTGCAACAGAACAGCTAATAAGCTGTAATAATTAGTGGGGTTAAAACCCAAGTGTAATAATTCAAAAAACATAGCCAAAGGCTATTTTGTCACAGAATGGCATGGGAAGCCATGAAACACAGAATGGCATGAAGCCATATGTAGTGCTGCTAACAGAACCCTATTGGCATGCCAAGCTATCCAAACCAATCTTGTTAGGTATACTAAGGCATTTTACACTTTTAAGTTTCACAATTTTTGGAATATAACTTTTAGTGTTACTATTCCATTCATTGGTCAACAAAAATGTTAAATTTTGCATAGGAAATAGGTACATTGGTTCTAATATCATCAACATACCACATTTTGCATTCAAAATTTGTTGGTATTGGTTGCCAATACCATTTCTAAGCTTAATGTTAGTTGGGCAGAATTTTCAGTTTTTATGCTTTGTCTTTACTGTTCCATTGGTCAATTCTGCAGTGGGAATTTGGCAAACTGATCAACATGAAAGTTGTTCTTTATTTTGTGTAGTTGCATTTTCTTTTTTGAATCACTCCATTTGGAGTTTTGTAGCTCAATTTATAGTCCAAAAACCACAATTGGCCGGATTGAAATTTTGTCTAGAATTTCTGGACTGACCATATCTATAGTGTAATGAACAGTGACTGCAACTCACCTTTTGAATATGTTCTGGTCATAATTTGGGTTAGGTTTCTTCATGAAAGTTGTTGGTCTATATCTCAGCTTGTTTCTGGTAAAATTTCAGGTCAATTGTACCTTTCTACACTGATTTATGGCCAAATGACCAAATACTGTTCATTTCGTCATTTTGCCCAGGCAGACTACAGGTCACCCAGATTAGGGCAAGCTTTTGGTCCACTTAGTTTGGTTTTATGGGCATGGTTTCTTCACCAAAGTTGTGCCATTATGTGTCTAGTTTCATTTCCAATTGGCCTTGCACCAATTGAACCTGTACAATTCAAGTTATGGCTGCCCAAACCTGCTGGACTCATGTCCAATTCTGCAGGTCACCAAGGGCAGCCACACCAAACCCAAATCCCATCACTCAACACACTTCATTTTTTATTTAAATAGAACTAAAAGGTCACTAATTGACCATTAATAACTGTTTTCATCATCACATGGTGAAAGTCCCATTTCTCCACCCTAAACCCTAACTCAACATTTTAAACCATGCATTAAGATTGCATTTCATCAATCCACATAAAAGAGACATATTGTGGGCAGCCATACTGCCCTTTTAACTTCATTAAATTCATCACCATCTTGCCTAACCAAGGCTGCCAAAACTTAGGGTTTACATACAAGTGATATTCCATCAATTTTCCTTATCATTTGCACTCATTCATAATTATTAAACATAAATTTCAAGTGAAATTTAAGTTCAAGTCACTAACCTCTATGGAGTGAGATTTTTCCCACTTGCTAAAGCTCTTATTTTCCTCTTCTTTTTGCTCCCAAAATACTCACCAAGTTGCAAGAATACTTTTTTGTGTTGACAATTAAGGTTTTTGGTGGAAGAAAGCTAGGGAAAATCAAGCTTGAAAAAGCTTGCAAATGGGTAACAAAGGTGGAGGTTCACAGCAAGGAAGATATGAGGAAGAGAAATCTGATTTTTTTGTTTCATTTTCAGCCCATTTTGTCTCTTTAAAATAAGTTGATGCCATGTGTCCATATTGGATAGGTTGGGAAAACTTTAATGACATCATTATGATGTCATAATGCTATTTTCTTTCATTTCTTCTCCATTTTTTGTCTAATTAATTTTTTTAATTAAATTTTTAACAATATTTAGTCATATTTTATGTTATATAAATTATTTATTTAACTGGACAAGTTGGCCAAAAATCATCTCTCAAGACGAAATGACCAAAATGCCCTCCGTTCGGCTTAATGGACCAAAATTGTCTGTACCAATTGAAAATTTTTTCTAAGCATTTCCTTGGCATTCTAATGCCATAAGAACCTCAATAACCCTTCTCTGGAGTCCCAATATTTATTTTATAATTTTTCCCCCGGGTCTAGGGCTCCTAGTTGCAAGAACCGCAACTTCTCACTCGGTTACCCATCGCTAGGGCACCGGCTCATTTAACTTGGTTGTATTTTATTTCTAAAATTTTTCCTAAATTTTTCTTATTAATATTTGAGTTATTTATGGTTCCTCACTTTAGTTTAAATATTTTTTCAGAAATTCTAGCTATCTGGACCGACACTGGTCACTGGAATAGTAGACTGTACGGACTAGCTAAAGTGAGGATGTTACAACTCTTCCCCTCTAAGAAAAATTTTGTCCTCGAAATTTACCTAATGCAAACAGTTGAGAAAACTGTTGCCTCATCGTCTCTTCACTTTCCCAAGTTGCCTCTTTAGTGTTGTGGTGCCTCCAAAGCACTTTTACCATTGGAATTTGTTTATTTCTCAGTTCCTTCACTTCCCGAGCTAGGATCTGTATAGGTTCTTCTGTATATGTCAAGTCCGGTTGGATTTCAATCTCTTCCATGGAAATGACATGTGAAGGGTCTGAGTGATATCTTCTCAACATAGAAACATGGAACACATTGTGTATTTTATCTAGTTCTGGTGGTAAAGTTAGCTGATAAGCTACTGGTCCCACACGTTCAATGACTTCATATGGGCTAATGAACCTAGGGCTTAACTTACCCTTCCTTCCAAACTTCAGCACTTTCTTCCATGGTGAGACTTTGAGAAACACTTTATCGCCAACTGCATACTCTATCTTTTTTCTCTTCAAGTCGGCATATGATTTCTGTCTATCTGAGGCAACCTTCAGGTTTGCTTTGATTATCTTTACTTTCTCCTCAGTCTGTTTCACCAGGTCTGGTCCTACCAGCTTATCTTCGCCCAATTTAGTCCAACACACTAGGGTTCTACATTTCCGCTCATACAGTGCTTCATATGGAGCCAATTGAATGCTAGCTTGGTAGCTGTTGTTATAGGTGAATTCTGCTAATGGGAGGTATCTATCCCAACTCCCCTCAAACTCAATGACACAACTCATTAGCGTATCCTCTAGGATCTATTACATAATTCACATTGTTACTATCATTTCAATTTATTAATTGTAAAAATTCAATTAGTTCTTAGGTTTACCTAGATTACTAATTCTGACTGTCCATCCGTCTGGGGATGAAAAGCCATGCTAAAACAGAGTTGTGTGCCCAAGGCTTCTTGTAACTTTATCCAGAATCTCGATGTAAACCTTGGGTCTCGGTTAGATATGATGGAAAGTGGGATTCCATGCAGTCTAACTATCTCACTGATATATAATTCTGCTAGCTTCTCCAGTAAGTAGTCAGTCCTAACTGGCAGAAAATATGCTGACTTTGTCAATCTATCCACTATCACTCACACTGCATCATGTTTCTTTTGGGTGAGAGGTAGACCACTAACAAAATCCATAGTGACCTGGTCCCACTTCCATTCAGGTATGCTTATAAGCTCTAGCAATCCTGATGGAACTTGATGTTCTGCTTTAACTTACTGACATGTCAAACACTTAGTCACATAGTCAGCTATATCCCTCTTCATACTAGGCCACCAATAATGAGGCTTCAAATCATTATACATTTTTGTGCTTCCCAGGTGCATAGCATAAATACTAGTGTGTGCTTCTTTCAGAATACTAGTCTTCAATTCCCCATTATCTGGTACACACACTCTTCCTCTGTAGTACAGACACCCATCTGCTTTCACCTCATAATCGCTTTCTTTCCTCCGAATTTTACCCACAATGGCCATCAATTTTTCATCCGCCTCTGCCCATTTTGTATCTCTGTGAAAGGTGGTTGGCCTCACTTGTAACTCAGCCAAAATAGCTCCATCTTGAGCTAAGGACAGACAGGCATTTAGTGATCTTAAAGCTGTGATGGACTTTCTGCTCAAGGCATCAGCAGCTACATTTGCCTTCCCAGGATGATAATCTATCACACAATCATAGTCCTTTTGGAACTCAATCCATCACCTCTGTCTAAGATTGATCTCCTTCTGGGTTGGCAAATATTTTAGACTCTTGTGGTCTGTATAGATGTAGCATTTTTCACCATATAAATAATGCCTCCATATCTTCAGTGCGAAGATAATTGCTGCTAACTCCAGATCATGAGTAGGGTAGTTCTGTTCATGTGGCATTAACTACCTGGAATCATAGGCGACCACTTTCCCCTCTTGCATCAATAAACACCCTAGCCCATTATGCGAGGCATCACTGTAGACCACAAAGTCTTTCCCCGACATTGGCTGTGTTAAGATTGGTGCTTCTGTCAACATAGCCTTTAGCCTTTCAAAACTGGCTTGGCGCTTGTCGTTCCAGCCAAATTTCACATTCTTGTGCAACAACTTGGTCATTAGAGCAGCTATAAGAGAGAACCCCTTCGCAAATCTTCTGTAATACCCAGCTAGCCCCAAGAAACTTCTGACCTCAGTTGTATTTCTGGAAGGCTTCCATTCCATCACTGCTTCTATCTTTTTGGGATCTACTCTAATCCGCTCAGCTGATACTATGTGTCCAAGGAAAGAGATTTCACTCATCCAAAAGTCACACTTGGACAGCTTAGCATACAGCTTCTTTTCTCACAGGGTTTGCAGAACAATCCTCAAATGTTCATCATGTTCTTCCCTGGTATTGGAATACACCAGAATATCATCAATAAAGACCACTACAAACCAATCTAGATATGGATGGAAGATACGGTTCATAAGGTCCATAAATTCTGCTGGTGCATTTGTTAACCCAAACAGCATCACTAAAAATTCATAATGCCCATACCGGGTTCTAAATGCAGTTTTTGACATATCTGTATCCTTTACCCTCAACTGCTGATACCCTGATTTGAGATCAATTTTTGAAAATACACTGGCTCCCTTCAACTGATCAAACAGATCGTCAATTCTGGATAATGGATATTTATTCTTCACAGTTACCTTGTTCAACTGCCAGTAATCAATGCACAATCTCAAGGTTCCATCATTTTTCTTCACAAACAGCACTGGAGCTCCCCATGGTGACACACTGGGGCATGTGAACCCCTTATCAAGCAACTCTTGCAACTAAGTTTACAACTCCCTCAATTCAGTGGGTGTCATCCTATAAGGAGCAATAAAAATGGGCGCTGTAACCGGCATTACCTTAATAGCAAACTCGACTTCCCTTTCTAGTGGTAAACCAGGCAACTCTTTAGGAAATACATCTGGGAAGTCTCTTACTGTGGGTATATCACACAGGTTCGGCTTAGCCTGCCTAATATCAACCACATGTGCTAGGTAAGCTTCACATCCTTTTTTTATCAATCTTCTTACAACTGTGGCTGAGATAACATTGGACACGAAATTTGTCCTTTCACCCACAACAGTGATCTCATTACCCTTAGAAGTTTTCAGAGAAATCCTCTTTAATTTGTAATCAATTATTGCCTGATGACGTGATAACCAATCCATTCCCAAAATCACGTCAAACTCATGGAAGGGCAACTCAATTAGGTCTGCCGAGAATTCATACCCCTGAATCCTCAATGAGTAACCTTTATACACCTTATTCACCACCACACTATGGCCTAGTGGATTTGTGACCAGAATATCTTGATCACTCTCCTCTATTGGAACTCCCCTCTCAATGGGTAGTTTGATGCAAATGTAGGAATGAGTGGATCCTGGATCCACCAATGCATGCACAGAAGTGTTGTAGAGGGAAAACGTACCCCTGATGACATTCGGGGCATCTTGCTCCTCCTAAGCTCTGATGGCATAGGCCCTGGTTGGTATTCTAGTGTCTGGCCTCTCAGCTAACTCAGATGCAGGCCTCAGTGATAGACCAGCTACCTCAAGTTTACCGAGCTTCCTACCCCTTTGTGGTGCAGGACCAGGTCTGTCAGTTTGTGTTGGAGCAACTGTAGTAGTCCTCTTCGGATAATTCTTGATCTGATGTTCTGTCGATCCATACCGTAAGCATGCACCAGTCACTCGCCAACAATCCCCCTTATGCCACTTCTTACAGTACTGACAGGCAGAAGATGCTGGGGCTGGTTCCCTGAACACCGTCCCTGGAGAGCTGCCCACTGATGGTGTGGACTAGCCTCTCTTAGGTGTGAACTGTGGTCTGGGCCCCTCAGACTAACCCTGACCCTGTGGTGGTCCTAAAATCTGTGTAGGAGGACCCTTACTCTTCTTACTGGGAGCAGAAAATGTACTGGACTAACCCAGACCCCTCTTCTGTTGTCTTTCCCTTCTATTTTGTTCATTGATTCTGACCCTTTCCACTTTTGATGCAGCATCTATTAGCTTAGCAAAATCAGTGATCTCCAATGTTATGATCATGACTTTGATGTTGTCATTGAGCTCTTCTTCAAACCTTCTGTACCTCTCTGCCTCTATAGGGACTATCTCCCTCCCATATCTGCTTAGTCTGACAAACTCGCACTCATATTCCACCACTGATAATTGTCTCTGTCTCAGACTGATAAACTCTCTTCTGCGCTCTTCTAGAAACACTTTGCTCACATATTTCTTCCTGAACTCTGTGAGGAAGAATTCCCAAGTGATCCGTTCAGGTTGCACCTCACTGTTTACTGTGTCCCACCACTGATATGCATCATCCTGAATTAGGGACACAACACCCTCCAGGTTCTACTCGGGGGTTCAGTTTAGCTATTTCAGCACTCCGATGGTTCTATCCAACTAGTTTTCTACTATCATGGGATCATCCTCCCTCTTCCCAAAGAAGTCCACAGCCCCATGCTTTCGCAGTTTCTCCAGATGAGATTTCTGTGGTGCTGGTGGAGGTTGTGGCTGTGGTTGTGGTGGTGGAATTACCCCCATCATTTGCCGATAAAATTCGGTCATTTGCTGAAATAGAGCAAACTGAGGTTGGACAGGTGCCTCAGCTGCTGGTGGAGCAGATTCTCCCCTACCTCCAGATTCAGCCCTGGGTGGAGCACGACTCTCCACCTCTTCTTCAACTGCTCTTTGCGATGCAGGATCCACATCCTATTCAAAATAAGAAAACAAACAGATCTGCATCAGTGTCACCTCAACACTTACAAATGCAATGCACTGGTATGCACTCTATCTAGGCCCAGAAGCGCCTAAATCAATGCTCTGATACCACTAAATGTGACACCCCTTACCCGTCTAGAGTGTAGCCGAGCAAGTTATACCACTCAGTGTGCCGGAGCACCAATTTATATTTCTAATTACAATTTATCCCTTTTAATTTATTTATTTACAATTTTTTGACAAGTCTGAATTTTTTCGCAAATTTTATAGAAAATCCGGCAGAGTATCGGTTGTAAATTGGAAAAACAGCTCTTCTGAACCTGTTTAAAAACACTTCCAATATAATTTCTAAATCCAAACTCCATTATACATATTCAAGTCAATCTCAAAATCTCAATCTCAAATCACAACACTATTTTCAGAAATATTTCTTTTCACTTCATTGCTAGAAGCACATTCATAAATATTTCTCAACATAGTATACGGAAAATTCCAATAATATGAAATTTCATATATTTACATCATTACATAATTATAAGAGTTTATAGTTACAAACCAAAGCTAATACAAAATGCAAAATATAAAATGCTACCCAAAATCCTAATGTCCTACCATATGCAGTGCAGATGTGAGGTGACTCTGGACTCCGGATGCAGCTCTGAATGCTTACCCTGTCTGATGTCTGCTGGGCTCCCACTAGGTCTCGAAGACTGCGTGGCAAAGCGATGCACTAAGCAATTCTGCTTAGTGGTGATAATATAAAATAAAATAAAATGAAATAAAAATAAATATGCAGAATGTATGTTTACATTTTTGGGTAGACTTAATTTCTACTATTAATTGCAGTATTATCCATTTAAAATTCTGTAAAATTTATTATCATTGCCCGAGTAACCTATATTGGTCAACTGGACTGGATAAACGGGTAAACTGGCACTGGGTACTAAGTACCTTGAACCATCACACCATCGGTCACATTGTGTCTCCCAGTGTGCAACAGAACAGCTAATAAGTTATAATAATTAGTGGGGTTAAGACCCAAGTGTAATAATTCAAATAACATAGCCAAAGGCTATTTTTCCACAGAATGGCATGGGAAGCCATGAAACACAGAATGGCATGAAGCCATATGTAGTACTGCTAACAGAACCCTATTGGCATGCCAAGCTATCCAAACCAATCTTGTTAGGTATACTAGGGCATTTTACACTTTTAAGTTTCACAATTTTTGAAATTTAAGTTTTAGTGTTATTATTCCATTCATTGGTCAACAAAAATGTTGACTTTTGCATAGGCAATAGGTACATTGGTTCTAATATCATCAACATACCACATTTTGCATTCAAAATTTATTGGTATTGGTTGCCAATACCATTTTCTAAGCTTAATGTTAGTTGGGCAGAATTTTCAGTTTTTATGCTTTGTTTTTACTGTTCCATTGATCAATTTTGCAGTGGGAATTTGGCAAACTGATCAACATGAAAGTTGTTCCTTATTTTGTCTAATTACATTTCCTTTTTTGAATCACTCCATTTGGAGTTTTGTAGCTCAAGTATGGTAAAAAAAACCACAACTAGCCAGATTGAAATTTTGTCCAGAATTCTGAACTGACCATATCTATAGTGTAATGAACAGTGACTACAACTCACCTTTTGAATATGTTCTGGTCATAATTTGGGTTACATTTCTTCATGAAAGTTGTTTTTCTATATCTCAGCTTGTTGCTAGTAAAATTTCAGGTCAATTGGACCTTTCTACACTGATTTATGGCCAAATGACCAATCACTATTCATTTGGTCATTTTGCCCAGGCAGACTGCAGGTCACCAGGATTAGGGCATGTTTTTGGTCTACTTGATTTGGTTTTATGGGCATAGTTTCTTCACCAAAGTTGTGCCATTATGTGTCTAGTTTCATGTCCAATTAGCCTTGCACCAATTGAACCTCTACAATTCAAGTTATGGCTGCCCAAACCTGCTAGTCTCATGTCTAATTCTGCAGGTCACCAAGGGCAGCCACACCAAACCCAAATCCCATCACTCAACACACTTCATTTTTTATTTAAACAGAACTAAATGGTCACTAATTGACCATTAATAACTATTTTCATCATCACATGGTCAAAGTCCCATTTGTCCACCCTAAAACCTAACTCAACATTTCAAACCATGCATTAAGATTACATTTCATCAATCCACATAAAAGAGACATATTGTGGGCAGCCACACTACCCTTTTAACTTCATTAAAATCATTACCATCTTGCCTAACCAAGGCTGCCAAAACTTAGGGTTTACATACAAATGATATTCGATCAATTTTCCTTATCATTTGCACTCATTCATAATTATTAAACATAAATTTCAAGTGAAATTTAAGTTCAAGTCACTAACCTCCATGGAGTGAGATTTTTACCACTTGCTAAAGCTCTTGTTTTCCTCTTCTTTTTGCGCCCAAAATACTCACCAAGTTGCAAGAATACTTTTTTTTGTTGACAATTAAGGTTTTTGGTGGAAGAAAGCTAGGGAAAATCAAGCTTAAAAAAGCTTGCAAATGGGTAACAATGGTGGAGGTTCACGGCAAGGAAGAGATGAGGAAGAGAAATCTGATTTTTTGTTTCATTTTCAGCCCATTTTGTCTCTTTAAAATAAGTTGATGCCATGTGTCCATATTGGATAGGTTGGGAAAACTTTAATGACATCATTATGATGTCATAATGCTATTTTCTTTCATTTCTTCTCCATTTCTTGTCTAATTAATTTCAATTAAATTTTTAACAATATTTAGTCATATTTTATGTCATATAAATTATTTATTTAACTAGACAAGTTGGCCAAAAATCATCTCTGAAGACGAAATGACCAAAATGCCCTCCGTTTAGCTTAACGGGCCAAAATTGTCTCTACCGATTGAAAAATTTTTCTAAGCATTTCCTTGGCATTCCAATGCCATAAGAACCTCAATAACCCTTGTCTGGAGTCCCGATAATTATTTTATAATTTTTCCCCCGGGTCTAGGGCTCCTAGTTGCGAGAACCACAACTTCTCACCAGGTTACCCATCGCTAGGGCACCGGCTCATTTAACTTGGTTGTATTTTATTTCTAAAATTTTTCCTGAATTTTTATTATTAATATTTGAGTTATTTATGGTTCCTCACTTTAGTTTAAATATTTTTCCGGACATTGTAGCTGTCCGAACCGACACTGGTCACAGGAACACTAGACTGTACGGACTAGCTAAAGTGAGGATGTTACAATCCATAACAACATAATTCAACAATATAATTCCATAAACCAAACCATGAAACAACACATTTTGATCTTCTTCATAAGGCTGCCACAAGTTTACACATATCCATCAATTGCCATTTTCACTTTTTAAGCTTCCAAATCATACCTTACACATGGAATTCAAGTACAATACAATCAAACATTCAAATCATCATCCAAACCACTATTTACATGCAAGTATAAACTGTTCTTATTAAAGTTCCATGGCTGCCAAAATGTACCTCTCCATTAACTCATCAAACTTCAAAAATCCTTCCACAAATCAACTACCCACAACACCCATTCAAAGTTTAATGAAACAATAATTAAAAATACATACTTACCACTTTTGAAATTCTTCAAAACCTCACCAAAACTTAATTTTCTTGCTGCCTATCTGCTGCCTAAGTTGTGTAGAACAACTTTAGTGAAGAAATCAAGTGGAAAAGGGGCTTCCTTCATGCTTGCATGGAGCTTGGAAAAGATTCGGCCATGGAGGTTTCTCTTCCTCTTGGTTTCGGCTTGTTTTGGCAAGGTGAGGAAGATGAAGTTATTTTTGCCATAATATGTTTAGTGGTCCACTTAAGTGCTGTTAGTGGAGCACCATTATACATTTTAATGTTTATTTATTTTAAAGTTTCCAAATTCTCACATTTAACTCCTATCTTTCGCTATTTAAATTATGTACCACCAATTTAATTTTTCATGACATTTTCCAAGTGTAATATCATTTATTTTTAATGGACATTTAGGTCAAAAGATAACTCGGGGTGTCAAATGACCACAATGCCCCTGTTTGGGTTGCATTCCCGATTTTTCGGTAACACCGAGCTTTGTCGTTTTCTCGATTTCTCATTTTTCTTTATACTAATTAATTAATTTTTTTTGATATTTCTAATGATATTTATGCTTTGATATATGTTTTTCTAAGTCTTAAAAATACTTTCTAGGGTTCCCCGCGGTCCAGGGATGGTCAATGGTCCACACCGCAACTTCCCGGTGCGGTCACCCATCGCTAGGGCTCTCGACTCTTTTAACTTGGTTACATTTTATTGCTATTATTTTTCCTTTATTTTTCTTGTATTTTCTTTTCTTGAATTTCATTATTTTATGTCTCCTCACTCATATCTAAGTGTAGTTCTAGGCATCCTAGCTGTTCGGACAACACTGGTCACAAGAACAGTAGAACGCACTACCGAACATAAGGGTGTTACATTAGTGACTAAACTTGACTTTTATCTTTCAATTCATGTTGAGGGAGTTGTAATTGATGCATATTTGTAAGAAAATTAAGTAAACATCATGTGTATGTCTTGCTTAAAATTCCAGCAGCCTTGAACTTGGTAGGGTTTTGAAGAATTCTTAGAATTAAAATGGTATAGTGGCTGCCCTTAACATTAATCTATTGGTTAGGATAGTGAAAGGTAAGTGAATGCAAGTTTTATAATGGTTGAGCTAGGGTTTGAGCATGAAATTGAGACTTGTTCATGTATTTAGTGAAAGAGAGTTTTAATGGTCAATTATTGACCATTTGGCTATGTGTGAATAAAAAATGAAGTGGTTTGTGTAGTGGGAATTGAGTTTAGTGTGGCTACCCTTGGTGAGCTACAGGACTGGGCATGAGTCCAGCAGGTTTGGGAAGCAATAACTGGAGTTGTAAAGGTTCAATTGGTGCAAGGCCAATTGGACATGAAACTAGACACATATTGGCACAACTTTGGTGAAGAAACCATGCCCATAAAACCAAATTAAGTTGACCTAAAGATTGCCCTAATCTGGGTGACCTACATTCTGCCTGGCAAAATGACTAAATGAACAGTGTTTAGTCATTTGGCTATAACTCAATGTAGAAAGGTCCAATTGACCTAAAATTTTACCAAAAACAAGCTGAGATGTAGACCTACAACTTTCATGAAGAAACCTAACCCAAATTATGACCATAACATATTCAAAAAGTGACCTGCATTCACTGCTCAAAATACTATAGATTTGGTCAGTCCAGAAAATCTGGAAAATTTGTAATCCGGCTAGTTGTGGTTTTCGGGCCATAACTTGAGCTACAAAACTCCAAATGGAGTAATTCAAAAAAAGGAAGTCTAACTAGACAAAATAAGGAACAACTTTCATGTTGACCATTTTACCAAATTCCCACTGCAAAAATGACCAATGGAACAGTAAACACAAAGCTTAAAATTTGGAAATTTTGAACAATTAACATTAAGCTTAGAAATGGTATTGACAATCAATACCAACAATTTTAAAATGTAAAATGTGGTATGTTGGGAGTATTAAAACCAATGTATCTATTGTCTATGCAAAAGTCAACTTTTTTGTTGACTAATGGAATGAATAGTAACACCTAAACTTAAATTTCATGAATTCTATAAATTAAGAGTCTAACATGCCCTAGTACACCTAGCAAGATTGGTTTGGATAGGTTGGCATGCCAATAGGGTTCTGTTAGCAGTACTGCATATGGCTTCATGCCATTCTGTGTTTTATGGCCTCACGTGCCATTCTATGACATAATAGCCTTTGGCTATGTTGGTTGAGTTATTATATTCGGGTTTTATCCCTGATAATTATTACAGCTTATTAGCTGTTCTGTTGCACACCAGGAGACACAGTGTGACCGATGGTGTGATGGTCCGAGGTACTTAGTACCTAGTGCCAGTTTACCCGTTTATCCAGTCCAGTCGACTAGTATGGGTTATTCGAGCAATGATAATAAATCTTACCAAATTTTAATCGAATAATACTGCAATAAATATCAAAAATTAAGTCTACAAAAAAAATATAAACATACATTCTGCATATTTACTTTATTTTAGTTATTTTAGTTTATATTGTCACCACTAAGCAGAATTACTTAGCGCGTTGCTTTTGCCAACAGACATAGCTGGGGAGCCCAACAGACATCTGACCGGGTGAACTTTCAGAGCTGCATACTGAGTCCAGAGTTACCTCACATCTACAGTGCACTTGGTATGACATTAAGACTTTGGGTGGCTTTTTGTATTTTGCATTTTGTATTAGTTTTGGATTGTAACTATAAACTCTTGAAATTATTTGATAATGTAAATATACGAAATTTCATGTTATTGAAATTTTCTTTAGATTATGTTGAAAAATGAAATGTTGAGAAATATACATGAATGTGATTTAAATAGTGATGTGAACAAAAATATTGAAAATAGTGTGTAAATTTGGAGATTGAGTTGAGATGTGTGTATATTGGAGTTCTGGATTTGAAAACTATATTGGAAGTGTCTTTTAAACAGTTTCAGAAGAACTGTTTTTCCAATTTATAGCCGGCACTCTGCCGATTTTTTTATAAATTTACAGAAAAATTCAGATTAATCAAAATTGTAAATTAATGAATTAAAAAGGGTAAATTGTAATGGAAATGTGAATTGGTGCTCCGGCATACTTTGTGGCATATCTTGCTCGGCTACACTGTAGATGGGTAAGGGGTGTCACAATGAAAGAAATTGAAGTACAACCGGACTTGACATATGAAGAAGAACCGATACAGATCCTGGCTCGGGAAGTGAAAGAGTTGAGGAATAAGCAGATTCCACTGGTGAAAGTGCTTTGGAGGCACCATAACACCGAGGAGGCAACTTGGGAAAATGAAGAGACAATGAGGCAACAGTTCCCTCAACTGTTTGCATTAGGTAAATTTCGAGGACAAAATTTAAATTAGAGGGGAAGAGTTGCAACACCCTCCCTGTAGCAACTCCGTACATTCTCATTTTTGTGACCGAGTGTCACCTGCATAGCTAGAACATCCGGAAAAATATTTAAACTAAAGTGAGGAACCATAATTAACTCAAATATTAATAAGAAAAATTTAGAAAAAATTTTAGAAATAAAATACAACCAAGTTAAATGAGCCGGTGCCTTAACGATGGGTAACCTAGCGGGAAGTTGCGGTTCTCGCAACTAAGAGCCCTAAACCCGAGGGAAAATTCATAAAATAATTTTTAGGACTCCAGAGAAAGGTCATTGAGGTTCCTATGGAATTAGAATGCCAAGAAAATGCTTAAAAAAATTTTTCAATCGGTACAAACAATTTTAGTCTGTTAAGCCAAACAAAGGGCATTTTGGTCATTTCACTTTCAGAGGTGATTTTTGGCCGACTTTTCCAGTTAAGTAAATAATTATTATGACACAAAATGTGAATAAATATTGCTAAAAATTGAATTGAAATTTGGTAGAAAAGAAAAGAAAGAAAAAGAAGTTAAATTAGGAATTATGATGTCAAGCTTATGTAATTAAGAATTTCCATCCAATCACCACTTAACAAAATGACTTTAGAGATAAAAGGGACACAAAATAAGATAAAACCAAAGAATAAAAATTCCAGCAGCCATTTCTTTCCAAACCAACGAAAATGTTAGAGAAAGAGAAAGAGAAGAGAAACTCCATGGAATTTTAGGAAAGCTTGAAATCACCCACTAAATTACCTTGAAACTCAACTTTTTCTTCACAAAAAATTGTTCATACATCTTGGGCAAGCTAAAGACAGCAAAAGGAAATAGAAAGGAGGAGCTTTGATGAGCTTGGAATTTACTTCATTAAAGGTTAGTGACTAAACTCACTCATTCTCTTTTGATTCATGTTA
Organism: Hevea brasiliensis; assembly: GCF_030052815.1. Classification (NCBI taxonomy): domain Eukaryota; kingdom Viridiplantae; phylum Streptophyta; class Magnoliopsida; order Malpighiales; family Euphorbiaceae; genus Hevea; species Hevea brasiliensis. Next base: position 55,533,550 of record NC_079499.1, read on the forward strand.
AAGGAGTGGAATGGAATGTAAATTTGCATACAACTCAACTCAACTCAACTAAGCCTTTATCCCAAAAATTTGGGGTCGACTATATGGATTCGCTTTCTCCACTCTGAACGATTTTGGGTTAAATCCTCAGAAATGTGTAATGCTTCTAGGTCATGTTGTACTACTCTCCTCCAAGTTAATTTAGGTCTACCCCTTTTTTTCTTTCTATCCTCTAACCTAATGTGCTCTACTTGTCTAACTGGAGTCTCCGTATGTTTACGCTTCACATGACCAAACCACCTCAATCTCCTTTCTCTCAACTTATCTTCAATTGGCACCACTCCTACCTTTTCTGTAACACCCTCACTGTAACAATTTCGCACATTCTACTGTTCTGATGACCGGTGTCGGTCTGAACAGCTAGAACGTCTGGAAAAATATTTAAACTAGAGTGAGGAGTCATAAATAACTCAAATAAGTGTAAGGAAAATTAAGGAAAAATTTTAGAAATAAAATACAACCAAGTTAAATGAGCCGGTGCCCTAGCGATGGGTAACCTAGTGAGAAGTTGTAGTTCTCGCAACTAGGAGCCCTAGACCAGGGAGAAAATTCATAAAATAATTTTTGGGACTTCAGAGAAGAGTCATTAAGGTTTCTAGGGCATTAGAATGCTAAGAAAAGGCTTAGAAAAATTTTTCAATCGGTACAGACAATTTTGGCTCGTTAAGCCAAACAGAGGGCATTTTGGTCATTTCGCCTTCAGAGACGATTTTTGACCGACTTGTCTAGTTAAGTAAATAATTATTATGATCTAAAATGTGAATAAATATTATTAAAAATTGAATTGAAAATGAGTAGAAAAGAAAAGAAAATAAAAATAAAAGAAATTGGGAATTATGACATCACATGATATCATTAACATGCCCCCACCCAATCACAACTTGATAAACTAATTAAAAGGGTTCTCGCAACTAAGAGCCCTAGACCCGAGGGAAAATTCATAAAATAATTTTTGGGACTCCAGAGAAAGGTCATTGAGGTTCCTATGGAATTAGAATGCCAAGAAAATGCTTAAAAAAATTTTTCAATCGGTACAAACAATTTTAGTCTGTTAAGCCAAACAAAGGGCATTTTGGTCATTTCACTTTCAGAGGTGATTTTTGGCTGACTTTTCCAGTTAAGTAAATAATTATTATGACACAAAATGTGAATAAATATTGCTAAAAATTGAATTGAAATTTGGTAGAAAAGAAAAGAAAGAAAAAGAAGTTAAATTAGGAATTATGATGTCAAGCTTATGTAATTAAGAATTTCCATCCAATCACCACTTAACAAAATGACTTTAGAGATAAAAGGGACACAAAATAAGATAAAACCAAAGAATAAAAATTCCAGCAGCCATTTCTTTCCAAACCAATGGAAATGTTAGAGAAAGAGAAAGAGAAAAGAAACTCCATGGAAGCTTAGGAAAGCTTGAAATCACCACTAAATTACCTTGAAACTCAACTTTTTCTTCACAAAAAATTATTCATACATCTTGGGCAAGCTAAAGACAGCAAAAGGAAATAGAAAGGAGGAGCTTTGATAAGCTTGGAATTTACTTCATTAAAGGTTAGTGACTAAACTCACTCATTCTCTTTTGATTCATGTTAAAGGAGTGGAGTGGAATGTAAATTTGCATACAACTCAACTCAACTCAACTAAGCCTTTATCTCAAAAATTTGGGGTCGACTATATGGATTCGCTTTCTCCACTCTGAACGATTTTGGGTTAAATCCTCAGAAATGTGTAATGCTTCTAGGTCATGTTGTACTACTCTCCTCCAAGTCAATTTAGGTCTACCCCTTTTTTTCTTTCTATCCTCTAACCTAATGTGCTCTACTTGTCTAACTGGAGCCTCCGTATGTTTACATTTCACACGACCAAACCACCTCAATCTCCTTTCTCTCAACTTATCTTCAATTGGCACCACTCCTACCTTTTCTGTAACACCCTCACTGTAACAATTTCGCACATTCTACTGTTTTGGTGACCGGTGTCGGTCTGAACAGCTAGAACATCTGGAAAAATATTTAGACTAGAGTGAAGAGTCATAAATAACTCAAATAAGTGTAAGGAAAATTAAGGAAAAATTTTAGAAATAAAATACAACCAAGTTAAATGAGCCGGTGCCCTAGTGATGGGTAACCTAGTGAGAAGTTGTAGTTCTCGCAACTAGGAGCCCTAGACCAGGGAGAAAATTCATAAAATAATTTTTGGGACTTCAGAGAAGAGTCATTGAGGTTTCTATGGCATTAGAATGCCAAGAAAAGGCTTAGAAAAAATTTTCAATTGGTACAGACAATTTTGGCCCGTTAAGCCAAACAGAGGGCATTTTGGTCATTTCGCCTTCAGAGACGATTTTTGACCGACTTGTCTAGTTAAGTAAATAATTATTATGATCTAAAATGTGAATAAATATTGTTAAAAATTGAATTGAAAATAAGTAGAAAAGAAAAGAAAAGAAAAATAAAAGAAATTGGGAATTATGACATCACATGATGTCATTAACATGCCCCCACCCAATCACAACTTGACAAACTAATTAAAAGGGATAAAAACTAATTAAAAGGAGACAAAATGAGAGACCAATCTGCACTCCCATCTTCATCCTTTGGGCAGCCAAAACGTAGAGAGAGAGAGGAGAGGGTTTCCACCATAGTTCAAGCTTCCAAGCTTGAAAACCTTGCTTATCTTGCGCCAAAAACCCTAGATCCCTTTAATAAAAATTACCCCCACCTTGTAGGAGTGTTTGGCAGCCAAGAAAAGCCAAGAAAGTGAAGGAATTGCTTGGGAAAATTCTGCTAAAAAAGGGTTAGTGCACTAAACAATTTCTTTTCTTTCTTTAATCTTGTAAGCATGCTAAATCAAGTAGAAATTGTGTGAAATTAAAAGAAAAACTTGAGTAAATGAAATCTTTAAATTTGGCAGCCATGAGAAAGTTTAAGGATTGTTGGTTTTTGATGAAATTAAGTGGCTTAATTATGTTATTGATGAGTATATATGATGGATAAAGTGATTTGGTATGAGTTTGGTGTGTGTATGCCATGAATTGGAAATTGGAGTTAGGGTTTGAGCATGAAATTGAGACTTTGATCATGCAATGGTTAAAGTAAGTTTTAATGGTCAATTAGTGATCATTTGGTTCTGCTTAAATCAAAAATGAAGTGAATTGTGTAGTGGGATTTGAGTGTGGTGTGGCTGCCCTTGGTGACCTGCAGGACTAGGCATGAGTCCAGCAGGTTTGGGTAGCAATAACTTGAATTTTAGAGGTTCAATTGGTACAAGGATAATTGGACATGAAACTAGACACATAATGGCACAACTTTGGTGAAGAAAGCCTGCCCAAAAAACCAAACTAAGTTGACCTAAAAATTGCCCTAATCCGGGTGACCTACAGTCTGCCTAGGCAAAATGACCAAATAAATAGTGTTTAGTCATTTGGTCATAACTCAGTGTAAAAAGGTCCTATTGACCTGAAATTTTACCAGAAAAAAGATGAGACATAGACCTAAAACTTTCATGAAGAATACAAATCCAAATTCTGACCATAACCTAGTCAAATTGCCAACCAAACTTAGGTCACCAAATCTGGCAGAACCAAATTGCCCAGAAATTCTGGGTACAGGTCACTCCGGCCAATTATGGTAAAATGACCATAACTTGAGCTACAAAACTCCAAATGGAGTGATTCAAAAAGGGAATTAAATAAGACACAATAAGGAACAACTTTGATGAAGAAAAGTTAGCTCAGTTTCCACTCTAAAATTGTCCAATGGAACAATAAACTTAGGTAATAAAAACTGAAAATTTAGAAATGCATCTAGGGGACTTTAAATTGCAATTGGCAATTAATATTAGCAAATGCAAAACTCAAAATGTGGGATCTTGGTGTAATTAGAATTAACATATCCATTAAGTATGAAAAAGTCAACATTTTGGTTGACTAGTAAGGTGAATAGTAATCAAAATGATTAGCAAACTAAGATGAAGACCTAGAACCAATTCTAAGCTTAAATGCTTAGAATTGTATGACAAATGTGGACTATGCATCCTAGTCAAAATTTGTTAAAAAGAAATTAAGTCTGTAAATTTGAAATCCATAAAATGTTTATGGATTACTTGAAATATGAAAAATAAGTCACCTAATTGATGTGAATAGATAGTTAGCGCTTATATACCCATCACAAATGGAATTCATAAAGTATTAGTAACTCAACTTGAAATATAAAATTTATAATTACATAAGTAGATTTTTGAATGTATAAATGAGAAAGGAAAAATGTTTTGAATACAATGGTACATGTGAACCATTGTTTAGAATTGTGATCATATAATTGATCAAATGAATGTAAGAATTATAATTGAAATTTATCATGAAATAATGAAGTCATTAAACACAATATATTAATATTTGATGATATTATGTGCCCTTGTATTGCCTAGATATATGTGTCAGATTGAATAGTTTGGCATGCCAATAGGATATTGTTTTAGCAGTACTACGAAAGGCTTTATGCCCATATTCATGGCTTTATGCCCGTGTTCATGGCTTTATGCCTGCATTCATGGCTTTATGCCAACATTCATGGCTTTTATGCCCGATTATGTGATATCATGGATTTTTAGCCATACTAATTGCATACGTGGTTGACGTTCTGTGTCCCATGGTATGACGGCCCGAGGCACCGCGGTGTCCAGTGCTAACGACCCGTTATCCAGTTTAGTCAGCCTGTCATAGGTTACTTGGACAGTGAAATTTATTGAAAAAAGTTAAGCATATTAGCAATTAAAAATATTAGAAATTAAATAAAATAAATGAGTAAGATGATCTAAAATAAATTAGAATAGATATTTATTAGAAAGAATCGAAATGAACTGGACCGATATTAAAATTTACTTGTTGTGAGATAATCTGAGACAACCTAGCAAGTATTGAGAAAATGTTAAAAGATTAGCAAAGAAAATTATAACATAAATAAATATTACAAATGTGACTTATATAATAATATAAGCATAAATTTATTATTTTTAGATCATTTTTCTTTGTACATTATTACTGTACATTGGCGAAATAAACACTTCCAAAGAAGACTAAATGAGGATAAAACATATTAAATTTTAGAAACCGCATGTGAAGTATAAATAAATCTTAATTATCTGAATTTGTTTTTATCTTTATTTATATATTACTTCCTTGTTATATTATTGCACCACTAAGCAGTAATGCTTAGCGCGATGGAATTGTATCTTTGCACAGGTACTGAAGGTAAAGCCCAGATAAAAATATTAAACAGAGATTTTGGAGTTTTGATCTGCATAAGTGTCTGAAGTACTCAAAGTTGTCACCTCCTCAGCAATGCATGTAGATAGGGTCCATATAGATTATATTTTATATTTTGTATAAAATGCTTAGATATTGTATTGTAATGTATATTATGAACAGGTAATTAATAGGAATGCGATGTAAATTAATTAATTAGCTTTTTCATATGTAATTAATTTATGTATCATGTAAATTATGAAATTTTGTAATTATTTTATAAATTATGTAAATTAAGGAAATTCGAAAATTTTGCTTCTATAATTTGAGAATGTTTACATATGAATTGAGTATGAATGGAAATGCATGGATGAGATTTGAAATATGAGAAAATTATGAGACTGATTGATGAGATAATTATGATTAGCATGGATAAGATTTTATTTTGAAAATATTATTGAATTTCAAACAGGTGAATATTGAAATATGCCAAACGATAATAAAATAGGAGAAACTCTGCTGGTTTCTCCGTCGAAAAATAATTAATGTTAAATTAAACGAATTCAAAATTATTAAAAAAATAAAGTAAGATAAGTTAGGGTGCTCCGGCACTGATTGTAGCACGCCTTGCTCGGCTACACTGTAGTCGGGTGTGGGGTGTTACATTTTCTCTAATACTCTCATTACGGACTTTATCTAGTCTAGTATGGCCACTCATCCACCTTAACATTCTCATCTCTGCAACTCTCATCTTAGATGCATACGACTCTTTCAGTGTCCAACACTCACTACCATATAACATAACCGGTCGTATGGCTATACGGTAAAATTTTCCTTTCAATTTATTGGGAATCTTATGATTACATAAAACACCCGTGGAACGTCTCCACTTCAACCATCTGGCTTTAATCTTATGATAACATCCTCCTCAAGTCCCCAATCTACTTGAAGGACTGAGCCTAGATATTTAAAGTGATTACTTTGGGGCAGTATCACTCCATTCAAAATAACTCCTTCCCTATCACTAGTTTGGCCTTCACTGAACTTGCAATGCATGTATTCTGTCTTCGTTCTACTTAACTTAAAACCCTTTGACTCTAAAGTACTTCTCCAAAGTTCTAGCTTTCTATTGACTCCTTCTCATGTCTCATCTATCAGAACAATATCATCCGAAAAAATCATGCACCAAGGAATACTCTCTTGTATATGTTTCGTCAGTTCATCTAAAACTAATGTAAAAAGGTAAGGGCTTATGGCTGATTCTTGGTGTAATCCAATTGAGATCGAAAAATCTCTTGTGTCCCCTCCCACTGTGCGCACGATAGTAGTTGCTCCTTCATACATATCTTTCAATACTTGTATGTACCTAATAGATACCCTCTTTTGTTCTAACACATTCCATAAGACCTCTCTTGGAACACTATCATAAGCCTTCTCCAAATCAATAAAAACCATGTGTAGATCTTTCTTTACATCTCTATATTTCTCCATCAAGCTTCTAATGAGAAAGATCGCTTCCATAATTGAATGACCGGGCATGAAACCAAATTGATTGAGAGAGATAGAAGTATCATGACATAGTCGATGCTCCACAACTCTCTCCCACAACTTCATAGTATGGCTCATGAGTTTAATTCCCCTATAGTTTGAGCAACTCTGTATGTCTCCCTTATTTTTAAAAATAAGTACTAAAATACTCTTCCTCAATTCATCAGGCATTTTCTTTGAGTTTAGAATCTTATTAAATAATTTAGTTAACCATGCCACTCCCATATCTCCCAAATACTTCCACACTTCAATTGGTATTTCATCGGGTCCACAGGCTTTACCCACTTTTATTCTCTTAAGTACTTTCTTTACTTCTAAAGATCTAATCCTTCTCGTATAATTCACATTCTTTTATATTGTTCTATAATCTATATTCATGCTATTATCATTTTGACTATTATTAAAGAGATCATTAAAATAATTTCTCCATCTTTCTTTAATGTCCTCATCTTTCACCAACACTTTTCCTTCTTTATCCTTAATGCACCTAACTTGATTGAGATCTTGATATTTCCTTTCTCTCCTCCTTGCTAATCTGTAAATATCTTTCCCCCCTTCATTAGTTCCAAGTTTCTCATATAACTTTTCAAAGACCTGTGCTCTTGCTTGACTAACTGCCTTTTTTGCCTCTTTCTTTGCTAACTTGTACTGTTCATATGCCTCATTATTATCACATTTAGGTAATTTCTTATACCATTCCCTTTTTCTCTTTACTGCCTTTTGTACTTCCTCATTCCACCACCATCTCTCTTTTGAGGGTGGTCCATGTCCTTTAGACTCTCTAAGTACTTTTCTAGCTACTTCTCTAATCTTTGATACCATCTGTATCCACATATCATTGGCCTCCATATCCAGCATCCATACTTCGGACTCGAGAAGCTCATTTTTGAACTTCACTTGCTTTACTCCTTTGAACTCCCACCACTTTGTTCGAGCAACACTATTTCTTCTGACCTTACTTGAATTGTTCCTAAACATGACATCCAAGACCACCAACCGATGTTGACTTGTTAAAGCCTCTCCTGGAATGACCTTGCAATCCTTGCATAGAGCTCTATTTGTCTTCCTAGTTAAGAGGAAGTCAATTTGGCTTCTATGTTGCCCACTTTTGAATGTCACTAAATGTGACTCTCTTTTTATAAAGTAGGTATTTGCTAGTATTAGGTCGTATGCCATAGCAAAATCCATGATGCTTTTTCCCTCCTCATTTCGACTGCCAAAACAAAAATCTCCATGAACATTCTCATAACCTTGTCTATTACTTCCTACATGCCCATTCAAATCTCCACCAATGAAAACATTCTCTTCATTCGGTATGCTTTGCATTAAATCATCCATATCTTCCCAAAACCTTAGTTTACTCTCTCTGTCTAGTCCTATTTGTGGGGCATAAGCACTAACTATATTTATTGTTTCTCCTTCTAGTACTAGCTTTACTAGTATAATTCTATCTCCTACTCTTTTCACAGCTATTACTGTATCTTTCAATGTCTTGTCTATGATTATGCCCACTCCGTTCTTTCCTATCCGGTAAACAACAGTTTGTACCCTGAATTACTCACTTCCTTACTTTTCTCTCCTACCCATTTAGTCTCCTGAATGCAAGCAATATTCACCATTCTCCTTTCCAAGGTATCCACAAGCTCCATTAATTTTTCTGTAAGTGATCCAACATTCCAAGTACCAACCCTGATCCTCCTCCTATCTTGCTCCCTTCTAATTGGTCTCCTTCTATGATATCTTCTATTGTTTTCTATGTCTATCTTGTGTTCTGTTCCACTATTTATTCTACTGTTTGTCCTATGGACTAACTTCTTTACCCACACACGTCCATGATGTGGGAACCCTTGCTCACTTAACACCACACCTGGGCGCTGACATGGCGCGTCACTTTCGGTGAACGCCCTACACCCTTGCATATTTCTCACTACACCCGGGCTCCGATGTAGCGCGTCGTTAGTAGAGGACGTCCCAACGTTTATATCATTTGAATCCATATCATAGGGTGTGACCAAATTTTTACGCTGGTTGTCACCTACCGTAACCCTCCTCCTTTATCCGGGCTTGGGACCGGAATGTAAATTTGCATGAAAATTAAAAATATACTATGTGTAAGCTTTTCTTAAAATTCCAGCAGCCTTGGGCTTGGTAGGGTTTTGAAAATTTTTCTTGAATTAAAATGGTACCCTAGCTGCCCTTAACACTAACCTATTGTTTAGGATGGTGAAAGGTAAGTGAATGCATGATTTAAGATGGAATGGGTTAGGGTTTGGGTATGAAATTGAGACTTTGATCATGAAATAGTGAAATTAAGTTTTAATGGTCAATTAGTGACCATTTGGTTATGTGTGAATGAGAAATGAAGTGGTTTGTGCAGTGGGAATTGAAGTTAGTGTTGCAGCCTTGGCTAACCTACAGGACTGACCATGAGTTGAGCAGGTTTGGGCAGCAATAACTAGAGTTGTAGAAGTTCAATTGGTTCAAGGCTAATTAGACATGAAACTAAACACATAATGGCACAACTTTGGTGGAGAAACCATGCCCAAAAAATCAAACCAAGTTGACCTAAAGATTACCCTAATCTGGGTGACCTGCATTCTGCCTGGGCAAAATGACCAAATGAATACTATTTATTCATTTGGTCATAACTCAGTGTAGAAAGGTCCAATTGATCTGAAATTTTACCAGAAAATATCTGAGACATATATCTACAACTTTCATGAAGAAACCTAACCCAAATTGTGACCATAACATGTTCAAAAGGTGACCTATAATCACTACACAAAAATACTGTAGATTTGGTCAGTCCAGAAAATCTAGGAAGTTGGCAATCCGGCCAGTTATGGTGTTTAGGCCATAACTTGAGCCAAAAATCTCCAAATGGAGTGATTTAAAAAAGGAAATGTAACTAGACACAATAAGGAACAACTTTCATGTTGACAACCTTGCCCAATTCCCACTACAAAAATGACTAATGGAACAGTAAATATAAGGCTTGAAATCTGAAAATTTTGAACAACTAACATTAAGCTTAGAAATGGTATTGGCAACCAATACCAACAATTTTAAAATGCAAAATGTGGTATGTTGGGAGTATTAAAACTAATACCTATTGTCTATGCAAAAGTCAACATTTTTGTTGACTAATGAAATGAATAGTAACACCTAAACTTAAATTTCAAGAATTGTACAATTTAAGAATATAACATGCCTTAGTACACCTAGCAAGATTGGTTTGGATAGGTTGGCATGCCAATAGGGTTCTGTTAGCAGTACTGCATAGGGCTTCATGCCATTCTATGTTTTATGGCCTCACGTGCCATTCTGTGATAAAATAGCCTTTGGCTATGTTGATTGAGTTATTATACTTAGATTTTATCCCTGATAATTATTACAGCTTATTAGCTGTTCTATTGCACACCGGGAGACACAATGTGACTGATGGTGTGATGGTCTGAGGTACTTCGTACCCAGTGCCAGTTTACCCATTTATCCAGTACAGTAGACTAGTATGGGTTACTCGGGCAATGATAATAAATCTTACCAAATTTTAATCGAATAATATTGTAATAAATGCCAAATATTAAGTCTACCAAAGATGTAAACATACATTCTACATATTCACTTTATTTTAGTTAATTTATTTTATATTATCACCACAAAGCAGAATTGCTTAGAGCATCGCTTTTGCCACACGCAGGTACCGGAGACATAGCTGGGGAGTCCAGTAAACCTCATACCAGGTGAACTTTCAGATCTGCACATAGAGTCCAGAGTCACCTCACATTTGTATTGCATTGTTAGGACATTAGGCTACTTTTGGTCTTTTGTATTTTGTAAACTTTTGTAATGTATATTATAAACTCATGTAATTATGCTTTTGATGTAATTATTTATGAACCATGTTCAGTAATAAATTTGAGTATTTCTTATTGAATTGAGTATGATATGAAATGAATTGAAATTTGAGATATTGAATTCATTTGAGAAATTGTTGAAAAGATATTGGCGGTTGACTGAGATTGATAATATGATTATATTGGAAGTGTTTTTAATAGATTCAGAAGAACTGTTTTTCCAATTTACAGCCGGCACTCTACCAGATTTTCTATAAAATTTGCGAAAAATTCAGATTAATCAAAAATTGTAAATAAATGAATTAAAAGGGTAAATTGTAATGGAAATATGAATTGGTGGTCCAACACACTGTGTGGCATATCTTACTCGGCTACACTGTAGACAGGTAAGGGGTATCACAATAAGTGCCTATCATGTTTTTTATATGGCGTGTGACTCACCATTCCATCTTATTTATATCTCATATAAATACATTGGGAACAAACATGAATACAATCTTTCTGGATAAGTCATGTCCTGTGTGAAGTATCCATGATTGTGAACCAATTTATGATACTTTGTGCTAGAAATACTGTCACTTATATTCTTAACAACTTAAGAATAGAATTTCTAACAAAATATCAATGGACCTTTTTTATTATACATAAATATATTATGTAAACGGAAAAGTGAAAATGCCTTTTATATAATAAAAACATGTATAAGATACATATTAAATGATATGCTCTAGGGCATACTACTAACACATGCACCATGGACAAAGGAGAAACCTTAAACTAGCCATAGTCTTACGACTTAAGGCATCAGCTACCACATTTACTTTCCTGGGTTGGTAGTCTATTAAGCAGTCATAGTCTTTGATCAGTTCTATCCACCTCCTCTGCCTTAAATTCAACTCATTTTGTGTACCTGGATACTTTAAGCTCTTGTGATTTGTGTAGATGTAACACTTTTCCCCATACAAATACTGTCTCTAGATCTCCAAAGCAAATACTATGGCTACTAGCTCCAGGTCATGTGTAGGGTAGTTTCTCTCATGTGGTTTCAGCTAATGTGATGCATGAGCAATGACATTTCGGTATTGCATTAGTACACAGCCTAGCCCATTGTGAGAAGCATCACTGTATATAGTATACTCTTTACTAGGAGTACGTAAAGTTAGGACTGGAGCTTTAGTCAAACATCTTTTTAACTCATCAAAGCACTATTAACATTTATCAGTCCACTGAAATTTTACATCTTTTCGAACCAGCTTGGTCAGTGGAGATGCTAACATAGAGAATCCCTTTACAAAACAACGATAGTAACTAGCTAAACCCATAAAATTGTGAACTTCTGTAACATTTCTGGGTGGCTTCCAATTAAGGATAGCTTCTACCTTGTGCGGATCTACTTTAATGCCTTCAGCTGATACAATGTGCCTCAAGAAGGCAATTTCTTTCAACCAAAATTCGCACTTAGATAGTTTGGCATACAATTGTTTCTCCCTTCAGGTCTATAGCACAATCCTCAAGTGCTTATCATGCTCCTCTGCACTCTTTGAATATACCAAAATGTCATCAATGAATACCACAACACACTAATCTAAATATGGCCTGAAGATAATGTTCATCAGGTCCATAAAAGCAGCTAGAGCATGAGTCAAACCGAATGGCATTACTAAAAACTCATAGTGGCCATATCGAGTTTTGAAGGCAGTTTTTGGAATGTTCTGTTCTTACACCCTCAACTGATAATAGCCTGATCTTAAATCAATTTTGGAGAACTCAGCTGCATCCTTCAACTGATCAAACAAATCATCTATGTGAGGCAGTGGATATCTATTCTTTATGGTAACCTTATTCAAGTGTCTGTAGTCGATACACAGATGGAGAGTACCATCTTTCTTCTTGACAAACAAAACTAGTGCTCCCCAAGGTGACACACTGGGGCGAATGAAACCCTTATCAAGTAATTCTTACAACTGCACCTTTAGCTCTTTCAACTTAGCCGGTGCATTCCATATGAAGTAATGGAGATTGGTTCCACACTAGGCATAACTTCTATTTTGAACTGCACTTCTCTTTCCGGAGGTAACCCTGGCAATTCTTCAGGAAACACATCTGGAAAGTCACATACAGTAGAAATATCCCTCAATGTTGGACTCCCTACTTGGGTGTCTATCACGTGAGCCAAATATGCTTCACACCCCTTCCGAATCATTTTTCTAGCAAGTGTAGATGAAATGAGATTTGATGGCAATGATTGCCTCTTCCCATGTATTACCACATCACCATACTGAGGGAAACCAAAAGTGACTGTCTTCAGTCTACAGTCAATCATTGCATGATGCTTGGCTAACCAATTCATGCCCAAGATGATATCATAATCTCTGAAGGGCATTTCAATCAAATCGGACAGAAAAGTATGTCCTTGGATTACCAAAGGACAATCCTTATATAACTTATTCACCCTAACCTCCTACTCTAATGGACTAGTTACTAGAACATCAAAATCCATTTTCAAGTTATAGTAGTAAAACATACAATTTTAGCACTGTCATATGAGTGTGTGGAGCTAGGATCAAATAACACATATACATCTCTATCAAAAATAGAGAAATTACAAGTAACCACATCTGAAGTTTTGGCCTCCTCCCTTTGGCGCATAGTGTATACTCTAGCTGGAGCACTACCCTACTCTGGCTGATTAACTGTGCCCTGATTGCCATAAGTGTTGTCCTTACCTCTGCCTTTGCCTCTGCCTCTGCCTCTGCCTCTGCCTCTGCTGGCTGGCTGGCTGTGAACCTCTTGTGGCAAAACCTTAGACTGACCCTTTAGTGGTTGCAGGTGGCCCAGATCTACAAGGACTAGTGCAATCCTTCGCAAAATGCCCCATTCCCCCACAATTAAAACAGGCTCCAGTAACTTTATAACATACCCCTCCATGGGTCTTACCACATGTCTCACATGGATGGGGAGGGAAAGAACTCCTGGTCATCTGCTGACTAGATCTAGGTGGTTTCTGTCCTGAAAACCTTCCCCTACCAGATTTTTTGCCACCCTATCTCCCAAAATTCCTCCTTTTACCAGAATTTCCACTAGAACTCTGACCTGTTATTTTTCCACTTTCTCTTTTTCTGTCTTTTCTTTCTCTGGTGCCCCTTCTAATTCTATTCTCTCTAACTCTAGGGCTTGAGATATCAGTTTAGAGAAATTGTCATGTCAAAATCTGACAAGTTGCAATCTTAGACTGGGCTTCAAACTAAACTCAAATCTTTTGCATCTATCCCTACTAGTGGTGAGTAGGCTATTAGTAGTATGCCCTAGAGCATATTATTTAGTATGTATCTTACACATGTTTTATTAATAAAAGGCGTTTTCACATTTCCGTTTACATAATATATTTATGTGTAATAGAAAAGGTCCATTTATATTTTGTTAGAAATTCTATTCTTAAGTTGTTAAGAATATGAGTGATTTCTAGCACAAAGTATCATAAATAGGTTCACAATCAAGGATACTTCACAATAAAGAAATGACTTATCCAGAAAGATTTTAATCATGTTTGTTCCCAAGTTATTTATATGAGATGTAAATAAGATGGAATGGTGAGTCTCATGCCATATAACAAACATGATAGGCACTTATATATGATAAGTAGGTCGAACCAGTAACATTTATGACAAGCACATGGAGTTTACTCTTATCAATGTATTGTCATAAATCATATCAGTGCATATAATCTTTAGACCTGAAATAGCACAGTTATCTCGTATATAGGTGGTTTGAGTTTGATACTAATTTCATACTTATACTGTGTATGGGTATATGGGCATGTGTTGGCTCCTACTAGTTATATATGGAGGTAGGTGTTGATCAAGATGGAATCTGTTCCTCTAAGTAAATAGGGATAAAATCCTGTGTTCATTTAATTGTTCTTGATGTTTCAAGTTCCTGGCCAGGATAGATAGATTTAATCAGAAAAAGAGTTTCTGATGAGAAAATCTTTTTAATCAAGAACTGAAATTAAAAGAGAACATAATATTCATAGCAAATGGGGTTTGACATAAACCATGACTTCTGCTTGAATTGGGGTTTTGCAACAGAGAGATTCTAATGCATGGTAACATATGATTATAGTTCCATTTAAGGTAAACCTTATTACTAATTGGGTGGCCATGACATGCTATGCTAGGTGTTAACCATAGTCTATGAGGTGCATAAAATGAGTTAGAGAAATCATCTATGGTAAGAAAGAGCTCTGATGATATTAAAAGTTGATATCATGTCTCATTGCCAAATAATAATGAGCCTAGTAAGTTACACACATACACAAGTAATCACCAAATTAAATATGATTTAATTAATTAACTAAAAAGTTTAATTGATTAATTAAATAGTTTTGGTTTGCAATTAGATTGCAAAGTCCCTAGCATGGATTGAAACCAAATCTAGGTTATTGGATGTATAGTATGTAACACTCCCCGCCCGTCTACAGTATAGCTGAGCAAGGCGTGCTACACGGCGTACCGAAGCACCTAGTCTGTAATCAACTCATTTCCTAAACTCAATTTGATTTTAAGAAGTCTTTTATGCAATATTCATATCATGCTGATACTATTTTCATACTTTAATAAAATCAGTATTTCAAAAATTGTAATAAAAATCTAGCATGGTGCCGTCTGTATATCGAACAAAATGTACTTCTAAACCTATTAAAAATAGTTCAATATGATAATCTCAACCATCCAACTAATTTTCCATTCTCACAATTTCATAATTTCAAAATACAGTCCATCATATTTTACATTCATCAAAACACTATCCATAGGAGTTTAATATATACAAATTAGTACAAACTTTAAAGTTTTATGATATCGATACATATTACATAACAAAATGTCAAAATACAACTGATAGTTATTGCACAAGATCCTAAGTCCTACCATGTATGCAGTGTAGTGCAGATGACTTTGGACTCCTGTGCAGATCTGATGTCTCACCCGGTCGTAGGTCTGCTGGGCTCCCCAGCTGTGTCTCCAATACCTATGCATTATAAAAGCATCGCGCTAAGTTATTTTACATAGTGGTGCCAAATATAAAGAAATATATACTAAAATAAAGTAAATGAATTGTTTATGAATTTATGACATCGATATTCTTTACTGTTATTGATTCTATTTTTATTTGCTAACCTTTCATTTTTGCTAATTTTGGTGGTGTTGTATATTAATAAACTAAATTTAGCTATTTGAATTTAATAATGCTTAAATTAACTGCCCGTGTAGCCTATATACTGACCAGACTAGATAAACGGATATATTGGCACTGGGTACCTAGTACCTCGGGCCGTCACACCATCGGTCACAAAGTGTCTCCCAGTGTGCAAACAGTGTGGCTAAAAAGCCATATAGTCAATCTGGTGGTAAGCCAAGTATAATAACACAATAGGTATAGCCATAGGCTATTAAAGTCACAGTGTGGCATAATATGCCGTAAAAACATAGTATGACATAAAGCCATTTACAGAATAGCTATCAGAATCCTATTGGCATGCCAACCTATCCAAACTAGTCAACTAGGCAAACTAGGGCACGTTATAAATTAATTGTTTAATTCTTCAATTTTTAGAGTTTACTAGCTATTATGTAATTCATAAGTTAATGCATATGTTGACCTTTTTAGGTAATATAGATAAGTTGTTTCTAGCATCAACGTGTCACAATTTACAATTCAATATGCTGTCAAGATAATGCAATTTACCCTTTCCACAAGTTGGCATTCATTGCCAAATTACTTCAAGCATCATTTTATGTAATTACCAAATTTTTAGTTTTAGTATGCTAGATTGGTCTAGCTTATTGTCCTATTTCTCTTGGTTTTTAGCTTCTAGTCAAAGAAGCAAAATTGTAGCGCTATGTCTTATTAAACCTTTGACGCAAATTTCAGGTTATTCTGAGTTGTATAGACCAAGATATGGTCAATTTACTAAAGTTGGACAGATTGCACCTTTAGTGCAAAATTTGGTCAATTTTAGGTCACATTTAGTTTTGGCAGTTTTGGTACCCGAACTTGTGCAAGCTATTTGACTTAGTTCTGGCCATTTCTAGGCTTTGGTGTCTTCATAAGAATTGTAGCTCTATGTCTAAGCTATCCATGGCAAAAATTTCATGTCATTTAGACCTGTTTTGAGTGAGTTATAATCATATTAATGATTACTATTCATATAGTCAAAAATCTGGGCCTGCACTTACCAATTCCAAATTTGGTCATTTTTAAGTCAGTTTCTAGGCAGAATTTTGGCAATATTTCTACATGAAAGTTGGCCTATTTGGTGTCTAATTTCACCCCCCATCGGCCTCATACCAATTGGTTCACAGTTTTGCACTTATAACCTAATTTATATACTGCCAACACACACAACCTACATTTGAAAATTACACTTCCAAATTTGATAATCCTCCTCCTGCCAATACTTCAATATTCAATTATGGCACTTCTATATATATAGTACACAATTCCAACAAAGCATTTTGGGTAGAACACTCAAGTGCTCAATGCACACAATACACGGTTAAAGTTTAACATTTACTTCCACTGAAATTCAACATACCTCAACACCAATATTACACATACACTTCCATGGCAACTACACATGCTGCCCATAATTTAACACTATCACACCTCATCAATAAATTACATAAACTCACATATAATTTCAAAATATTATAGGCTACCAAACATGGCAGTTTAACAAAGTATCAAAGTCCCATTTTCAAACCCTTAATTCAAGCACTAACATGCACATACTTGGACATTAAGCTACTAAAACATCCATTTGAGTAAATCCACCTTAATTCCAATCCATTAGAGGTAAGAAAAACTCAAACACAATAAACTTTCATGGCTGCCGAAAATGGACAAGTTCATATCTCAATATTTTCTTCCTTTCTCTTCACCAAATTACTCACCTCAACCTAAACACAAAGTTTACTAAAGCAAGGGAGAGGATTTGGACACTTACCACTTGAGAGCTTCCCTAGAACTTCACCAAATCTTCTTTTTTTTTGTTCCCAATATCTTCCCCAAGATGAGTAGGCAAGCTTTAATGAAGGATCCAAGTGGAAATGATGGCTAAATCAAGGTTGAATGGTGGTGGAGCTCATTCGGCTATGGAGGTCTTCCATGGAGGTTCACTTCGACGAAGGTTCTAAAGGTTGAAGATGACCTTTGTTTCTGTCCACTAAGACCTTATTATATGTCTCTTATGATTTAGTTAGTGGAGCACTAGGATTAGTTTAATGTTTAATTATTCCAAGTTTCACAAATTTCATTTTATGCCCCAAACTTCCATTATTTATATAATGTACCACATTTTAATTTTTCATGACATTTTCAAAGTGTAATACCATTTATTTTTAATGGATATTAAGGTCAAAAGGCAACTCTAAGTATCAAATAACCAAAATGCCCCACTTTGGGTTATATTCCTAATTTTTCGGTAACACTGATTTTTATTGATTTCTTGATTTTTTTATTTTTTTTTATACTAATTTATTAATTTTTCTTTGATACTTCTAGTGACAATTACATTTCAATAAACCTTTAATTATATCTCAAAATTTAATTCCGAGAGTTCCTCACAGTCCTGGGGTCGGCAATTGCCTTCGTCGTAATTTCCCAGTGCGATCACCCATCGCTACGGTGCCGGCTCGTTTAACTTAGTTTCATTTTCTCTCTTTTATTTTTCTTTAATTTTTCTTGTATTTTCTTTTTATTTATTTCGTCATTATATGTCTGTTCACTATTACCCAAGTATAGTTCCAAACATCCTGACTTGCCCGGACTGACAATAGGTCACCGGAGCAACAGAACGTACAGACTACTTACAGGGAGGATGTTACAACTTTCCCCTCTAAATAAAAATTTCGTCCTCGAAATTTACCTGATGTGAAGAGCTGAGGGAACTGTTGTCTCATTGTCTCCTCATTCTCCCATGTTGCCTCTTCCGTGTTGTGGTGCCTCTATAGGATTTTCACTAGTGGAATTGTCTTGTTTCTAAGTTCTTTTACCTCTCGTGCTAAGATTTTAATCGGTTCTTCTGCACATGTCAGGTCAGGTTGTACAGCTTTTTCTTCTGCTAAGATGACATGTGAAGGATCTGATCTGTATCTTCTAAGCATCGAGACATGGAACGCATTATGTATCTTGTCCAGCTCAGGTGGTAAGGCTAATCTGTAGGCTACTGGTCCCACACATTCAATAACTTCATATGGGCCAATGAACCTAGGGCTTAATTTTCCCTTTTTCCCGAATCTCAGCACTTTCTTCCATGGCGATACTTTAAGAAATACCTTCTCACCAACTCCATACTCAATGTCCTTTCCTTTCAAGTCAGCATAAGATTTCTGTCGGTCCGAGGTAACTTTTAAATTAGCCTTTATTAGTTTCATCTTTTCCTCTATCTGTTTTACCAGGTCTGGTCCCACTAGCTTATCTTCACCCAATTTAGTCCAACATACAGGTGTTCTGCATTTTCTCCCATACAGTGCTTCATAGGGTGCCATTTGTAGGCTAGCTTGATAGCTATTGTTGTATGCAAATTATGCCAGTGGAAGGTATCTGTCCCAACTTCCCTCAAACTCAATAACACAACTCCTCAGCATATCCTCGAGGACCTATCACATGTATTCAGTTATTATTATCATTATCAGTTTATTGTTTGCAATAACTCAATGAGTTTCAAAATTTACCTGGATTATTCTTTCTGATTGTCCATCCGTCTGAGGATGAAAAGTCATACTAAAATGGAGTTGTGTGCCCAAGGATTCTTATAATTTCTTCCAAAATCTAGATGTAAACCTCGGGTCTCTATCAGATATAATGGAAAGCGAAATTCCATGTAGTTTAACTATCTCACTAATATATAATTCTGCTAGCTTTTCCAGTGAGTAGTCAGTTCTGACTGGCAGAAAATGTGCTGATTTGGTCAACCTATCCACAATCACCCATGCTGCATCATGCTTCTTCTGAGTGAGAGGCAGACCACTGACAAAGTCCATAATGATTCGGTCCCATTTCCATTCAGGTATGTTTATGGGCTGTAACAAACCTGATGGAACTTGGTGTTCTGCTTTGACTTGCTGACATATCAGGCATCTAGTTACATAGTCAGTTATGTCTTTCTTCATACCCGACCTCTAGTATCGAAGTTTCAGGTCATGGTACATTTTTGTGCTTCCTGGGTGCATAGTATACACATTGTTATGTGCTTCTTTCAGAATACTGGTTTTCAACTCTTTATCATTTGGTACACACACTCCTTCTTTATAGTACAAGCACCCATTTTCTTTCACTTTATATTCAGTTTCCTTTCCCTCAGTAATTTTGCCCATAACAGTCATTAATTTCTCATCTATCTTCTGCCCATCCTGTATCTATTGTAACAGATTCGGCTTCACTTGCAACTTAGCCAAAATAACTCCATCATGAGTTAAGGAGAGTTGGGCATTCAGAGATCTTAATGCTATAATAGATTTTTTGCTTAAAGCATCAGTGACTATATTTGCCTTCCTAGGGTGGTAGTCAATCACGCAATCATAATCTTTCAGGAATTCAACCCATCGCCTCTGTCTCAAATTAAGTTCCTTCTGGGTTGGAAGATACTTCAGACTCTTATGGTCTGTGTATATGTAGCATTTTTCTCCATACAAGTAATGCCTCCATATCTTCAATGCGAAGACAATTGCTGTTAACTCTAAATCATGAGTAGGGTACTTCTTTTCATGTGGCCTTAACTGCCTGGAAGCATATGCGACCACTTTCCCTTCTTGCATGAGTACACACCCTAACCCATTATGTGAGGCATCACTGTATACTACAAAGTCTTTTCTCGACACTGGCTGTATTAACATTGGTACCTCTATCAACATAACCTTCAGCCTCTCAAAACTGGCTTGACACTTGTCATTCTAGTCAAATTTCATATTCTTGTGTAGTAATTTGGTCATTGGAGCAGCTATCAGAGAAAATCCCTTTACAAATCTTCTATAATATCCAGCTAACCCCAAGAAACTTCTGATCTCAATTGTATTTCTTGGAGGCTTCCATTCCATCACTACTTCAATCTTCTTGGGATCCATTCTAATCCCTTCAGCTGATACTACATGTCCAAGGAATGCAATCTCATTCAACCAGAACTCACACTTGGATAATTTAGGATACAGTTTCTTCCCTTTTAGAGTCTGCAGAACAATTCTCAAATGCTCATCATGTTCTGCTTTATCCTTGGAATACACTAGGATGTCATCGATGAAGACCACTACAAATCGATCTAAGTATGGATGGAAGATGTGGTTCATAAGGTCCATGAATGCTGCTGGAGCATTTGTTAACCCAAATGGCATCACCAGGAATTCATAATGCCCATACCGAGTTCTGAATGCAGCCTTAGGCGCATCTGCATCCCTAACCCTTAGCTGATGATACCCTGATCTGAGATCAATCTTAGAAAATACACCGGCTCCCTTCAACTGATCAAATAGATCATCAATTCTAGACAATGGATACTTGTTCTTCATTGTTACTTTGTTTAACTGTCGGTAGTCAACACATAACCTCAGTGTCCCATCTTTCTTCTTTATAAACAGTACTAGAACTCCCCACGGTGACACACTGGGGCATATGAACCCCTTATCTAGTAATTCTTGCAGCTGAATTTTTAACTCTTTCAATTCAGTAGGTGCCATCCTATATGGAGCAATTGAAATTAGAGCTGTACCCGACATAATTTCAATAGCAAATTCAACTTCCCTTTCTAGTGGCAAACTAGGCAATTCCTTAGGAAATACCTCAGAGAAATCCCTTACTATGGGTATGTCAGACAAGTCAAATTTACCCTGCCTAGTGTCAACCACGTGTGCTAGATAGGCTTCACACCCTTTTCTCAACCATCTCCTTGCTACTGTAGCTGACATGACATTGGATAAGAAATCTGTCCTTTCACCCACAACTGTTATTTCTTCATTCTCAGCAGTTTTCAGAGAGATTCTCTTCAATTTACAATCTACTATTGCCTGATGATGGGATAACCAGTCCATTCCTAAAATCACATCAAACTTAAGGAAAGGTAGTTTGATTAAGTCTGCCGAGAACTCTTTCCCTTGAATCTTCAATGGATAGCCCTTATATACCTTGTTTACTACCACACTGTGGCCTAGCATATTTGTGACCAGGATGTCTTGGTCACTTTCCTCTACTGGTATTCCCTTTTATACGGGCAACTTGATACAAATATATGAATGAGTAGATCTAGGATCCACTAATGCATGCACAAAAGTATTATAGAGGAGGAACGTACCCTTGATGACATCTGGAGCATCCTGTTCCTCCTGTACCCTTATAGCATAGGCTCTGACTGGTTTTCTATCTTCTACTCTCCCCACAGACTCTGATATAGGTTTCTGTGAAGTACTGGCTGCCTCAGCCTTACCCAGTTTTCTACCCCTTGGAGCTAGAAGAGCAGGCCTATCAGTTGATACCAGAGTAGATGTAGCAGTTCTGTGCGAACAATCTCGAATTAGGTAGTCTTTAGACCCACACAGTACACAAGCACCTATCATCCTCCAACATTCACCTTTATGCCATTTTTAGCAATGTGGGCAACCAATAGATACTGTTGGGGCTGGTCCCCTGAACCCTGTCCCTGGAGAGCTAGCCACTGAAGGTGTGGACTAGCCTCTCCTCGGTGCAAACTGAGATTTGGGCCTCTGTGACTGACCCTGACTTGGTGCTCTACTGAAACTCTGAGTAGGCGAACCTCTGAATTTCTTACTAGGGGTAGAAGATGTACTGGCTGACCCTGACCTCTTTTATGTTGTCTATCCCTTCTGTTCTGCTCATTCATTCTAACTTTTTCAACCTTAAGTGTGGCTTCCACTAACTTGGCAAACTCTAAAATCCACAAGACTGTAATCATTACTTTAATGTTATCATTGAGTCCTTCCTCAAATCTCTTGCATTTCTCGGCCTCATTAGGGACTATTTCCTGCCCATAGCAGCTTAGTTTAACAAATTCTCTTTCATATTCAGCCACTGTCAGCTGTCTCTAGCGTAGGGTAATAAATTCCCTTCTTTTCTCTTCTAGGTATACACTGCCCACATACTTCTTTCTAAACTCAGTGAGAAAGAAATCCCAAGTTATTTGTTCTGGTGTCACCTCACTAATTACTATATCTCACTATTGGTATGCATCATCTTGCAGTAGTGATACAGCAGCTTCCAAATTCTACTCTGGAGTACAATGAAGTTGTTTCAAGACTCGTCCAGTTCTGTCTAACTAGTTTTCAGCTGTGACAGAATCATCTTCCCTTTTGCCCAGAAAATCCACTGCTCTGAACATCTTGAGTTTCTCCATATGAGATTTTTTATGTGGAGGTGGTGGTGGTGGCATAACTCCTGCCATCTATCGAAAGAACTCAGCCATTTGCTGAAATGTGGCTGGTGCATCTAGTACTGGTGGAGCAAGTTCCCTCCTGTCTCTTGGTTCAGTCATAGATGGAGCATGACTCTCCACCTCCTCATCGACCGCTCTTTGCGATGTGGAGTCCATATTCTGATCAACTAACAAATCAAAAGATCTGCATTAGAGTCATCTTAACACTTACAATGCAATGCATGATATGTAAACTATCTAGGTGCAGAAATGCCTAAACCATGCTCTGATACCACTAAATGTAACACCCCTCGCCCGTCTACAGTATAGCCGAGCAAGGCGTGCTACACGGCGTGCCGGAGCACCTAGTCTGTAATCAACTCATTTCCTGAACTCAATTTGATTTTAAGAAGTCTTTTATGTAATATTCATATCATGTTGATACTATTTTCATACTTTAATAAAATTAGTGTTTCAAAAATGGTAATAAAAATCCGGTATAGTGTCGTCTGTATTTCGGAGAAAATATACTTCTAAACCTGTTAAAAACAGTTCAATATGATAATCTCAACCATCCAACTAATTTTTCAGTCTCACAATTTCATAATTTCAAAAGTCCATCATATTTTACATTCATCAAAACACCATCCATAGGAGTTTAATATATACAAATTTGTACAAACTTTAAAGTTTTATGATATCTATACATATTACATAACAAAATGTCAAAATACAACTGATAGTCATTACACAAGATCCTAAGTCCTACCATGTATGCAGTGTAGTGCAAATGACTCTGTACTCCTGTGCAGATCTGATGTCTCACCCGATCATAGGTCTGCTGGGCTCCCCAGCTGTGTCTCCAATACCTACGCGTTACGAAAGCAACGCGCTAAGCAATTTTGCTTAGTGGTGCCAAATATAAAGAAATATACAATAAAATAAAGTAAATGAATTATTTATGAATTTATAACATTAATATTCTTTACAGTTGTTGATTCTACTTTTATTTACTAACCTTTCATTTTTGCTAATTTTGGTGGTGCTGTATGTCAATGAACTGAATTTAGCTATTTGAATTTAATAATACTTAAATTAACTGTCCGTGTAGCCTATATACTGACTAGACTGGATAAATGGATATATTGGCACTGGGTACCTAGTACCTCAGGCCGTCACAACATCGGTCACAAAGTGTCTCCCGGTGTGCAAACTGTGTGGCTAAAAGGCCATATAGTCAATCTGGTGGTAAGCCAAGTATAATAACACAATACGTATAGCTGTAGGCTATTAAAGTCACAGTGCAGCATAATATGCCTTAAAAACACAGTATGGCATAAAGCCATTTACAGAACAGCTGTCAGAATCCTATTGGCATGCCAACCTATCCAAACTGGTCAACTAGGAAAACTATGGCATATTATAAATTAATTGTTTAATTCTTCAATTTTAGAGTTTACTAGCTATTATGTAATTCATAAATCAATGCATATGTTGACCTTTTTAGGTAATATAGATAAATTGTTTCTAGCATCAACATGTCACAATTTACAATTCAATATGCTGTCAATATAATGCAATTTACCATTTTCACAAGTTGGCATTCATTGCCAAATTACTTCAAGCATCATTTTATGTAATTACCAAATTTTTAGTTTTAGTGTGCTAGATTATTCCAACTTATTGTCCTATTTCTCTTGGTTTTTAGCTTCTAGTCAAAGAAGCAAAATTGTAGCTCTATGTCTTATTGAACTTTTGACACAAATTTCAGGTCATTCTGAGTTGTATAGATCAAGATATGGTCAATTTACTAAAGTTGATAGATTGCACCTTTAGCACAAAATTTGGTCAATTTTAGGTCACATTTAGTTCTGGCAGTTTTGGTACCCGAATTTGTGCAAGCTATTTGACTTAGTTCTAGCCATTTTTGGGCTTTTGTGTCTTCATAAGAATTGTAGCTCTATGTCTAAGCTATCCATGGTAAAAATTTCAGGTCATTTGAACCTGTTTTGATTGAGTTATGGTCATCTTAATGACTACTGTTCATATGGTCAAAAATCTGGGCCTACACTTACCAATTCCAGATTTGGTCATTTTTAAGGTCAGTTTCTAGGCAAAATTTTGGCAATATTTTGTTAGTAGTATGCCCTAGAGCATATCATTTAGTATGTATCTTGTACATATTTTTATTAATAAAAGGCATTTCCAGTTTTCCATTTACATAATATATTTATGTGTAATAGAAAAGGTCCATTGATATTTTGTTAGAAATATTATTCTTAAGTTGTTAAGAATATGAGTGACAATATTTCTAGCACAAAGTATCATAAATAGGTTCACAATCGAGGATACTTCATAATAAGGACATGACTTATCCAGAAAGATTGTATTCATGTTTGTTCCCAAGTTATTTATAAGAGATATAAATAAGATGGAATGGTGAGTCTCATGCCATATAACAAACATGATAGGCACTTATAAATGATAAGTAGGCTGAACCAGTGACACTTATGACAAGCACATGGAGTTTACTCTTGTCAATGTTTTGTCATAAATCATATCAGTGCATATAATCTTTAGACTGAGATATACAGTTATTATCATGTATATAGGTAGTTTGAGTTTGATACTGCTTTCATACTTGTACTATGTATGGGTATATGGGCATGTGTTGGCTCCTACTAGTTATATATGGAGGTAGGTGTTGATCAAGATGGAATCTGTTCCTCTAAGTAAATAGAGATAAAATCCTATCTTCATTTAATTGTTCTTGATGTTTCAAGTTCCTGGCCAGGACAGATAGATTTATACAGAAAAGAGTTTCTGATGAGAAAATCTTTTAATCAAGAACTGAAATTAAAAGAGAACATAATATTCATAGCAAATGGAGTTTGACATAAACCATGACTCCAGCTTGAGTTGGGATTTTATAACAGAGAGATTCTAGTGCATGGTAACATATGATTATAGGTTCATTTAAGGTAAACCTTATTACTAATTGGGTGGCCATAGCATGCTATGCTAGGTGTTAACCATGGTCTATGAGGTGCATAAAATGATTTAGAAAAATCATTTATGGTAAGAAAGAGTTCTGATGATATTAAGAGTTGATATCATGTCTCATTGCCAATTAGTGATGAGCCTAGTAAGTCACACACATACACAAGTTATCACCTATTTAAATATGATTTAATTAATTAATTAAAGAGTTTAATTGATTAATTAAATAGGTTTGGTTTGTAATTAAATTACAAAGTCCCTAGCATGACTTGAAACCAAATCTAGATTATTGGATGTGTAGTATAAATTAAATTTATATTTAAAGTGTTTAAATATGAATTTAATTAATGAGAAATTAATTAATAGAGATTAATTAATTAATTTATATTTGATATAAATTAATTAGAAGAAGAAAAATAATTATTTTGGGTTAAGAACTCAAAATTAAGACACAGGGGCATTTTGGTTATTTCACAATGTGACATGTGGCACCATGAGATGGTGACACATGGGATTACACATAAGCTTGCCAAATGTTTTTTAATCATGTAAGATGATTAAAATCAAGATTAAATATAGGTTTGACACTTGGCACAATGTGATTGGGTCACTTAAACCTAGAGCTAATCAAAGGGTGACATGTGGCAAGGGTTTAATGTGTTAACATAGCTATTTAAGTGTGGTTATGAAAAGAAAAAATAACCAGCAGCCACTCGTCTCCTTTGTCATGCCACTTTGAGGCTTTTCATCTATTCTTTTTCATCTCTCATCAATTCAAAGAGATTATCCATCAATCTCTTGAATTAAGAACACTAGAAATTGTTCCTAGTGTCCGGTTTACATCTCTAATCTCTTAAAAGGCAGAACTTGAATTTCTAATTAATAGGAAAAGCTTTAGAAGCTGTTCAAGGGCTGCCATAGGTGTTCTTGGTGTGGACAAGCTAGAGGGACAACATCTGGTGTCCCGAAGACGAATCTCAAAGGCACAGACACGCTGCAGTGCATCAAGAGGTTAGTGCAATCATTCTTGATTTAATCTAGGGTTGTAAAATTAATCTGATTAATTTTAAAATCTTAAATGGCAAATACAAATCCAAAAAACATATTAAAAGAGTTTTAATATGTTGTTTATCATTGAAATCAAATAGATAAAAATAAATCTTGCATGATGCATGTGACCCTAGGTGAAAATTTTTGAATTCAATGGTATAAACTTGTGTTTTTCACGCTTCCGTTCCTTCAATTGGTATCAAAGCCACTATATTTGCCATTTAGATTGTTGATTATATGATTTAATTGTGTGATTTGATCATGAGATGATTGATCCATTGCTGGTTTGAATGGATGTGCGGCGGCACACATGGTGAAGCCACCATTGGTGGCAGCAACAATGGTTCTTCAAAGTGGTGCAAGGTTTGCTTTTTAATTTACAATTGTTGTATGATCTAAAAGCTCATCCTATGTCTAATTAAATTTTTTAATTAGAATTTTAATCATACAATTAAATTATGATTCAAATCAGAATTTTAAAAATTATTTGAATGTGATTCAAATCTGAATTTTAAAAGTTGTTTGAATGTGATTCAAATCTGAATTTTTAAAGTTGTTTGAATCATATTTAAATCTGATTTTTTAAAATTGATTGAATAAAATGTAGATCTGATTTTTTAAAAAATGTTTGAATGTGATTCAAATCTGATTTTTTAAAAAATGTTTGAATATGATTCAAATCTGAATTTTTAAAGTTGCTTAAATGTGATTCAAATCTGAATTTTTATATTTGTTTGAATGAGATTCAAATCTGAATTTTTAAATTTATTTGAATCATATTCAAATCTGGAATTTTAAGTTGAATATGAGATATTCAATTTAATTTAAGTATGTATAGTTTATTTAATTGTTAAATAGTGATATGCATGATGGATGATCATGGGCTATAAAAGACCAATGTGATTGGATTTATTTCTTTTATGTTTCTTTGGGATTGTAAATTAATTAATTTATTTTAATTTATTTTGGCCATGTATTATTAAGTTTGTAATAATTTTTGGGTTGTAATTTCATTTATTTAAGTTCTTGTAAATTCACCTTAGTATGCCAAGGATTACCATGTAATATTGGATTGCAAGAAGTTCAAGAAGGTCAAGAGCATTGGTGGGACCAGTGGGAGGAATTCAAGATCAAGTGTTGATTATGTACTCCTTCAGCAACTCTTGTAAAATGAATGAATGAATGAAATGCACCTAGGAATGCCTTAATTCAATTCTTGGTGGCTCAGAATTGAATCCCTTAGAAAGTCCATGATCATACCATATTTATTGCTTATCCATGAATGCATGAGATGTATGGGAATGTATGCTATTATATGATATATGCATGCTAATTGGATAATGTGCAAAGTGAGACCTTAATAGTAATTAGAATGACCATAAAATCTTCCAAACAAATGATTAAGTTGGAAATGCTATAATTAAAGTAATTATAACATAGGCCCTCCATTGGGGCAATTATTTTAAGAAATTTTAAATAGTTGCATAAGATGCAATTAATTTAAGAGATTTTCTTAAGAATAATTGTTAAGCATGAGATGTTGTAAATATGTAAATGGTTTAGTGGCCAATATTGGATGTACCTGAGAACATTAAAATTATTTGCATAATTACTGGCTCAATGGGATCAACTTAACTAATGCAAGATAAGTCAATAATGGATGTACCTGAGATTTTGAGCATTAGGGGCTAGGTAAAGGATTGAACCTCACATGAGATGTGATGGGCAAGGAGTTGCTCACTTATAGTTTATTGTAATTCCAATAATGGATGTACCTGAGGATGATCAATAGAATTATAAGAATTCAATCACCCACTAGAAATCCATCTAACTAGAATTTCCATTTTCTACTTTGGAAGTGTAGGATTCGCTAAGTTAGTGAGAGGACCAATTTGATTAAAAGACCATAATCATTTTGGTTAATTACATGATGCATTTACTAATTAATCTGATTATTTTCTGCAGTTAATTTTTTGATAAAAATGAGCACAAAACAACCACCACCATCCAATATCCTTGCAAGCATACTTGATCACAATAGGTTGACAGGACCTAATCTGTCTGATTGGCTAAGAAATTTGAAACTTGTCCTGAACCTTGAACATATAGGATATGTTCTAGATTCAAATGTTCCTGGTCCCTTACCTCTAGAGGCCACACAAGAGGAACATGAAACTTTTGACAAGTGGAAGGAGCATGATATGAGAGCTAAGTGTTACATGCTTGCTTCCATGAGTAATGAGTTACAGAAGCAACATGAGAACATGCAGAGTGCAAGTGAGATCCTCATTCACCTACAAGAGTTGTATGGTGAGCACAGCAGGAATGCTAGGTATGAGATATCTAGACAGCTATTCCATATGAGGATGTCTAAGGGACAGAATGTTGGGGATCATGTCCACAAGATGATTCGGCTGATTGAGCAGTTGGAACATCTTGACTTCAACATGGATTTCCAACTACAAACGGATTTGATCCTTTAGTCCCTTCCTAAGTCTTTTGGGAATTTTGTGACAAATTTCCATATGACTAAACAGGAATGCACCTTAGCTGGTTTACTCAACTTGCTGGTTATTGCCCAAAAGAATATGCAGGGCAATAAAGGAAAAGATGTAGCTTTAATTGCATCTTCTTCTGCTGGAAAGTCCAACAAGAAGAAGGGTAATAAGAAAAAGAAATCTCAGATTCCTGGTCCTTTCAAGAAAATAGCTAAACAGAAAAGGAAGACTAAAGTTGACAAAGGTAAAGGAAAGTGTTTCCACTGCCAGCAGGAAAGTGTTTCCACTGTCCATAGTATAGCAATCTAAAAGAATGCAATGCCATGATGAAAATCAACTCAAAATTCAAAATATATTTGGCACTTAAGATTAGGTCATATTGCAGAAGATAGGATTACAAAATTGGAGAAAATGGGGATTTTATCCTCATTGGGCTCTGAGCCTACTCCAACTTGTGAATCTTGCCTTCAGGGCAAAATGACTAGATCACCCTTTGTTGGACAAGGGCTAAGAGCTGAAAATATTTTGGAGCTAATAAATAGTGATGTATGTGGTCCATTTAAAGAAATGGCTAGAGGGGGTTTTCATTCTTTTATTACCTTTACTGATGATAAATCAAGATTTGGGTATTTGTATTTGATGAAATACAAACATGAATCCTTTGAAAAGTTTAAAGAATTTAAATCTGAAGTAGAAAATCAAACAGGAAAGAGTATTAAAGCTCTTCGATCAGATCGTGGAGGTGAATATTTGAGTACTGAATTTGATGAATACTTGAGAGAGCATGGCATTGTTTCTCAGCTGACTCCTCCAGGAACGCCACAATTGAATGGTGTATCTGAAAGGAGAAATCATACCCTATTGGATATGGTACGTAGAATGATGAGCTATACTGATATGCCAATCTTCTTTTGGGGATTTGCATTAGAATCAGCTTTGTATATTCTGAATAGGATTCCATCAAAATCAGTTTCTTTCACACCTTATGAGATATGGCATGGAAGAAAACCAAGTCTTAAGCATGTTAAGATTTGGGGTTGTCTAGCTTATATAAAAAAGCTAAACACTGATAAATTGGAGACCAGATCAGAAAAAGGTCGATTTGTTGGATATTCAAAAGATAGTTTTGGATATTATTTTTATTTGCCTACTTAACAAAAGGTTGTGATAAGTAGAGATGCCACATTTCTTAAACAATAGTTTGCTCAAAAAGGAGGTAAAGGAAGGCAAATAGAGTTAGAATTGGAGAATTCTGACCAACCAACAGATCAGATGGATATAGATCCATCTAGTCAACCTATACCCGTTGATGAAACATCTACAGCTGTTCCTTGTAGAACAACCAGGGTATCTCACCCACCAGTGAGATATGGTTTTCTTCATGAAGAAGAACAAGAGTTGTCTACTCATGAAGAAGTAGATCATGGAGATGATCCACTTACCTATGAAGAAGCTATATCAGATATAGACTCTTCAAAATGGATTGATGCTATGAAATCCATGATTGATTCCATGTATAAGAATCAAGTTTGGGATCTTGTTGACCCACCTGAAGGTATTGTACCTATAGGGAACAAATGGGTTTTCAAGAAGAAAATTGGTTCTGATGGAAAGGTAGAGACCTATAAGGCAAGGCTAGTAGCGAAAGGGTTTCGCCAAAGGCAAGGAATCGATTATGAGGAGACTTTCTACTTTGTTGCCATGCTTAAATCAATTAGGATTTTATTAGCAATAGCTGCATACTATGATTATGAGATTTGGCAGATGGATGTCAAAACAGCTTTTCTCAATGGATACATTGAAGAAAACATTTTCATAGAACAACCTAGGGGTTTTGAATCCCAAGATGGTTCCAAGGTATGCAAGCTAAAGCGATCCATTTATGGGTTGAAACAAGCTTCGAGGAGTTGGAACATCCGTTTTGATGAAGCCATTAAATCCTTTGGTTTTATCAAAAATGAGGATGAGCCATGTATATATAAGAAGGTTAGTAACAGTGCTATCACTTTCCTTGTCTTATATGTGGATGACATACTGTTGATGGGTAATGACACAGGTATGTTGACGGCTATAAAGGTATGGTTGTCAAATACATTCTCCATGAAGGACTTGGGGGAGGCAACCTATATTCTTGGGATTCGCATCTATAGAGATAGAGTGAAAAGAATAATTGGTTTATCCCAAAGTCTATACTTGGAAAAGGTGTTAAAGAGGTTTAACATGCTTGATTCCAGGAGAGGATTGTTACCAGTGAGACATGGTATCCACCTTTCTAAAGAGATGTCTCCAAAGACACCTGAAGGAAGAAATAAGATGGCCAGGATTCCATATGCTTCGGCTATTGGAAGTTTAATGTATGCAATGTTGTGTACTAGGCCAGATATCGCATATGCTGTTAGTTTGACTAGCAGGTATCAATCCAATCTAGGTTTGGAACACTGGATAGCTGTCAAGAATATCCTTAAGTACTTGAGAAGAACTAAGGATTTATTCTTGATTTATGAAGGTGGAGACTTGCAATTGGATGGTTATATTGATTCCAATCAGATATCGATGATAGAAAGTCTACCTCTGGATATGTGTTCATTTGTAATGGAGGTGCAATCAGTTGGAAGAGTTCCAAACAGAGCACGATTGCAGATTCTACTACAAAGGCTGAGTATATTGCTACATCAGATGCTGCAAAGGAAGCTGTTTGGATAAAAAAAAAAGTTCGTGACAGAACTTACAGTAGTTCCTTCCATTGAGTTAGCAGTTCCACTACACTGTGACAACAATGGAGCAGTCATACAGGCTAAGGAACTAAGGTCTCACCCAAAATCCAAACACAAAGAAAGGCACTACCACATTATCAGAGATATAGTTGGGCAAGGCGATATAGCCATGCAGAAAAATAACATCAGCTGAAAAACCAGCTGATCCATTCACTAAGCATTTGTCACAAGCTCAGTTAGACTGACATCTTGAGAAGATGGGTCTAAGGTATTGTAATGAATGGCTCTAGTGCTAGTGGGAGATTGTTAGTAGTATGCCCTAGAGCATATCATTTAGTATGTATCTTGTACATAATTTGATTAATAAAAGGCATTTCCACTTTTCCGTTTACATAATATATTTATGTGTAATAGAAAAGGTCTATTAATATTTTGTTAGAAATATTATTCTTAAGTTGTTAAGAATATGAGTGACAATATTTCTAGCACAAAGTATCATAAATAGGTTCACAATCGAGGATACTTCATAATAAGGATATGACTTATCCAGAAAGATTGTAATAATGTTTGTTCCCAAGTTATTTATATGAGATATAAATAAGATGGAATGGTGAGTCTCATACCATATAACAAACATGATAGGCACTTATAAATGATAAGTAGGCCGAACCAGTGACACTTATGACAAGCACATGGAGTTTACTCTTGTTAATGTTTTGTCATAAATCATATCAGTGCATATAATCTTTAGACCTGAGATAGCACAGTTATCTTGTATATAGGTAGTTTGAGTTTGATACTGCTTTCATACTTGTACTATGTATGGGTATATGGGCATGTGTTGGCTCCTACTAGTTATATATGGAGGTAGGTGTTGATCAAGATGGAATCTGTTCCTCTAAGTAAATAGAGATAAAATCCTATCTTCATTTAATTGTTCTTGATGTTTCAAGTTCCTGGCAGACAGATAGATTTATACTGAGAAAGAGTTTACGATGAGAAAATCTTTTAATCAAGAACTGAAATTAAAAGAGAACATAATATTCATAGCAAATGGAGTTTGACATAAACCATGACTCCAGCTTGAGTTGGGATTTTGTAACAGAGAGATTCTAGTGCATGGTAACATATGATTATAGGTTCATTTAAGGTAAACCTTATTACTAATTGGGTGGCCATGGCATGCTATGCTAGGTGTTAACCATGGTCTATGAGGTGCATAAAATGATTTAGAGAAATCATTTATGGTAAGAAAGAGTTCTGATGATATTAAGAGTTGATATCATGTCTCATTGCCAATTAGTGATGAGCATAGTAAGTCGCACACATACACAAGTTATCACCTATTTAAATATGATTTAATTAATTAATTAAAGAGTTTAATTGATTAATTAAATAGGTTTGGTTTGCAATTAAATTGCAAAGTCCCTAGCATGACTTGAAGCCAAATCTAGATTATTGGATGTGTAGTATAAATTAAATTTATATTTAAAGTGTTTAAATATGAATTTAATTAATGAGAAATTAATTAATAGAGATTAATTAATTAATTTATATTTGATATAAATTAATTAGAAGAAGAAAAATAATTATTTTGGGTTAAGAACTCAAAATTAAGACACAGGGGCATTTTGGTCATTTCATAGTGTGACACGTGGCACCATGAGATGGTGACACATGAGATTACACATAAGCTTGCCAAATGTTTTTTAATCATGTAAGATGATTAAAATCAAGATTAAATATAGGTTTGACACTTGGCATAATGTGATTGGGTCACTTAAACCTAGAGCTAATCAAAGGGTGACATGTGGCAAGGGTTTAATGTGTTAACCTAGCTATTTAAGTGTGGTTATGAAAAGAAAAAATAACCAGCAACCACTCCTCTCCTTTGTCACGCCACTTTGAGGCTTTTCATCTATTCTTTTTCATCTCTCATCAATTCAAAGAGATTAGCCATCAATCTCTTGAATTAAGAACACTAGAAATTGTTTCTAGTGTCCTGTTTACATCTCTAATCTCTTAAAAGGCAGAACTTGAATTTCTAATTAATAGAAAAAGCTTTAGAAGCTGCCATAGGTGTTCTTGGTGTGGACAAGCTAGAGGGACAACATCTGGTGTCCTGAAGATGAATCTCAAAGGCACAGACACGCTGCAGTGCATCAAGAGGTTAGTGTAATTGTTCTTGATTTAATCTAGGGTTCTAAAATTAATCTGATTCATTTTAAAATCTTAAATGGAAAAATTAGATCCAAAAAACATATTAAAAGAGTTTTAATATGTTGTTTATCATTGAAATCAAATAGATAAAAATAAATCTTGCATGATGCATGTGACCCTAGGTGAAAATTTTTGAATTCAATGGTATAAACTTGTATTTTTCACGCTTCCGTTCCTTCATATTTTTACATGAAATTTGGCCTATTTGGTGTCTAGTTTCACTCCCCCATTGGCCTCATATCAATTGGGTTCATACTTTTACACTTATAATCTAATTTATGTACTGCCAACACACACAACCTACATTTGAAAATTACACTTCCAATTTTCATAATCCTCCTCCTCCCAATACTTCAATATTCAATCATGGCACTTCTATTTATATAGTGCACAATTCCAGCAAAGCATTTGGGGTAGAACACTCAAGTACTCAATGCACACAATCCACCATTAAAGTTCAACATTTACTTCCACCGAAATTCAACATACCTCAACACCAATATTACACATACACTTCCATGGCAACTACACATGCTGCCCACAATTTAACACCATCACATCTCATCAATAAATTACATAAACTCACATACAATTTCATAATATTATAGGCTGCCAAGCATGGCAGTTTACCAAAGTATCAAAGTCCCATTTTCAAACCCTTAATTCAAGCATTAACATGCACATACTTGGACATTAATCTACTACAACTTCCATTTGAGCTAATCAACCTTAATTCCCATCCATTAGAGGTAAGAAAAACTCAAACACAACAAACTTTCATGGCTACTAAAAATGGACAAGTTCATATCTCAATATTTTCTTCCTTTCTATTCACCAAACTACTCACCTCAACCTAAACACAAAGTTTACTAAAACAAGGGAGAGGATTTGGACACTTACCACTTGAGAGCTTTCCTAGAACTTCACCAAATCTTCTTTTTTTTTTTTTTGTTCCCAATATCTTCCCCAAGGTGAGTAGGCAAGCTTTAATGAAGGATCCAAGTGGAAATGATGGCTAAATCAAAGTTGCATGGTGGTGGAGCTCATTCGGCCATGGAGGTTCCATGGAGGTTCACTTCAGCCAAGGTTCTAAAGGTTGAAGATGACCTTTATTTTTGCCCACTAAGACCTTATTATATGTCTCTTATGATGTAGCTAGTGGAGCACTAGGATTAGTTTAATATTTAATTATTCTAAGTTTCACAAATTTCATTTTATGTCCCAAACTTCCATTATTTATATAATGTACCATATTTTAATTTTTCATGACATTTTCAAAGTGTAATACCATTTATTTTTAATGGATATTGAGGTGAAAAGACAACTCTAAGTGTCAAATGACCAAAATGCCCCACTTCGGGTTATATTCCTGATTTTTCGGTAACACCGATTTTTGTCGGTTTCTTGATTTTTCGTTTTTCTTCATACTAATTTATTAATTTTTCTTTGATATTTCTAGTGTCAATTATATTTTAATAAACCTTTAATTATGTCTCAAAATTCAATTTTGAGAGTTTCTCGCAGTCCTGGGGTCAGTAATTGCCTTCGCCGTAACTTCCCGGTGCGGTCACCCATCGCTACGGTGCCGGCTCTTTTAACTTAGTTTCATTTTCTCTCTTTTATTCTTCTTTAATTTTTTCTTGTATTTTCTTTTTATTTATTTCATCGTTATATGTATGTTCACTATCACCGAAGTATAGTTCCAGACATCCTAACTTGCCCGGACTGACATTAGTTCATCGGAGCAATAGAACGTACAGACTACGTACAGGGAGAATGTTACATAGTATAAGTTAAATTTATATTAAAAGTGTTTAAATATGAATTTAATTAATGAGAAATTAATTAATAGAGATTAATTAATTAATTTATATTTGATATAAATTGATTAGAAGAAGAGAAATAATTATTTTTGGGTTGAGAACTCAAAATTAAGACACAGGGGTATTTTGGTCATTTCACAGGGTGACATGTGGCACCATAAGATGGTGACACATGGCACTGCACATAAGCTTGCCAAATGTCTTTTAATCATGTAAGATAATTAAAATTAAGATTAAATATAGGCTTGACACTTAGCACAATGTGATTGGGTCAATTTGTCACACCTTATCCCTGGTAAGGCATGACATGTTCCCGTAGCATACCTAATGAATTACCGAACTCCACCTACTGATAACCCATTAGTTATGTTACAAAGGATTTTAAAACAAATCATAGCTTTTTATCTTATCAATTCTTTTGCGAAAAACTGCACGAGAATAGTTAAAATTCCATGTAAACATTCATTGAAAATAATGATAGACTAAATATTGCAAAAGTTACATTTTCATAAGTCTCAAAATAAAATACAAATAGTTACAAACTCAAAATACTTTAGTAATGCAGTACTTTTTAATACAAACTGCTCAATGTCCGTACATCCATACATATAGGTACAAATACATCTAAAAGAATCACAAGGGTATACCTAACGTAAATACCTACAAACAATACTTAAATGCTGCTTTCAAGTCTCTCACTCAGCAGCCTTCTCCTTTCCCTTACCTGCGATAGCATAAAGAAGCTATTGCTGAGTATATCACTCAGTGGTGCACAACTAATAACTTTAAAACTTAAGGTAAAACACAATTTGTCAAAGCATAATAAATCACATTTTTCTTAAGCATGAAAACTTCACAATAGTTCTAAGTTCATAAGAGCCATTTATTGGAATAACATTTCAAATGATAAATCACACTATATAAATCACAATTCACAAAGCATTTGTGCTTCGGTTTCCATCAGTCCAAGAATCGCCTAAATCAGAGTTTTCTAGAGCGAGTTATGGCCATGCAAAATTTACTGTTCATATTGTGAAATTCTGCAGGTTCCAGAATTGTGTCTCTAAGTTCAAGCCAAGGTTTAGGCAATTTCTGGGCAGTTTCTGGGTGGGTCTCTTCATGAAAATTCTAGCCCTATGTCTTAAGTTTCATTTCCAATTGGTTTCACACCAATTGGAGTTGTGTAGCTCAATTTATGGGCTGTCAAACACACTGAACACAATGTGCAAATTCCGCCCTAGGTTTAAAATTTTCATTTCTTCAATTATTCCCTTTAACCAATCTCAATTCACATTTAATTCACCCAAAATGACTATAATTTAGCATTGACACATCAATGGCACTCCTAGCACAAACCCCACAATTTTCAAACACCAAAGTTTGCAATTTTCTCTAATCCTACCATTTCATTACTTCCATTCATCAACCCAATGTCAATTCAAACTAAATAAACCTCAAATGATCATAATTTAACACTACACACACCAATTTCACTCTCTAGCACCAAAACCTAATTTTTTCATGAACCCTAATCTCCCATAATTAAATTTATACACATTTCATGCAATTTCTTTACTTTAATCATGCATACTACTTCAACTAAGCTTGATTTTTTTCATCATTTTCATTGAAATATATCAAACCCTAATTTTTCTCCAATTTGGCCAAAACCCTAGTTTAGGTTCCATGCATGTTTCCTTTCATTTTCTTATGAAATTTCATCATAATCTAACTTAATTTAAGGTTTGTATAACAAAATGAGCATTAAAGAACTTACCTCTTGATGACTTCCTTCTAACACCCCAAATCTTCAATTTTCTTCTAATCTCTTGCTTTCCCTTACTTTTAATCTTTAAATCAAATATTAATTTGATGCTCTCTACTAATTAGATGCAAAACCCATAGAGGAAAAGCAAGGAATTGAGTTTTTAGAATGGGTGTCAATGGAGAAAGAAGGAAGAAGAAGAAAGAAAGAAAGAGAGAAGGAAAGAGAGTGGGTGGTAACTAAATGGAAAAGAAAGGGAGGGTTTTATCTTCTTTTATACTTATTTATTCCTTTTTAATGAGTTGTCCAAAGCCCATTGGTCCCTTAAATTTTAATTAGGTCAAAAAATGGAATTTAAATTCTAGATTTTTACCTCTTTTATTTTCTTTTCACTTTTACTCTAATTTTTCCCTCAATATTTCTTCATAATTTAATATTTTATTTTTATTTAATTTAATTTACATTTTGGTCAAAAGTCAACTCTTGAAGTGAATTGACCAAAATGCCCCTGATCAGGTCATAATCCTTCTTTTTTTTTTTTTTTTGATACCCATTAAATCCTTAGGTCTTTGGTTCACTTGAATTTTTTATTGTGTCTATCTCAATTAATTTTCTATTTATTTTTGATCCTCGAGGTGTCTTTGAATAGTACTAGTCACGGACTAAAAATGGTACTATTCATAACTTGGAGGTTTGGGGTGTTACAATTCTCCCCTCCTTAAAAATAAATTTCATCCTCAAAATTTACCTGGTCTCAGTCTCTGAATAGCTGTGGTGTTGTCTCCTCATGTTCTCCTCACGCTCCCATGTAGCCTCCTGGCCTGAATGATGGCTCCACAACACTTTCACTTGAGGTATTTGCTTGTTCCTTAGCTGCTTTACCTCATGTGCCAAGATCTTTATGGGCTCTTCATCATATGTTAAGTCTGGATTCACCTCAATCTCCTCTACTGGCAAAATGTGAGAGGGGTCTGATCTGTACCTCCTCAACATGGAGACATGGAAGACATTGTGAATCTTTTCCAACTATGGAGGCAATGCAAGTCTATATGCCAATGGACCCACTCTTTCCAAAACCTCATATGGCCCAATGAAGTGAGGACTTATTTTCCCCTTTCTACCAAACCTCATGATCTTCTTCCATGGGGAAACTTTTAGGAATACCTTGTCACCCACACTGTACCGAATATCTCTTCTCTTTAGGTCAATGTAGGACTTTTGTCTATTCGTTGCAACTTTGAGTCTGTCTCTAATGAGCTTAACCTTTTCTTCCCTTTACTGCACTAATTCTGGGCCAATCAACTTCCTCTCGCCCACTTCATCCCAACACAAGGGAGTTTTACACTTTCTGCCATAAAATGCTTTGTATGGAGGCATCCCGATGCTTGACTGATAACTGTTGTTGTAGGTAAATTCAATTAAAGGCAAGTGTGATTCCCAACTTCCCTCAAATTTAATCACATAAGCCCTAAGCATGTCCTCTGAAATCTGAATGATTCTTTCAGATTGGCGGTCTATCTATGGATGGAATGCTGTACTGAAGTTCAATCTAGTTCCTAGGGCTTTTTGGAGACTACTCCAGAATTTAGAAGTGAACCTTGGGTCTCTGTCCGACACAATAGACACTGGCACTCTATATAACCTCACAACATCATCAATGTACAGTTTGGCCACTCTTTACAGGCTGTAATCCATCCTCACTGGCAAAAAGTGTGCAGACTTAGTCAATCTATCAACAATAACCCAAACTGCATCATGATTCTTTTGTGTATGTGGGAGTCCTGTCATGAAATCCATAGTGATTCTTTCCCATTTCCACTTGGGAATTGGCAATGGCTATAGCAACCTTACAGGAACTTGGTGTTCTGCTTTTACTTGCTGACAAGTTAGGCATTTGGCAACATATTCTATAATGTCTTTCTTCATTCCTCTCCACCAATAGTGCTCTTTCACACTTCTGTACATTTTGGTTCCACCAGGGTGCATTGCAAACTGTGAATCATGTGCTTCCTTTAAAATGGTCTGCCTCAGTTCAACATTCTCAAGAATGCACACTCTGCCCTTATATAACAACAAGCTCTCATCATTTACTGATAATTCTGGTTTCTTGCCATCCCAAGCCTCTTGCATCAACTTCACATACTTATCATCCTTCTGTGCAACTGTTTTAATTTGTTCTGCAGGCATTAGCTTCATTTACCAAGTAGCTACCATCTGACCATCTTCATTAATCTCCAAATTAGCATGCAGTGCCCTTAACTCATGCACCATGGACAATGGAGAAACCCTCAAACCAGCCATAGTCTTGCGACTTAAAGCATCAGCTACAACATTAGCTTTTCCAGGCTGATAGTCTATCAAACAATCATAATCTTTTATCAGCTCTAACCATCTTCTCTGCCTCAAATTTAACTCCTTTTGTGTGCCCAAGTACTTCAAACTTTTATGATCTGTGTATATATAACATCTCTCCCCATACAAGTAATGTCTCTAGATCTTCAAGGCAAAGACAATGGCTGCCAGCTCCAAGTCATGCGTAGGATAATTCCTCTCATACGGTTTAAGATGGCGTGAAGCATAGGCAATGACATTCCTATCTTGCATCAATACACAGCCCAATCCGTTATGAGAAGCATCACTGTATATGATATACTCCTTACCCAAAGTGGGCAAGGTTAAGACTGGAGCTTCAGTTAAACGCCTCTTTAACTCATCAAAACTTTCCTGGCACCGATCAATTTACTGAAATTTTACATTCTTCCTAAGTAGCTTGGTCAGTGGAGATGTTAGCATGGAGAATCCCTTCACAAACCTTCGATAATACCCAGCTAAACCAAGGAAACTTCAAACTTCTGTGACATTTCTAGGTGGCTTCCAATTAAGAATGGCTTCTACTTTGCTAGGATCCACCTGTATACCCTCTGCAGATACAATATGCCCTAAAAATGTAATCTCCTTTAGCCAAAACTCAAATTTTGATAGTTTGGCATACAACTGCTTCTCCCTCAAAGTCTACAATACTATCCTCAAGTGCTTGTCGTGTTCCTCTGCATTCTTTGAGTACACCAAAATATCATCAATGAACACCACAACAAACTGGTCCAAATATGGCCTGAAGATAGTGCTTATCAGGCCCATAAAAGTAGCTGAGCATTAGTCAACCCGAATGGCATTACCAACAACTCATAGTGGCCATACCGAGTCCTAAAAGCAGTTTTAGGAATACTTTGCTCCTGCACCCTCAACTAGTAGTAGTCCGATCTCAAGTCAATTTTGGAGAATATAGTTGCATCCTTCAACTGATCAAACAAATCATCAATCCATGGCAGAGGATATCTATTCTTTATGGTTACCTTATTCAATTGTTTGTAGTCTATGCATAAGCGGAGAGTACCATCCTTTTTCTTCACAAATAATACTGGTGCTGCCCAAGGTGACACGCTAGGGCGAATGAAACCCTTATCTAACAATTGCTACAATTGCACCTTTAACTCTTTCAACTCAACAGGTGCCATCCTATAAGGAGTGATGGAGATTGGCTCCACACTAGGCATAGTCTCAATTTCAAACTGCACCTCTCTTTTCGGAGGCAATCCCGGCAATTCTTCCGGAAAGACATCCGAAAAATCCCATACCATAGGAATATCTTTAAGATCTGGACTCCCCACCTGGGTGTCTATCACATGAGCTAGATAAGCTTCACATCCCTTTCTAATCATCTTTCTAGCAAGTGTAGCTGAAACGATGTTGGGTGGCAATAACTGCCTCTCCCCGTGTATCACAACGTCTGCATACTCGGGAAGACCAAAAGTGACTGTCTTCAGTCTATAGTCGATCATGGCGTGATGCCTGGCTAACCAATCCATTCCTAAGATGATATCATAATCTCGGAAGGGCATGTTAATTAAGTCTAACAAGAATATATGTCCTTGGATCACCAAAGGACAATCTTCAGATAATTTGTTTACTCTAACCTCTTGTCCTAAAGGACTAGTCACTAGCACATCATAATCCAATTTCACATACGAAATTCTACTCCCTAAACAACCAACACAAGGAGATTTCCCTCTACTAGTCCATATTTATGATGTAATGCACTATATGTATCAATAATGACAATTGAGCAGTTATACTTATCAAAAATTTTTCAAATATGCAATTTTAAAACTTGTATGAAAACCTAGCTCTGATACCACTAAAACATGTCACACCATATCCCTGGTAAGGCATGACATGTTCCCGTAGCATACCTAATGAATTACTGAACTCCACCTACCGATAACCCATTAGTTATGTTACAAAGGATTTTAAAACAAATCATAGCTTTTTATCTTATCAATTCTTTTGTGGAAAACTGCATGAAAATAGTTAAAATTCCATGTAAACATTCATTAAATAATGATAGACTAAATATTGCAAAAGTTATATTTTCATAAGTCTCAAAATAAAATACAAATAGTTACAAACTCAAAATACTTTAGTAATGCAGTACTTTTTAATACAAACTGCTCAATATCCGTACATCCATACATATAGGTACAAATACATCCAAAGGAATCACAAGGGTATATCTAACGTAAATACCTACAAACAATACCAAAATGTTGCTTTCAAGTCTCTCACTCGGCAGCCTTCTCCCTTCCCTTACCTGCGACAGCATAAAGAAGCTATCGCTGAGTATATCACTCGGTGGTGCACAACTAATAACTTTAAAACTTAAGGTAAAACACAATTTGTCAAAGCATAATAAATCACATTTTTCTTAAGCGTGAAAACTTCACAATAGTTCTAAGTTCATAAGAGCCATTTATTGGAATAACATTTCAAATAAGAAATCACACTACATAAATCACAATTCACAAAGCATTAGTGTTGCCAACATTAACACACAATTTAGGCCATAGCACAAAATTTCATGATCTGTGCCGTGTTGTACACCACGGCAAAGTAATCTCAACCTCACTAACCGTTATTAATGAGGGAAGGGCTAGCTAGCTAGTGACTACTCATGTAGTCTTACCCCACTAACCGTTGTTAATGGGAGACATAATCAATATCAATTATCAACCCCAAGTAGCCATTACTACTGGGGAATTCCGAAAGGGACTGTCATGCTAACTATGGTTTCAAAACAGTTTCTAAAATTTTCTCAATCAACAATCACATTTATAAACCAATAAACACATTTAAATTCATCATAATATCCATATAAAGGTGGCAACACCCAAATTTCTTAAATGTAAGGGAAAAATCATATTTAAGTTAAAGTAAACTTGTTCAAAGCAAACTCATTCAATTTAACACATTCCAAACAATTTATAAGTTTAAAAATGAAGAAAAGGTTAGTTGTGCACAAACCTTCAATGCTTTCCTTTCTCTTTACTCACTATTCCTTGTCCGTTCCAACTTCTTTTTCTACTGAAAATACACAAATAGAATACCTCAATACCAATCTCAATTGTTGCCAAAAACTCATTACATGTATGTCTAATGCATCCCAAGTTAGCTTTGCAAATTTTAGAAAATTTTAGTTTTGGATAGCTTGGTGCCCTAATCTTTAAACCCAATTTTTACCTAGTTTCGATCATAATTTGATGAGGTTTCCTTCATGAAAATTGTTCATCTAGGTCTTAACTTTATTTTCCTTTTTGAATCGCCTAGTTCGGAGCTGTGTAGCTCAAGTTATGCCCAAAACAAGATTATTGTTCACATCATTGTTCATGCTGCAGATTCAGTTCTAGCAGATTTATCAATCCAAATTTTTAAGCAATTTGATCAAGTTAAGTCCATAATTTGGTCTAATATTCTTCATACGAAATGTTCTACTATGTCTTAGGTTTCCATCGGTTCAAGAATCGACTAAATTAGAGTTTTTTAGAGAGAGTTATGGCCATGCAAAATTTACTGTTCATATGGTAAATCTGCAATTCTGCAGATTCAGTGATTCAACTTTGCTTAGCAATTCCCTTAGGCAAATCCCACATCGGCAAAGCACGGAGTTGGTCTTAGGTTTAAAAAGTAATGATATATAAAATGGAAGAACTAATCACTAGAGGCGCCTTTTGATGGGATGCCCTGGAGAGTTGGAAGAACTCCAGGGTTAAGCGTGCTCGCTTGAGAGAAATTCTAGGATGGGTGACCTCCTGGGAAGTTCTCCATTCCACCTATGGGACAAAACCATGAGGCTTATGGCCAAAGTGGATAATTCCTCTAGTGGTTGGAGCCCGATCGTTACAATTGGAATCAAAGCCACTCGCGTTTCCTCTTGGGCGATGGTGGGGCAAACCTCAGCGAGGACGCTGAGTCCCTAAAGGGGGGGAGAAATTTCCCTTAGGCAAATCCCACATCGGCAAAGCACAGAGTTGGTCTTGGGTTTAAAAAGTAATGATATATAAAATGGGGAAACTAATCACTAGAGACGCCTTTTGGTGGGATGGCCCGGAGAGTTGGAAGAACTCCAGGGTTAAGCGTGCTCGCTTGAGAGAAATCCTAGGATGGGTGACCTCCTGGGAAATTCTCCATTCCACCTATGGGACAAAACTGTGAGGCTTATGGCCAAAGCGGACAATTCCACTAG
Organism: Hevea brasiliensis; assembly: GCF_030052815.1. Lineage (NCBI taxonomy): Eukaryota > Viridiplantae > Streptophyta > Magnoliopsida > Malpighiales > Euphorbiaceae > Hevea > Hevea brasiliensis. The sequence continues at coordinate 55,578,298 of NC_079499.1, forward strand.
TGGTTGGAGCCCAATCGTTACACAATTAAACCTAGAGCCAATCAGAAGGTGACATGTGGCAAGGGTTTTAAGTGGTGACCTAGCTATATAAGTGTGAGGATAAAAGAACAAAACACACAAGCTGCTCATTCTCTTTGTGCTGCCACCCTTGGCTGCTGTGACACCCCTTACCCATGTACAGTATATCCGAGTAAGCAATGTCACACGGTGTATCGGCACCCTCTATTTTAACTTAATCAATTTTTGTCATAGTTTTGAATATAGTTTATGAAATATAATTTATTTAAGCCATTTATCGAAATTATTATTTATTTGAGGTTTCGAAAATTTTAAAGAAAATCCGGCAGAGTGCCGACTAAAAATGGAGAAAATAGTTCTTCGGAACCTGTTAAAAACACTTCCAATATCAAAATCTCAATATTTTTTAATTTCATTTCTCAATCATTCAGCTCATGTAATAATCATGTACAAGTCACACATAGATATTCATTTTTTTTTTTTTTCATTCACCAACACCATTTTCATTATTTACATGAACATCAAAATACATTACATAAATCCAAATACATATGAGAAAATAAGAATTTAGTTACAAAACACCAAAATGAAACCTAGTGTCCTACCAATGCACTGTAGATGGTGAGGTGACACGGACACTATGCAGAGCTGCAGGAGGTTTCACCCAGTCTGTGGTCTACCGGGCTCTTGGTCAGGATCTCCAGAACCTACGCGTGGCAAAAGCAATGCGCTAAGCAATAATGCTTAGTGGTGCAATAATAAAATAAAAGAAAATAACAGAAAATAAATATGTATTAAATGTACATGTCTTATTTGTTTTGTATTTGTATATCCATTCATTTCGTTAACTTTATCCACTTTTATTCATTTGATTGCCCAAGTAACCTATACTGGACGACTGGACTGGATAAACGGGTAAACTGCCACTGGGTATCAAGTACCTCGGGCCGTCACACCATCGATCACATATGTATCTCCCGGTGTGCAACAGAACAGCTAATAAGCTGTAAATAATATTAGGCACGAGGCCAAGTCTCAACACAATATCAAAATGGCTAAAAGCCATAAAATCACAGAATGGCATAATGCCATGTGCAGTACTGCTAACTGAACCCTATTGGCATGCCAAACTATCCAAACCAATCTTGTTAGGTATACTAGGGCATTTGATACTTTTGAATTCTTCAAATTTTGAATTTCAAGTTTTGGTGTCACTATTCACCTCATTGGTCAACAAAAATGTTGACTTTTTGATAGAAAATAGGTACATTGGTTTTGACACTCCCAACATACCACATTTTGCATTCAAAACTTGTTGGCATTAAGCATTACTACCATTTCTAAGTTTAAACCAAGGGAAGCAGAATTTTCAGTTTTTGTAACCCAATTTTACTGTTCCATTGGTGACTGTTACAGTGAAAATTTGAGGAAATGGTAAACATGAAAGTTGTTCCTTATTTTGTCTAGTTGAATTTATTTTTTTGAATCACTCCATTTGGAGTTTTGTAGCTCTAGATATGGTCAAAAAACCACAGCTAGCCGGATTGCAAAACTGCAGAATTTACCAAATCTACAGTACAATGAATAGTGACTGCCACTGCCTTGTTGGATAGGTTCTGGTCATAATTTTGTGTAGGTTTCTTCATGAAAGTTGTTTGTCTATGTCTTAACTTGTTGCTGTAAACATTTCAGGTCAATTGACCATATCTACAGTGAGTTATGGCCAAATGAACAGTTACTGTTCATTTGGTCATTCTGCAGAACCTGTTTGCAGGGTATCTGGATTGGGGCCAATTTTTGGTCCACTTGCTTTGGTCTTTTGGACATGGTTTCTTCAGCAAAATTGTGACATTATAAGTCTAGTTTCATGTCCAATTGGCCAAACACCAATTGAACCTACACAGCCAAAGATATAGCAGTCCAAACAGGCTGGATTCACAGCCTCCTTGCTGCTGTCCCTAGGCAGCCTACCATTCCACTTTGCCAAGCTATATTTCAGTCCAAATTATGGTCAACTTACCTCAAATGGTCACTAATTGACCATTAGAATGTTCTTTAACAATTTCATAGGCCAAGTCCACATTTTACTCTCAAAACCCTAGCTTCCCATTATGATTTACACAAGATGCCTTAATTTACTAACTCATTCACTAACCACATACATACATGCTTTAAACATGATCTCTAGTCCACTTTAAATCCATCAAAACAATCAACCCTATCCCTTCCTTAGGGCTACCAAAATTGATGGTGGACATACACAAAATTTTTATTCATTTAAGTTACAATTTCTTACTTAATTCAAGTCTCTAATCATGGAAATAAAGAGTTTAAGGTATATATGTGCACTAACCTCTTGTAGGGTAGAATTTTCCAAGCTCAAACTTCACTTTCTTTCCTCTTCTAGGCTGCCAAACACTTTCCCAAGATGAGTGGACAAGTTTTAATGAAAGAGGTTTAGGGTTTAGTAGTGAAACAAAGGGAGAAATGAAGCTTTGGTTGCAAAATCAATGGAGGTTTGGCTAGGCATGGGTTTCAGCTGGTTTGGGAGGAAGAAGGCACCTAGTTTTTTTTTTTAATTGTTTTGGTCATATTTATCTCTTTTTATTAGTTAGTTAAATGTTTGTTTAAATGTGATTGGTGGTAGCTTTTTAAATGACATCATCATATGTCATAATTTGCTTTATTTTGATTTTTCTTTTCTTTTCATCACTACTCATTTTCAATTTAATTTTTAGTAATGTTTATTCATATTTTATGTCATAATAATTATTTACTTAACTGGACAAGTCGGCCAAAAATCACCTCTGAAGGCGAATTGACCAAAATGCCCTCCGTTTGGCTTAATGGGTCAAAATTGTCTGTACCGATTGAAAAATTTTTCTAAATATTTTCTTGGCATTCTAATGCCATAGGAACCTCAATGACCCTTCTCTGGAGTCCCAAAAATTATTTTATGAATTTTCTCTCGGGTCTAGGGCTCCTAGTTGCGAGAACCGCAACTTCCCTCTGGGTTACCCATCGCTAGGGCACCGGCTCGTTTAACTTGGTTGTATTTTATTTCTAAAATTTTCCCTAAATTTTTCTTATTAATATTTAAGTTAATTATGGTTCCTTACTTTAGTTTAAATATTTTTCCGGACGTTCTAGCTGTCCGGACCGACACCGGTCACCAGAACAGTAGAATGTACGGAGTTGCTACCGGGAGGGTGTTACAACTCTTCCCCTCTAATTTAAATTTTGTCCTCGAAATTTACCTGATGTAAACAGTTGAGGGAATTGTTGCCTCATCGTCTCTTCATTTTCCCATGTTGCCTCTTCGGTGTTGTGGTGCCTCCAAAGCACTTTTACCAGTGGAATCTGCTTGTTCCTCAATTCTTTTACTTCCCGAGCTAGGATCCGTAGAGGTTCTTCTTCATATGTCAAATCTGGTTGTATTTCAATTTCTTCCCTGGAGATGACATGTGAAGGATCTGAGCGGTATCTTCTTAACATGGATACGTGAAACACATTGTGGATCTTGTCCAGCTCTGGAGGTAAAGCTAGCCTATAGGCCACTGGACCCACACGTTCAATGACTTCATATGGGCCAATGAACCTAGGGCTTAACTAACCTTTTCTTCCAAACCTCAATACCTTCTTCCACGGTGACACCTTGAGGAACACTTTGTCGCCAACCGCATATTCTATTTCTTTTCTCTTCAGGTCGGCATAAGATTTACATGCATGCAGGCAACCTTCAGATTGGCTTTGATTAGTTTCACTTTCTCCTCAGTCTGTTTCACCAGGTCTGGCCCCACCAATTTGTCTTCGCCCAATTCAGTCTAGCACACTGGAGTTCTACATTTTCTCCCATACAGTGCTTCATATGGGGTCATTTGGATGCTAGCTTGGTAGCTATTGTTGTATGCAAATTCTGCCAGTGGGAGGTATCTATCCCAACTTCCCTCAAACTCAATGACACAACCCCTCAGCATATCCTCAAGGACCTGACATATATATCATGTTATTATTATCATTTTAATTCAATAGTTGTATTAATTCAATTTGTTCAATTGTTTACCTGGATTACTCTTTCGGATTGCCCATCCGTCTGAGGATGGAATGCTGTGCTGAAGTGGAGTTGTGTACCCAAGGACTCATGCAACTTCTTCCAAAATCTCGATGTAAACCTTGGGTCTCGATCTGATATGATGGAAAGTGGAATTCCATGCAGTCTAACTATCTCACTGATATACAATTCTGCTAACTTCTCCAGTGAGTAGTCAGTCCTAACTGGCAGAAAGTGTGCTGACTTTGTCAATCTATCAACTATCACCCATACTGCATCATGTTTCTTATGGGTGAGAGGTAGACCACTTACAAAATCCATGGTAATCCGATCCCATTTCCATTCAGGTATGTGTATAGGCTGTAGCAAACCCGATGGAACTTGATGTTCTTCCTTGACTTGCTGACATGTTAAACATTTAGTCACATAGTCAGCTATGTCTTTCTTCATACCAGGCCACCAATACTGAAGCTTCAGATCATGATACATCTTTGTACTTCCTGGGTGCATAGCATATACACTGGTGTGTGCCTCTTTTAGAATACTGGCCTTTAATTCCCCATCATCTGGTACACACAGTCTTCCTTTGTAATACAGACACCCATCTGCTTTCACCTCATAGTCAGTTGCTTTTCCCTCTGAGATTTTGCTCATAATAGCCATTAACTTTTCATCTGCCTTTTTCCCAATCTAAAATCTACTGTAGCAGGTTTGGCCTCACTTGCAACTCAGCCAAAATAGCTCCATCTCGAACCAAAGATAGACGGGCATTCAATGATCTCAAAGTTGTGATGGATTTTCTGCTCAAAGCATCAGTAACAACATTTGCCTTCCCAGGATGATAGTCAATCACACAATCATAGTCCTTCAGGAACTCAATCCATTGCCTCTGTCTAAGGTTGAGCTCCTTCTGAGTTGGCAAATATTTTAGACTCTTGTGGTCTGTGTAAATGTAGCACTTTTCACCATACAAGTAATGCCTCCATATCTTCAGTGCGAAGATTATTGCTGCAAGCTCTAGATCATGGGTAGGGTAATTCTGTTCATGTGGCCTTAGCTGCCTGGAAGCATAAGCGACCACCTTTCCCTCTTGCATCAATACACACCCTAACCCATTATGAGAGGCATCACTGTAGACCACAAAGTCCTTTCCTGACATTGGTTGTGTTAACACTGGTGCCTCTATCAACATAGCCTTCAACTTCTCAAAACTGGTATGACACTTGTTATTCCAATCAAATCTGACATTCTTGTGTAACAACTTGGTCATTGGAGCAGCTATTAAGGAAAATCCCTTCACAAATCTCCTGTAATACCCAGCTAGCCCCAAGAAGCTTCTGACCTCAGTTGTGTTTCTGGGAGGCTTCCATTCCATCACTGCTTCTATTTTCTTGGGATCCACTCTAATCCCATCAGCTGACACTATGTGTCCAAGGAATGCAATCTCATTCAACCAGAAGTCACACTTGGACAACTTAGCATACAGCTTCTTTTCTCTCAGGGTTTGCAGAACAGTCCTCAAATGTTCATCATGTTCTTCCCTGGTCTTGGAATACACCAAAATATCATCAATAAAGACCACTACGAACCGATCTAGGTATGGATGGAAGATACGGTTCATAAGGTCCATAAATGCCGCTGGTGCATTTGTTAGGCCAAAGGGCATCACTAGGAACTCATAATGCCCATATCGGGTCCTGAATGCAGTCTTTGGCACATCTGCATCCTTCACCCTCAACTGATGATACCCTGATCTGAGATCAATCTTAGAAAATACTCCTGCTCCCTTCAACTGATCAAACAGATCATCAATTCTAGGCAACAGATATTTGTTCTTCACAGTCACTTTATTCAACTGCCGGTAATCAATGCATAGCCTCAAAGTCCCATCCTTTTTCATTACAAACAGCACTGGAGCTCCCCATGGTGACACACGGGGGCATATGAACCCCTTATCAAGCAACTCTTGCAACTGAGTTTTCAACTCCCTCAATTCAGTGGGTGCCATCCTATAAGGAGCAATAGAAATGGGTGTTGTACCCGGCAGTGTCTCAATAGCAAATTCGACTTCCCTTTCTGGTGGCAAACCAGGCAATTCTTCAGGAAATACCTCTGGGAAGTTTCTTACTGTGGGTATATCACTCAGGTTTGACTTAGCCTGCCTAGTATCCACCACATGTGCTAGGTAGGCTTCACAGCCTTTTCTCATCATTCTTCTTGCAACTGTGGCTGAGATAACATTGGACAGAAAATCTGTCCTTTCCCCCACAACTGTGATCTCATTACCCTCAGAAGTTTTCAAAGAAATTCTCTTCAATTTGCAATCAACTATTGCCTGATGACGTGACAACCAGTCCATTCCCAAAATCACGTCAAACTCGTGGAAGGGCAACTCAATCAGGTCTGCCAAAAATTCATACCCCTGAATCCTTAACGGGCAACCCTTGTATACTTTGTTCACCACTACACTGTGGCCCAATGGATTAGTGACCAAAATGTCTTGGTCACTCTCCCCTACTAGTATTCCCCTTTCTACGGGTAGGTTGATGCAGATGTATGAATGAGTGGATCCTGGATCCACCAATGCATGCACAGATGTATTGTAGAGGGAGAACGTACCCCTGATGACGTCCGGGGCATCTTGCTCCTCCTGAGCTCTAATGGCATAAGCTCTTGCAGGTGGTCTGCTGTCAGGCCTCTCTGCTGGCTCAGACGCAGGCCTCTGTGATGGTCCCACAGCCTCAGATTTGCCAGATTTTCTACCCCTCTGTGGTGCAGGAGTAGGTTTGTCTGCTTGTGTTGGAGCAGCTGTAGTAGTTCTGCGTGGACAGTTCTTCAACTGATGCTCTGTTGACCCACACCTTAAGCAGGCACCAGTCACTCTCCAACACTCCCCCTTATGCCATTTCAAACAGTGTGGACATGCAGAAGTTGCTGGGGCTAGTCCCCTGAACCCCATCCCTGGAGAGCTGCCCACTGATGGTGTGGACTGACCTCTCCTAGGGGTAAACTGTGGCCTGGGCCCCTGAGACTGACCCTGACCGTGTGGCTGACCTGAACTCTGTGCAGGTGGACCCTTGAACCTCTTACACCCCTTACCCGTGTACAGTATACCCGAGTAAGCAATGCCACACGGTGTATCGGCACACTCTATTTTTCCTTAATCAATTTTTTGTCATAATTTTGAATATAGTTTATGAAATATAGTTCATTTATTGAAATTATAATTTATTTGAGGTTCCGAAAATTTTATAGAAAATCCGGCAGAATACCGGCTAAAAATGGAGAAAACAATTCTTCGGAACCTGTTAAAAACACTTCCAAATAATTTCCAAACAATCTCAACTTCAATTCATCAACAAAATCTCAATATCAAGATCTCAACAACATTTCTCAATTTCAGTTCTCAATCATCCATCACATATTATAATCAAGTATAAATCACAAATAGATATTTACTTTTCCATTGACAAATACAATTTTCATAATTTACATGAACATCAATATACATTACATAAGTTCAAATACATATGAGAAAGTAAAAATTAGCTACAAAATATCAAAATGACACCTAGTATCCTACCAATGCACTGCAGAAGTTGAGGTGACACGGACACTGAGCAGAACTGCAGGATGGACTCACCCAGTCTGTGGTCTACTGGGCTCACGATCTGTATCTCTAGAACCTACGCGTGGCAAAAGCAACGCACTAAACAATAATGCTTAGTGGTGCAATAATATAATAAAAGAAAATAGCAGAAAATAAATATGTATAGAATGTGTATGATTTGTTTGTTTGGTATTGGTATATCCATCATTTTATTAACTTTGTTCACCTTCATTCATTTGGTTGCCCAAGTAACCTACACTAGACGACTGGACTGGATAAACGAGTAAACTGGCACTCGGTACCTAGTACCTCAGGCCGTCACACCATCGATCACATATGCATCTCCCGGTGTGCAATGAGCAGCTAACAATGTCAGAATACATCAGGCACAAGGCCAAATCTCAATGCAAGGTCAGAATGGCTAAAAGCCATAAAATCACAGAATAGCAAATTGCCATGTGCAGTACTGCTAACTGAACCCTATTGGCATGCCAAACTATCCAAACCAATCTTGTTAGGTATACTAGGGCATTTGAAACTTTTAAATTCTTCGATTTGTGAATTTCAAGTTTTGGTGTTACTATTCACCTCATTGGTCAACAAAAATGTTGACTTTTGGATAGAAAATATGTACATTGACTTTGGCACTCCCAACATACCACATTTCATGTTTAAAACTTGTTAGAATTGGTCGCCATTACCATTTCTAACTTAAAACCAAGAGGGCAGAAAATTTCAGTTTTTGTAGTATAAGTTTGCTGTTCCATTAAGCACTGTTGCAGTGGGAATTTGAAGAAATGACAAACATGAAAGTTGTTCCTTATTTTGTCTAGTTGAATTTCCTTTTTTGAATCACTCCATTTGGAGTTTTGTAGCTCTAGATATGGCTCAAAAAATACAGCTGGCCGGATTGCTAATCTGCAGAATTGACCATATCTACAGTAACATGAACAGTGACTGTGATTGCATTTTTGAATTGGTTCTGGCCATAATTTGGGGTAGGTTTCTTCATGAAAGTTGTTTTTCTATGGCTTACTTGTTGCTGTAAAAATTTCAGGTCAATTGACCAAATCTACAGTGAGTTATGGCCAAATGAGCGATTCTTATTCATTTGGTCATTCTGAGAATCGATTGGTGGTGTCCGGATTGGGGCCAACTTTTGGTCCTCTTGCTTTGGTCTTTTGGGCATGGTTTCTTCAGCAAAAATGTGCCATTATAAGCCTAGTTTCATGTCCAATTGGCCAAACACCAATTGGACCAACACAGCCAAAGTTATGGCTGTGTAATTGGACTGAAATCTCAGTCACCATTCTTTATTGTCCCTAGGCAGCATAGTCATTCTCTTTGCCAAGCTATTTTTCAGTCCATATTATGGTCAACTTACCTAAAATGGTCACTAATTGACCATTAAAATGTTCTCTAACAATTTTATAAGCCAAGTCAATTTTTCACTTCTCAAAACCCTAATGTCCAATTCAAATTACTCATAAACCTTAATTAGCATACTAGTTCAACACCCATGCATATTCATACTTTAAACATCATTTCTAGCCAGTCTAAGTTCATTAAAACAATCAAACTCATCCTTCCTTAGGGCTGTCGAAAATTGAAGATACCCTAACATATATGATTTACTTCAATTTCTTACAATTTCTTATCTTAAAATGATGCTCTAACAAGGATTAAAGAAGTGAGAGTGAAAGTATAGCACTAACCTCACTTAGGAGCTTTTCAAAAGCTCAAATTCTTCACTTTCTTCTCTTCTTCTTACTATCAATCTTCTTCTCAAGGTGAAATAATTAATTTTTGTACTTAGAGGGTAGGGAAATATGGTAGAAATGATGCAAATCTAAAGCTTGAAAAAGCTTTAATGGAGGGTGGCTATGGGACTAGGTTTCGGCTGCAATGGGAAAGAGGGATGGCTGCTGCATTTTTTTGTTATTTTGGTCTTCTATTAGTCTCTTTTATTTGTTAGTCAAATAGTTGCTTAATTGTGATTGGTTGGTAATTTTAAATGACATCACAATGATGTCATAAATTGCATATGTTGTATTTTTCTTTTCTTTCCTCCACTACTCATTTTCAATTTAATTTCTAGTAATGTTTCTTCATATTTTATGTCATATTAATTATTTACTTAGCTGGACAAGTCGGCCAAAAATCACCTCTGAAGGCGAAATGACCAAAATGCCCTCCGTTCGGCTCAACAGGTCAAAATTGTCTGTACCGATTGAAAAATTTTTCTAGGTATTTTCTTGGCATTCTAATGCCATAGGAACCTCAATGACCCTTCTCTGGAGTCCCAAAAATTATTTTATGAATTTTTCCCCGGGTCTAGGGCTCCTCGTTGCGAGAACCGCAACTTCCCTCTGGTTACCCATCGCTAGGGCACCGGCTCGTTTAACTTGATTGTATTTTATTTCTAAAATTTTTACTAAATTTTTCTTATTAATTTTTGAGTTAATTATGGTTTCTGACTTTAGTTTAAATATTTTTTCGGACGTTCTAGCTGTCCGGACCGACACCGGTCACCGGAACAGTAGAATGTACGAAATTGTTACTGGGAGGGTGTTACACTTGAACCTCTTCCCAGATGCAGGAGCTGAACTAGACTGACCTGGGCCCACCATTCATATGCATCGTCTTGCAGTAGAGATACAGCAGATTCCAGGTTTTGCTCTGGAGTGCAGTGGAGTTGTTTTAAGACTACTGCTGCATTCAACCAATTCTTACCAATGTAATCATCTTCTCTCTTGCCAAAGAAGTCCACTGCTCCATACTTTCTCAATTTTTCCAGGTGTGATTTTGGTTGTGGAGGTGGTGGTGGTGGTGCTGGTGCTGGCATTACCCCAGCCATTTGTCTAAAGAATTCGGCCATTTGTTGGAACATGGCCTGTGGAGGCTGAACAGGCTCTGCTTGAGTAGTGAGCGAGTTCTCCCATACCCCCTCTCAGTGCTGCGGTGGAGCATGACTCTCCACTTCCTCCTCAACTGCCCTCTGAGATGTAGGGTCCATATCCTATTCAAAATAAGAAAAACAAGCAGATCTGCATTAGTGTCACCTCGACTCTTACAAATGCAATGCATGGTATGGACTCAATCTACGCCCAGAAACGCCTAAACCGTGCTCTGATACCACTAAATGTGACACCCCTTACCCGTGTACAGTATATCCGAGTAAGCAAGGTCACACGGTGTATCGGCACCCTCTATTTTAACTTAATCAATTTTTGTCATAGTTTTGAATATAGTTTATGAAATATAATTTATTTAAGCCATTTATCGAAATTATTATTTATTTGAGGTTCCGAAAATTTTAAAGAAAATCCGGCAGAGTGACGGCTAAAAATGGATAAAACAGTTCTTCGGAACCTGTTAAAAACACTTCCAATATCAAAATCTCAATATTTTTCAATTTCGTTTCTCAATCATTCAGCTCATGTAATAATCATGTACAAGTCACACATAGATATTCATTTTTTTTTTCATTCACCAACACCATTTTCATTATTTACATGAACATCAAAATACATTACATAAATCCAAATACATATAAGAAAATAAGAATTTAGTTATAAAACACCAAAATGAAACCTAGTGTCCTACCAATGCACTGTAGATGGTGAGGTGACACGGACACTATGCAGAGCTGCAGGAGGTTTCACCTAGTCTGTGGTCTACCGGGCTCTCGGCCAGGATCTCCAGAACCTACGCGTGGCAAAAGCAACGCGCTAAGCAATAATGCTTAGTGCTGCAATAATAAAATAAAAGAAAATAGCAGAAAATAAATATGTATTGAATGTACATGTCTTATTTGTTTTGTATTTGTATATCCATTCATTTTGTTAACTTTATCCACTTTCATTCATTTGATTGCCCAAGTAACCTATACTAGGCAGTAATTTGGATAAGCGGGTAAGCGCCTTGGGTATCAAGTACCTCGGGCGTCACACCATCGGTCACATATGTATCTCGGTGTGCAATGAGCGGCTAACAAGTCAGAATAATATTAGGCACGAGGCCAAGTCTCAACACAATATCAAAATGGCTAAAAGCCATAAAATCCAGAATGGCATAATGCCATGTGCGATCGCTAATCGAACCCTATTGGCATGCCAAACTATCCAAACCAATCTTGTTAGGTATACTAGGGCATTTGATACTTTTGAATTCTTCAAATTTTGAATTTCAAGTTTTGGTGTCACTATTCACCTCATTGGTCAACAAAAATGTTGACTTTTTGATAGAAAATAGGTACATTGGTTTTGACACTCCCAACATACCACATTTTGCATTCAAAACTTGTTGGCATTAAGCATTACTACCATTTCTAAGTTTAAACCAAGGAAAGCAGAATTTTCAGTTTTTGTAACCCAACTTTACTGTTCCATTGGTGACTGTTACAGTGAAAATTTGAGGAAATGATAAACATGAAAGTTGTTCCTTATTTTGTCTAGTTGAATTTATTTTTTTGAATCACTCCATTTGGAGTTTTTTAGCTCTAGATATGGTCCAAAAACCACAACTGGCCGGATTGCAAAACTGCAGAATTTACCAAATCTACAGTACAATGAACAGTGACTGCCACTGCCTTGTTGGATAGGTTCTGGTCATAATTTGGGGTAGGTTTCTTCATGAAAGTTTTTTTTCAATGTCTTAACTTGTTGCTGTAAAAATTTCAGGTCAATTGACCATATCTACAGTGAGTTATGGTCAAATGAACAGTTACTGTTCATTTGGTCATTCTGCAGAACCTGTTTGCAGGGTATCCGGATTGGGGCCAATTTTTGGTCCACTTGCTTTGGTCTTTTGGACATGGTTTCTTCAGCAAAATTGTGCCATTATAAGTCTAGTTTCATGTCCAATTGACCAAACACAAATTGAACCTACACAGCCAAAGATATGGCAGTCTAAACAGGCTGGATTCACAGCCTCCTTGCTGCTGTCCCTAGGCAGCCTACCATTCCACTTTGCCAAGCTATATTTCAGTCCAAATTATGGTCAACTTACCTCAAATGGTCACTAATTGACCATTAGAATGTTCTTTAACAATTTCATAGGCCAAGTCCACATTTTACTCTCAAAACCCTAGCTTCCCATTATGATTCACACAAGATGCCTTAATTTACTAACTCATTCACTAACCACATACATACATGCTTTAAACATGATCTCTAGTCCACTTTAAATCCATCAAAACAATCAACCCTATCCCTTCCTTAGGGCTGCCGAAATTCATGGTGGACATACACAAAATTTTTATTCATTTAAGTTACAATTTCTTACTTAATTCAAGTCTCTAATCATGGAAATAAAGAGTTTAAGGTATATATGTGCACTAACCTCTTGTAGGGCAGAATTTTCCAAGCTCAAACTTCACTTTCTTTCCTCTTCTAGGCTGCCAAACACTTTCCCAAGATGAGTGGACAAGTTTTAATGAAAGGGGTTTAGGGTTTAGTAGTGAAACAAAGGGAGAAATGAAGCTTTGGTTGCAAAATCAATGGAGGTTTGGCTAGGCATGGGTTTCGGCTGGTTTGGGAGGAAGAAGGCAGCTGGTTTTTTTTTAATTGTTTTGGCCATATTTATCTCTTTTTATTAGTTAGTTAAATGTTTGTTTAAATGTGATTGGTGGTAGGTTTTTAAATGACATCATCATATGTCATAATTTGCTTTATTTTGATTTTTCTTTTCTTTTCATCACTACTCATTTTTAATTTAATTTTTAGTAATGTTTATTCATATTTTATGTCATAATAATTATTTACTTAACTGGACAAGTCGGCCAAAAATTACCTCTGAAGGCGAAATGACCAAAATGCCCTCCGTTTGGCTTAACGGGTCAAAATTGTCTGTACCGATTAAAAAATTTTTCTAAATATTTTCTTGGCATTCTAATGCCATAGGAACCTCAATGACCCTTCTCTGGAGTCCCGAAAATTATTTTATGAATTTTCTCTCGGGTCTAGGGCTCCTAGTTGCGAGAACCGCAACTTCCCTCTGGGTTACCCATCGCTAGGGCACCGGCTCGTTTAACTTGGTTGTATTTTATTTCTAAAATTTTTCTTAAATTTTTCTTATTAATATTTAAGTTAATTATGGTTCCTTACTTTAGTTTAAATATTTTTCCGGACGTTCTAGCTGTCCGGACCAACACCGGTCACCGGAACAGTAGAATGTACGGAGTTGCTACCGGGAGGGTGTTACAGCTGCCATTCCCTTTTCTTCTTCTTCTTCTCTCATCAATTCAAAGAGATTAGCAAACAATCTCTTGAATTAAAAATAGTAAAAATTGTTTCTAGTGTTCTGTTTACATCTATAATCTCTTAAAAAGGCAAAACTTGATTTTTTAATTCATAGAAAAAGCTTTAGAAGCTGTTCAAGGGCTGCCATAGGTGATCGTGGTGTGGACAAGCTAAAGGGACAATATCTGGTGTCCTAAAGACGCATCCCAAAGGTGCCAAACACACTGCAGTACATCAAGAGGTTAGTGCACTTGTTCTTGATCTAATCTCGGGTTCTAATAATTAATCTGATTAATTCTAAAATCTTAAATGACAAATGTAGATCCAAAAATATAGTAAAAGAGTTTTAATATGTTGTTTATCATTGAAATCAAATAGATAAAAATGAATCTTGCTTGATGCATGTGACCCTAGATGAAAAATTTTGAATTTAAATGATCTAAACTTGTGTTTTTCATGCTTCTGCTCCTTCATAGGCTCCCAACATAGTGGCTTAAGCGAGAAAATTCTCTTTCATACTCAGCCTCTAATCAGTTCCCCTATTTTAGACTTAAAAATTCTTGCAACTTCATATCTACATAAGTATCCGGAACATACTTCTGTCTGAACTCTCTAAGAAAATCATCCCAAGTCAGTACTGGGGGTTCCACCAAACTGTGGGGGATGGTCTTCCACCAATCATATGCATCCCCTTGTAGTAGAGAAACTGAATGCTCAAATTTTAGTTCGTCTGTGCAATGTAGCTTCTTGAATACTCTCTCCATTCATTCTAGCCACTGCTCTGCTTCCAGTGGATCCACTATTCCTTTAAATTCAATTGCCCCATATTTTAATAGCTTATCATATTGTCTGACTGGAGGTGATGGTTGCACTGCCAGTGCTTGAACTGGGGCTTGGACTGGTATATTTCCAGCCATTCGTTGAGCGAATTGTGTAGGGAAGTACTGCATAGATGGAGCTGATGTAGCTGACCCACTGGCATTCTGAGGAGTTAGGGCTTCCCCATGTGCCTCAGCCATAATTGACTACTCTACCAAGCGATCACCCTCTTCCATATCAATCAAAGGGTATTCTATTTTCTAAAAAAATAACACAAAGAGATTTCCCTCTATTAGTTCATATTCATAATGTAATGCATCGTATGTATCAATTAATAACATTGAGCAGTTCTACTTATCAAGAAAATATTCAAATTCACAGTTCAAACTATGCTTGAAAAACTAGCTCTGATACCACTAAAACATATCACACCTTATCCCTACATAAGGCATGACATGATCTAGTAACATATATAATGAATTATCGAACTTTGCCTATCGATAACCCATTAAATATATTACAAGGGATTTTAAACAAATTCAATTCATTTTTAAAGTGTAAAGTAATAAAAAATAATTATTAAAGAGCTTTTAAATGGAGTTTATATCATAAATGTAATTTTGATCAGTTCGAAATTTCTAAAATTTTGTAGAATTTTTGGTAGAGTTCTGGCTAAAAACTGATAAAACAGTTCTTCAAAACCTATTAAAAACACTACCAATAATTGTATTGTCCACAACTCCATTAAAATCAACACATTTCAATCTCAACAACCTCAAGCAAGAGGGAAACAATCCATTATTTGTTGAGTCCAAAAAGAAACTTAAATATTGCATTAATAGGAATAAACAAGTTTATATAACAAAAATTTACATGAATCAAAAATAAAATTTTAAAACTTTTTATACAACTGCTCAAGTCCTTTACATACATACATATAAATACATATACATCAAAATAAATATATAACGGTATACCTAAAATGTATACCCGAAATTTGTCTTAATTTGATCAACGCTGCTTACTCTATAGCTCCTTCCTTTTCCTTACCTGCGACTGCATAAAACAGCTATCGCTGAGAAAACACTTTGTGGAACACAACATAAAATTTTAAACATCAAGATAAGTCATAATTTATCAAAACTAAATCAATTATAATATCAAACACATATACAATTTCACAATATTTCTAAAACAAGAGGATCAATTAATAAAAGCATATTCTTATTTCAAACATCCATAAAACATAAATTTTTTGAAAACCACACAATTTAGAGCATGACACAATTATCCAATTCATCCCAATAACCAAAGTCTAATGGGGAATGCAAAGACTAGCTAGTATAAATATGAGTACTCATTCAATTTGTCCTTAACTAACACACACCTTAACACTTTAGTCAAAGAGGAAATATAATTCTGATTCATCCCACAAGGCAAGCTAGTGAGGAATACAAAACATATAGTCATGTAAACTGTGATTTCAAACTATATTCAGAAATTTTCCGTTCATCAAATATATTTGTCGACTCATATTTATATTTCATTCAAAATAATTATCCAAAAATGGGCTAAGAACACATAATTTCTCAATTAAGAATTTCAATGCAACAAAAGCCATAAACCATTCATACAATTCATTTGAAACAAAATTCAATTTGAAAATCAAAAAGGAAATGATTGTTGTGCACAAACCTCTTTATCTTTTTCTTCTTACTTAATTCAACTTCTCCTTGTCCTTTGATATTTCTTTCTCCACTGAAAATACATAATGGAGATGTCTTAATACTTAATTCAATTACCACTAATAGCTAATTAATTAAATGCCTAATGAATGCCTAAGTTACTTAGGCAATTTCAAAGAGTTTGGATTCTGGAAAGATTTATGCCCTAATTTTAGAACTCAACTTCAACTTAGTTCTAGTCCTCATTTAATGATATGATCTTAATGAAAGTTGTTCCTTTATGTGTTAAGTTTTGTTTCCAATTTGAATCACTTAATTTGGAGTTGTGTAGCTCTAGTTATGGTCAATTTACCATTTGGGTATTAAGTGGTCAATCAGACCAGGTGCAGGAATTTCCAGAATTGGAATCCCTAATTTTCCTAGCAATTTCTCTAAGTTACATTTGGTTTTGGGTTCTAGTCAAAACATCAAAGTTTTAGTTCTAGGTTTTATAGAAATTTTGGCTTTAGTTTCACTGCATTTGCAGTTTTGTGGACCAAGTTATGGTATTTTTGCCAAATCTAGTTGGATGGTCATTTGTCTAAGATTTCATGTCAGTTTTGGTTCTAGTCAGATTTGTTGACCTAATTTGTTCTAGCAAATTGGTTGGATTAGAGTCATAATTTGGACTCATGATTATCATGAAAAATGCTTCTATGTCTAACCTTTCCAATGGTTCAAGAATCAGGTCATTCTAACCTTCCTAGAGTGAGTTATGGCCATTTGAATATTTACTATTCATTTGGTTATTTTTGCCCAGTTCCAGAACACCAATTCCGGATTCAAGCTATTTTTAGGCTAACTTATGGTCAGTTTTTGGGCAAGATTTCTTCATGAAAAATGTGGAATTATGACCCTAGTTTCATTTCCAATTAGCCTAACACCAATTGGAGCAACACAACTCTACTTATGGTCATATAACCTTGCTGGACTCATTGGTCCAAAATTCAGCAATTCAATAACCATCACTTCTCTTAATTCCATTCATCAACACATGTTAATTCTCAACTCAAAATACACCAAATGACCACAATTAGTTATAATAACACCAATTGGTCAAACATTTCATCAAAATCCTAATTTCCACCCAAAACCCTAATTCTCTTCTTCATAATGCATGCAAAATCATGCAAACTTAACTTAACAATCATATAAATATTCTTAATCAAGCTACAATACATGTTTAATCAAATTAAAAATCATCGAAACCTTAATACTCCATGGCAGCCAAAATTTTCCGCTTCCATATTCCCACCATTTTCTTCATTTTTCATGCCAATTCAACTTAATTCTACACGCTTTAAAAGATTAAAGAAGGGAGATAGCTTGGAAGATCACTTACCTTGAGTAGAGTTTTTCAATCTTCAAATTCCTCAAGACTTCATTAAATTTCTTTCTTCTACTCTTCTCTTTGGAGCTTAATTTGAGGGTTTCTATAATTTTTGTAAGGAAATTATGGGAAGAATTAGGGTTTCAAAAGCTTGCTTATGATTAACAATGCAGGTTTTTGGGTAAGAAAGAAAGAGAGAGTGAAGAGAGGAGCCGGCCACTCTTTTTGGGAAAGAAGATGATTATTGACTATTTAATTTTAGTCATATTTTATGCCATAATTATCTCAATTTTTCATAATTTAAAATTATAAATTTTTTTGGGTCATGCTTACCTCACGCTTATGTCATAATTCCCATTTAATTTGAGTTTTCTTGCTTTCATTTTCTTTTTACTACCCATCTCTTCATTTTTATTTATTCTTTTTCATTATTTTAATTTCCTACATTTTAATAGACATTTAGGTCAAAAGTCACCTCTAAGAGTGAATTGACCAAAATTCCCCTCTTCGGTTTAATCCGTCTTTCTAATAGTGTTTGATAGCTCTTTGTATGCTAATTCCATTATTTGAACTTGTTCTCTATTCTTTTCTATGGTTTTCTAATTTTCAATAGTTTCACAATTATCCCTAGGCCTGGGGTATCATAGGGTCCCACACAAATTTAGGGTAACAACTGAGCTCGCAATCGCTTCCCAGGTTAGTCACTCATCACTGGGACCTCGGCTCATTTAACTTATTAGACCTTATTTTCTTATTTTCATTTCACCTTCATGTGATCTCTATTAATTTTTATTTTTGGATTTTCTAGATGACTTAATTATAGTTCTAAACATCCTGTGTGTCCGGACAGATACTAGTTACCAGAACAATAGAATGTATAGCCTACTTAGTATGGGGGAGTTACATGGGATGTAGTTGGGAAATGAGACATAGTAAAATTGGAGCACCTCCATGAAGATTAGATCTAATGGAAACCTCACTCCTACCCTCAATTTTGCCTCATAAATCATGATGAAATTACCCCAAGATAATATGTCATTTGCCCTTATGTGCTCCTTTGGCTAATAGGCAAGCAAATAGGAAGGCAAGTGGTGATCCTCTAAGATATTTTGAATCTCATCTCTTGAAAGCAGACTGAATAGTATTCCAACTCCAAAATCTCCCTTAACAGACTTTCTCCCTATGCCATGTATTCAGACCCAGAAGACCCTACAGGGATAAGCGCTATGGGCAACCCTCCCATATTTTTCGACCTAGCAAACGCGGCTTGATTCTCTGGTACTTCAACAACCAGTGAGGATGTTTCTTTTCTAGCCATCAATCCCTCTTAAGGAGTGGTTAAGTTAAAAAGAGTCTTCTATCATGCCTTGAATTGATTTTGGAACACCAGTACTCATTGGAAGAATAAGAAAGAAAAGAAAAAAAGTGAGAGTGAAAAAGTTGGATAATGAATAAAATTACCTTTTAGTGAGGAAAAGAGGTTTCTGGTGAAAGAGCAAACTCAAGTGAAGTCAAAAGGGAAACTCACAACAAATGAGGAAGAAAATGGGCAGAGAAAAGTAAAAAATTAAAAAATGTCTCATCCTTGTAATTATCTAGCAAAGGTAATAAATGCAACAACCCTCAAAATGCTAAACGAGATGCTTGGAGTACTGTGATACCATGATTGTTATGTGAATCTCTAAGAGCCAAATCAAATCAAATCCCTTAACCTCTTACTAGTCAGTTATTGCCTCCTAGGCAACAAATACAATAAGATGTTCATAAGATAAAAATTTGCATCAGAGGACAACTGAGCCTAAAATACTCATATATCCGTGGGGGACTAATGATATTACAACCATTAAAATAATATTAAAAGGTGAATGAATTGAGTAATGAGTAATGCATGACCCAAATCAAAATAGTCATCAGATACTTAGTGTAACACCCTCACTGTAGCAACTCCGTACATTCTACTGTTCTGGTGACCAGTGTCGGTCCGGACAGCTAGAACGTCCGAAAAAATATTTAAACTAAAGTCAAGAACCATAATTAACTCAAATATTAACAAGAAAAATTTAGTAAAAATTTTAGAAATAAAATACAACCAAGTTAAACGAGCCGGTGCCCAAGCGATGGGTAACCAGAGGTAAGTTGCGGTTCTCGCAACGAGGAGCCCTAAACCCGGGGGAAAAATTTTAAAATAATTTTTGAGACTCCAGAGAAGGGTTATTGAGGTTCCTATGGCATTAGAATGCCAAGAAAATACCTAGAAAAATTTTTCAATTGGTACAGACAATTTTGACCCGTTAAGCCAAACGGAGGGCATTTTGGTCATTTCGCCTTCAGAGGTGATTTTTGGCCGACTTGTCCAGTTAAGTAAATAATTATTATGACATAAAATATGAATTAATATTGATAAAAAATTAATTGAAAGTGAGTAGAGAAGAAGAGAAAAGAAAATACAATAAAATGCCAATTATGACATATTATGAGGTCATTTAAAATTGTCCACCAATCACAATTAAGTAACCATCAAATTAACTAATAAAAAGAGTCAAAAGAGACCAAAGAATTAAAAAGCAAACAGCATCCCTTCTTCTCCTTCAAAAACGTTTTTCACCTCCTCCCTCACTCCTCCATTAACAAACTTTCTAAAGCTTCAATTTCCATGCTTTCCTCACCCCAAAACCCTAAGTCCCTTCACTAAAAACTTATCTCTACCTCTTGGGAAATGTTTGGCAGCCTAGAAAGGGAGAGAAAGTGAAGATTAACTTGGGAAAATTCTGCCCTACAAGAGGTTAGTGCCTATTATGCATACATCTTTCTCTTTCCATGATTAGAGACCTAAAATAAGCAAGAATTTGTGAATTAAATGAATGGAATTTATGTGTATGTATACAATGAATTTTGGCAGCCCTAGGGAGGAACAAGGTTAAGTGTTTTTGATGGACTTAGAGTGGACTAAAGATGATGTTTAAGGTATATATATATATGTATGATGAATTGGTGTGCTAACTAAGGTAATTGGTGTAATCCTTGAAAATGAGCTAGGGTTTGGGAGTGAAACTTGGATTTAGCTTATGAAATTGTTAGAGAACATTTTAATGGTCAATTAGTGACCATTTTAGGTAAGTTGACCACAATTTGGACTGAAAAATAGTATGGCAAAGTGAATGTGTAGGCTGCCCTAGGACAGCAGCAGGGTGACTGAAATTTCAGTCCACTTGGACTGCCATAACTTGGGCTGTGTTGGTTCAATTGGTGTTTGGCCAATTGGACATGAAACTAGGCTTATAATGGCACATTTTTTCTGAAGAAACCATGCCCAAAAGTCCAAAGCAAGAGGACCAAAAGTTGGCCCCAATCCGGATACCCTGCAACAGCACCTGCATCCATAACTCACTGTAGATATGGTCAATTGACCTGAAATTTTTACAGCAACAAGATAAGACATAGACAAACAACTTTCATGAAGGAACCTACCCCAAATTATGGCCAGAACCCATCCAACAAAGTGATTCCAATCACTGTTCATGTTACTGTAGATATGGTCAATTCTGCAGTTTGGCAATCCGGCCAGCTGTGGTTTTTGGACCATATCTGGAGCTACAAAACTCCAAATGGAGTGATTCTAAAAAGGAAATTCAACTAGACAAAATAAGGAACAACTTTTATGTTTACCATTTCCTCAAATTCCCACTGCAACAGGGCTTAATGGAACAGTAAAGTTAAGCTTCAAAAACTGAAAATTCTGCCCTTTTGGTTTTAAGCATAGAAATGGTAATGGCAATCAATTCCAACAAGTTTTAAATACAAAATGTGGTATGTTTGGGGTGTTAAAACCAATACACCTATTTTCTATCCAAAAGTCAACATTTTTGTTGACCAATGAGGTGAATAGTGACACCAAAACTTGAAATTCAAAATTTGAAATTAGAAATGCATCTAGGGGACTTTAAATTGCAATTGGCAATTAATACTAGCAAATGTAAAACTCAAAATATGGGATCTTGGTGTAATTAGAATTAACATATCCCTTAAGTATGAAAAAGTCAACATTTTGGTTGACTAATAAGGTGAATAGTAATCAAAATGAGTAACAAACTAAGATGAAGACCTAGAACCAATTCTAAGCTTAAATGCTTAGAATTGTATGACAAATGTGGACTATGTATCTTAGTCAAAATTGTTAAAAGGAAATTAAGACCATAAATTTGAAATCCATGAAATATTCATGGATTACTTGAAATATGAAAAATAAGTCACCTAATTGATGTGAATAGATAGTTAGGGCTTATATGCCCATCACAAATGGAATTCATAAAATATTAATATCTCAACTTGAAATATAAAATTGTGACTACATAAGTAGATTCTTAAATGTATAAATGAGAAAGAAAAATGTTTTGAATATAATGGTACATGTGAACCATTGTTTAGAAATGTGATCAATATGAATAACATAATGAATAAATAAATGAACTATATTAATGTATGAATGAGACATTAATTCTCACTATTAAAGAAAGGAGAAGTATTTTGAGTACAATGGTATAAAAGGATAATTGATGTGAATTGTGATCATATAAATGATCAAATGAATGTATGAATTATAATTGAAATTTATCATGAAATAATGAATTCATAAAACAATATATTAATATTTAATGATATTATGTGCCCTTGTATTGCCTAGACACGTGTGTCAGATTGGATAGATTTGCATGCCAATAGGGTATTGTTTTAGCGATCGCGAAAGGCTTTATGCTGTATTCATGGCTTTATGCCCGTATTCATGGCTTTATGCCAACATTCATGGCTTTTATGCCCGATTATGTGTTATCATGGCTTTTTAGCCATACTGCATAGGTGGTTGGCGTTCTGCGTCCCATGGTATGACGCCCGAGGCACCACGCGGTGTCGGTGCCAACGACCCCTTATCCAGTTTAGTCAGCCTGTCATAGGTTACTTGGGCAGTGAAATTTATTGAGATAAGTTAAGAATATTAGCAATTAAAAATATTAGAAATTAAATAAAATAAATGAGTAAGATGACCTAAAATAAATTAGGATAGTTATTTATTAGAAAGAATCGAAATGAACTGCACATATATCAAAATTTACTTATTATAAAATAATCTGAGACAACCTAGCAAGTATAGAGAAAATGCTAAAAGATTAGCAAAGAAAATTATAACATAAATAAATATTGCAAATGTGCTTATATAACAATATAAGCATAAATTTATTATTTTCAAATCATTTTTCTTTGTACATTATCACTGTGAATTTCGGAATTAAACGCTTCCAAAGCGAAACAAATGAGAACAAAAGATAATTAATATTAGACACATTGTATTAAATTAAATTGATTCTTAAATATTCAAATTATGCTTCGTTCTTTCTTTATTTGTATATTATTTCCTTGTTATATTATTGCACCACTAAGCAGCAATGCTTAGCGCGATGGAATTGTTTCCTTCGCGCAGGTACTGAAGCTAGAACCCAATGGACGTTTGACTGGGAATTTTGGGAGTTTTGATCTGCGGAAGTATCTGAAGTATTCAAGGTTGTCACCTCCTCAGCAATGCATGTAGATAGGGCCCATATAGATCCTATTTTGTATTTTGTATAAAATGCTAGATATTGTATTATGATGTAAATTATGAAATTTTGTAATTATTTTGTAAATTATGTAAATTAAGGAAATTTGAAAATTTTGCTTATGTAATTTGAGAATGTTTACATATGAATTGAGTATGCATAGAAATGATTATGAAATTGAAATGTATGAATGAGATTTGAAATATGAGAAAATTATGAGAATGATTGATGAAATAATTATGATTAGCATGGATAAGACTTTATTCTGAAAATATTGTTGAAACTTTCAAACAGGTAAATAGTAAAACACGTCAACTGGTAATAAAATAGGGGAAACTCTGCTGGTTTCTTCGTCGAAAAATAATTAATATTAAAATATAACGAGATCAAAATATGAAAGGAATAAAGTAAGATAAGATAGGGTGCTCCGGCACCGAATGTAGCACACTTTGCTCGACTACACTGTAGTCGGGTGAGGGGTGTTACATTTATTGGTATCAGAGCGCGGTTTAGGCGTTTCTGGACCTAGATAGACTGCATATCATGCATTGCATTCATAAGAGTCGAGGTGACACTATTGCAGATCTGTATTTTCCGTTTATTTTAGGTTAGGGTATGGAATAAGAGAGTGAAGAGACAATGAGATAGCGAATGGAGATGAGAAGGATACTGTATTTAAGATAAAAAGGATGAGTACATAATTGTTTGAGGATGAGATTGAGACTAAGGAGAAAGTGAAGTAGGATAACACGGAAAGGTGAAGAAATAAAGAGGTAGTAGCTCCTCGGCTATTTACACTGGATAAATTTCGAGGACGAAATTTAAATTAGAGGGGAAGAATTGTAACACCCTCACTGTAGCAACTCCGTACATTCTCATCGTCGTGATCGGTGTCGGTCCGGACAGCTAGAACGTCCGAAAAAATATTTAAACTAAAGTCAAGAACCATAATTAACTCAAATATTAACAAGAAAAATTTAGTAAAAATTTTAGAAATAAAATACAACCAAGTTAAACGAGCCGGTGCCCAAGCGATGGGTAACCAGAGGTAAGTTGCGGTTCTCGCAACGAGGAGCCCTAGACCCGGGGGAAAAATTTTAAAATAATTTTTGGGACTCCAGAGAAGGGTTATTGAGGTTCCTATGGCATTAGAATGCCAAGAAAATACCTAGAAAAATTTTTCAATCGGTACAGACAATTTTGACCCGTTAAGCCAAACGGGGGGCATTTTGGTCATTTCGCCTTCAGAGGTGATTTTTGGCCGACTTGTCCAGTTAAGTAAATAATTATTATGACATAAAATATGAATTAATATTGATAAAAAATTAATTGAAAGTGAGTAGAGAAGAAGAGAAAAGAAAATACAATAAAATGCCAATTATGACATATTATGAGGTCATTTAAAATTGTCCACCAATCACAATTAAGTAACCATCAAATTAACTAATAAAAAGAGTCAAAAGAGACCAAAGAATTAAAAAGCAAACAGCATCCCTTCTTCTCCTTCAAAAACGTTTTTCACCTCCTCCCTCACTCCTCCATTAACAAACTTTCTAAAGCTTCAATTTCCATGCTTTCCTCACCCCAAAACCCTAAGTCCCTTCACTAAAAACTTGTCTCTACCTCTTGGGAAGTGTTTGGCAGCCTAGAAAGGGAAAGAAAGTGAAGATTAACTTGGGAAAATTCTGCCCTACAAGAGGTTAGTGCCTATTATGCATACATCTTTCTCTTTCCATGATTAGAGACCTAAAATAAGCAAGAATTTGTGAATTAAATGAATGGAATTTATGTGTATGTATACAATGAATTTTGGCAGCCCTAGGGAGGAACAAGATTAAGTGTTTTTGATGGACTTAGAGTGGACTAAAGATGATGTTTAAGGTATATATATATATGTATGATGAATTGGTGTGCTAACTAAGGTAATTGGTGTAATCCTTGAAAATGAGCTAGGGTTTGGGAGTGAAACTTGGATTTAGCTTATGAAATTGTTAGAGAACATTTTAATGGTCAATTAGTGACCATTTTAGGTAAGTTGACCACAATTTGGACTGAAAAATAGTATGGCAAAGTGAATGTGTAGGCTGCCCTAGGACAGCAGCAGGGTGACTGAAATTTCAGTCCACTAGGACTGCCATAACTTGGGCTGTGTTGGTTCAATTGGTCTTTGGCCAATTGGACGTGAAACTAGGCTTATAATGGCACATTTTTTCTGAAGAAACCATGCCCAAAAGACCAAAGCAAGAGGACTAAAAGTTGGCCCCAATCCGGATACCCTGCAACAGCACCTGCATAAATGACTAAATGAATAGTAACTGTTCATTTGGCCATAACTCACTGTAGATATGGTCAATTGACCTGAAATTTTTACAGAAACAAGATAAGACATAGAAAAACAACTTTCATGAAGGAACCTACACCAAATTATGGACAGAACCCATCCAACAAAGTGATTCCAGTCACTGTTCATGTTACTATAGATATGGTCAATTCTGCAGTTTGGCAATCCGGCCAGCTGTGGTTTTTGGACTATATCTGGAGCTACAAAACTCAAAATGGAGTGATTCAAAAAAGGAAATTCAACTAGACAAAATAAGGAACAACTTTCATGTTTACCATTTCCTCAAATTCCCACTGCAACAGGGCTTAATGGAACAGTAAAATTAAGCTTCAAAAACTGAAAATTCTGCCCTTTTGGTTTTAAGCGTAGAAATGGTAATGGCAATCAATTCCAATAAGTTTTAAATACAAAATGTGGTATGTTTGGGGTGTTAAAACCAATACACCTATTTTCTATCCAAAAGTCAACATTTTTGTTGACCAATGAGGTGAATAGTGACACCAAAACTTGAAATTCAAATTTTGAAATTAGAAATGCATCTAGGGGACTTTAAATTGCAATTGGCAATTAATACTAGCAAATGTAAAACTCAAAATGTGGGATCTTGGTGTAATTAGAATTAACATATCCCTTAAGTATGAAAATGTCAACATTTTGGTTGACTAGTAAGGTGAATAGTAATCAAAATGAGTAACAAACTAAGATGAAGACCTAGAACCAATTCTAAGCTTAAATGCTTAGAATTGTATGACAAATGTGGACTATGTATCTTAGTCAAAATTGTTAAAAGGAAATTAAGACCATAAATTTGAAATCCATGAAATATTCATGGATTACTTGAAACATGAAAAATAAGTCACCTAATTGATGTGAATAGATAGTTAGGGCTTATATGCCCATCACAAATGGAATTCATAAAATATTAATATCTCAACTTGAAATATAAAATTGTGACTACATAAGTAGATTCTTAAATGTATAAATGAGAAAGGAAAATGTTTTGAATATAATGGTACATGTGAACCATTGTTTAGAAATGTGATCAATATGAATAACATAATGAATGAATAAATGAACTATATTAATGTATGAATGAGACATCAGTTCTCATTATTATAGAAAGGAGAAGTATTTTGAGTACAATGGTATAAAAGGATAATTGATGTGAATTGTGATCATATAAATGATCAAATGAATGTATGAATTATAATTGAAATTTATCATGAAATAATGAATTCATAAAACAATATATTAATATTTAATGATATTATGTGCCCTTGTATTGCCTAGACACGTGTGTCAGATTGGATAGATTGGCATGCCAATAGGGTATTGTTTTAGCAGTACTGCGAAAGGCTTTATGCCTGTATTCATGGCTTTATGCCCGTATTCATGGCTTTATGCCAACATTCATGGCTTTTATGCCCGATTATGTGTTATCATGGCTTTTTAGCCATACTGACTGCATACGTGGTTGACGTTCTGCGTCCCATGGTATGACGGCGAGGCGCGGTGTCGGTGCCAACGACCCCTTATCCAGTTTAGTCAGCCTGTCATAGATTACTTGGGCAGTGAAATTTATTGAGATAAGTTAAGAATATTAGCAATTAAAAATATTAGAAATTAAATAAAATAAATGAGTAAGATGACCTAAAATAAATTAGGATAGTTATTTATTAGAAAGAATCGAAATGAACGCACAGGATATCAAAATTTACTTATTATAAAATAATGCGAGACAGCCTAGCAAGTATAGAGAAAATGCTAAAAGATTAGCAAAGAAAATTATAACATAAATAAATATTGCAAATGTGCTTATATAACAATATAAGCATAAATTTATTATTTTCAAATCATTTTTCTTTGTACATTATCACTGTGAATTTCGGAATTAAACGCTTCCAAAGCGAAACAAATGAGAACAAAAGATAATTAATATTAGACACATTGTATTAAATTAAATTGATTCTTAAATATTCAAATTATGCTTCGTTCTTTCTTTATTTGTATATTATTTCCTTGTTATATTATTGCACCACTAAGCAGCAATGCTTAGCGCGATGGAATTGTTTCCTTGTGCAGTCAAGCTAGAACCCAATGGACGTTTGACTGGGAATTTTGGGAGTTTTGATCTGCGGAAGTATCTGAAGTATTCAAGGTTGTCACCTCCTCAGCAATGCATGTAGATAGGGCCCATATAGATCCTATTTTGTATTTTGTATAAAATGCTAGATATTGTATTATGATGTAAATTATGAAATTTTGTAATTATTTTGTAAATTATGTAAATTAAGGAAATTTGAAAATTTTGCTTATGTAATTTGAGAATGTTTACATATGAATTGAGTATGCATGGAAATGATTATGAAATTGAAATGTATGAATGAGATTTGAAATATGAGAAAATTATGAGAATGATTGATGAAATAATTATGATTAGCATGGATAAGACTTTATTCTGAAAATATTGTTGAAACTTTCAAACAGGTAAATAGTAAAACACGTCAACTGGTAATAAAATAGGGGAAACTCCGCTGGTTTCTTCGTCGAAAAATAATTAATATTAAAATATAATGAGATCAAAATATGAAAGGAATAAAGTAAGATAAGATAGGGTGCTCCGGCACCGAATGTAGCACACTTTGCTCGACTACACTGTAGTCGGGTGAGGGGTGTTACACTTAGACACTTAGATAGAGAATTACTCACCCAACCATACTCATGATACTCTGATCACTTTGTAAGGATAAGGATCCCGTAATACCGGTTGTAATTAGAGTTCCATCCATTTGATGACCAAAGTGGACTCCTAGTCCCACTCAATCATAGACTCCAAATCCTAACAAGAATCTACATCGAAACTTATATAAGGGCCATCAAGTATGTACGTTAATCATTTTTACCTACCCTATCATAATTCAGTTCTCATTACTAACTTTGGTATCGGAGTGATGGTTAATTAATCCACCCAATGCTCTTGCAGATTCAATACTTGAATGTAACGGTCGGGCTCCAACCACTAGAGGAATTATCCACTTTGGCTGTAAGCCTCACGGTTTTGTCCCATAAGTGGAATAGAGAACTTCCTAGGAGGTCACCCATCCTAGGATTTCTTACTACAAGAAAATATCGAAACAGAAACCAAATTTAGAAATGGATTTATTTCAGTTTGTAATTTGAAACGGTTTTTGAAACGAAAATTGGAAAGAACAGATTAAATAAATCAGAAACCGATTTGAAACTAAATTTTGAAACGTAAACATATCGGTTTCTAAATTGCGTGGCTTAATTTGGTGGCAAATTTAGCATCGATTTAGAAACCGATTACAAACTGATATCTGAAACCAAATTATTTTTCGTTTCTAATTTGAAGGCTCAAAACTAGTTCCATTATATTTAAATTATATTAGAAACCGAATATTACCAGTTTCTAATTTGTAAAAGGTAAATTTAGAAATCGATTACATTCAGTTTCAAAATAAGTTTATATTTAGAAACCGATTTCTATCGGTTTCAAAATTTATATAGTTTCTATTTTATTTACTAAATATTAAAGTCAAACTAGAAACCGATTCTTATCAGTTTCTAATTTCTTGATTTACATTTAGAAATTGATAGTTTTCGGTTTCAAAATTTATCTATTGTATATTTTGTTTAATAAGTTTTAATGTGCAGTTAGAAATCGATTTTCGTCGGTTTCTATTTCCCTTGGTTATATTTAGAAACCGATTCACATCAGTTTCAAAATAAATGTATTATCAATTTTAATGATTAAATTTTAAAGTCAAATTAGGAACCGATTTATATCGGTTCTAAGTCCTCATATTATTTAGAAACCGATTCATTTCGGTTTCAAAAATTAAAGTACATGTAGAAACCTATTTATATCAGTTTTAAAATTAATATAATTATGTTTTATTTATTAAATTTTAAAGTCAAAACAGAAACCAATTTATATCAGTTTCCAATTCCTTAAGTTATTTAAAAACCGATTACTTTCAGTTTCAAAAATTAAATTATAATGTAATTATATTTAGAAACCGATTTCTATCGGTTTCAAAATCTATATAATTTCTATTTTATTTACTAAATTTTAAAGTCAAAATAGAAACCGATTTTTGCTAGTTTCTAATTTCTTCATCTACATTTAGAAACCGATAGCTTTCGGTTTCAATATTTATGTATTGGATATTTTAAAGTGAAATTAGAAACCGATTTATATCGGTTTCTAATTCATTTGTTTATATTTAGAAATCGATTACTTTCTATTTCAAAAATTAAAGTGTTATCTAATTATATTTACTGATCGATTACTTTCAGTTTTAAACTTAATCTGATTATCTATTATTTAATTATTATTTAAAACTTTTTTTTCAATAAAAAGGCTTTTTTTTAAGAAATTATTATTTTAAATTTTAGAATTTTCCCTTGAAAAATAATCGAAAAGTTAAATTTCCATAGAAATGCTTTCGATTATTATCACACTGCTGCTCGTTTTACTCGATCAGCCCTACCCTACCCGCGCCTGTTCTCCCAAGTACCCAAATTTGCCATCTCTCTTTCTTGTATTTCTCTCTCCCTCTCTCTATATCTCTCTCTAAGATCAACTTTCACTCTCTCAATCGAAATCTCCTCAATTTGGTAGATCAAAACTTCAGTGGGATTGATTCATCTAAAAAACAGAGGTCGCAGGATTGGAATTCAATCTGGGGAAGTGAAAATTAGGTTTTCAATTCGGTGAAAATGTTGGAGGGTTGGACTTCCTAGTGGATCTAGGGTTTGAAATTGGTGATGTTTCCTTGTCTTCTTCTTGGGTTTCCCCTGCCAATTCACTTTGCAAGGCATTTTTACTTTCTTGTATTTTATGGTTTTTTTTTACATAAATAAAGATTAGAAAATTGGGGTTATGGGTGCTGGAACTAATCTTCTGTAAACTTATTTGGTTGTGGCGTTGGTGATTTAACCTAAGGATAAGTGATCTTGCTGGAGGGGAAGACATACAGGAATTGCTAGAAAATTTCCTAGCTTATATGAGTAGACTTGTGTTCATTTTGGAAAATCGTCTCTCTTTCTTCTTCATTTTTATCTTAATTTGTGTTCATTTTGTCTCTGGCAGGGTAGACTTGGTTTAGATGTTACAAATCTAAGTAGACCATGTAAGATATCTGCAGTGACTTTGAGTTGGGCTGGAAGAGAGTTGACATTAAGATCTCTCCATGCATTGAGTTTCCCCATCGCACAGCTTTCACATCAAGATCTCTTTTTGCCTTTACCTTATTTTTTTCATTTAGTAAGATGAATGATTCTATTATTCTGTATTTTTTTTCTCTTTTGTTTTAGAAGAATTACTCCTTTGGGAAATCTTCCTCAGTTATGAAAACTCTGGCAGGTATGTGTATGTGTCCTTGATTGTTGTATCATCTTAGTTTACTCATTGAACTGCTCTTCACCTCCAATATTCTAAATGGGTATATATTAATTTTATTTGTAGCTGTGACTTGAGTTGTTAATCTCAGCTTTTTTTTTTTTTGGATGTTATCCTCAGTTTTTCGATTAGTCTCTCTCTATTGTACATACCCTTATGGTATTTTACATGAATTCTTATGCAAACTAATACATCGTATTCTATGGTTATGATTCTACCATATGTCTTTTTCATTTCGTCGAAAATTGATTTTACGGTATAGACGCTTATAACCTCCCCTTTTATGTTTTGTGGTAATGATTCCTTTGGTATTACGGCCTTTACCACAATGATTGGGGACTCAAATAATTTAAGCCAAAGTACCAAGCATGCATGATAACATGCTTGTGTGCACTTTCTTTGCTCCCCTTAAATTGTATTGGAAGTTTGATGTTATTTTAGAGAAGAAATGGTAAGTAAGAAAATAAATTTATTTTCTTGAGATATTATGTGACTGTATTGCCATATGGACACACAATTCACAAGAAATGCTTGAAGGAGAGGAGAGAATGCTGTTAATGAGTGCCTATGCAAATATTGTTGTTTCTGTTCTAGTTAGTTCTTTACTTTTTTTTTTCTAAACATTTTGGTATAAAATATTTACAAATGTAATATTGTTTAATGTCAACAGATATGCTTGCCCTCTCTGCTCCAAGTCAGTTTGTGATATGTCTAAGGTATGGGAGAAATTTGAGCATTCTATTATGGATAACAAAATCCTTCTCTCACACAATTGTTTTCTTGGAAAAAAAAGAAAAAAGATAAGTCATATCTTGCAAGTATTTATATGACAATGAATTTGTTAAATGATATTTCTCTTTGTTTTTATTTATTCTTGATTGTCATCCTTCATTGTGAATGATTAAATTATCTTATGGGCAGTATTAAACTTGTGTATTGGGGCTGCATGAATTCATGAATGGCTTCTTATTTAGCTATAGCTTGTTTCTATTGTTTATAAAGGTTCTCCTAAGAGGTCCAAAAAATGCTCGTGAAACTATGAAAAACATTGGCCCAGCTTTTGGTGTGCCACACAGCCATACCAAACCACATGTGCGATCAAAGGGAAGGAAGTTTAAGAGAGCTAGAGGGACAAGGAACAACAGGGGATTTAGGGCTTGAGTTGTTTTTAGTTCCAAAATGTCAGACAATTATTTTATTTTTTATTATTATCCCAAATTTTGTTAGACTCTAGGTTCCAAGGGAACTTGTTATGTTATTATTAATTCCTAGCTTGAATTGTTTATGTTCTTTTGTTCTTATGATATTTTATTTTTCTATACAGTACATTACCATCATAATCCTTTACTATGTTATCTATATATAATATTGACTGATATTTAATATTTGATACCCTTATATCATAAAATATTGTGATATTGAGCACTATTATATGTTTCAATTTAGGAAATAATGTATTAGAAAAATAAAAAAAAATTATAATAATTTGAAATGAATTGCATTTGGTTTTAAAATAGAAAGGAATTTTTTTTTAATTTTATTATGTTTAGAAATGGATTTGAAACGAAAATTCCATTTCTATTTAGAAAACAAATTTGTTTCGGTTTTAAAAAGTGTTTTATTTTTGTTTTAGTAATATTACATGTTATAAACCGATTAGAAATAGAAATCTATTTCAAGTAAATAGAAATGAAAAGTGTTAGTTTCTAACTTGAAACGGATTTAGAAACGGAATTAATTCGGTTTCTAATTTTAAAATGAAAATTTTTTTTTTCAAAATGGTTTCAAAATTTGAAACGGATTTCATAATCCGTTTTTAATTTATTTAGAAACTAGTGGATTGTAAACCGACTATTTCAGTTTCAAATCGGTTTCTAATTGAAATTAGAAACGATTTTCATTGATTTGAAATAAATTTTTCGATTCAAATTCCCTTTTTTCTTGTAGTGTCTCTCAAGTGAGCAAGCTTAACCTTAGAGTTCTTCCAACTCTCCAGGCCACTCCACCAAAAGGCACTTCTAATGATTAGTTTTTCCATTTTATATATCATTACTTTTTAAACCCAAGACCATCTCCGTGCTTTGCCGATGTGGGATATGCCTAAGGGACCTTTCTCCCCCCCCCCCCCCCCATTTGGGACTCAACGTCCTCGCTGAGGTTTAACCCACCATTGCCCAAGTGAACATGCGAGCGGCTCTGATACCACTAAAACATGTCATACCTTATCTCTTGTAAGGCATGACATGTTCGTGTAGCATACCTAATGAATTATCGAGCTACACCTACCGATAACCCATTAAATATGCTACAAGGGATTTTAAACAAAATATAGCTTTTTATCTTATAAATTCTTTTACGGAAACTGCATGGGGATAGTTAAAACTTTAGCAAAACCCAGTTATATAACCTGTTGAAATCATAGTAAACCAAGTAAAAGATTTTGCTCCTACCCATTTCACAAGCATAATAAATTCTATTATATTTTAAGTAGACATTCATTTGAGGAAATAAACTTAATATTATAAAAGTTACTTTTTTCATAAGTCTCAAAATGAAGTGTAAATATGTACAACTCAAAATGTGATAGCAATGTAATGCTTTTAAATACAAACTGCTCAATCTCCGTACATCCTTACATATAGGCGCAAAATACATTAAAAGGAAATTACAGGGGTATACTTATGATATATACCCACAGTCAAAACCAAAATGTTGCATATAAATCTCTCACTTAGCAGCCTTCTCCTTTCCTTTACCTGCGACAGCATAAATAAGCTATCGCTGAGTATATCACTCAGTGGTGCACAACTAATAACTTTAAAACTTAAGGTAAAACACAACTTATCAAAATACAAGAAATTATATATTTGCATAATCATGATAGCATCACAAAACTTTCTGAGTATGTATGAATCATTTATTGAAATCACATTTTGAATGAGAAATTATACTTCACAAATCACAATTCAAAAACATAAGTGTTGTCAACATCAACACACAGTTTAGACCATGATACAAAATTTTACGATCAATGCCTTATTGTACACCACGACAAAGCAATCTCAACCTCACTAACTGTTATTAATAAGGGAAGGGCTAGCTAGCTAATGAGTACTCATATAGTCTCAACCCACTAACCGTTATTAATGGGGGGGGACATAATCATATCAAATATCAAAACCCAAGTAGTTGTTACTATGGGGGAGTTCCAAAGGGACTATCATTGTAACTGTGGTTTTAAAATAATTTTCAAGAGTTTCTAAATCAATAATCATATTCGCAAAATAATAAACATATTCAAATCATCATAAAACCCATAAAGGGGTGGCAACACACAAATTTCTCAAATGCAAGAGAAAAACCATATCTCATTCAAAATAACTCATTCAAATCAAAATCATTCAAATGAACTTATTCAAATTGATTTACAAGGTTAAAACAAAGAAAAAAGTTAGTTGTGCATAAACCTTCAATGAACTCTTTTATCTTTACTTACTTCTCCTTGTCTGTCCCAACATCTTTTTCTACTGAAAATATACAAATAGAATACTTCAATACTCATCTTAATTGCAGCCAAGTACTCATTATATGAATGTCTAATGCATCCCAAGTTAGCTTTGCAAATTTTTAAGAGTTTTGGATTTTGGACAGCTTAGTGCCCTAATTTTTTAATCCAATTTTTACCTAGTTCCAATCATAATTTGGTGAGGTATTCTTCATAAAAATTGTCCCTCTAGGTCTTATCTTTATTTCTCTTTTTGAATCACCTCATTTGGAGCTGTGTAGCCAAAGTCATAGTCAAATAAACTTTACTGTTCACGTGGGGTTGATTCTGGCAGATTTGGTGACTTATATTTGTCTAACAATTTGATTGAGTTAAGTTCATAATTTGGCCTTACATTCTTCATATGAAATGTTATACTATATTTTAGGTTTCCGTAGGTTTAAGAATCATCTAAATCAGAGTTTTATAGAGAAAGTTATGGCTATGCAAAAGTTACAGTTTATGTTACTATTCATGTTTTGGCAAATTTATCTACTCAATTTTGCTCAACAATTTGGTTGGGTTAAGTTAGTAATTAGGCTTCAAGTTCTTCATACGAAATGTTCTACTATGTTTTAAATTTCTATCGATTCAAGAATCACCTAAATCAAAGTTTTCTAGGGAGAGTTATAGCCTTGCAAAATTTACTGTTCATATGGTTAATTTACAGATTTCCAGATTTTGGTAGATTTGGTGACTCAAATTTGCTTAGCAATTTGATTGGGTTAAGTCCATAATTTAGCCTTAAGTTCTTCATATGAAATGTTTTACTATGTTTTAAGTTTCCATCAGTTTAAGAATCACCTAAATTGGAGTTTTCTAGAGAGAGTTATGATATTGCAAATTTTACTATTCACATCAGCACACTGCAGATTCAAGAATTTCATGTCCAGGTTCAAGCCAAGTTTTAGGCAATTTCTGGGCAGTTTCTAGGTTAGGTTTCTTCATGAAAATTCTAGCCCTATGTCTTAAGTTTCATTTCCAAGTAGTTTCACACCAATTGGAGTTGTGTAGCTCAACTTATGAGCTATCAAACACACTAGACTCAGTGTATAAAATTCTGCCCTAGGTTAAATTTTCATTTCTTCAATTACTTCCACTAGCCAGCCTCAATTCACATTTAATTCACCCCAAATGACCATAATTTAACATTAAACACATCAATGGCACTTCCTAGCATAAAACTCCCAATTTTCCAAAATCCTAGTTTGTAATTTCCCCTAATCCATGCCATTCCATTAACTCACATCAACCCACATTCAATTCATGCTAAATAGTCATTATTTAATATTACACACATCAATTTCATTCTTTAGCACCAAAGCCCTAATTTTCCCATGAAACCTAATCTTCCATAATTCAATTTATATAATTTTCATGCAATCTCCTTACCCCAATCATGCATACTACTTCAATTAAGCTTGATTTCATCATCAATTACATTAAAATACACCAAACCCTAATTTTCCCCAAATTAGCCAAAACCCTAGTTTAGGTTCCATGTATGATTTCTTTCAATTTCTCATGAAATTTCATCATAAGTTAAGTTAATTCAAAGCTAGTATAACTAATTAAGCATTAACAAAGCTTACCTCTTGATGATTTTTCCCAACTTTCAATTTCTTCCAAATTCTTGTTCCTCTTATTTCAATCTCTCAATCAAGGTTTAATTTGGTGTTTACTACAAGTTAGATGGGAAAACTCATAAAAGAAAAGTAAGAAAATTGAGTTTGGAGAATAGGTGTCAATGGAGGAAGAAGGAAGAAGAAGAAAGAAAGAAAAAGAGAGGGAGAGGAGAGGAAATGTCCCAGCACAAATGGGAGGGGGTGGGTTTGCTTCCTTATATATTTACTCCTATTTTTTATTTATTTAATTAATTTTAATTAAGTTGTCCAAAGCCCATTGGTCCTAAAATTTTAATTGGGTCAAAATGGAATTAAAATTCTAGATTTTTGTTTCTTTTTTTCACTTTATACTTGAATTCCTTTAATAAAAAAATTATTCTATAATTCAATTTATTAATTTCATTTAATTTAATTGATATTTTAGTCAAAAGTCAACTCTTGAATTGAATTGACCAAAATGCCCCTCATCGAGTTTTAATCCCTCTTTTTCATAATACCCAATGAGTCCTTAGATTTTTGGTCTATCGTATCTATCTCAATTAATTTTCCTTTTATTTTTGGTCCTCAAGGTGTCCTTGAATTGTACTACTCACAGACCAAAAATGATACTATTCAGAGCTCGAAGGTTCGAGGTGTTATGATCAAAACCATGAGGCTTACGGCCAAAGCGGACAATTCCTCTAGTGTTTGGAGCCCGATCGTTACAATTGGTATCAGAGCTTTGGTTTTCATACAAGTTTTAAAATGGCATGTTTGAAAATATTTTATTATACAACTGCTCAATTGTCATTAATTGATACATATAGTGCATTACATCATAAATATGAACTAATGGAGGAAAATCTCCTTGTGTTGGTTGTCCAGGGAGTAGAATTCTTTGTGATTCAATATGGAAGAGGGGGATCACACCGTAGAGCAATCAATAGCAGCTGAGGTACAGGAGGAGGCCCCAGCTCCTCAGAATGCCAATGGATCAGCTACACCTGTCCCACCCATACAGTTTCCTACTCAGTTTGCTCAGCAGATGGCTGCACTATTTTAGCAAATGACTAGCAATATACCAGTCTAAGTTTCAGTACAAGCACCTCCAGTGCAACCACCACCCCCAGCTAGACAGTATGACAAGCTAATAAAGTATGGGGCAATAGAGTTCAAGTGTACAGTAGACCCATTAAAAGCCGAGCAATGGTTAGAACGGATGGAGAGGGTATTTAAGAAACTGTACTACACCGATGATTTGAAGTTCGAATACTCAATTTCCCTACTGCATGGAGATGCATATGAGTGGTGGAAGACTATTCCCCACAGTTTGGCTAAGCCCCCTATGTTGACATGGGATGACTTCCTTAGAGAATTTACACAGAAGTATGTTCCCGATACATATGTAGATATGAAGCTATAGGAGTTTCTCAGTTTGAAGTAAGGGAACAGGACTGTAGCTGAGTATGAGAGGGACTTTTCCCTCCTCAACCACTTTACTAGAAGCCTACTCACTACCAGCAGAGACAGATGCAAATGGTTTGAGGTCAGGTTGAGGCCTAGTATGAGATTGCAAGTGGTTAGGTTTTAGCATGACAACTTCTTTGAGTTGATATCACAGGCCCTTGAGCTAGAAAGGATAAAACTGGAAGGGGCATCTGAGAAGGTAACCACTGAAAAAATAGGAGCAGTAAGCCTACAGGTTAGAGTCCAAGTAGCAATCCGGGTAAGAGGAAGAGCTTTGAGGGACCAAGTAACAGAGGATCTAGTAGGGGAAGATTCTTAGGGCAGAGGCCACCTGGATCCAATCAGCAGACATCTAGGGGTTCCTTTCCTGTCCATACCTATGAAACCTATGGCAGGACTCATGGAGGAGTATGTTATAAGGCCATAGAAGCCTGTTACAACTGTGGTGGAAGTGGGCATTTTGTTAGAGATTGCACTAGTGCCCGCAGGTATGGGCTGCCTACCACCACTGAGGGATCTATTCAAGGTTCTACTTCCAGAGGACAACAGACAGTTAGTAGAGGCCAAGGCAGGGGTAGAGGTAACACTTCTGGCAGCCAGGGCACAGTGAGCCAATAAGAGCATAATAGTGCATTAGCTAGGGTGTACACCATGCGCTAAAGGGATGAAGCTGAGACATCAGATGCTGTGGTTGATACTTTTTCCATCTTTGGTAGAGATGTATATGTGCTGTTTGACCCTAGTTCTACATATTCTTATGCTAGTGCTAGTATTGCATCCTCTATTGCTATTCCTTGTGTGAAATTGGATTATGATGTGCTAGTGACTAGTCCTTTAGGACAAGAGGTTAGGGTAAACAAATTGTATGAAGATTGTCCTTTGGTGATCCAAGGACATACATTCCTGTCAGACTTAATTGAAATGCCTTTCCAAGATTATGATATCATATTGGGCATGGATTGGTTAGCTGGGCACCACGCCATGATCGACTATAGATTGAAGATGGTCACTTTTGGTCTTCCTGAGTACGCAGACGTAGTGATACACAGGGAGAGGCAATTATTGCCATCCAACATCATTTCAGGTGCACTTGCTAGGAAGATGATTAGAAAAGGATGTGAAGCTTATCTAGCTCATGTGATAGACACCTGGGTGGACAGTCCAGATCTTAAGGATATTCCTACAGTATGGGATTTTCCGGATGTCTTTCTGGAAGAGTTGCTAGGATAGGTGCAGTTTGAAATTGAGACTATGCCCGGTGTGGAGCCAATCTCCATCACTCCTTATAGGATGGCACCTACTGAGTTGAAAGAGTTAAAAGTGCAATTGCAAGAATTGCTAGATAACGGTTTTATCCGCCCTAGCGTGTCACCTTGGGGAGCACTAGTATTGTTTGTGAAGAAGAAGGATGGTACTCTCCGTCTATGCATTGACTACAAACAGTTGAATAAGGTGACCATAAAGAACAGATATCCTCTGCCATGGATTGATGATCTATTTGATCAGTTGAAGGATGCAACTGTATTCTCCAAGATTGACTTGAAATCAGCCTACTATCAGTTGAGGGTGCAGGAGCAGAGTATTCCTAAAACTACCTTCAGGACTCGGTATGGCCACTTTAAATTCTTGGTGATGCCATTCGGGTTGACTAATGCTCCAGCTACTTTTATGGGCCTGATAAACACTATCTTCAGGCCATATTTGGATCAGTTTGTATTAGTGTTCATTGATGATATTTTGATGTACTCAAAGAATGTAGAGGAACATGACAAGCACTTGAGGATAGTATTACAGACTTTGAGGGAGAAACAGTTGTATGCTAAACTGTCGAAATGTGAGTTTTGGTCGAAGGAGATTACATTTTTGGGGCATATTGTATCTACAGAGGGTATCCAGGTGGATCCTAGCAAAGTAAAAGCCATTCTTAATTGAAAGCCACCCAAAAATGTCACGGAAGTTTTGAATTTCCTTGGCTTAGCTGGGTATTATCAAAGGTTTATGAAGGGATTCTCCATGCTAGCATCGCCACTGACTAAGCTACTTAGGAAGGACATGAAATTTCAGTGGACTGATCAATGCCAGAAGAGTTTTGATGAGTTGAAGAGGTGTTTAACTGAAGCTCCAATCTTAACTTTGCCTAACTTAGATAAAGAGTACACCATATACAGTGATGCTTCTCATAATGGATTGAGTTGTGTGTTGATGCAAGATAAAAATGTCATTGCCTATTCTTCTCGCCAACTTAAACCACATGAGAGGAATTATCCTACACACGACTTAGAGCTAGCAGCCATTGTCTTTGCCTTGAAAATCTGGAGACATTATTTGAATGGAGAGAGATATTATATATACACAGATTATAAAAGTTCGAAGTACTTAGGCATACAGAAGGAGTTAAATTTTAGGCAGAGGATATGGTTAGAGCTGATAAAAGATTATGATTGCTTGATAGACTATCAGCCTAGAAAAGCTAATGTTGTAGCTGATGCTTTAAGTTAAAAGACTATGGTTGGTTTAAGGGTTTCTCCATTGTCCACGGTGCATGAGTTAAGGGCGTTGCATGCTAACCTAGAAATTAATGAAGATGGGCAGATGGTAGCTACTTGGCAAGTGAAGGCAATATTGACAGAACAAATTAAAGTAGCTGCACAGAATGATGATAAGTATGTGAAGTTGATGGAAGAGGCTTGGGATGACAAGAAACAAGAGTTATTGGTAAATGATGAGGGCTTGTTATTATATCAAGGCAGAATGTGCATTCCTAATAATGCTGAACTGAGGCAGACTGTCATACACTATTCCTCCGTAAGGTATAACATGATCCCATAGTATACCTAATGAATTACCAACTTCGTCTACTGATAACCCAATAAATACACTACAAGGGATTTTAAACCTTTTCTTACTTCTTTTTACAGTGGTGAGCACTATTTACAGGTGTTAAAATTTTTTTTAACTGAAGTGAAACCAGATAACACATTTGAAGTATTAATAATTTCTGTAAAAATTTTGGCAGAGTGCTATCTGTATTTTGAATAAAAAAGTTCTTCAAAAACCTATAAAAAGAATTTCCAATATTTTGCTCAATCCCCCAAACTCCAATATCAAATCAACACAATAAGTTTCTCAACATTTGCCGACTCAAATCCACAATAATTTCCAGTGTTTTCAAAACTGAGATAAAAGAGATATATCACAATATTTACAAGCCAAAATAATTTACAAATTTAGTTTACAACTTCAATGTATAATTTTAATGTACAATTTTAATTTACAACTGCTCCAAACCAAGAACTATATATACATATAGTGAACATACATTACAATACAAAATGCAAAATATGGTATACTCAATATACTCGATGAACTCTCAATGTAGCACTAACAGCCTAGTCTACCGCCCTGTTAGTCAGTCTACCTGGGACAGTAATAAAAAGCTATCGCTGAGCCAATGTCTCAGTGGTGCACAACATTAACAAAATGCAACTTTAAATCATAAATCATAAGTCGTGTAAATAGTGGATACTTAAAACCATAGTTAAATTCAAAGACAGTAAATGTCATAAAGAATTTAAACTCCATTTCACAATATCACAATAAATGTCAATAAATCATACACATAGCTTAATCATGTTCCAAAGTCCAATTCGTCCCAAAAGCCGATGGCTAGTGAGGAATAACACAGCTAGCTAGCAATAATATGAGTAC
The DNA here is from genome assembly GCF_030052815.1 of Hevea brasiliensis. Lineage (NCBI taxonomy): Eukaryota > Viridiplantae > Streptophyta > Magnoliopsida > Malpighiales > Euphorbiaceae > Hevea > Hevea brasiliensis. The sequence goes on from NC_079499.1 coordinate 55,619,769, forward strand.
TCAGTCTATTCGTCCTCAATAGGCACACACCTCAACACTTCAACCAGAGAGGAAATTCAAAGTCAATTCGTCCCACTAGACAAGCTAGCGAGGAATTCAATCAATATAGATGATAGCTGTGGTTTCAAACCATTTACAATATTTTTCAATCAATAAGCATCCATCAAATATCATTCAAACCAATTTTCACAATTTAAACAATAACAGACAAATTGTCATAATTCATTTCAATTGAAAATTCAAAAGAAATAACTGTTGTGCACAAACCTCTGATAAATGTCTCTAGGCCCTGACTCTGTGTTTCCTTCCCTTTCCCTGAGTGTTTGCTAACTGAAACACACATTTTAAAGTGTTTCAGTACTCATTTAAACGGTTTCTAACAATAAGGCTTAATAATTAATTTATTGAATTCTATTATTTTCTTTAGTCAACATAAAATGTTAACCCTCGATGCACTCTAGGTGAATTAGGCTTAATGTTACCAATATGTCACATTTTATAGCCTTTTAGTGTTGGTACATATTACCAAATTTATTTTCAAGTATATTACATTTTATTGCAATTTGCCAGATTTCGATGTACTATTTTGATCTAGCTGGACGACCTAGTTTCCTCGGTTTTCGAGTTTCGGTCCAAACTACAAACTAGTAGGTCTATGTCTTATTGCACGCGGAGCAAAATTTCTGATCATTCTGAGTTGTGTAGACCAAGTTATGGTCAATTTACCAATGCAGGACAAAATGCACCAAAATTGTAGGCTTAGGTCATTTTTAGGTCACTTTTGGTTCGGCCAGTTTTTGTATCTGAAATTATGCAAGCTATTTGGCTTAGTTCTGGCCATTTCTGGGCTTTGGTGTCTTCATAAGAATTGTAGATATATGTCTAAAATATTCATGGTAGAAATTTTAGGTTAATTGGACCTGTTTTGAGTAAGTTGTGGTCTAAACACTAACTACTGCCCAAATGATCAAATCCTACAACACATTTTAAACTACACTTTAAAGTTGCCGATTTGCACATCCTTTTCAAATAGCTTCAAATCTTTCAAAACCAAGTGCACTATCACACATACACTTAGTATACATTATCCAAATTATTTCAATATACATAAGCACTTATACTAACATCTTAAACAACCATAAACAAGTAAAAACAAACTAAATATGTTGAGTTCTCATGGCTGCCGAAATGGTGTACCACCATTAAAACATCAAACTTTAAAAATTCTTCCATAAATCAACTACCCACAATATCCACTCAAAGTTTAGTGAAGCAAGAATGGAAAATACTCACTTACCGCTTTTGAACTTCTTCAAAACATCACCAAAACTTAACTTTCTTGCTCCAAGTATGCTGCCCAAGGTATGGTGGTCAAGTTTAATGAAGAAAGCTAGTGTAAAGGATGGCTAAATCATGGTGAACTTGAGCTTGGAGTGTGGACGGCCATGGAGGTTTTTTCCAAAGAAGTTTCTGCTGGTTCTCTTCCTAAGGTTGAAGATGAGTTCTACACCTCTCAAGTGTCCCTTTAGGTGTCCAAATACTGAAGTTAGTGGTGCACTATTAAACATTTTAATGGTTATTTATTTAGTTTCTAATTTTTGCAATTTGGCCACCACACTTTCACTATTTACATAATGTATCTTATTATAATTTTTCATGACATTTTCAAAGTTTAATATCATTTATTTTTAATAGACATTTAGGTCAAAAGGCAACTCTGGATGTCAAATGACCACAATGCCCCTATTCGGGTTGCATTCCCGATTTTTCGAGAACACCGAGTTTTGTCATTTTCTCGATTTCTCGTTTTTCTTTGTACTAATTAATTAATTTTTCTTTGATATTTCTAATGAAATTTATACTTCAATAGATGTTTATTTAAGTCTAAAAAATATTTTTCAGGGTTCCCCGCTGTCCAGGGCTAGTCAACGATCCACGCCACAACTTCCTAGTGCGGTCACCCATCGCTAAGATTTTTGGCTCGTTTAACTTGGTTACATTTCATTGCTATTATTTTTCCTTTGTTTTTCTTATATTTTCCTTTCTTGTATTTCATTATTTTATGTCTCCTCACTAACATTTAAATGTAGTTCTAGGCATCCTAGCTGTTCGGACAATACTGGTCACCGGAATAGTAGAACGCACTACTGAACATAGGGGTGTTACAATTCTCTCCCCCTTAAAATAAATTTCGTCTCGAAATTTTACCTGGCATCAGTCTTTGAACAGCTGTGGGTGCTGTCTCCTCATGTCCTCTTCATGTTCCCAAGTAGCTTCCTGGCTTAAATGATGGTTCCACAACACTTTAACTAGGTGTATCTGTTTATTCCTCAGCTGCTTCACCTCATATGCCATAATTTTTATGGGTTCTTCCTTATATGAGAGGTTTGGATTTACCTCAATCTCTTTAACTGATAGAATATGAGATGGGTCAGATTTGTACCTACTTAACATGGACACATGGAAGACACTGTGTATCCTTTCTAGCTCTGGAGGTAATGCCAATCGATATGCCAAAGGACCCACTCTCTGCAGAACCTCATATGGTCCGATGAAACGAGGACTCAGTTTTCCCTTTATACCAAATCTCATAATCCTCTTCCAAGGAGAAACTTTGAGAAATACCTTATCACCCACTGCATATTCAATATCTCTTCTCTTCATATCAACATAGGACCTCTGACGGTCTGATGCAGCCTTGAGTCGATCTCTGATCAATCTGATCTTTTCCTCTATCTGTTGAATAATTTCTGGCCCAATCATCTTTCTTTCACCTACTTCATCCCAACATAGGGGAGTTCTACACTTCCTGCCATACAAAGCTTCATATGGAGGCATCCCAATGCTTAATTGGTAGCTGTTGTTATAAGCAAACTCAATCAAAGGCAAGTGTGTATCCCAACTAACTTCAAACTCAATCACACAAGCCCATAGCTTATCCTCCAATATCTGAATTACCCTCTCAGACTGGCCATCTGTCTGTGGGTGGAATGCTGTGCTGAAGTTCAGTCTAGTTCTTAGGGCTCTCTGAAGACTACCCCAAAATTTAAAAGTGAACCTAGGATCTCTGTCAGATACAATCGATACTGGCATTCAATGCAGTCTTACAATCTCATTTATGTACAATCTGGCCAATCTCTCCAGGCTATAGTCCATTCAGACTGGCAAAAAGTGAGCAGACTTGGTTAGTCTATCAACTATAACCCATACTGCATCATGACTATTCTGTGTTCTCGGAAGTCCTATCACAAAATCTATAGTTATTCGTTCCCATTTCCACTCTGGTACTGGCAATAGATGTAACAAACCTGCTGGTACTTGATGTTCTGCCTTTACTTGCTGACAAGTTAGGCATTTGGAAACAAATTCAGCTATATCCCTCTTCATACCCATCCACCAGTAATGCTCTTTCAGCCCTCTATACATTTTAGTTCCACTAGGGTGCATAGCAAAAGGAGACTCATGTGTTTCCTTCATAATGATCTGTCTCAAGTCAACATCATTAGGAATGCACATTCTGCCCTGATGTAGTAGTAAACCATCATCTCTCATAGAAAATTCAGGTTTCTTGCCCTGCTGGACTTCTTTCAGTAGCTTCTGATATTTATCATCACTCTGAGCATCCATTCTGATCTGATCAATCAACACTGGCTGTACATGCCATGAAACTACTGTCTGTCCCTCATCATCAATCTCCAAACTGGCATGCTGTGCTTTCAATTCATGTACCATGGACAAAGGAGAAACTCTGAGACTTGCCATAATCTTGTGACTTAAGGCGTCAGCCACCACATTTGCTTTCCCTGGCTGATAGTCTATTAAGCAATCATAGTCTTTAATCAGCTTTAACCATCTCCTCTGCCTCAAGTTCAATTCCTTCTAGGTGCCCAAGTACTTCAAGCTCTTATGATCTGTGTAAATGTAGCATTTCTCCCCATACAAATAGTGTCTCCAGATCTTCAGAGCAAAAACAATAGCTGCAAGCTCCAAATCATGTGTTGGGTAGTTCCTCTCATGCGGTTTCAGCTGGCGTGATGCATAAGTAATGACATTCTGATCTTGCATCAGTACACAGCCTAACCTATTGTTAGAAGCATCACTATAAACTATGTATTCTTTACCCGGGGTAGGTAAAGTAAGGACTGGAGCTTCAGTCAAACACCTCTTCAACTCATCAAAAGTCTACTGACATTTATCTGTCCTTTGAAATTTTACATCTTTCCGAAGCAGCTTAGTCAGTGGAGAAGCTAACATAGAAAACCCTTTCACAAACCGACGGTAATATCCAGCTAAACCCAGAAAACTGCGAATTTCTGTGATATTCCTAGGCGGCTTCTAATTAAGGATAGCTTCTACTTTGCTGGAATCTACCTTGATCCCTTTAGCTGACACAACATGTCCCAAGAAGGAGATTTCTTTCGGCCAAAATTCACATTTCGACAATTTGGTGTATAGCTGTTTCTCCCTTAAAGTCTGCAGTACAATCCGCAGATGTCCATCATGCTCCTCTGTATTCCTCGAATATATCAAAATATCATCAATAAACACCACTACAAATTGGTCAAGATATGGTCTAAAGATAGTGTTCATCAGATCCATAAAACAGCTGGAGCATTAGTTAACCGAATGGCATTACTAGAAACTCATAGTGGCCATATCGTGTTTTGAAAGCAGTCTTTGGAATACTCTGCTCTTACACTTTCAACTGATAATAACCAGATCGCAAATCAATTTTGGAGGATACAGCTGCACCCTTTAACTGATCAAACAGATCATCAATGTGAGGCAATGGATATCTGTTCTTTATTGTCACCCTATTCAACTGCTGATAGTCGATACATAAGTGAAGAGTGCCATCTTTCTTCTTAAAAAACAATACTGGCGCTCCCCAAGGTGACACACTAGGGTGGATGAAGCCCTTTTTAAGCAGTTCTTATAATTGTATCTTCAGCTCCTTCAACTTTGCTGGTGCCATTCTGTATGGTGTTATGGAGATTGGATCCACACTAGGCATAACATTAATCTCAAACTGTACCTCTCTTTCTGGAGGTAATCCTGGCAATTCATCAGGAAACACATTTGAAAAGTCATATACTGTAGTGATGTCCCTCAATGCTGGGCTCCCCACTTGGGTGTCTACCACATGTGCCAAGCATGCTTCACACCCCTTTCTGATAATTTTTCTGGCTAGTGCAGCTGAAATGATGTTTGATGGCAATAGCTGCCTCTCCCCATTTATTACCACATCACTATACTGAGAGAGACCAAAAGTGACTGTCTTCAGTCTACAGTCAATCATGGCGTGATGCCTGGCTAACCAGTCCATGCCCAAGATGATATTATAATCTCTGAAGGTCATTTCAATGCGATCAGATAGAAAAGTATGTCCTTGGATCACCAATGGACAATCCCTATACATTCTATTGACTTTGACCTCCTGTCCTAGCGGACTTGTTACTAGCACCTCAAAGTCCATTTTTGTACATGGAACAGCAATGCAATCAATAATGCTAGCACTCACATAAGAATGGGTAGAACCCGGATCAAATAACACAAATACATCTTGATTAAAAGTTGAAAAGGTACTAGCCACAACATCAGATGTCTCAGCCTTTTCTCTCTGTCTCATTGCATAGACTCTGACTGGAGCACTACCTTGCTCTGATTGATTCACTGTGTGACACCCCTTACCTGTGTACAGTATACCCGAGTAAGTAATGCCACACGGTGTACCGGCACACTCTAATATACCTTAATTAATTTATATCATATTTTTGAATATGAATTGTTAAAGATAACTCATTTAAGTCATTTATTGAAATCATAATTTATTTGAGGTTCCGAAAATTTTAAAGAAAATCCGGCAGAGTACCGGCTAAAAATGGAGAAAACAGTTCTTCGGAACCTGTTAAAAACACTTCCAAATAATTTCCAAACAATCCCAACTTCAATTCATCAACAAAATCTCAATATCAAGATCTCAACAACATTTCAATTTTAGTTCTCAATCATCCATCACATGTGATGATCACATATAAATCACAAATAAACATTTACTTTTCCATTTACAAACACCATTTTCATCATTTACATGAACATCTAAATACATTACATAATCCAAATACATATGAGAAAATAAAATTTAATTACAAATCACCAAAATGACACCTAGTATCCTACCAATGCACTGCAGAAGTTGAGGTGACACGGACACTGTGCAGAACTGCAGGATGGACTCACTCAGTCTACGGTCTACTGGGCTCACGATCTGTATCTCCAGAACCTACGCGTGGCAAAAGCAATGCGCTAAGCAATAATGCTTAGTGGTGCAATAATATAATAAAAGAAAATAGCAGAAAATAAGTATGTATAGAATGTGTATGATTTCTTTGTTTGGTATTGGTATATCCATTATTTCATTATCTTTGTCCACTTTTATTCATTTGGTTGCCTAAGTAACCTACACTGGATGACTGGACTGGATAACGGGTAAACTGGCACTGGCTATCAAGTACCTCGGGCCGTCACACCATCGGTTACATATGCATCTCCCGGTGTAACGAGCGGCTAACAATGTGTGATAACATCGTGCACAAGGCCAAAGCTCAATACAAATTCAGAATGGCTAAAAGCCATAAAATCGCTGAATGGCATATTGCCATGTGCGATCTTGCTAATCGAACCCTATTGGCATGCCAAACTATCCAAACCAATCTTGTTAGGTATACTAGGGCATTTGAAACTTTTAAATTCTTCAATTTGTGAATTTCAAGTTTTGGTGTTACTATTCACCTCATTGGTCAACAAAAATATTGACTTTTCAATAGAAAATATGTACATTGACTTTGGCACTCCCAACATACCACATTTGGCATTTAAAACTTGTTGGAATTGGTCACCATTACCATTTCTCAACTTAAATCTAAGAGGGCAGAAATTTCAGTTTTTGTGACCCAACTTTACTGTTCCATTGGGCCCTGTTGCAGTGGGAATTTGAGGAAATGGTAAACATGAAAGTTGTTCCTTATTTTGTCTAGTTGAATTTCCTTTTTTTGAATCACTCCATTTGGAGTTTTGAAGCTCTAGATATGCTCCAAAAACCACAGCTGGCGGATTGCCAAAACTGCAGAGTTACCAAATCTACAGTACCATGAACAGTGACTGTGACTGACATTTGGGTTAGGTTCTGGTCATAATTTGGGGTAGGTTTCTTCATGAAAGTTGTTTTTCTATGTCTTAACTTGTTGCTGTAAAAATTTCAGGTCAATTTACCATAGCTACAGTGAGTTATGGCCAAATGAACAGTTACTGTTCATTTGGTCATTCTGCAGTCTGTGCAGGTATCCGGATTGGGACCAACTTTTGGTCCTCTTGCTTTGGCCTTTTGGGCATGGTTTCTTCAGCAAAAATGTGCCATTATATACTTAGTTTCATTTCCAATTGGCCAAACACCAATTGGACCTACACAGCCAAAGTTATGGCTGTGTAAGTGGGCTGGAATCTCAGCCACCATGCTGCTGTCTTTAGGCAGCCTACCATTCCACTTTGCCATGCCATTTTTCAGTCCAATTTATGGTCAACATACCTCAAATGGTCACTAATTGACCATTAAAATGTTCTTTAACCATTTCATAAACCAAGTCAAATTTTCATTCCTAAACCCTAGCTAAATTTCAAAGTTTTCACAATTTCCCTAATTAACTCTTTCATTCTCTATATATATATGTATACACTTTAAACCTAAGCTCTAGTTCACTCTAAGTCCATTAAACACTCCGTTTCTATTCCTTAAATAGGGCTGCCGAAATGCATGGCATACATACACATAATTTTTTTTTTTTCATTTTAGTTACAATTCCTTACCTATTTTAAGTCCCTTAGCATAGAAATAAAGAGTTTTAGGTGTGTATATGCACTAACCTTTAAGTGGCACTTCTTGGACTTGTATTTTCCTTAGAATTTCTCCTCTTTGTGGCTGCCTAGAGCTTCCTTAGGATGTGTAGATTAATTTTAGTGAAGGTGACTTAGGATTTTATGGTTGGATGTTGGGAGATTTCAAGCTCAATTTGAGCAACAATGGAGGGAGGAAGAATGGGCAAGGGTTTCGGCTGGTTTGGGGAAAGAGGTGGCTGCTGGTTTTTTTTTTTATTTCTTGGTCTCAATTATCTCTTTTATTAGTTAGTCAAATGGTTGCTTAATTGTGATTGGTTATAGTTCTCTTAATGACATCACCATGATGTCATAAATAAGCCTTTTCCTCATTTTCTTTTCTTTTCTTCACTACTCATTTTCAATTTAATTTCTAGTAATGTTTATTCATATTTTATGTCATATTAATTATTTACTCAACTGGACAAGTCGGCCAAAAATCACCTCTGAAGGCGAAATGACCAAAATGCCCTCCGTTTGGCTTAACGGGTTAAAATTGTCTGTACCGATTGAAAAATTTTTCTAGGTATTTTCTTGGCATTCTAATGCCATAGGAACCTCAATAACCCTTCTCTGGAGTCCCAAAAATTATTTTATAATTTTTCCCCCGGGTCTAGGGCTCCTAGTTGCGAGAACCGCAACTTCCCTCTGGGTTACCCATCGCTAGGGCACCAGCTCGTTTAACTTGGTTGTATTTTAATTCTAAAATTTTTACTAAATTTTTGTTATCAATATTTGAGTTAATTATGGTTCCTCACTTTAGTTTAAATATTTTTCCGGACGTTTTAGCTGTCCGGACCGACACCAGTCACCGAAACAGTAGAATGTACGGAGTAGTTACCAGGAGGGTGTTACACACTGTGCCTTGGCTGCCTGCTAGACTACCTCTACCCCTGCCTCTACCTCTGCTAGGTGGTTGTGAACCTCTGGTGATAGGATTCTTAACTGACCCTTCAGCAGTAGTAGGAGGTGGCCCAACTCTATGGGTACTGGTGCAGTCTTTGGCAAAGTGCCCTATGCCTCCACAGTTATAACAGGCTCCTATGGCCTTATAGCATACCCCACCATGGCTTCTATCACAAGTTTCACATTGGCGGGGAGGGTAGGAACTTCTTGTACTCTGCTGACCAGATGGAGGAGGTTTCTGTCCCGAATATCTTCCCCTACTGGACTTTTTACCACTTTTATTGTGTCCCCCAAAGTTCTTCCTCTTCTCAGTAGGACCATTGGAACTCTGATCTACTGACTTCCCCTCTTTCTCTTTTTGTCTTCTCTGATTTCTTTTTCTCTGGGGCCGCTTCTAACTCAATTCTTTCTAATTCCAGTGCTTGAGAAATAAGCTCAGAGAAGTTAGTATGTTTGAATTCGACAATTGTAATCTGATACTAGGCTTCAAGCCGGTTTCAAACCTCTTACATCTTTCCCTACTAGTAGAAAGTAGACTTACTGCATAGTGGCTCAGGCAAGAAAATTCCCTTTCATATTTAGCCATCGATCTACTCCCCTGTTTCAGACTTAGGAACTCTTGCAGCTTCTGGTCCACATAAGCATCAGGGACATTTTTTTCTGAACTCCCATAGAAAGTCATTCCATGTTAGCACTGAAGGTTCTACCACACTAACGGGAAAGGTTTTCCACCAGTCATATGCATCCCCCTGTAGCAGAGACACTGAATATTCAAATCTGAGCTCCTCTGTACAATGTAGCTTTTTAAACACCCTATCCATTCTCTCTAACCACTGTTTTGCCTCTAGAGGATCTACTGTCCCCTTGAACTCAGTAGCCCCATATTTAATCAGCTTGTCATACTGCCTAGCTGAAGACTGTGGTTGTACCACTGGTGTCTGTAGTGGGACATGAGTAAGCATATTTCCAGCCATCCGTTGGAACATTGCAGCCATCTGCTGAGTGAACTGAGCAGGAAACTATGGTACTAAGGGAGCTGGTGCGGCTGATCCACTGACATTGTATAGGGCTGGGGCATCCCCTTGTACCTCAGCCTCTATAGATTAATCGAGTGAACGATCCCCTTCTTCCATAGTCAATTTGAGGATCTTAGACCTCCTGAACAATAACACAAGGAGATTTCCTCCTGTTAGTGCATATTTATAATGTAATGTACTATATGTATTTAAAAATGACATTGAGCAGTTGTACCATGAAGAAAGAATATTCAAATTACAGGTCAAAATAGAATTTAAAAACTAGCTCTGATACTACTAAAACATGTCACACCCTACTCCTCCGTAAGGTATAACATGATCCCATAGTATACCTAATGAATTACCAACTTCGTCTACTGATAACCCATTAAATACACTACAAGGGATTTTAAACCTTTTCTTACTTCTTTTTACAGTGGTGAGCACTATTTACAGGTGTTAAAAAAATTTTTAACTGAAGTGAAACCAGATAACACATTTGAAGTATTAATAATTTCTGTAAAAATTTTGGCAGAGTGCCATCTGTATTTTGAATAAAATAGTTCTTCAAAAACCTATAAAAAGCACTTCTAATATTTTGCACAATCCCCCAAAATCCAATATCAAATCAACACAATAAGTTTCTCAACATTTGCCAACTCAAATCCACAATAATTTCCAGTGTTTTCAAAACTGAGATAAAAGAGTATATCACAACATTTACAAGCCAAAATAATTTACAAATTTAGTTTGCAACTTCAATGTACAATTTTAATGTACAATTTTAATTTACAACTACTCAAAACCAAGAACAATATATACATACAGTGAACATACATTACAATACAAAATGCAAAATATGGTATACTCAATATACCCGATGAACTCTCAATGTAGCACTATTAGCCTAGTCTGCTACCCTGTCAGTCTGTCTACCTGCGACAGCAATGAAAACCTATCGCTGAGCCAATGTCTCAGTGGTACACAACATTAACAAAATGCAACTTTAAATCATAAATCATAAGTCGTATAAATAGTGGATACTTAAAACCATAGTTAAATTCAAGACAGTGAATGTCATAAAGAATTTAATCTCCATTTCACAATATCACAATAAATGTCAATAAATCATACACACAGCTTAATCATGTTCCAAAGACCAATTCGTCCCAAAAGCCGATGGCTAGTGAGGAATAACATAGCTAGCTAGCAATAATATGAGTACTCATTATATTCGTCCTCAACAGGCACATACCTCAACACTTCAGCCAAAGAGGGAATTCAAAGTCAATTCGTCCCACTAGACAAGCTAGCGAGGAATTCAATCAATATATATGATAGTTGTGGTTTCAAACCATTTACAATGTTTTTCAATCAATAAGTATCCATCAAATACCATTCAAACCAATTTTCACAATTTAAACAATAACAGACAAATTGTCATAATTCATTTCAATTGAAAATTCAAAAGAAATAATTATTATGCACAAACCTCTGATAAATGTCTCTTGGCCCTGACTCGGTGTTTCCTTCCCCTTCCCTGAGTCTTTCCTAACTGAAACACACAATTTGAAGTGTTTCAATACTCATTTAAATGGTCTCTAACAATAAGGCTTAATAATTAATTTATTGAATTCTATTATTTTCTTTAGTCAACCTAAAATGTTGACCCTCGATGCACTCTAGGTGAATTAGGTTTAATGTTACCAATATATCACATTTTATAGCCTTTTAGTGTTGGTACATGTTACCAAATTCATTTTCAAGTATATTGCATTTTATTGCAATTTGCCAGATTTCGATGTACTATTTTGACCTAGCTGGACGACCTAGTTTCCTCGGTTTTCGAGTTTCGGTCCAAACTACAAACTTGTAGGTCTATGTCTTATTGCACACAGGGCAAAATTTCTAGTCTTTTTGAGTTGTACAGACCAAGTTATGGTCAATTTACCAATGCTGGACAGAATGCACCAAAATGGTAGGCATAGGTCATTTTTAGGTCACTTTTGGTTCGACCAGTTTTGGTACCTGAACTTGTGCAAGCTATTTGGCTTGGTTCTGGCCATTTCTGGGCTTTGGTGTCTTCACAAGAATTGTAGATATATTTCTAAACTATTCATGGTAAAATTTCAGGTCAATTGGACCTGTTTTGAGTGAGTTATGGTCAAACCACTAACTACTACCCAAATGGTCAATTTTTAGGCTTTCAAGTCACTAATCCGGATTTGGTCATTTTTCAAGTCACCTTTTAAGCAGAATTTAGGTAAGCTTCCTTCATGAAAGTTTGCACATTTTGTGCCTAGTTTCACCTCCAATTGGTCTCATACCAATTGGAGTCACACACTTAAGGTTCTAAGCCAAAACATATACTGTCCTACTACACACTCCTCATCACTTACCAGTTATATATTCAACACTTACCAAATTACTTCCTTCATGCCAATTCTAGTTTGTACCTTACCATTAACACATTTAACAACACATTTTGGTCATTTTCGACAGGTTGTAACCATTCTCAATATGCACACTATAACACAGAATTTTCCAAAGTCTATTTACATCATTTAACCACATGAACATACCCTATTTACATACCCAATTCCAAACCATTATACACATACACATGCTGCCATCAATAATCACATAATTCAATAAACCAAACCATGAGATAACACATTTTAAACTACACTTTAAAGTTTCCGATTTGCACATCCTCTTCAAATAGCTTCAAAGCTTTCAAAACCAAGTGCACTATCACACGTACACTTAGTATACATTATGCAAATTATTTCTATATACATAAACACTTATACCAACATCTTAAACAACCATAAACAAGTAAAAACAAACTAGATATGTTGAGTTCTCATGGCTGCCGAAATGGTGTACCACTATTAAAACATCAAACTTCAAAAATTCTCCCATAAATCAACTACCCACAACATCCACTCAAAGTTTAATGAAGCAAGAATGGAAAATACTCACTTATCACTTTTGAAGTTCTTCAAAACCTCACCAAAACTTAACTTTCTTGCTCCAAATATGTTGCCCAAGGTATAGTGGTCAAGTTTAATGGAGAAAGCTAGTGTAAAGGATGGCTAAATCATGGTGAACTTGAGCTTGGAGTGTGGACGGCCATCGAGGTTTTTCCCAAAGAAGTTTTGGCTGGTTCTCTTCCTAAGGTTGAAGATGAGTTCTACACCTCCCAAGTGTCCCTTTAGGTGTCCAAATGCTGAAGCTAGTGGAGCACTATTAAACATTTTAATGGTTATTTTTTTAGTTTTCAATTTTTGTAATTTGGCCACCACACTTTCACTATTTACATAATGTATCTTATTTTAATTTTTCATGACATGTTCAAAGTTTAATATCATTTATTTTTAATGGAAATTTAGGTCAAAAGGCAACTCGAGATGTCAAATGACCACAATGCCCCTATTTGGGTTGCATTTCCGATTTTTCGGGAACACTGAGTTTTATCATTTTCTCGATTTCTCGTTTTTCTTTGTACTAATTAATTAATTTTTTTTATATTTCTAATGACATTTATACTTCAATAGATGTTTATTTAAGTCTAAAAAATATTTTCCAGGGTTCCCCGCTGTCCAGGGCTAGTCAACGGTCCACGCCGTAACTTCCAGGTGCGGTCACCCATCGCTAAGGTTTTTGGCTCGTTTAACTTGGTTACATTTCATTGCTATTATTTTTTTCTTTATTTTTCTTGTATTTTCCTTTCTTGTATTTCATTATTTTATGTCTCCTCACTAACATTTAAATGTAGTTCTAGGCATCCTAGCTGTCTGGACAACACTAGTCGCTGGAATAGTAGAACGCACTATCGAACATAGGGGTGTTACACAGACCATTTTAAAGGAAGCACATGATTCACCTTTTGCAATGTACTCTGGTGGAAATAGAATGTATAGAAGTGTGAAAGAGCACTATTGGTGGAGGGGAATGAAGAAAGACATTGCAGAATATATTGTTAAATGCCTAACTTGTCAACGAGTAAAGGCAGAACACCAAGTGCTTGCAGGGTTGCTATAGCCATTGCAAATTCCTGAGTGGAAATGGGAAAGAATCACCATGGATTTTGTAACAGGACTTCCCCATACACAAAAGAATCATGATGTAGTTTGGGTTATTATTGATAGATTGACCAAGTCTGCACACTTATTGCCAATGAGGATGGATTACAGCCTGGAAAGATTGGCGAAACTGTACATTGATGATGTGGTGAGATTGCATGAGTGCCAGTGTCTATTGTGTCAGACAGAGACCCAAGTTTCACTTTTAGATTCTGGGGTAGTCTCCAAAAAACCCTAGGAACTAGATTGAACTTTAGTACAACATTCAATCCATAGATAGATGGCCAGTCTAAAAGGATTATTCAGATTTTGGAGGATATGCTTCGGGCTTATGTGATTGAGTTTAAAGGAAGTTGGGACACACACTTGCCTTTAATTGAATTTGCCTACAACAACAGTTATCAGTCAAATATTGGAATGCCTCCATATGAAGCACTTTATGGCAGAAAGTGTAAAACTCCCTTGTGTTGGGATGAAGTGGGCGAGAGGAAGTTGATTGGCCCAGAATTAGTGCAGCAGACAGAAGAAAAGGTTAAGATTATTAAAGATAGACTCAAAGTTGCATCAGATAGACAGAAGTCCTACATTGATCTAAAGAGAAGAGATATTCAGTACAGTGTGAGTGACAAGGTGTTCTTGAAAGTTTCCCCATGGAAGAGGATCATGAGGTTTGGTAGGAAGGGGAAATTGAATCCTCGCTTCATTGGGCCATATGAGATTCTGGAAATAGTAGGTCCATTAACATATAGGTTGGCATTGCCTCTAGAGTTAGAAAAGATTCACAATGTCTTTCATGTCTCCATGTTGAGGAGGTACAGATCAGACCTCTCTCACATTTTGCCAGTAGAGGAGATTGAGGTAAATCCAGACCTGACACATGATGAAGAGCCCATAAAGATCTTGGCATATGAGGTGAAGCAGCTGAGGAACAAGCAAATACCTCTGGTGAAAGTGCTGTGGAACCATCATTCAGGCCAAGAGGCTAGATGGAAGCATGAGGAGGATATGAGGAGGCAGCCCTCACAATTATTCAAAGACTGAGACCAGATAAATTTCGGGGACAAAATTTTATTTTTAAGGAGGGGAGAATTGTAACACCCTAAACCTCCGAGCTATGAATAGTACCATTTTTAGCCTGTGACTAGTAGTATTCAAGAACACCTTTAGGACCAAAAATAAAAGAAAAATTAATTGAGATAGACACGATAAAAATTCAAGTGAACCAAAAATCTAAGGACTCATCGGGTATTATGAAAAAGAGGGATTAAAACTCGATGAGGGGCATTTTGGTCAATTCACTTCAAGAGTTGACTTTTGACCAAAATGTCAATTAAATTAAATGAAATTAATAAATTAAATTAATAAATTAAATTATGGAATAATTTTTTTAGGAAAGGAATTCAAGTGTAAAGTGAAAAAGAAAATAAAAGAAACAAAAATCTAGAATTTTAAATTCCATTTTAACCCAATTAAAATTTTAAGACCAATGGGCTTTGGACAACTCAATTAAAATTAATTAAATAAATCAAAAATATGAGTAAATACATAAGGAAGCAAACCCTCTCACCCCCTCTCATTTGTGCCTCCCCATTTCCTCCCCTCTCCCTCTCTCTTTCTTTCTTTCTTCTTCTTCCTTCTTCCTCCATTGACACCCATTCTCCAAACTTAATTTCCTTACTTTTCTTTCATGAGTTTTCCCATCTAACTTGTAGTAAACACCAAATTAAACCTTGATTGAGAGATTGAAATAAGAGGAACAAGAATTTGGGAGAAATTAAAAGTTGGGAAAAATCATCAAGAGGTAAGCTTCTTTAATGCTTAATTAGTTATACTAGTTATGAATTAAGTTAACTTATGATGAAATTTCATGAGAAATTAAAAGGAATCATGCATGGAATCTAAACTAGGGTTTTGGCCAATTTGGGAAAAATTAGGATTTGATGTATTTTAATGTAATTGATGATGAAATCAAGCTTAGTTGAAGTAGTATGCATGATTGGGGTAAGGAGATTGCATGAAATTTGCATAAATTGAATTATGGAAGATTATGGTTCATGGGAAAATTAGGACTTTGGTGCTAGAGAGTGAAATTGATGTGTGTAAGGTTAAATTATTACTACTTAGCATGAATTGAATGTGGGTTGATGTTAGTTGGTGGAAGGAGTTAATGGAATGGCATGGATTAGGGGAAATTGCAAACTAGGGTTTTGAAAAATTGGGGATTTTGTGCTAGGAAGTGCCATTGATGTGTTTAATGTTAAATTATGGTCATTTGGGGTGAATTAAATATGTTTGACAACTAAGGGCAGAATTTTACACACTAAGTCCAGTGTGTTTGACAGCTCATAAGTTGAGCTACACAACTCTAATTTGTGTGAAACCACTTGGAAATGAAACTTAAGACATAGAGCTAGAATTTTCATGAAGAGACCTAACCCAGAAACTGCCCAAAAATTGCCTAAAACTTGGCTTGAATTTGGAGCTGAAATTCTTGAATCTGTAGTGTGCTGACGTGAACAGTAAACTTTGCAATGTCATAACTCTCTCTGAAAAACTCCAATTTAGGTGATTCTTAAACCGATGGAAACCTAAAACATAGTAGAATATTTCATATGAAGAAGTTAAGACCAAATTATAAACTTTACCCAATCAAATTACTAAGTAAAATTGAGTTACCAAATCTGCCAAAATCTAGAAATCTGCAAATTGATCATATGAACAGTAAAATTTGCAAGGCTATAACTCTCTCTAGAAACTCCAATTTAGGTGATTCTGAAGCAGCGGAAGTGTGAAAAACACAAGTTTATACCATTGAAATCAAAAATTTTCACCTAGGGTCACATACATCATTCAAGATTTATTTTTATCTATTTGATTTCAATGATAAACAACATATTAAAACTCTTTTAATATGTTTTTGGATCTGTATTTTCCATTTAAGATTTTACAATTAATCAGATTAATTTTAGAACCCTAGATTAAATTAAGAACAAACACACTAACCACTTGATGCACTGCAGTGTATTTGCGCCTTTGAGATTCGTCTTCAGGATACCAGATGTTGTCCCTCTAGCTTGTCCACACCAAGAACACCTATGGCAGCCCTTGAACAGCTTCTAAAGCTTTTTCTATTATTTAGAAAATCAAATTCTGCCTTTTAAGAGATTAAAGATATAAACAGGACACTAGAAACGATTTCTAGTATTTTTAATTCAAGAGATTATTTGCTAATCTCTTGGAATAGATGAGAGATGAAGAGGAAGAGAGAATATGAGTCTCAAGGGTGGTGGCACACAATGGGAGGTAACAACTTGTATGTTTTATTTTTTCATAACAACACTTATATAACTAGGTCACCACTTAAACCCTTGCCACATGTCACTCTTTGATTGGTTCTAGGTTTAATTGACCCAATCATATTGTGCCAAGTGTCAAACCTATATTTAATCTTAATTTTAATCATCTTACATGATTAAAAGACATTTGGCAAGCTTATATGTAATGCCATGTGTCACCATCTCATGGTGCCACATATCACCCTATGAAATGACCAAAATGCTCCTGTGTCTTAATTTTGAGTTCTTAACCCAAAATAACTATTTCTCTTCTTCTAATCAATTTATATCAAAAATAAATTAATTAATTAATCTCTATTAATTAATTTCTCATTAATTAAATTCATGTTTAAACACTTTAAATATAAATTTAACCTCTATTATACATCCAATAACCTAGATTTGGTTTCAAGTCATGCTAGGGACTTTGCAATCTAATTGCAAACCAAACCTATTTAATTAATCAATTAAACTCTTTAATTAATAATTAAATCATATTTAATTAGGTGATAACTTGTGTACGTGTGTGAATTACTAGGCTCATCACTGATTGGCAATGAGATATGATATCAACTCTTAATATCATCAGAACTCTTTCTTACCATAAATGATTTCTCTAAATCATTTTATGCACCTCATAGACCATGGTTAACACCTAGCATAGCATGCCATGGCCACCCAATTAGTAATAAGGTTTACCTTAAATGAACCTATAATCATATGTTACCATGCACTGGAATCTCTCTGTTACAAAATCCCAACTAAAGCTGGAGTCATGGTTTATGTCAAACTCCATTTGCTATGAATATTATGTTCTCTTTTAATTCCAGTTCTTGGTTAAAAAGATTTTCTCATCAGAAACTCTTTTCTGATTAAATCTATCTGTCTTGGCCAGGAACTTGAAACATCAAGAACAATTAAATAAACATAGGATTTTATCTCTATTTACTTAGAGGAACAGATTCCATCTTGATCAACACCTACCTCCATATATAACTTGTAGGAGCCAACACATGCCCATATACCCATACACAGTACAAGTATAAAGGCAGTATCAAACTCAAACTACCTATATATAAGATAACTGTGCTATCTCATGTCTAAAGATTATATGCACTGATATGATTTATGACAAAACATTGACAAGAGTGAACTCCATGTGCTTGTCATAAGTGTTATTGGTTCGGCCTACTTATCATTTATAAGTGCCTATCATATTTGTCATATGGCATGAGATTTACCATTCCATCTTATTTATATCTCATATAAATAACTTGGGAACAAACATGAATACAATCTTTCTAGATAAGTCATGTCCTTATTATGAAGTATCCTCGATTGTGAACCTATTTATGATACTTTGTACTAGAAATACTGTCACTTATATTCTTAACAACTTAAGAATAGAATTTCTAACAAAATATCAATGGACCTTTTCTATTACACATAAATATATTATGTAAACGAAAAAGTGGAAATGCCTTTTATTAATAAAAACATGTACAAGATACATACTAAATTATATGCTCTAGGGCATACTACTAACAATCTCCCACTAGCATTAGAGCCATTCATTACAATATCTTAGACCCATTTTCTCAAGATGTCGGTCTAACTGTGCTTGTGACAAAGGCTTAGTGAATGGATCAGCTGGATTTTCAGCTGATGCCATTTTCTGCATGGCTATATCGCCTTACCCAACTATTTCTCTGATAATGTGGTAGCGTCTTTCTATGTGTCTGGATTTCTGATGAGACCGGGGTTCCTTAGCCTGTATGACTACTCCATTATTGTCACAGTGTAGTGAAACTACTGACTCAATAGAAGGAACTACTATAAGTTCTGTCATGAACTTCTTTATCCAAACAGCTTCCTTTACGGCATCTGATGCAGCAATATACTCAGCATCGATAGTGGAATCTGCAGTCGTGCTCTGTTTGGAACTCTTCCAACTGACTGCACCTCCATTACAAATGAACACATATCCAGAGGTAAACTTTCTATCATCGATATCTGATTGAAAATCAGAATCAGTATAACTATCCAATTGCAAGTCTCCACCTCCATAGATCAAGAATAAATCCTTAATTCTTCTCAAGTACTTAAGGATATTCTTGATAGCTATCCAGTGTTCCAAACCTGGATTGGATTGATACCTGCTAGTCAAACTAACAGCATATGCGATATCCGGCCTAGTACACAACATTGCATACATTAAACTTCCAATAGCCGAAGCATATGAAATCCTGGCCATCTTATCTCTTTCTTCAGGTGTCTTGGAGACATCTCTTTAGAAAGATGGATATCATGTCTCACTGGTAACAATCCTCTCTTGGAATCAAGCATGTTAAACCTCTTTAACACCTTTTCAAAGTATAGACTTTAGGATAAACCAATTATTCTTTTCACTCTATCTCTATAGATGCGAATCCAAAGAATATAGGTTGCCTCCCCTAAGTCTTTCATGGAGAATGTATTTGACAACCATACCTTTACAGATTTCAACATACCTGTGTCATTACCCATCAACAGTATGTCATCCACATATAAGACAAGGAAAGTGATAGCAATGTCACTTACCTTCTTATATACACATGGCTCATCCTCATTTTTGATAAAACCAAAGGATTTAATGGCTTCATCAAAACGGATGTTCCAACTCCTCGAAGCTTGCTTCAACCCACAAATGAATCGCTTTAGCTTGCATACCTTGGAACCATCTTGGGATTCAAAGCCCCTAGGTTGTTCCATGAAAATGTTTTCTTCAATGTATCCATTGAGAAAAGCTGTTTTGACATCCATCTGCCAAATCTCATAATCATAGTATGCGGCTATTGCTAATAGAATCCTAAATGATTTAAGCATGGCAACAGACGAGAAAGTCTCTTTATAGTCAATTCATTGCCTTTGGCGAAACCCTTTCGCTACTAGCCTTGCCTTACAGGTCTTTACCTTTCCATCAGAACCAATTTTCTTCTTGAAAACCCATTTGTTTCCTATAGGTACAATACCTTCAGGTGGGTTAACAAGATCCCAAACTTGATTCTTATACATGGAATCAATCTCGGATTTCATAGCATCAATCCATTTTGAAGAGTCTATATCTCATATAGCTTCTTCATATGCAAGTGGATCATCTCCATGATCTACTTCTTCAAGAGTAGACAACTCTTGTTCTTCTTCATGAAGGAAACCATATCTCACTGGTGGGTGAGATACCCTGGTTGTTCTACGAGGAATAGCTGTAGATGTTTCATCAATGGGAGTAGATTGACTAGATGGATCTATATCCATCTGATCTATTGGTTGGTTAGAATTCTCCAATTCTAACTCTATTTGCCTTCCTTTGCCACCTTCTTGAACAAACTATTGTTCAAGAAATGTAGCATCTCTACTTATCACAACCTTTTATGAAGTAGGCAAATAAAAATAATATCCAAAACTATCTTTTGGATATCTAACAAATTGACCTTTTTCTGATCTGGTTTCCAATTTATCAGTGTTCAGCTTTTTGATATAAGCTGGACAACCCCAAATCTTAACATGCTTAAGACTTGGTTTTCTTCCATGCCATATCTCATAAGGTGTGGAAGAAACTGATTTTGATGGAATCCTATTCAGAATATACAAAGCTGATTCTAATGAAAATCCCCAAAAGGAGATTGGCATATCAATATAGCTCATCATACTGCGTACCATATCCAATAGGGTACAATTTCTCCTTTCAGATACACCATTCAACTATGGTGTTCCTGGAGGAGTCAGCTGGGAAACAATGCTATGCTCTCTCAAGTATTCATCAAATTCAGTACTCAAATATTCTCCTCCATGATCTAATCGAAGAGCTTTAATACTCTTTCCTGTTTGATTTTCTACTTAAGATTTAAATTCTTTGAACTTTTCAAAGGATTTATGTTTGTATTTCATCACATACAAATACCCAAACCTTGATTTATTATCAGTATAGGTAATAAAGTTATGAAAATCGCCTTTAACCATTTCCTTAAATGGATCACATACATCACTATGTATTAGTTCTAAAATATTTTCAGCTCTTAGTCCTTGTCCAATAAAGGGTGATCTAGTCATTTTGCCCTGAAGGCAAGATTCACAAGTTGGAGTAGGCTCAGAGCCCAATGAGGATAGAATCCCCATTTTCTCCAATTTTGCAATCTTATTTTCTGCAACATGACCTAATCTTAAGTGCCAAATATATTTTGAACTTGAGTTGATTTTCATCATGGCATTGCATTCTTTTAGATTGCTATACTCTGGACAGTGGAAACACTTTCCTGCTGGCAATGGAAACACTTTCCTGCTGGTAGTGGAAACACTTTCCTTTACCTTTGTCAACTTTGATCCTTTTTTTTTTTTTTTTGGCTATCTTCTTGGAAGTTCTTTAACTTGAGGTTTCTTTTTCTAATTGCTTTTTTTCTTATTGGACTTTCCAGCAGAAAAATATGCAATCAAAGCTACCTCTTTTCCTTTATTGCCTGGTACATTCTTTTGGGCAATAACCAGCATGTTGAGTAAACTAGCCAAGGTGCATTCCTGTTTAGTCATATGGAAATTTGTCACAAAATTCCCAAAAGACTCAAGAAGGGACTAAAGGATCAAATCCGTCTGTAGTTGGAAATCCATGTTGAAGTCAAGATGTTCCAACTGCTCAATCAGCCGAATCATCTTATGGACATGATCCCCAACATTCTGTCCCTCAGACATCCTCATGCAGAACAGCTGTCTAGATATCTCAAACCTAGCATTCCTACTGTGCTCACCATACAACTCTTGTAGGTGAAGGAGGATCTCACTCGCACTCTGCATGTTCTCATGCTGCTTCTGTAACTCATTACTCATAGAAGCAAGCATGTAACACTTAGCTCTCATATCATGCTCCTTCCAATTGTCCAAAGTTTCATGTTCCTCTTGGGTGGCTTCTAGAGGTAAGGGACCAAGAACATTTAAGTCTAGAACATATCCTATATGTTCAAGGTTTAGGACAAGTTTCAAATTTCTTAGCCAATCGGAGAGATTAGGTCCTATTAACCTATTGCGATCAAGTATGCTTGCAAGGATATTGGATGGTGGTGGTTGTTCTGTGCTCATTATTATCAGAAAATTAACAGCAGAAAATAACTAGATTAATTTGAAATGTATCATGTAATTAATCAAAATGATTATGGTCTTTTAATCAAATTGATCCTCCCACAAACTTAGCGAATCCTACACTTCCAAAGTAAAAAACGGAAACCTAGTTGGATGGATTTCTAGTGGGTGATTGAATTCTTATAATTCTATTGATCATCCTCAGGTACATCCATTATTGGATTTACAATAAACTATAAGTGAGCAACTCCTTGCCCATCACATCTCATGTGAGGTTCAATCCTTTACCTAGCCTATAATGCTCAAAATCTCAGGTACATCCATTATTGACTTATCTTGCATTAGTTAAGTTGATCCTATTGAGCCAGTAATTATGCAAATAATTTTAATATCCTCAGATACATCCAATATTGGCCACCAAACCATTTACATATTTACAACATCTCATTCTTAACAATCATTCTTAAGAAAATCTCTTAAATTAATTGCATCTTATGCAAATATTTAAAATTTCTTAAAATAATTGCCTCAATGGAGGGCCCATATTATAATTACTTTAATTATAGCATTTCCAACTTAATCATTTGTTTGGAAGATTTTATGGTCATCCTAATTACTATTAAGGTCTCACTTTGCACATTATCCATTTAGCATGCATATATCATATAATTGCATACATTCCCATACATCTCATGCATTCATGGATAAGCAGTAAATATGGTATGATCATGGACTTTCTAAGGGATTCAATTCTGAGCCACCAAGAATTGAATCAGGGCATTCCTAGGTGCATTTCATTCATTCATTTTACAAGAGTTGCTGAAGGAGTACATAATCAACACTTGATCTTGAATTCCTCCCATAGGCCCCACCAATGCTCTTGACCTCCTTGAACTTCTTGCAATCTAATATTACATAGTAATCCTTGGCATACCAAGGCGAATTTACAAGAACTTAAATAAATGAAATTACAACCCAAAAATTATTACAAACTTAATAATACATACCCAAAATAAATTAAAATAAATTAATTAATTTACAATCCCAAAGAAACATAAAATAAATAAATCCAATCACATTGGTCTTTTATAGTCCATTATCATTCATCATGCATATCACTATTTAACAATTAAATAAAACATATATACTTAAATTAAATTGAATATCTCATATTCAACTTAAAAATCCAAATTTGAATATGATTCAAATAAATTTAAAAATTCAAATTTGAATCTCATTCAAACAAATTTAAAAATTCAGATTTGAATCACATTCAAACAACCTTAAAAAATTCAGATTTGATATTCAAACAATTTTTAAAAAATCAGATTTGAATCACATTTAAACAATTTTTAAAAGTTCAGATCTGAATATTATTCAAACAACTTTAAAAAATCATATTTAAATATGATTCAAACAACTTTAAAAATTCAGATTTGAATCACATTCAAACAACTTTTAAAAATTTATATTTGAATCACATTCAAATAATTTTTAAAATTCTGATTTGAATCAAAATTTAATTGTGTGATTAAAATTCTAATTAAACAATTTAATTAGACATAGGATGAGCTTTTAGATCATACAACAATTGCAAATTAAAAAGCCAAACCTTTGCACCACCCATGAAGCCAAACCATGCACACCATTGATGGTGTTCTTCAAGCATGCCGCCACACATCCATTGCAACCAGCAATGGATAAATCATCTCATCATCAAAACACACAATTAAATCATATAATCAACAATCTAAATGGAAAATATAGTGGCTCTGATACCAATTGAAGGAGCGAAAGTGTGAAAAACACAAGTTTATACCATTGAATTCAAAAATTTTCACCTAGGGTCACATACATCATGCAAGATTTATTTTTATCTATTTGATTTCAATGATAAACAACATATTAAAACTCTTTTAATATGTTTTTGGATCTGTATTTGCCATTTAAGATTTTAGAATTAATCAGATTAATTTTAGAACCCTAGATTAAATCAAGAACAAACACACTAACCTCTTGATGCACTGCAGTATATTTGCGCCTTTGAGATTCATCTTCAGGACACCAGATGTTGTCCCTCTAGCTTGTCCACACCAAGAACACCTATGGCAGCCCTTGAACAGCTTCTAAAGCTTTTTCTATTATTTAGAAAATGAAGTTCTGCCTTTTAAGAGATTAAAGATGTAAACAGGACACTAGAAACGATTTCTAGTATTTTTAATTCAAGAGATTGTTTGCTAATCTCTTGGAATATATGAGAGATGAAGAGGAAGAGAGAATATGAGTCTCAAGGGTGGCGGCACACAATGGGAGGCAGCAGCTTGTATGTTTTATTTTTTCATAACAACACTTATATAGCTAGGTCACCACTTAAACCCTTGCCACATGTCACCCTTTGATTAGTTCTAGGTTTAATTGACCCAATCATATTGTGCCAAGTGTCAAACCTATATTTAATCTTAATTTCAATCATCTTATATGATTAAAAGACATTTGGCAAGCTTATATGTAATGCCATGTGTCACCATCTCATGGTGCCACATGTCACCCTGTGAAATGACCAAAATGCCCCTGTGTTTTAATTTTGAGTTCTTAACCCAAAATAATTATTTCCCTTCTTCTAATCAATTTATATCAAATATAAATTAATTAATTAATTTCTCATTAATTAAATTCATATTTAAACACTTTAAATATAAATTTAACTTATACTATACATTCAATAATCTAGATTTGGTTTCAAGTCATGCTAGGGACTTTGCAATCTAATTGCAAATCAAACCTATTTAATTAATCAATTAAACTCTTTAATTAATTAATTAATTAAATCATATTTAATTAGGTGATAACTTGTGTATGTGTGTGACTTACTAGGCTCATCACTAATTGGCAATGAGATATGATATCAACTCTTAATATCATCAGAACTCTTTCTTACCATAAATGATTTCTCTAAATCATTTTATGCACCTCATAGACCATGGTTAACACCTAGCATAGCATGCCATGGCCGCCCAATTAGTAATAAGGTTTACCTTAAATGAACCTATAATCATATGTTACCATGCACTGGAATCTCTCTGTTACAAAATCCCAACTAAAGCTGGAGTCATGGTTTATGTCAAACTCCATTTGCTATGAATATTATGTTCTCTTTTAATTCCAGTTCTTGATTAAAAAGATTTTCTCATCAGAAACTCTTTTCTGATTAAATCTATCTGTCCTGGCCAGGAACCTGAAACATCAAGAACAATTAAATGAACATAGGATTTTATCTCTATTTACTTAGAGGAACAGATTCCATCTTGATCAACACCTACCTCCATATATAACTAGTAGGAGCCAACACATGCCCATATACCCATACACAGTACAAGTAAGAAAGCAGTATCAAACTCAAACTACTTATACACAAGATAACTGTGCTATCTCAGGTCTAAAGATTATATGCACTGATATGATTTATGATAAAACATTGACAAGAGTAAACTCCATGTGCTTGTCATAAGTGTCAATGGTTCGGCTTACTTATCATTTATAAGTGCCTATCATATTTGTCATATGGCATGAGACTCACCATTCCATCTTATTTATATCTCATATAAATAACTTGGGAACAAACATGAATACAATCTTTTTGGATAAGTCATGTCCTTATTATGAAGTATCCTTGATTGTGAACCTATTTATGATACTTTGTACTAGAAATACTGTCACTCATATTTTTAACAACTTAAGAATAGAATTTCTAATAAAATATCAATGGACCTTTTCTATTACACATAAATATATTATATAAATGGAAAAGGGGAAATGCCTTTTATTAATAAAAACATGTACAAGATACATACTAAATAATATGCTCTAGGGCATACTACTAACAGATTCTTGAGCAGATAGAAACTTAAAACATAGTAGAACATTTCTTATGGATAACTTGAAGCCTAATTATGAACTTAAGCCAACGAAATTGCTGAGTAAAATTGAGTCGATAAATCTGCTAGAACAAGAACAGTAACATAAATAGTAATTTTTGCATGGTCATAACTTTCTCTAGAAAACTCTAATTTAGATGATTCTTAAACCAATGAAAAAATAAAATATAGTAGAACATTTCATATGAAGAATGTAAGGCCAAATTATGAACTTAATCAAATTGTTGGACAAAGATAAGTCACCAAATCTGCCAAAATCAGCCTCACATGAACAGTAAAATTTATTTGACTATAACTTTGGCTACACAACTCCAAATGAGGTGATTCAAAAAGGAAAATAAAGATGAGACCTAGAGGGAAAATTTTTATGGAGAACACCTCAACAAATTATGATTGGAACTAGATAGAATTGGGTTCAAAGATTAGGGCATCGAGCTATCCAAAATCCAAAACTCTTTAAAATTTGTAAAGCTAACATGGGATGCATTAGGCATTCATGTAATGAGTACTTGGTAGCAATTGAGATGAGTATTGAGTTATTCCATTTGTATATTTTCAGTAGAAAAAGTGGTTGGGACAGACAAAGAGAACTAAGTAAAGATAAAGGAGTTCATTATAGGTTTGTGCACAATTAACCTTTGTCTTTATTTTAACCTTGTAAATCGATTTGAATGAGTTTATTTGAATGAGTTTGATTTGAATAAGTTATTTTGAATGAGATATGATTTTTCTCTTGCATTTAAGAAATTTGCGTGTTGGCACCCCTTTATGGATTTTATGATTATTTGAATATGTTTTTCGCTGGTTTTACAACCCCGCAAGTGCACTGATCACTAACAAGTAATAAAGTGATAAGTAGAGTATCGTTCCCATGAGGACCATATTGAGTACCAAACTATAGTGATTTTAATTATCTAGGCGATCGAATTGTAGAGAAATAATGATTATATCTAAATTAAAAGAAATAGAATCTAAATAATTAATTAAAATAAAATATTGATGGACAAAGGCATTCTAGAGCTAGGGGTTCACACTTCAATCAATTATAGAATCAATCTGATTCATTCAATAAATGGGAGATTATTACTTTGATGGAAATTAATCCTAAGTTATCTAAAGTCCTCTCTCAAGGCACTCAAGGTGTATTTTAATTAACATAAACCCTACTTTCGTGGTGATTAAATTAATTAAAACCCTTTATATCTTTGATTAATTTTGGAACTCTACAAATGTCATCAGCCTATCTCTAAGTCAGATTTCCTAGGTTCAAAATCCTGATTTTCTAATATTAATCTTCACCTTTCAGTCCTTCAATTAATATATGTAATCAATACTAAGTGGGCACCAACACATAGCATGCATTAAGATCACAAGAGATTGAATCAAAGAATAAAATACCCAATATATTAAATAAAATCAAACCAGATCCATAATGAAATTGAGTGCTGCACCCTAACCCTAAAATAAAGAACCTACTCACCCATGGTGAGTTTTACAATCAAGATTATAAAAATATAAAGAGAAGACATGAAAAGAAAATAGAGTGAAAGAATCCTGAAAAAGAATTGCAGCCTTGGACTTTTAGAACTTCAGCCAAAAATCCCTTCTAATAATCTTGCAGATCTTGTTTCTCCCTTGCCTCCCTTGAGGTTGATGTGCCTCCTTGAATGAAAATAAGCTCTTTTGGATGCAAAATTCTGTTCTTGGATGTAAATTCTCTATTTTCCCTCAATTCCTGACTTGTTCTATTTATATCTGGTGTAAAAACCCTAATTTCAGAGTCCTAGAAGCATTAGGAGTCCATCCGGGTAGAGTTGGAATGAAGAAAACTCGCATCAGAATTGCTGTCAGGGGACTTTATGTCACACCCTACCCCTCCGTAAGGTATAACATGATCCCGTAGTATACCTAATGAATTATCAACTTCGTCTACTAATAACCCATTAAATACATTACAAGAGATTTTAAACCTTTTCTTACTTCTTTTTACAGTGGTGAGCACTATTTACAGGTGTTAAAATTTTTTTTTTTTTTAACTGAAGTGAAACCAGATAACACATTTGAAGTATTAATAATTTCTGTAAAAATTTTGGCAGAGTGCCATCTGTATTTTGAATAAAACAGTTCTCAAAAACCTATAAAAAAAAAAAAAAAAAAAAAAAGCACTTCCAATATTTTGTTCAATCCCCCAAACTCCAATATCCAATTGTAACACCCTCCCTGTAGCAACTCCGTACAGTCTACTGTTCCGGTGGCCGGTGTCGGTCCGGATAGCTAGAACGTCCGGAAAAATATTTAAACTAAAGTCAAGAACCAAAATTAACTCAAATATTAATAAGAAAAATTTAGGAAAAATTTTAGAAATAAAATACAACCAAGTCAAAAGAGCCGGTGCCCAAGCGATGGGTAACCAGAGGTAAGTTGCGGTTCTCGCAACGAGGAGCCCTAGACCCGGAAAAAAATTCATAAAATAAATTTTGGGACTCCAGAGAAGGGTTATTGAGGTTCCTATGGCATTAGAATGCCAAGAAAATACCTAGAAAAATTTTTCAATCGGTACAGACAATTTTGACCCGTTAAGCCAAACGGAGGGCATTTTGGTCATTTCGCCTTCAGAGGTGATTTTTGGCCGACTTGTCCAGTTAAGTAAATAATTATTATGACATAAAATATGAATTAATATTGATAAAAAAATTAATTGAAAGTGAGTAGAGAAGAAGAGAAAAGAAAATACAATAAAATGCCAATTATGACATATTATGAGGTCATTTAAAATTGTCCACCAATCACAATTAAGTAACCATCAAATTAACTAATAAAAAGAGTCAAAAGAGACCAAAGAATTAAAAAGCAAACAGCAGCCCTTCTTCTCCTTCAAAAACGTTTTTCACCTCCTCCCTCACTCCTCCATTAACAAACTTTCTAAAGCTTCAATTTCCATGCTTTCCTCACCCCAAAACCCTAAGTCCCTTCACTAAAAACTTGTCTCTACCTCTTGGGAAGTATTTGGCAGCCTAGAAAGGGAAAGAAAGTGAAGATTAACTTGGGAAAATTCTGCCCTACAAGAGGTTAGTGCACATATATACTTAAAACTCTTTAATCCCATGCTAGAGACTTGAAACAAGTATGAATTTGTAACTTAAATGAATAAAAGTTATGCGTATGTCCACCATGATTTTTGGCAGCCCTAAAGAAGGAACATGATTGAGTGTCTTGATGGACTTAGCGTGAACTAGAGAGTATGTTTATATATATATATATATATATATATATATATATATATATATATATATATATATATATATATATATATATATATATATATATATATATATATATATATATATGTAAGGAATGAAAGTGATTAATTAAGGTAGCTGTGAAAATTTATAATGGAAATTAGGGTTTTGAGGTGTGAAACTTGGATTTAGCTTATGAAATTGTGAAAGAACATTATAAGGGTCAATTAGTGACCATTTTAGGTAAGTTGGCCATAATTTGGACTGAAATGTAGCATGGCAAAGGGAATGAGTAGGCTGCCTTGTAAGTGCAGCAGGGTGACTGAAATTTTAGTCCACTTGGACTGCCATATCTTGGGCTGTGTTAGTCCAATTGGTGTTTGGCCAATTGGACATGAAACTAGGCTTATAATGGCACATTTTTGCTGAAGAAACCATGCCCAAAAGACCAAAGCAAGTGGACCAAAAGTTGGCCCCAATCTGGATACCCTGCAACAGCACCTGCAGAAATGACCAAATGAACAGTAACTGTTCATTTGGCCATAACTCACTGTAGAGTTGGTCAATTGACCTGAAATTTTTACAGAAACAAGATATGATATAGACAAAAAACTTTCATGAAGAACATCACCCCAAATTATGCCATTAACCCATTCAAATTATTGAACAAATTTGAGTTATCAAACCTGCAACTCTGCACATTTACATTTGAACAGTAATGTTTGGATGGCTATAACTCTCTCTAGAAAACTCGGATTTAGGCGATTCTTGAACCGATGGAAACCTAAGGCATGGTAGAACATTTCATATGAAGAAAGTTAGACCAAATTATGAACTTAACTTGGTCAAATTACTGACCAAAGTTGGACCAAAATCTGCCAAAACACAAAATTTTAGCAGGAACAATCTCGTGAACAGTAAACTTATTTTGGCCATAACTTGCGCTACAAAACTCCAAATGGAGTGATTCAAGAAAAGAAATTCAACTAGACAAAATAAGGAACAACTTTCATGTTTACCATTTCCTCAAATTCCCACTATAACAGTGCTTAATGGAATAGTAAAGTTAAGCTTCAAAAACTGAAAATTTTGTTTCCCTTGGTTTAAGCCTAGAAATGGATTTGGTGACTTATTCCAATAAGTTTTAAATGCAAAATGTGGTAAATTGAGAGTGTTAAAACCAATGCACCTATTTTCTATGCAAAAGTCAACTTTTTGTTGACCAATAAAGTGAATAGTGACATCAAAAGTTGAAATTTACAAATTGAAGAATTTTAAAGTATCAAATGCCCTAGTATAACTAACAAGATTGGTTTGGATAGTTTGGCATGCCAATAGGGTATTGTTTTAGCAGTACTGCGAAAGGCTTTATGCCTGTATTCATGGCTTTATGCCCGTATTCATGGCTTTTATGCCCGTATTCATGGCTTTTATGCCGATTATGTGATATTATGGCTTTTTAGCCATACTGACTGCATACGTGGTTGACGTTTTGCGTCCCATGGTATGACGGCCCGAGGCACCGCGGTGTCCAGTGCCAACGACCCGTTATCCAGTCCAGTCGTCCAGTATAGGTTACTTGGGCAACCAAATGAATGAAAGTGGACAAAGTTAACGAAAAGAAAAAAATAAAAAAAAGGGATATACAAATGCAAACCAAATAAGGCATATACATTAAATACACATTTATTTTCTGCTATTTTCTTTTATTTTATTATTGCACCACTAAGCTTTATGCTTAGCGCGTCGCTTTTGCAACGCGTAGGTACTGAAGATTTGGACAGAGGGCCCAGTAGACCACAGATTCGGTAAGGCAATTCACAGTTTTGCATAGAGTCCGTGTCACCTCACCATCCACAGTGCATTGGTAGGACACTAGGTCCCATTTTGTATTTTGAGGTTTTTGTAAATTTTGTAATTAAACTCTTATTTTATCATGTGTATTTGAAACAAATGTAATATAATTTTGTATTAATGCAAGTACTTGTAAATTGTGATTATAAATCACATGTGAGAATTTATTTATGATTTGAGTCTAATGATGATGTGAAATGAATGAATGACAAATAGATGAATTGTTAAGAAAATTATGTTTATGAAAGGAAAAGTGAATACATAACTGTGACTTGTACATGATTATCACATGAGATGAATGATTGAGAAATGAATGGTGAAAAATGTTGAGATTTTGATATTGAAGTTTGAGAGTGATGAGATGATTGAATATGATCATATGAAGTGTTTTTTCACAGGTTCCGAAGAACTGTTTTCTCTATTTTTAACCGGTACTCTGCCGAATTTTCTATAAAATTCTCGGAATCTCAAATAAATTATAATTTCGATAAATGGCTTAAATAAATTATATTTCACAAGTTATATTGAAAACTACGATAAAAATGAATTAAGATAAAATAGAGTGTTCGGCACACTGAGTGGCATAACTTGCTCGGCTACACTGTAGTCGGGTAAGGGGTGTCACACCAATCAACACAATAAGTTTCTCAATATTTGCCAACTCAAATCCACAATATTTACAAGCCAAAATAATTTACAAACTTAGTTTATAACTTTAATGTACAATTTTAATGTACAATTTTAATTTACAATAGCTCAAAACCAAGAATAATATATACATACAGTGAATATACGTTACAGTACAAAATGCAAAATATGGTATACTCAATATACCCGATGAACTCTCAATGTAGCACTAGCAGCCTAGTCTGCTGCCGTGTCAGTCTATCTACCTGCGACAGCAATGAAAAGCTATCACTGAGCTAATGTCTCAGTCGTACACAACATTAACAAAATGCAACTTTAAATCATAAATCATAAGTTGTATAAATAGTGGATACTTAAAACCATAGTTAAATTCAAAGACAGTAAATGTCACACCCTACCCCTCTGTAAGGCATAACATGATCCCGTAGTATACCTAATGAATTACCAACTTCATCTACTGATAACCCATTAAATACACTACAAGGGATTTTAAAACTTTTCTTACTTCTTTTTATAGTGGTGAGCACTATTTACAGGTGTTAAAAACCTTTTTGAACTGAAGTGAAACAGCTAACACACTTGGACTATCAATAATTTCTGTAAAAATTTTGGCAGAGTGCCATCTGTATTTTGGATAAAACAGTTCTTCAAAAACCTGTAAAAAGCACTTCAATATTTTTCTCAATCTCAAACTCCAACATAATTCAACACAATATTTTTTTTCAACTCAAATCCACAATAAATTTTCATAAACTGAGATAAAAGAAATATAATACAATTTTTTTTATAAGTCAAAATACTCATAATTTACTTTACAACTTCAATGTACAATTTTAATTTACAACTGCTCAATACCAAAAACAATATATACATACAGTGAACATACATTACAGTACAAAATGCAAAATGTGGTATACTCAATATACCCGATGATCTCTCGCTGAATTCACTAGCAGCCTAGTCTGCTGCCTTTTCAGTCTATCTACCTGCGACAGCAATGAAAAGCTATCGCTGAGTAAAATTTACTCAGTGGTGCACAATAACAATTTGAAATGCGATACATAAATCTTTTATTGACAATTCACAAATCAAATAGTTCACAATTCCATTTCACAATTTACAAAGTTCATATAACATAAATTTGATCAAATAACTGAGTAACACAGTTTTGCCAATCAATAACACAATTTGATCAAATAACTGAATAACACAGTTTTGCCAATCCATAACACAATTTGATTAAATTACTGAATAATCAAATAACTGAATAATACAGTTTTGCCAATCCATAACACAATTTAATCAAATAACTGAATAATACAGTGTTGCCAATCAATAACACATTTTAGGCCATGACACAGTTTTTCCACACATGCCGTGTTGTACACCACGACAAGACACACTCACCCCAATAATCGAAATCAATGAAGGAGGAAGCTAGCTGAATAATGAGTACTCATCCACACTCACCTCAGACTAGCAAGTCAAGGAGGGAGGAACATAATCACACTCACCCCAGACTGATAAGTCAAAGAGGGAGGAATATATCACACTCACCCCATAAATGGAGGAGGAACATAGTAACAGTGTCATGCCAAGTGTGAATCAAAACAATTTCAAATCACAATATTTCATACAAACCATAAATCACATTTTATCTCAAAATTTTCATTTGCAAAGTTGGCAACACAATAAGTTCCAAATAATATTCCCAAAACCAAAGCAATCAAAAATTAGTCATAACTCATTTCTCTAAATAAATTTGCTAGTAAAAGCAGTGAATATAAAAGTATTGTGCACGGACACAATTTAAAGCTATAATGTTCAATTAAATTTTTAAGTAGAAAATGAAAAGTCAAAATTATTGTGCACAGACATAATTTAAAACAATGACATACAACTAATCATAATTTATTTCAATTGAAAAATTCAAAAGAAATAGATATTGTGCACAAACATAATTTAAAACAATAATGTACAATAGTCATAATTCATTTCAATTGAAAATTTTAAAAGAAATAGCCGTTATGCACAAACACAATTTAAAATAATAACACATAAATAATCATAATTTATTTCAACTGAAAATTTCAAAAGGAATAGCTATTGTGCACAAACCTCTGATAACTGTCTCCTGGCCTTGACTCAGTGTTTCCTTCCCTTTCCTTGCGTCTTTTCTAACTGATAAACACAATTTGAAGTGTTTCAGTACTTATTTAAACTATCTCTAACGATAATGCTTGATAATTAATTCACTGAATTCTATTATTTGCTTAATCACCTAATATGTCGACCCTCGATGCATTCTAAGTAAATTAGGTTTTAATGTTACTAATATGTCACATTCGATAGTCTTTTAGGGTTGGTACATGTTACCAAATTCATTTCCATGTATCTTGCATTTTCTTACAATTTGCTGAATTCCAGGATACTAGTTTGACCGAGCCGGACGACCTAGTTCCCTCAGTTTTCAGGTTTTGGTCAAAACTACAAACTTGTAGATCTATGTCTTATTGCACGCAGGGCAAAATTTCAGATCATTCTGAGTTATGTAGACCAAGTTATGGTCATTTTACTATTGCTGGTCAAAATGCATCAAAATTGGTCACTTTAGGTCACTTTAGGTCAATTTTGGTTCGGCCAGTTTTTGGACCCGAACTTGTGCAAGCTGTTTAACTTGCTTATGGTCATTTCTGGGCTTTGGTGTCTTCATAAGACTTGTAGATATAGGTCTTAACTATTTATGGTCAAAATTTCAGGTCAATTGGACCTGTTTTGAGTGAGTTATGGCCAAAATACTAACTGCTGCCCAATTGGTCAATTTTCAGGCCTTATTTGCACTTAATCCGGATTTGGTCATTTTTCAAGCTACCTTGCAAGCAGAATTTTGGCAAGCTTCCTTCATGAAAGTTGGCACATTTTGTGCCTAGTTTCACCTCCAATTGGTCTCATACCAATTGGAGCCACACACTTAAGGTTCTAAGCCCAAAACACAAACTGCCCTATTACATTTTGTTTATACTCATCAAGATCACCTTTAACCCTTACCAAACTTTACCTTCATGCCATTTCTGGTTTGTACCCTAACCTAAACATATTTCACAACATTTTATTGATCATTTTGTCAGCTTATAATCACATTCAACATACACCATAAAGTGCAGAATTTGTCAAACTCATTTACAATAATTTAATCACCTATTCATGCTCATTTACATGTCCAACTTCACACCATCACACATATACCCAAACTGCCATAACAACTAACACAATTCAACATTAATATTCCATCATCCAAACATGAAATAGCATCCTTATGGTTCACCCAACCAGGCTGCCAATTCATGCATTACATTCCATTAATTCCCAAGCTTCAAATTTCAAATACACATCCACATATACTAAGTATACATCACCCAAATAATTTCCTACACACATATACATTTAATCAATCCTTTAATCTACCATTTAGAAGCAAGAATAAGCTATCCTCAAAGTGTTTCCATGGCTGCCAAAAATTGTACACATCAATAACCCATTAAAATCTTTCAATTTCTTCACCATTCAACTCATTTCAACCTTAGTATAAAGTTTAATCAAGTGAGGTAAGGAAAACTAGCACTAACCTTTTGTGGAGCTTGATCAAAACTCACCAATCTTGCTTCCTTTTGCTGCCTAAATACTGCCCAAGCTATGTAGAGTAACTTTAATGAAGAACAAGTGAAGAAATTATGGCTTGAAATGGTGGATTGGAGTTCATGCATGGTGGGTGGCCATGGAGTCTTAAGGAAAGAAAATCAAGTTGGGAAATGTTGCTTGGAATGAAAAAATGAGGTGGTTTTGGTAATGAAATCTGTCCACTTAGGTATTTATACACTCCACTAATTGAGATTAATTAATATAATATGTGCCACTAACATTCCACTAACTTTAGGTTAACATTATAATAATTAAACTTATGAATATCACAATTATTTACCCATAATTCCTTTAATTGTATTATGTGTAAAATTTCCTATTTCCATGAAATTTTCAAAATTTTTATATCACTTATTTTTAATGGACATTTAGGTCAAAAGGCAACTCGGGGTGTCAAATGACCACAATGCCCCTGTTCGGGTTGCATTCTCGATTTTTCGGTAACACCGGGTTTTGTCCGTTTTTGGATTTCTCACTCTTCTTTGTACTAATTATTTAATTTTTATTTAATATTTCTTATGGTATTTATACTTCAATAGGGGTCTATTTAAGTCCTAAAAATATTTTTCAGGGTTCCCCGCAGTCCAAGGCTAGTTAACAGTCCACGCCGTGATTTTCTGATGCGGTCACCCATCGCTAGGGTTCTCGGCTTGCTTAACTTGGTTACATTTCTTTGCTATTATTTTTCCTTTATTTTTCTTGAATTTTCTTTTCCTGTATTTCATTATTTTATGTCTCCTCACTCATATCGAAGTGTAGTTCTAGGCATCCTAGCTGTCCGGACAACACTGATCACTGAAACAGTAGAACGCACTACCGAATATAGGGCTGTTACAGTAAATGTCATAAAGAATTTAAACTCTATTTCATAATATCACAATAAATATCAATAAATCATGCACACAGCTTAATCATGTTGCCAAAGTCTAATTCATCCCAAAAGCCGATGGCTAGTGAGGAATAACATAGCTAGCTAGCAATAATATGAGTACTCATTATATTCGTCCTCAACAGGCACACACCTCAACACTTCAACCAGAGAGGAAATTCAAAGTCAATTCGTCCCACTAGATAAGCTAGCGAGGAATTCAATCAATATACATGAGTAGCTGTGGTTTCAAACCATTTACAATGTTTTTCAAGCAATAAGTATCCATCAAATATCATTCAAACAAATTTTCATAATTTAAACAATAATAGACAAATTGTCATAATTCATTTCAATTGAAAATTCAAAAGAAATAACTGTTGTGCACAAACCTCTGATAAATGTCTCTTGGTCCTGACTCAGTGTTTCCTTCCCCTTCTCTGAGTCTTTGCTAACTGGAACACTTCAAATTGTGTGTTTCAGTGTATTGAACCTTCTCTGAGTCTTTGCTAAGTGAAACACATAATTTGAAGTGTTCCAGTACTCATTTAAACTGTCTCTAACAATAAGGTTCAATAATTAATTTATTGAATTCTATTATTTTCCTTATTCAACCTAAAATGTTGACCCTCGATGCACTCTAGGTAAATTAGGTTTAATGTTACCAATATGTCACATTTTATAGCTTTTTAGTGTTGGTACATGTTACCAAATTCACTTTCAAGTATATTGCATTTTATTGTAATTTGCTGGATTTCGGTATACGAATTTAACCTAGCCGGATGACCTAGTTTCCTCAGTTTTCAGGTTTCGGTCCAAACTACAAACTTGTAGGTCTATGTCTTATTGCATGCGGGGCAAAATTTCTGGTCATTCTGAGTTGTGTAGACCAAGTTATGGTCAATTTACCAATGCTGGACAGAATGCACCAAAATGATAGGTTTAGGTCATTTTTAGGTCACTTTTGGTTTGGCTAGTTTTGGTACCTGAACTTGTGCAAGCTATTTGGCTTAGTTCTAGCCATTTCTGAGCCTTGGTGTCTTCATAAGAATTGTAAATCTATGTCTAAGCTATTCATGGTAAAACGTTTAGGTCATTTAGACCTGTTTTGAGTGAGTTATGACCAAAACACTAACTACTGCCCAAATGGTCAATTTTCAGGCTTTCAAGTCCCTAATCCGGATTTGGTCATTTTTCAAGCCACGTTCTAGGCAGAATTTTGGTAAGCTTCCTTCATGAAAGTTGGCACATTTTCTGCCTAGTTTGACCTCCAATTGGTCTCATACCAATTGGAGTCACACACTTAAGGTTCTAAGCCAAAACACACACTGCCCTACTACACACTTCTCATCACTTACCAATTACATATTCAACACTTACCAAACTACTTCCTTCATGCCAATTCTGGTTTGTACCTTACCATTAACACATTTAACAACACAATTTGGTCATTTTGGACAGCTTGTAGCCATTCTCAATATGCACACTATAACACAAAATTTTACAAAGTCCATTTACACCATTTAACCACAAGAACATACATCATTTAAATACTCAATTCCAAACCATTATACACATATCCATGCTGCCATCAATAACAACATCTTAAACAACCTTAAACAAGTAAAAACAAGCTACATATACTGAATTTCCATGGCTACCAAAATGGCTCAACTCCAATAATTTATCAAACATCAAAATCTCTTCCATAAAACAACTACCCACAACTTTGGTTACACTTTTAATGAAACAAGAATTAAAAACACTCACTTACCACTTTTGAAGTTCTTCAAAACCTCACCAAAACTTATCCTTCTTGCTTCTAGTATGCTGCCCAAAGTATGGTGATCAAGTTTAATGAAGAAAGCTAATGGAAAAAGTGGCTAAAACATGCTTGCATGGAGCTCTCTCCATGGACGGCTATGGAGGTTTTCTCCAAAGGTTTGGTTCGGTTGGTTCTCTTCCTAAGGTTGAAGATGAGTGCTGCACCTCCCAAGTGTCCCTTTAGGTGTCCAAATGCTGAAGTTAGCAGAGCACTATCTAACATTTTAATGGTTATTTATTGAGTTTTCAATTTTTGTAATTTGGCCACCACACTTTCACTATTTACATAATGTATCTTATTTTAATTTTTCATGACATTTTCAAAGTTTAATATCATTTATTTTTAATGGACATTTAGGTCAAAAGGCAACTCAGGATGTCAATTGACCACAATGCCCCTATTTAGTTTGCATTCCCGATTTTTCAGTAACACCGAGTTTTGTCGTTTTCTCGATTTCTCATTTTTCTTTGTACTAATTAATTAATTTTTCTTTGTACTAATTAATTAATTTTTCTTTGATATTTCTAATGAAATTTATACTCCAATAGATGTTTAAGTCTTAAAAATATTTTCCAGGGTTCCCCGCGGTCCAGGGCTAGTCAACGGTCCACGCCGCAACTTCCTGGTGCGGTCACCCATCGCTATGGTTTTCGACTCATTTAACTTGGTTACATTTCATTGCTATTATTTTTCTTTTATTTTTCTTGTATTTTCTTTTCTTGTATTTCATTATTTTATATCTCCTTACCCATATCTAAGTGTAGTTCTAGACATCCTAGCTGTCTGGACAACACTAGTCATCGGAACAGTAGAACGCACTACTGAACATAGGGTTGTTACAGCCGTGTAGTGATACACGCCCCATGTAAATTTATGCCACTTCATTTTTCACGTTTTCTTCAGTCCAGAGAGTTACACGGGGTCTAAGAAGTTACACAGGGTGGGTTACATGGCCCGTGTAATGTTTTTGGCACTGTATTCTTCATGTTTTGACCTCCAAATCTCTTCTAAACTCGTCCTTGATTCTAGAATCGCCTAAAAACACCTGATAAATTATAAAAATCAATGAATTGAGTTGGATTAACATGTTTTCTAAAATAATAATGAAAACATATAAAAATAAAGATAAAATGATACTAAATGCTAACAAAATGCAATGCATGTTAACCTTAAATGTCTATATAATTTGATGCAATCAAATACCTCCAAACTCAAACCTTTGCTTGTCCTCAAGCAAATTAAAACTTTATAAAAACTCATTGGGGTGCTTAGAAACATAACAGAAAACTTAACTTACACATAATTAAATACTCTTCAATCTTCATACCAATTCCCACTTTCAAGGCATAAAAACCTTAACAGCTACCTGCTTAAAGCTTCACCCCCTTCATGGTGCTTTAACTAATTATTCCTCTATGCAAGGCCATTAATAAGTCACAAATAACCTGTTTTATCAAGATAGACTTGAGAAACACTTACTCCCCCAAATTTGCCTCTATTGTGGGTAATTGTGATGAAGTAACTCAATTCCAACTCTATAGGCATATCTCAATTTTCTATCTCCACTAATGTAGCATACACTTTTCAAAAATCAAAAGGTCTTTAAAAGGGTTGTAATAGGGCTAAGGAGATAATGACTTGGTTGCCAATGGAAGGTTTTTAGGGAATGTAAATATGAGGATAGCATGTATGCATAAAATATCAAGTACACTAAGTTTATTCTACTGATTTTGTATTGAGAGGAAGGGCTTTTGGCTTTTTATAGTGCCAAGCATGCTTCCATGATATTTATCTTAGGACTTCTTTTTCTTCTTCTCTTTTTTTTTATTTTATTTTTATTCCTTTTGTCCTCTCCCCCAAACTCTTTGCTTTTGTTGGTTTGGAAAGGCAAATTTTTCTTTGATTTCAATTGCACACTTGCACTCTTCTTGAGTTCCACATCCTCTCTCTAATTTTTTTTTTTTACTTAATATACTTTTTACTTATGCATTTAGCCTCCTCAAAAGGGTAGGATAGGTGTTTAGGCTAGGGGCTAGGTAAATAATATGGGTAAGTAATAAATTCTAAGGGATAAATATAGGTTTCAAGTTGGCTGCAAGGGATATATATTTTAATTAAGGGTGGCTAAGGCTTAGTGAGGTTATATCAAAGAATGCCTTAATCATCTCTTCATTAAGCATATACTAGGATTTCGCCTTGATAGGTCCAAGAGACATGTTCTAGAGTTGGTGAGGCATTTTTAAGTTTGCTTGTATTTCAAAAATTTTCTCCTAATTTTACAAGTTCAATGTGATAAATTAATGGCTATGAAGGGGTTTAACTAGTTTAACTCCACTTAGGTGATTAAGTTCTTCACAAACAACATATTGAAGCCTTTTTGCCCATTCAGTTACATTCATTCCTCTTTCCCAGAGAGTCCAATCATTAGCTCATCAAGGTTTTAGGTATAATTCTAAGTTAAAAGCTTTTTGAAAAAGTCCATAATTTTCAAAATTTGCAAAAATCTTCAAAACTTTTCTAGATTTTTGACACACAAATATAATATAGACATAATAAGGTGATGAAATGCAATATATGAATGCAATGCATGAAATGCACCCCCAAACTCAAATTTGACGTTGTCCTCAATGTTATCAAGATATCATAAACAGGTCAAGAGCAACATCATAAATGTAATAATAAGGAAAAGCTAATGGATATAGAATACTCCCCCTTGAAGCGTGCCTTCCCTTGAAGATTTATGAGTTTGACCTCCATTGCTCCTCTGAAGTGCTTCTTGAACCTACAAATTGAACAAATATCGAAATTAAGTTTGGAAGGGTGATAAACAAAAGAAATAAAAAAAATGCAAAGATGAGTTACCTCCCAATAAGTGCTAATTTAAGGTCATTAACTTGACCCCTTTTAGAATTGTTGATCAAAAAGTGGTTTGTGCCCATAGTAGTTGTCATGTAACACCACATATGGGCCTTGATTTGTGGTACCCTCAAGATTGGCAAGATTTGGAATAAGATTGCATATAGCACAAACAACACATGGTTTAGAGTTATCTGCTTGGGAAGAGGACTGCTTTAGCTCGTGGAGGACATGTGATGATGTAGGAGGTGTCCATGATAAAAAAGGGTCTTCTGGTGGTGTATGTGTAAGCATCATTAGTGAACTTAAATTGATAGTCTCATTAATTTCTTCATCCACCACCTTTATCTCTGATTTGTCTTAATGGAAACACTTTTCCAATGATCCCCTAACTATAAAGAAGTTGTTTCTTTCAGCTCTAGGTTCCACTTATTCTTTAAGTAACTCTTGTTCTTTAAGTAACTGCTGTTCTTTTGGGAGTTCCACTGGTAAGTCTGCTGTCCCAAAAAAGTCCAAGAGGGGGGTGAATTGGACTTAAACAATTTTTCAGCCCTTGCTTGTAGCCTAATGAAAAATTGTGGCTTTGTTCAACTAGGTGCTCCTTTTTATATAGTGAAAGTGATATGTGTTTCAATAATGTGTCCCTAAATTTCAATTCAAGCGTCAATCAATATTTATAGTAATTTTTGACATAACATGCATCACAAAATA
Organism: Hevea brasiliensis; assembly: GCF_030052815.1. Lineage (NCBI taxonomy): Eukaryota > Viridiplantae > Streptophyta > Magnoliopsida > Malpighiales > Euphorbiaceae > Hevea > Hevea brasiliensis. The sequence goes on from NC_079499.1 coordinate 55,661,784, forward strand.
TTCAATTAATTTCTCAACCTACTCAATATATCTTCAAGTATATTAACTCAATCTATTCAATCAACATTCAATATCATGCATAGAAATTAAATTACATAAAAGTAAAGAGATTAAGGTTAGAGAAATCAAACACAATGATTTTTATAGTGGTTCAGCTTAACTAGCCTACATCCACTCTCTCAAAGAACCCTCTTTGAGTCTTCTCTCCACTATTTGCTCTTTTAAAGGCAAGAGACCAAAAGCCCTTTACAACTTTTTCAACACCAAGCTTTTACCAAGGTAGCTTGAACCCTTGACAAGTGCTATCTCAAGCACTCACACTCTCAAGCTTTAATAGATGCTTGTACGATCTCTCTTAAATGCAATTTAATGTTTTAACACTCACTCTCACTCAATACAAATCAAACTATAAAGAAGAGATGAGTTGATTTGCCAATGGTAGCTCAAACATTTTAAAGCTCTTGAATGAAAGCAATAAATGAAAAATCCATATTGGAGTGCAATTATAAGCTTTCATCAAGTGTAAAATGAAGTAAAGAAGGTGTATTTATAGTCCCAAATCATTTGAAACTGTTTGAAACCTTTTTGGAATGGTATACACTCTATTCTAGGAAAAATAGCTATTATTTTGTCTTTTTGTACGAAGTTGAGCAACTCTGATCATTTAACAAACTAATGAAATTTTTTGCGACAGTAGTAAACTAGTTAGCAAACTAATATTTTACCAAACACATTAGCAAACTAATATTTTAGCAAACAAGTTAGCAATCTAATTTACCAGATGCTTATTTCAAATTGTAATCTTTAAAAATCTAATTTAGACCTTAAGAAAAATACATATTCCAATAGTAATATCCAAGGTCATGATGAGAGAAAATTTTATAAAGTAATTGAAAGAAAAATTAATTTTGAGCTCCATTTGACTAAAACTTTCATCTATTCTTTTTACACAAGTTCTAAGACTCAATTCCTAACTCTATGACTTTCATACCTTCACTTCGAGTCTTAGCTTTCATAATCTCATTCTTTTTCAACTTGGATTTATCTTGAGATGCCTTTGAGTGCCCTTCCTCCTTAGATGTAACCTCAAAGATGTTAGTAGTATGCCCTAGAGCATATCATTTAGTATGTATCTTGTACATAATTTTATTAATAAAAGCCATTTCCACTTTTCCGTTTACATAATATATTTATGTGTAATAGAAAAGGTCCATTGATATTTTGTTAGAAATATTATTCTTAAGTTGTTAAGAATATGAGTGACAATATTTCTAGCACAAAGTATCATAAATAGGTTCACAATCGAGGATACTTCATAATAAGGACATGACGTATCCAGAAAGATTGTATTCATGTTTGTTCCCAAGTTATTTATATGAGATATAAATAAGATGGAATGGTGAGTCTCATGCCATATAACAAACATGATAGGAACTTATAAATGATAAGTAGGCCGAACCAGTGACACTTATGACAAGCACATGGAGTTTACTCTTGTCAATGTTTTGTCGTAAATCATATCAGTGCATATAATCTTTAGACCTGAGATAGCACAGTTATCTTGTATATAGGTAGTTTGAGTTTGATACTGCTTTCATACTTGTACTGTGTATGGGTATATGGGCATGTGTTGGCTCCTGCTAGTTATATATGGAGGTAGGTGTTGATCAAGATGGAATCTGTTCCTCTAAGTAAATAGAGATAAAATCCTATGTTCATTTAATTGTTCTTGATGTTTCAAGTTCCTGGCCAGGACAGATAGATTTATTCGTAAAAGAGTTTCGATGAGAAAAATCTTTTAATCAAGAACTGGAATTAAAAGAGAACATAATATTCATAGCAAATGGAGTTTGACATAAACCATGACTCAAATTTGAGTTGGGATTTTGTAACAGAGAGATTCTAGTGCATGGTAACATATGATTATAGGTTCATTTAAGGTAAACCTTATTACTAATTGGGTGGCCATGGCATGCTATGCTAGGTGTTAACCATGGTCTATGAGGTTCATAAAATGATTTAGAGAAATCATTTATGGTAAGAAAGAGTTCTGATGATATTAAGAATTGATATCATGTCTCATTGCCAATTAGTGATGAGCCTAGTAAGTCACACACATACACAAGTTATCACCTATTTAAATATGATTTAATTAATTAATTAAAGAGTTTAATTGATTAATTAAATAGATTTGGTTTGCAATTAAATTGCAAAGTCCCTAGCATGACTTGAAACCAAATCTAGATTATTGGATGTGTAGTATAAATTAAATTTATATTTAAAGTGTTTAAATATGAATTTAATTGATGAGAAATTAATTAATAGAGATTAATTAATTAATTTATATTTGATATAAATTAATTAGAAGAAGAAAATAATTATTTTGGGTTAAGAACTCAAAATTAAGACACAGGGGCATTTTGGTCATTTCACATTGTGACACGTGGCACCATGAGATGGTGACACATGGCATAACACATAAGCTTGCCAAATGTTTTTTAATCATGTAAGATGATTAAAATCAAGATTAAATATAGGTTTGACACTTGGCACAATGTGATTGGGTCACTTAAACCTAGAGCTAATCAAAAGGTGACATGTGGCTAGGGTTTAATGTGTTAACCTAGCTATTTAAGTGTGGTTATGAAAAGAAAACATAACCAGCAGCCTCTCCTCTCAATTGTCACGCCACTTTGAGGCTCTCCAGCCATTCTTCTTCATCTCTCATCAATTCAAAGAGATTAGCCATCAATCTCTTGAATTAAGAACACTAGAAATTGTTTCTAGTGTCCTGTTTACATCTCTAATCTCTTAAAAGGCAGAACTTGAATTTCTAATTAATAGAAAAGGCTTTAGAATCTGTTCAAGGGCTGCCATAGGTGTTCTTGGTGTGGACAAGCTAGAGGGACAACATTTGGTGTCCTGAAGACGAATCTCAAAGGCGCAGACACGCTGCAGTGCATCAAGAGGTTAGTGTAATCGTTCTTGATTTAATCTAGGGTTCTAAAATTAATCTGATTAATTTTAAAATCTTAAATGGCAAATACATATCCAAAAACATATTAAAAGAGTTTTAATATGTTGTTTATCATTGAAATCAAATAGATAAAAATAAATCTTGCATGATGCATGTGACCCTAGGTGAAAATTTTTGAATTCAATGGTATAAACTTGTGTTTTTCATGCTTCCGTTCCTTCAATTGGTATTAGAGCCACTATATTTGCCATTTAGATTGTTGATTATATAATTTAATTGTGTGTTTGATCATGAGATCAAGAGATTCATTGCTGGTTGGATCATGAGATGTGGCGTCACACATGGTGAAGCCACCAATGGTGGCGGCAACAATGGTTCCATGGGTGGTTCAAGGTTTGGCTTTTAATTCTGCAATTGTTGTATGATCTAAGGCCTATTCTTTGACTAATTAAAGTGTTTAATTAGTAGTTTTAATCACACAATTAAATTATGATTCAAATCAGAATTTTAAAAATTGTTTGAATGTGATTCAAATCTGAATTTTAAAAGTTGTTTGAATGTGATTCAAATCTGAATTTTTAAAGTTGTTTGAATCATATTTAAATCTGATTTTTTAAAATTGATTCAATAAAATTCAGATCTGATTTTTTAAAAAATATTTGAATGTGATTCAAATCTGATTTTTTAAAAAATATTTGAATGTGATTCAAATCTGAATTTTTGAAGTTGTTTGAATGTGATTCAAATCTGAATTTTTAAATTTGTTTGAATGAGATTCAAATCTGAATTTTTAAATTTATTTGAATCATATTCAAATCTGGATTTTTAAGTTGAATATGAGATATTCAATTTAATTTAAGTATGTATGTTTTATTTAATTGTTAGATAGTGATATGCATGATGGATGATCATGGACTATAAAAGACCAATGTGATTGGATTTATTTCTTTTATATTTCTTTGGGATTGTAAATTAATTAATTTATTTTAATTTATTTTGGGCATGTATTATTAAGTTTGTAATAATTTTTGGGTTGTAATTTCATTTATTTAAGTTCTTGTAAATTCGCCTTGGTATGTCAAGGATTACTATGTAATATTGGATTGCAAGAAGTTCAAGAAGGTCAAGAGCATTGGTGGGACCAGTGGGAGGAATTCAATATCAAGTGTTGATTATGTACTCCTTCAGCAACTCTTGTAAAATGAATGAATGAAATGCACCTAGGAATGCCCTGATTCAATTCTTGGTGGCTCAGAATTGAATCCCTTAGAAAGTCCATGATCATACCATATTTACTGCTTATCCATGAATGCATGAGATGTATGGGAATGTATGCAATTATATGATATATGCATGCTAAATAGATAATGTGCAATGTAAGACCTTAATAGTAATTAGGATGGCTATAAAATCTTCCAAACAAATGATTAAGTTGGAAATGGTATAATTAAAGTAATTATAACATAAGCCCTCCATTGGGGCAATTATTTTAAGAAATTTTAAATAGTTGCATGAGATGCAATTAATTTAAGAGATTTTCTTAAGAATAATTGTTAAGCATGAGATGTTGTAAATATGTAAATGGTTTGGTGGCCAATATTGGATGTACCTGAGGACATTAAAATTATTTGCATAATTACTGGCTCAATGGGATCAACTTAACTAATGCAAGATAAGTCAATAATGGATGTACCTGAGATTTTGAGCATTAGGGGCTAGGTAAAGGATTGAACCTCACATGAGATGTGATGGGCAAGGAGTTGCTCAATTATAGTTTATTGTAATTCCAATAATGGATGTACCTGAGGATGATCAATAGAATTATAAGAATTCAATCACCCACTAGAAATCCATCCAACTAGGATTTCCGTTTTCTACTTTGGAAGTGTAGGATTCGCTAAGTTAGTGGGAGGACCAATTTGATTAAAAGACCATAATCATTTTGGTTAATTACATAATACATTTACTAATTAATCTGGTTATTTTCTGTAGTTAATTTTCTGATAAAAATGAGCACAAAACAACCACCACAATCCAATATCCTTGCAAGCATACTTGATCACAACAGGTTGACAGGACCTAATCATGCGATTGGCTAAGAAATTTGAAACTTGTCCTGAACCTTGAACATATAGGATATGTTCTAGATTCAAATGTTCCTGGTCCCTTACCTCCAGAGGCCACACAAGAGGAACATGAAACTTTGGACAAGTGGAAGGAGCATGATATGAGAGCTAAGTGTTACATGCTTGCTTCCATGAGTAATGAGTTACAGAAGCAACATGAGAACATGCAGAGTGCGAGTGAGATCCTCCTTCACCTACAAGAGTTGTATGGTGAGCACAACAGGAATGCTAGGTATGAGATATCTAGACAGCTATTCCGTATGAGGATGTCTGAGGGACAGAATGTTGGGGATCATGTCCACAAGATGATTCGGCTGATTGAGCAGTTGGAATATCTTGACTTCAACATGGATTTCCAACTACAAACGGATTTGATCCTTGATCCCTTCACGAGTCTTTTGGGAATTTTGTGACAAATTTCCATATGATTAAACAGGAATGCACCTTAGCTGGTTTACTCAACATGCTGGTTATTGCCCAAAAGAATATGCCAGGCAATAAAGGAAAATAGGTAGCTTTGGTTGCATCTTCTTCTGCTGGAAAGTCCAACAAGAAGAAGGGCAATAAGAAAAAGAAACCTCAGATTCCTGGTCCTTCTAAGAAAATAGCTAAACAGAAAAGGAAGACTAAAGCTGATGAAGGCAAAGGAAAGTGTTTCCACTGCCAACAGGAAAGTGTTTCCATTGCCAATAGGAAAGTGTTTCCATTGCCGAAGAAAGTGTTTCCACCGGCGAGTATATCAATCTAAAAGAATACAATGCCATGGTGAAAACCAACTCAAGTTCAAAATATATTTGGCACTTAAGGTTATGTCATGTTGCAGAAGATAGGATTGCAAAATTGGAGAAAATGGGGATTCTATCCTCATTGGGCTCTGAGCCTACTCCAACTTGTGAATCTTGCCTTCAAGGCAAAATGACTATATCACCCTTTGTTGGACAAGGGCTAAGAGCTGAAAATATTTTGGAATTAATACATAGTGATGTATGTGGTCCGTTTAAAGAAATGGCTAGAGGGGGTTTTCATTATTTTATTACCTTTACTGATGATAAATCAAGGTTTGGGTATTTGTATTTGATGAAATACAAACATGAATCTTTTGAAAAGTTCAAAGAATTTAAATCTGAAGTAGAAAATCAAACAGGAAAGAATGTTAAAGCTCTTCGATCAGATCGTGGAGGTGAATATTTGAGTACTGAATTTGATGAATACTTGAGAGAGCATGGCATTGTTTCTCAACTGACTCCTCCAGGAACGCCATACGGTGAATGGTGTATCCGAAAGGAGAAATCGTACCCTATTGGATATGGTACGTAGTATGATGAGCTATCTTGATATGCCAATCTTTTTGGGGATTTGCATTAGAATCGGTTTTGTATATTACGAATAGGATTCCATCAAAATCAGTTTCTTCCACCTTATGAGATATGGCATGGAAGAAAACCAAGTCTTAAGCATGTTAAGATTTGGGGTTGTCCACTTATATCAAAAAGTGAACAACGATAAATTGGAGACCATATCGAGAAAAGTCGATTTGTTGGATATCCAAAAGATAGTTTTGGATATTATTTTTATTTGCCTACTTCACAAAAGGTTGTGATAAGTAGAGATGCCACATTTCTTGAACAACGGTTTGTTCAAGAAGGAGGCAAAGGAAGGCAAATAGAGTTAGAATTGGAGAATTCGACCAACCAATGCATCGATGGATATAAATCCATCTAGTCAACCTATACCCATTGATGAAACATCTACACTGTTCCTCGTAGAACAACCGTGGTATCTCACCCACCAGTGAGATATGGTTTTCTTCATGAAGAAAAATAAGAGTTGCCTACTCATGAAGAAGTAGATAATGAAGATGATCCACTTACCTATGAAGAAGCTATATCAAATAAAGACTCTTCAAAATGGATTGATGCTATGAAATCTGAGATTGATTCCATGTATAAAAATCAAGTTTGGGATCTTGTTGACCCACACAAGGTATTGTACCTATAGGAAACAAATGGGTTTTCAAGAAGAAAATTGGTTACGATGGAAAGGTAGAGACCTATAAGGCAAGGCTAGTAGCGAAAGGGTTTCGCCAAAGGCAAGGAATAGACTATGAGGAGACTTTCTACTTTGTTGCCATGCTTAAATCAATTAGGATTTTATTAGCAATAGTGCATACTATGATTATGAGATTTGGCGGATGGATGTCAAAATGACTTTTCTCAATGGATACATTGAAGTAAACATTTTGATGGAACAACCTAGGGGATTTGAATCCCAAGATGGTTCCAAGGTATGCAAGCTAAAGTGATCCATTTATGGGTTGAAACAAGCTTCGAGGAGTTGGAACATCCGTTTTGATGAAGCCATTAAATCTTTTGGTTTTATCAAAAATGAGGATGAGCCATGTGTATATAAGAAGGTTAGTGACAGTGCTATCACTTTCCTTGTCTTATATGTGGATGACATATTGTTGATGGGTAATGATACAGGTATGTTGACGACTATAAAGGTATGGTTGTCAAATACATTCTCCATGAAAGACTTAGGGGAGGCAACCTATATTCTTGGGATTCGCATCTATAGAGATAGAGCGAAAAGAATAATTGGTTTATCCCAAAGTCTATACTTGGAAAAGGTGTTAAAGAGGTTTAACATGCTTGATTCCAAGAGAGGATTGTTACCAGTGAGACATGGTATCCACCTTTCTAAAGAGATGTCTCCAAAGACACCTGAAGAAAGAGATAAGATGGCCAGGATTCCATATGCTTCGGATATTGGAAGTTTAATGTATGCAATGTTGTGTACTAGGCCGGATATCACATATCTCGTTAGTTTGACTAGCGGTATCAATCCAATCCGTGTTGAACATCGGATAGTCATCAAGAATATCCTTAAGTAATTGAGAAGAACTAAGGATTTATTCTTGATATATGTAGGTGGAGACTTGCAATTGGATGGTTATCCGATTACGATTTCCAATCGATATCGATGATAGAAAGTCTACCTGGATATGTGTTCATTTGTAATGGAGGTGCGATCGGTTGGAAGAGTTCCAAATAGAGCACGCATTGCAGATTCCACTCATCGAGTTGAGTATATTCTTGCATCGAGATCTTTGCAAAGGAAGCTGTTTGGATAAAGAAGTTCGTGACAGAACTTACAGTAGTTCCTTCCATTGAGTCAGCAGTTCCATTACACTATGACAACAATGGAGCAGTCATACAGGCTAAGGAACTAAGGTCTCACCCAAAATCCAAACACATAGAAAGGCACTACCACATTATCAGATATATAGTTGGGCAAGGCGATATAGCCATGCAGAAAAATAACATCAGCTGAAAAACCAGCAGATCCATTCACTAAGCCTTTGTCACAAGCTCAGTTAGACTGACATCTTGAGAAGATGGGTCTAAAATATTGTAATAAATGGCTCTAGTGCTAGTGGGAGATTGTTAGTAGTATGCCCTAGAGCATATCATTTAGTATGTATCTTGTACATAATTTTATTAATAAAAGCCATTTCCACTTTTCCGTTTACATAATATATTTATGTGTAATAGAAAAGGTCCATTGATATTTTGTTAGAAATATTATTCTTAAGTTGTTAAGAATATGAGTGACAATATTTCTAGCACAAAGTATCATAAATAGGTTCACAATCGAGGATACTTCATAATAAGGACATGACGTATCCAGAAAGATTGTATTCATGTTTGTTCCCAAGTTATTTATATGAGATATAAATAAGATGGAATGGTGAGTCTCATGCCATATAACAAACATGATAGGAACTTATAAATGATAAGTAGGCCGAACCAGTGACACTTATGACAAGCACATGGAGTTTACTCTTGTCAATGTTTTGTCGTAAATCATATCAGTGCATATAATCTTTAGACCTGAGATAGCACAGTTATCTTGTATATAGGTAGTTTGAGTTTGATACTGCTTTCATACTTGTACTGTGTATGGGTTTATGGGCATGTGTTGGCTCCTGCTAGTTATATATGGAGGTAGGTGTTGATCAAGATGGAATCTGTTCCTCTAAGTAAATAGAGATAAAATCCTATGTTCATTTAATTGTTCTTGATGTTTCAAGTTCCTGGCCAGGACATATAGATTTATTCAGAAAAGAGTTTCTGATGAGAAAAATCTTTTTAATCAAGAACTGGAATTAAAAGAGAACATAATATTCATAGCAAATGGAGTTTGACATAAACCATGACTCCAGCTTGAGTTGGGATTTTGTAACAGAGAGATTCTAGTGCATGGTAACATATGATTATAGGTTCATTTAAGGTAAACCTTATTACTAATTGGGTGGCCATGGCATGCTATGCTAGGTGTTAACCATGGTCTATGAGGTTCATAAAATGATTTAGAGAAATCATTTATGGTAAGAAAGAGTTCTGATGATATTAAGAGTTGATATCATGTCTCATTGCCAATTAGTGATGAGCCTAGTAAGTCACACACATACACAAGTTATCACCTATTTAAATATGATTTAATTAATTAATTAAAGAGTTTAATTGATTAATTAAATAGATTTGGTTTGCAATTAAATTGCAAAGTCCCTAGCATGACTTGAAACCAAATCTAGATTATTGGATGTGTAGTATAAATTAAATTTATATTTAAAGTGTTTAAATATGAATTTAATTGATGAGAAATTAATTAATAGAGATTAATTAATTAATTTATATTTGATATAAATTAATTAGAAGAAGAAAATAATTATTTTGGGTTAAGAACTCAAAATTAAGACACAAGGGCATTTTGGTCATTTCACAGTGTGACACGTGGCACCATGAGATGGTGACACATGGCATAACACATAAGCTTGCCAAATGTTTTTTTAATCATGTAAGATGATTAAAATCAAGATTAAATATAGGTTTGACACTTGGCACAATGTGATTGGGTCACTTAAACCTAGAGCTAATCAAAAGGTGACATGTGGCTAGGGTTTAATGTGTTAACCTAGCTATTTAAGTGTGGTTATGAAAAGAAAACATAACCAGCAGCCTCTCCTCTCCATTGTCACGCCACTTTGAGGCTCTCCAGCCATTCTTCTTCATCTCTCATCAATTCAAAGAGATTAGCCATCAATCTCTTGAATTAAGAACACTAGAAATTGTTTCTAGTGTCCTGTTTACATCTCTAATCTCTTAAAAGGCAGAACTTGAATTTCTAATTAATAGAAAAGGCTTTAGAATCTGTTCAAGGGCTGCCATAGGTGTTCTTGGTGTGGACAAGCTAGAGGGACAACATTTGGTGTCCTGAAGACGAATCTCAAAGGCGCATACGCAAAGACATCAAGAGGTTAGTGTAATCGTTCTTGATTTAATCTAGGGTTCTAAAATTAATCTGATTAATTTTAAAATCTTAAATGGCAAATACATATCCAAAAACATATTAAAAGAGTTTTAATATGTTGTTTATCATTGAAATCAAATAGATAAAAATAAATCTTGCATGATGCATGTGACCCTAGGTGAAAATTTTTGAATTCAATGGTATAAACTTGTGTTTTTCACGCTTCCGTTCCTTCAAAAGATTCTTCATGAATAAGAGAAAGAATCTACACATCACTTAAAATTAAGTTAGATAGATTCTATTTGAGTTTTGTTATCATCAAAATCAATGCTCATTTTGAGCTACACGGGGTCAACAATCTCCCCCTTTTTGATGATGACAAAACTCAATTGAATCATCAATCAAGAATAAATAAAAGTGTGCGTAAGTTTATGCATATCCAAGCATGTTAGTATGCAGGAATTGCTCCCCCTAAATGTATGCACACAAGTTTAAAAAGTAAAAGTATTAATAGCTATACAAAACTCTCCCTGAATTTATGCTACAAGAAATGCAGTTTCAATATGTAAAAAGTTAAACTTAATAGTTTGCACACATAAGCCACAATAGTTTGCATACACACTTCTAAAACATAAGTATACTTCCATTTTCAAAATATAAGCACACATCCATTCTCCCAAAACAAAAGCACACATCCATTTTTCCAAAACAAAAACACACATCCATTCCATTCTCCCCCTTTTTGTCATCATTTAAAAAGGAAACAGGAGATATAAATCCAAAAAGAATCAAGTAAGCACAAACTGAAAAGCAGTAAGGTAAACAGTAGCAAACAGAAAAACCATTCAACAACAGTAGTAAACATATTAGTAAACTAAAAAAAAGATCATTTTCTAAACATTAACTCTTTTGCTCCTTCGAATAGCTTTGTAAGGCACCATCTTTTTCTTGGAGGGTTTAGCAGTGGGTGGCTAAGAAACTTAGTTAGGCAAAGGTTCATGCTCCTATGACTCATCCTCATCAGATGGGCTTTGAAGGGCAGCAACCAGAGTCTGATATGGATTGGACACCGTAGACTTAACTCTTTTCTTGCTCTTCTTAGCTTAAGAAGCTTCAACTACAGAAGGTTTAGGTGGAGCACTCTCCTGCTGATCCTTTAGAGAGTCTTTCTTCTTCTGTGTAGACTCAACTATAGGTTCTACAATTTGTTCACTCTCAATTTCAACAGTAGGCTCAACTACAGGTTCTACAACTTGTTCACTAACAAGCTCAACAACAGGTTCAATTGCAGGTTCTACAACCTGTTCACTTTCATGTTCTACAGCAACAGTAGACTCACCAAGCCCAGTACCTCCACACTCAACATTACCATGATCAAAGACATGATCATCATGAGTAGAAGGGTCACCTGCAGGTACATCAGTCTCAACTTTGGTTGCAAAATCAGTTTCTTGTGCCTGCTTAAGATCTGTAATCTGTTTCTTTAACTCTTCATTTTGAGTAAGTAAATGACTTACTTTGTAATCAACAATATCCATAAATTTTCTCATAAGTTCAATAGACTGATTTGATGTATTGAATTTCTCATTAATAAATGTTCTTAGCCCTTGAAGCTCACTCATAATCTCACTTTGGGAATCTGAATCAACTTTAGCTTTAGAAGATCCACCTTTTTCAAAACATTTATTTCTTCCATCAGTATCAGAATGAATTTCTCTCAGCATAATTAAATCTGCCCTAGAACTCTCCTTAGAGACATTTATCTCCAATTCTCTAAACAAGGCAGTTAAGAAGTGTGCATAGGGTAATTTACCAATCCCATAAGCTTTACACATATTCTTAAAAATCAGATATGCCAAATTCATTCTTACTCTGTTAACAATATGCCACATGTTGCACATATCCAAGTAACTCAAATATCCATAGCTACCAGATTTAGGACAAAATATATAATTCACCATACTGTGAATAATCTTAATGTGCTGAAAGGCTTTAGTGCTAGTGGATTTTTCACTAGTGGCAGTGTTGGCAGGAAAAACTTCACTTTTAAATTCAGTGGAATTAAAACCTGGAACTCTAGCAACATCTCTATGAGGAGAGATTCTATTTCCATCATTTGGCAATTTTAAGGCTTTAGCAATCAATTCAACAGAAATGTCATATGCTCTATCATTCAAAGAAACCTCAAATCTGTCTTCTTCATCAACTACTTTTAAAGTTCTATAGAATTCTTGGACTAGTCTAGGGTAGTAAACATCAGTGAATTCACAAACATTCATCCATTCTTGAAATTCAAAGAGTTCCTTAAATTGAAAATCAACCTGATCAAAATTGTCCCATTTAATGAACTTACAGTCTAGAAGCGCTTTGTCAACAATAGAGCCTGATAATTTTGAAGCACCCTTTTTGCGTTGAATGTCAATCCCATGCACTTTCCTTCCCTTTTTCTTTTCTAGTGCCGTCACCACTGGTTCGACTTCCTTAGATGGGTCAGAGGATACACTGTTGGACTCAGTTACTGGTGTTTTCCTCTTTTCTTTCAATTTCTTCTTTAATGCGGCAACAGAGAGTTCTTCAGATGAAGAAGAGGACAGCTAGGCTGTAGCAGCAGGGTTTTTCATTTGGTGCGAGCCATAGATGGTGAACCAGAGGCGATGAAGAATTGGGAATTTAAAATGGGTTCTGGCGCAGTGAGGAATGAATGAGGGATTTGAGTTTTAAGTGATGATTAGAGAGTGAGATAGGTGCTTTGATGAAAATGTGTGACACCCCTTACCCGTCTACAGTATATCCGAGAAAGATATGTCACACGGTGTACCGGAACACTCTATTTTATCTTAATTAATTTTTATCATAGTTTTGAATATAACTTGTGAAATATAATTCATTTAAGTCATTTATTGACATTATAATTTATTTGAGGTTCCGAAAATTTTATAAAAAAAATCCGGCAGAGTACCGGCTAAAAATGGAGAAAACAGTTCTTCGGAACCTGTGAAAAACACTTCCAATAATCATATTCAATTATTCTCAAACTCCAATATCAAAATCTCAATATATTTTTCAACAACATTTCCATTTCTCAATCATTCATCTCATGTAATAATCATGTAAAAGTCATAAATAAATATTCACTTTTCCATTCACAAACACAATTCTCATTATTTACATGAACATCAAAATACATTACATAAGTTCAATTACATATGAGAAAATACAAGTTAGTTACAAAATACCAAAATGAAACCTAGTGTCCTACCAATGCACTGTGGATGGTGAGGTGACACGGACACTATGCAGAGCTGCAGGATGGACTCACCCAGTCTGCGGTCTACTGGGCTCACGATCAGTATCTCCAGAACCTACGCGTGGCAAAAGCAACGCGCTAAGCAATAATGCTTAGTGGTGCAATAATAAAATAACAAGAAATAGCAGAAATAAATATGTATTGAATGTATATGTCTTATTTGTTTGTGTTTGTTATATTCATTTATTTCGTTAACTTTGTCCACTTTCATTCTTTTAGTTGCCCAAGTAACCTATACTGGACGACTGGACTGGATAAACGGGTAAACTGGCACTGGGTATCAAGTACCTCGGGCCGTCACACCATCGGTCACATATGTATCTCCCGGTGTGCAACAAAACAGCTAACAAGCTGTAAATAATATTAGGCACAAGGCCAAGTCTCAACACAATATCAAAATGGCTAAAAGCCATAAAATCACAGAATGGCATAATGCCATGTGCAGTACTGCTAACTGAACCCTATTGGCATGCCAAACTATCCAAACCAATCTTGTTAGGTATACTAAGGCATTTGATACTTTAAAATTCTTCAATTTGTGAATTTCAAGATTTGGTGTCACTATTCATGTCATTAGTCAACAAAAATGTTGACTTTTGGATAGAAAATAGGTGTATTGGTTTTAACACTCCCAATGTACCACATTTTGCATTTAAAACTTGTTGGAATTAATCACCAAATCCATTTCCAAACTTAGCACTAAGGGGCAGAATTTTCAGTTTTTGTACCATAAATTTACTGTTCTATTAGGGACTGTTACAGTGGAAATTTGAGAAAATGGTAAACATGAAAGTTGTTCCTTATTTTGTCTAGTTAAATTTCGTTTTTTGAATCACTCCATTTGGAGTTTTGTAGCTCCAGATATGGTCCAAAAACCACAGCTGGCCGGATTTCCAATCTGCAGAATTTACCAAATCTACAGTACAATGAACAGTGACTACCACTGCCTTGTTGAATAGGTTCTGCTCATAATTTGGGGTAGGTTTCTTCATGAAAGTTGTTTGTCTATATCTCATCTTGTTTCTGTAAAAATTTCAGGTCAAATGGACCATTCTACAGTGAGTTATGGCCAAATGAACAGTTACTATTCATTTGGTCATTCTGCAGAATTTGCTTGCAGGGTATCCGGATTGGGGCCAACTTTTGGTCCACTTGCTTTGGTCTTTTGGGCATGGTTTCTTCAGAAAAATTGTGCCATTATAAGTTTAGTTTCATGTCCAATTTTCCAAACATCAATTGGACCTACACAACCAAAGATATGGCAGTCCAAACAGGCTGGACTCATAGCCTCATTGCTGCTGTCACTAGGCAGCCTACCAATTGGGTTTGTAACACTTTAGTTCACTTCAAATTATGATTAACTTGCCTCAAATGGTCACTAATTGACCATTAGAATGTTCACTAATCACTTCATAAGCAAAGTCCAAGTTTCACTCCCAAAACCCTAACCCTAATTGACCAAGCCTCCAATTCATGCATCCCACTCCTAATTTGCTATACTAATCATATAATTTATAAGAGGGGCAGCAATATGTCACTTTAAACCAAAGATTTCTCCTAACCCTAACTCATGTCAAGGCTGCCAAAACTTCATGGAATATAACCATGCTTCATTAATTCAATTTTTGTCAAATTTTTAACTTAACTTAGCTCAAATTCATGATTAGAAAGATGTAAAAGCAAAGGTTATGGCACTAACCTCTTTGGTGATTTTCTAAGCTTGTTCACACCTCACTTTCTTCCACTTTCTTTTGTTTTCTTGGCTGCCAAACACTTCTCCTTGATGTGGGTATAATTTTTTGTGAAGGGAGGATAAGGTTTTGAGGTGAATTGAAGTGGGAAATGAAGCTTAAGGGAGCTTTAATGGTGGTTTGGGTGGAAGGGAAAATGGGTTACAGGAAATGGAAGAGAATTGCAGAAATTGTGTTTATTTTTTTACTTCATTTTAGTTATATTTATCTCATTTTAATTGGCTTGTCAATTTCTAATTGGTGGGAAGCTTTTTAATGATGTCATCCTATGTCATAAATCTAATTTAATTCCATTTTCTTTTTCTTTTCTTTTCTACTAACTTTAAATTAATTTTTCATCAACATTAATTCATATTTTATGTCATAATAATATTTTACTCAACTGGACAAGTAGGCCAAAAATCGCCTCTAAAGGCGAAATGACCAAAATGCCCTCCGTTTGGCTTAACGGGTCAAAATTGTCTGTACCGATTGAAAAAATTTTCTAAATATTTTCTTGGCATTCTAATGCCATAGGAACCTCAATGACCCTTCTCTGGTGTCCCAAAAATTATTTTATGAATTTTTCCCCGGGTCTAGGGCTCCTAGTTGCGAGAACCGCAACTTCCCCCTGGGTTACCCATCGCTTGGGCACCGGCTCATTTAACTTGGTTGTATTTTATTTCTAAAATTTTTACTAAATTTTTCTTATTAATATTTGAGTTAATTATGGTTCCTGACTTTAGTTTAAATATTTTTCCGGACGTTCTAGCTGTCCGGACCGACACCGGTCACCGGAACAGTAGAATGTACGGAGTTGCTACCGGGAGGGTGTTACAAAATGGGTCAGTGTTAATGACAAAAAAATTGGTAAGAGTAGTACCATGAATCAATGCAAAGAAGAGAGAGAGTCGGGTATGACAAAAGAGAGAGGAAAAAAAGAGTGTTGATAGGTAAAGGTTTCATGTAACAGTGGGTAAGATTGATTTTTCTTGAGTCCCGTGCTTTCCCTTTTCTAATTTGTTTTATTTGAATTTTATTCTTATTTTAAATGTATATATATATATATATATATATATCTGACACAGCGAAGAGAATGTGAATGGGTAAGTGCATTAATTGGCGCCCAAAAAGTTCAAAGCACAATCACTTTTTGGCTTTAAATTTGAACAGTACACAATACAGCAAACTAATTTTAGGCACGCAACAGTAGCATATAACTTAATAAACTAATTTCACGAGTACAAAAATAAGTTAGCTACTATTATTTAGAGTTTTTTTAGAAAATTTATATCATAGAAAATTACTCACACATTAGATAATATGCAGATATATTAAATCTATATGAATTAAATTTCAAGCAAGTGGTTCACTCATGCCAATTTCCCTTCTAATTTTGCAAAAAGTTTCCTCATTGAGTAGTTTTATAAAAATATCTGCAAGTTGATTTTCAGAAGTAACAAATTCAATTTTGATATCTCCATTTTGAACATGATCTCTAATAAAATTATGTCTGATCTCAATATGTTTTGTTCTTGAATGTTGGATTGGATTTTTGATCAAGTTTATGGCACTTATGTTGTCGCACCTAATTGGAACAAGATTATATTTTAAACCAAAATCTTCCAATTGTTGTTTCATCCATAAAATTTAACCAACACAACTACCAGCAGCTATATATTCAGCTTCAGCTATAGAGAGAGCCACTGAAGTTTGTTTCTTACTGTGCCAAGAAACTAGTGGAAAACCAAGAAATTGACAGGTACCTGAAGTACATTTTTTATCCAATCTACTTCTTGCAAAATCTGAATCACTATAACCTACAAGATTAAATGATTTACATTTTGGATACCATAAACCAATTGAGTGTGTGCCAATGAGGTATTTGAAGATTCTTTTAACTGCACTTAGATGGGATTCTTTTGGACATGATTGAAATCTTGCACACAAGCAAATACTAAAATGTATGTCTGGTCTAGATGTAGTAAGATACAAAAGAGAGCCAATTAGCTTTATATCTACTTCTTTACCCTTTTCATCATTGTCCATTTTAATTGTTGAACTCATAGGAGTGCCCATGCTCTTCAAATCTTCCATTTTAAATTTCTTCAACGTATCCTTGATGTACTTTGATTGATTTATGAAGATGTCATCTTTCATTTGCTTAATTTGAAGTCCAAGAAAGAATGTGAGCTCCCCCATCATGCTCATCTCAAATTCATTCTACATAATCTTAGAAAATTTCTTGCAAAGAGATTCTTTAGTAACACCAAAAATTATATCATCAACATATATTTGCACAATGAGCATATCATTATGATGCTTCTTAACAAAAAGTGTTGTGTCCACTTTGCCTCTTTGGAAATCATTTTGTAAAAGGAATTTACTAAGCCTTTCATACCATGTTCTAGAAGCTTGTTTTAAACCATATAAAGCTTTAGTAAGTTTATAAACATGATTTGGATGCTCATGATTTTCAAAGCCCGGAGGTTGTTCAACATACACTTCCTCATCAATATAACCATTTAAAAATGCACTCTTGACATCCATTTGATAAAGCATAAAATCCTTGTAACATGCAAAGGCACACAACATTCTAATAGCTTCAATTCTAGCAATCGGAGCAAAGGTTTCATTAAAATCAATACTTTCCTCTTGGTTGTAGCCTTGAGCCATTGGTCTAGCTTTTTTTCTAACAACATTGCCTTTTTCATCCATTTTGTTTTTGAAAACCCACTTAGTACTAATAATTGAATGATTTTTGTGTTTAGGCACCAAATTCCAAACTTTGTTTCTCTCAAATTGATTGAGTTCTCATGGCAAGAATCCAACTTTCATCATTTTGAGCTTCTTCAAAACATTTAGGTTCAATTTGTGAAACAAAGGCAACATTACCAAAATATTTTCTCAATTATGCTCTAGTCATCATCCTTTGAGATGGATCATCAATGATGTCTTCTTGGGGATGATTTCTATGAAATCTCTATTCTTTAGGTAAATCTTCATGTTGGGGTTTATTCACTTGTAATTCTTCCAAATTTGGCATTTCTTCAGTGATTTGATCATTTTTGGCATTATGGACATCTATTGTGGTATCTCCTTGAGTTTCTTCATCTTTGTCATCAATTTGTTCCATTTCTTGACTTGATTTTACATTATCTTTTCCAAATACCTGCTTATTATTATCATCAAAAACATCTTTCCTTCTAATAGAAGGGTTAGCCTCATCAAACAAAACATGAATAATTTCCTCAATAACTAACATTCTTCTATTAAACACCCTATATTCTTTACTCTTTGTTGAATACCCAAGAAAGATTCCTTCATCGGATTTAGCATCAAATTTCTTCAAGTTATCCTTCTTGTTATTTAAGATATAGCACTTAAATCCAAATGCTCTAAAATATGAAATATTTGGTTTTCTTCCTTTCCAAAGGTCATAGGGGGTCTTTTTCAAAATTGGTTTAATCAAAATTCTATTCAACACATAGCAAGAAGTATTAATAGCTTCAGCCCAAAAATACTTTGGCAAATTATTTTCATTCAACATGGTTTTAGTCATTTCTTACAAAGTCCTATTTTTTCTTTCTACAACCCCATTTTGTTGTGTTGTTTTAGGAGCTAAAAAATTATGGTTGATTCCATGTTTATCACAATATTTCTCAAATAAATGATTTTCAAATTCAGTTCCATGATCGGAGTCCTTATAGATGTGATGCAAAAACCTTTTTCATTTTGAACCATTTTACTAAAAGAGGTGAATTTCTCAAAAGTTTCATCTTTGTGAGCAAGGAAGAATGTCCATGTATATCTTGAATAGTCATCAACAATAACTAAGGCATATGTCTTCCCACCAAGACTAGTAGGAGACACGAGTCCAAACAAATCAAGATGAAGCAATTCTAATGGCCTAGTGGTAGAAACAATATTTTTAGATTTAAAAGATGCTCTAGTATGCTTTCCTAGTGCACATGCCCTACATTGAAATTCATTTTGATAACATCAATAGCTGGATCCAATCATGAAATCAGAGAAATTCATGGAGCAAATCAAGGATCATCATATCAAATCAAGGATATTAAGAAATCTATAGAAGCAAATCAAGGATCATCATATCAAATCAAGGATATTAAGAAATCTGTAGATTTACCTATATCATTTTTCTATGTATATAAATATATACCTTGTACAGCAAATTATCACACAGAAAAAAGAGAAACCATTTTGTTCATGGTATCAGAGCAGTAAAGATCCCACCTCGACAACATTAGTTTATCGTTCAAAATACACCTAACCTTTCTGTACCTGTTATTACTCCACCATGGCTAACACATCCAAGAAAGAAACAGAACATGACCAGTTCACCTTATCAAATTCTGATCACCCAGGCATGTCACTGGTCAACGTCCCTCTCACTGGCGATAATTACCTCACTTGGAGTCGATCCATGTTGATCGCGGGCCAAGGATAAACTTGGGTTCATCCATGGCACATGCAAAAAGCCAGCAGATACCTCTCCAGATTCTGAGAAATGGCTCAAGGTCGACAGCATGGTCATCTCTTGGATACTAAGTTCTATGTCAAAAGAAATAGTAGAAGCTTTTCTATATGCATCGTCTGCCAAGGATTTATGGGATGAGCTTGCCCAGAGATTTGGCGAAAGCAACGGTCCCTTGATATATCAAATCAAAAGAGAGATATGCTCTCTTAGCCAAGGTAATATGTCTCTCATAAATTACTTCACTAAGCTCAAAAAGCTTTGGGATGAACTAGCTTGTCTCAAGCAATTTCCAGTTTGTGAATGTGAAGCCTCGAAGGAAATTGCAGAAATGGAAAATAATACAAAATTGATTCAGTTCCTTATGGGATTGAACCCATCTTATGACCATATTCGCAACCAAATTCTGCTCATGGACCCATTCCCACCTGTCAACAAAGCCTACTCTATGGCTTTGCAAGTTGAAAAACAGAGAGAGATCAACACTTTTTCCCTTGACAGCACCGAATCTTCCGTAGCCATGTTGGCAAAAGGATTGAGCTCCAAAAGAATCCATGAAGGCAACAAAAATCAAAACAAAAGGAAGGATGGAATCAAGAAAGAGGATAAATACTGTCAGCATTGTAAGACAACCGGCCACTTCTCGGAAAGCTGCTTTAATGTCACACCTTACCCCTCTGTAAGGCATAACATGATCCCGTAGAATACCTAATGAACTACCGAACTTCACCTACCGATAACTCATTAAGTACCCTACAAGGGATTTTAAAATAATTTTCTTATCTTTGACAAGTGGTGAGCATTTCTAATAAGTATTTAAAACATTTAGTTGAAATTAAAACTACTTAATATTTTTGGCCATTTTAGTTTTCCGCAAATTTTAAAAAAATTTTGACAGAGTTTCCTCTGTATTTTGAAAAAACTGTTCTTCGAATACCTGTAAAAAGCACTTCTAAAAGTTTTTCTCAACCACTACTTCGGTTTCACAATCAAACGTAATCAATTTCTCAAAATTCACAAGTTCAATAGTTCTCAAAATACTGTCAATCAATATCATTCATATTACATTAAAAACAAAATAATTTATACACAACCTTACAAATTTATATCAAAAGAAACACAAACTAAACTTTATTACAAACTTCATACAAATTTGTGTACAAGCTGCTCAAGACCCATTTTTACATGTCCATACATTTATGTGCAATATATACATCAAAAGAAGTATTTACAGCTAGGGTATAAATTATACCCGAAGGCTTCAAGCTAATGACTTCACACACCTCAGCAGCTCAGTCTGCTGCTCCTCTAGTCTCTCAGATTCTGATAAAGAATAAAAGCTATCGCTGAGTACTAGGACTCAGTGGTGCACAATATACTAAAATAATCTTTATGCAAAACTTAAAGCACATTCATTCAAAAATTTGGCTAAACATGAAAATTAAATACAATCATGCATGGTAAGATTTTACATGTAAACCAAGTTCATTTCAAGGTATCAAAACACATTTCATAAAACCCACAGTTAGATCATGCCATTCGAAACAAATAGAATCTCAATAGCCAGAGGTTTAGAGAAATCACATGAATCTCAATAGCCAGAGGCTAAAGAGAAATCATATCACAAGGCTAGCTAGCTCAAATATATGGATATCCATTCACATCCTCTTCTACTGGCACACCTCAACACTTCTCCAGAGAAGGAATCAAAATTCGAAACTAATTACCCCCACTAGTCGTGCTAGTGAGGTGTTCAAATATGTGGTCATGACACTGTGGTTTCAAAACTTATCTTAACGATTTGCTAAACATTGTCTTTTCAAATATACATAATAACTTTCAACAATTTAGATCAAACATCATAAGAATACCTTAATCCAACATTTCATATTATTCAAAACGATATGCAAAAGATGATTATAAAAGTATATGTTGTGCACAAACCTCAAATGAGTCGCCTGTTGGCCTTGACTCAACTCCTCGGGTTCTGTCCCAGATTCTTTCCACCAAACACGAAATTTTCCAATGTTTCAGTACTAAAACTTAAAATAAATCCAAATTAAACTTAACTTCACATTTACCTAGCTCTAATATGTTAAATTTGACGTTCTCGAAATTTTGTGTTTCGAGTTACTATTCACTGCACTATTCAAGTCAAATTATTGACTTTCTAAGGCTTAATATGTATGGAAACTCCAACTTCACCCACATACCACATTTTGGTCACCAAACTTGTTGGTTTTGGTCATTTGTTTAAAGCTTAGGTCATTTTGGCAAAATTGCCAATTTTCAGTTTTGGTTCTCCGAAGTTGCACTATTCCATTGGTCGATCTACTGTTGGAATTTAACAAAACTTCTTTCATAGAAAATGTTCCTTATTGTCTTAAGTGTATTCTCATTTTTGGATCACCTCAATCGGAGTTTTGTAGCTCAAGTTATGGCCAAAATAAGTTTACTGTTCACGTGCACTGTTCACGCTGCAGTTTTGGGTTCTGGCAGATTTTGGTCCAACTTTGGTCAATAATTTGATCAAGTTAAGTTCATAATTTGGTCTCACTTTCTGCATATGAAATGTTCTACTATGTCTTAGGTTTCCATCGGTTCAAGAATCGCCTAAATCCGAGTTTTCTAGAGGGAGTTATAGCCATCCAAACATTGCTGCTCAATGAAAACTCTGCAGAGTTGCAGGTTTGGTAGCCTAACTTTGCTCAATAATCTGGATAGGTTAATGGCATAATTTGGGGTGATGTTCTTCATGAAAGTTTTAGATCTATATGCCCTCTAACCCCTGGCCAAATTTCAGGTCAATTTGACCTGTCTAACTCGAGTTATGACCAAATGAACAGTTACTGTTCATTTGGTCAATTTAGTGCAGTGGCAGCCTGCTATCACTTCACTTTGGTCAATTGTTTCACCAAGTTTTGGTCAGTTTTTGGCCATGGTTCCTTAATGAAAATTATGCTCTTTTATGTCTATTTTCATCTCCAATTGGTGGCATATCCATTAGGCTTGTGAAATTTGAGTTTTAGTCCTTCAAAGTAGGTTTGGTCATGCTGCCAGCAGCATGACCATTGACCTACGAATTTGGCTTAATTTCCTACCATTCCCACACAACTTATGTGGTCATAATTGACCATTATTTCATTTCACAATAGGTTAAACATGCCATTTATGCATTTCTCCAATTTTTGGTTCATAAACCCTAGCATTGAAACCCTAATTTCACTAACTCTTGCATTTAACTACTTCTAATGATTTTAATGTTAATCATTTAACTAAGTAAGGTTTCTAAACTCATTTAATTGCATCATATTCATGCAAACCATACTCCTCTCAAGCTGCCCAAAAATTCAGTTTAATTCTTCCCCCATATTTGTTTCATTTAAATCAAGTTCTAAGCTCACTTAATTACCTAAACATGCATTTGAATGGATAAATAAAGAGTTTAGCATACTAACCTCAATTTAAATGCCAAGCCTTCAATTGTTCTATTTCTTTCCTCTTTCTTTCTTTTGCTTAAGTTGAGATTAAAGGTTCTAGTGAGGTATTTAAGGAAGTTAAGAAGGTTAAGTGAAGAAAATTTAGCTTAAATGTAAGCTTAAATGAAGAACCATTCATGGAGGATTTTGGGGAAAATGGGGTGGCAAAGAGAGAGGTGAAGAAGAAGAAAATCCTAATTTTTTTCCTTTGTTTTCCTTTTACACGTTTTTTGCTTATGGAAGACCCCTAAATCCAAATTAATTAATTCAATTTATTAATTTAGTTATGACATCATGCATGATATCATAACTTTTGACTTTTCCAACCTCTTTCCTTTTCTCTTTTTTTTTTCTATTTATTTTTTTTTCTATTAGTTCTTTAATTTAATTCTCGATTCCGAAATTTTCTTTTCTTCGATTTTATCTGACAGTTAGGTCAGGAGTCAGCTCTCGAGGTCAATTGACCAAATTGCCCCTCGCCGGTTCATCCCGGTTTGCAAATAATCCAATATTTCTTCCGGCTCCCTGACCTAATTATTTGACTGGCTTAACAGTTCTTTTTCGTGATTTTCTCTTTTCCACTGTGTTCATAAGGGTCCTAAGGACCGCAGCGTCACTTTTTACGGTTCGAAATTTGAGTTTAAAACGACTTTGCAGTCATTCCTGAGGAGGTCACTCATCGCTGTGACTCTCGGCTCATTTAACCTCTTATGTTCTATTTTTCTTATTTGTAGTTAACTAATTAAACATTACTAATTATTTATGTTTATGGCTTCTCAAATTGTCTTAAACGGGATTCTAATCTCCTTAATTATTCAGACCGATACCGGTTACCGGAACAGTGAAATATACTAGGCTATGCAACGGGGGTGTTTCAATTCTCCCCCCCTTAAATAAATTTTGTCTCGATATTTTTACCTGGTATCAATCTCTGAACAGCTGTGGGTGTTGTCTCCTCATGTCCTCCTCTCGTTCCCAAGTAGCTTCTTGGCCAGAATGATGGTTCCACAGCACTTTTACCAACGGTATCTGCTTATTCCATAGCTGCTTCACCTCATAAGCCAGAATCTTTATGGGTTCTTCTTCATATGTGAGGTCTGGATTTACTTCTATTTCTTCTACTGGTAGTATATGAGATGGGTCTGATCGGTACCTCCTCAACATGGACACATGGAAGACATTAAGTATCTTCTCCAACTCTGGAGGTAGTGCCAACCGATATGCCAAAGGACCCACTCTTTCCAGAACCTCATATGGCCCGATAAAACGAGGACTTAGTTTCCTTTCGCGAATCTCATAATCCTCTTCCAAGGAGAAACCTTGAGGAAAACTTTCTCACCCACTGCATACTCAATATCCCTTCTCTTCAAATCAATGTAGGACTTCTGACGATCTGATGCAGCTTTAAGTCGATCTCTGATCACCCGAATTTTCTCTTCAGTCTGTTGAACAATTTCGGGTCCAATCATCTTTCTTTCACCCATGTCATCCCAACACAACGGGGTTCTACATTTTCTGCCATACAAAGCTTCATATGGAGGCATCCCAATGCTTGATTGGTAGCTGTTGTTGTAAGCAAACTCAATCAAAGGCAAGTGTGTATCCCAACTACCCTCAAACTCAATCACACAAGCCCGTAGCATGTCCTCCAAAATCTGAATTACCCTCTCAGACAGGCCATCTGTCTGTGGGTGGAATGCAGTACTAAAGTTCAATGTAGTTCCTAGGGCTCTCTGAAGACTACCCCAGAATCTAGAAGTGAACCTAGGATCTCTGTCTGACACGATGGATACTGGCACTCCATGTAGTCTCACAATCTCATCAATGTATAACTTGGCCAATCTTTCCAAACTATAATCCATCCGGACTGGCAGAAAATGAGCAGATTTAGTCAGTTTGTCAACAATGACCCAAACTGCATCATGACTCTTCTGTGTCCTCGGAAGTCCCATCACAAAATCCATCGTTATTTTCTCCCATTTCCACTCTGGTACTGGTAGTGGATGTAACAACCCAGCGGGTACTTGATGCTCTGCATTTACTTGCTGACAAGTTAGGCATTTGAATACAAACTCTGCCACATTCCTTTTCATACCCATCCACCAGTAATGCTCCTTTAGCCCTCTATACATTTTTGTGCCACCAGGGTGCATGGCAAAAGGAGACTCATGTGCTTCCTTCAAAATGATCTGCCTCAAATCAACATCATTAGGAACACACATTCTGCCCTGGTGTAGCAGTAGACCATCATCTCTGATTGAGAATTCTGGTTTCTTGCCCTGCTGGACTTCATCCATCAACTTCTGATACTTCTGATCATTCTGAGTAGCCATTCTAATATGATCAATCAACACTGGCTGTACATGCCATACAACTGTTGTCTGCCCCTCATCATTAATCTCTAAGCTGGCATGTAATGACCTCAACTCATGTACCATAGACACAGGAGTAACCCGTAGACTTTCCATAGTCTTGTGACTTAAGGCGTCAGCCACAACATTAGCTTTCCCTGGCTGATAGTCTATCAGACAATCATAGTCTTTTATCAACTCTAACCATCTCCTCTGTCTCAAATTTAGCTCTTTCTGGGTGCCCAAATACTTTAAACTCTTATGATCTCTGTAGATGTAACACTTTTCCCCATACAAATAGTGTCTCCAGATCTTAAGAGCAAACACAATGGCTGCAAGCTCCAAATCATGTGTCGGATAATTCCTCTCATGCGGTTTTAGCTGGCGTGATGCATAGGCAATGACATTCCGATCTTGCATCAACACACAACCTAACCCATTGAGAGAAGCGTCACTATATACTGTATATTCTTTACCTGGAATAGGTAAAGTAAGGACTGCAGCTTCAGTCAAACATCTCTTCAATTCATCAAAACTCTGCTGACATTTATCCATCCACTGAAATTTTACATCTTTTCTAAGCAGCTTGGTCAATGGAGATGCCAACATGGAGAATCCCTTCACAAATCTACGGTAGTATCCAGCTAAACCCAGAAAACTGCGAATCTCTGTGATATTTCTGGGTGGCCTCCAATTAAAGACAGCTTCAATCTTACTTGGATCTACCTTGATGCCCTCTTCTGATGCTACATGCCCCAAGAAAGATATTTCTTTCTGCCAAAATTCACACTTTGACAATTTGGCATATAGCTGTTTCTCCCTCAAAGTCTGCAGTACAATCCACAGATGTCTATCATGCTCTTCTGCATTCCTCGAATAGACCAATATATCATCTATGAATACCACAACAAATTGGTCGAGGTATGGTCTGAAGATAGTGTTCATCAGGTCCATAAAAGCAGCCGGAGCATTCGTTAACCCGAATGGCATGACTAGGAATTCATAATGGCCATAGCGGGTTTTGAAGGCAGTTTTAGGAATACTCTGCTCTTGTACTTTTAGCTGATAATAACCTGATCTCAAGTCAATTTTGGAGAACACAGCTGCACCCCTCAACTGATCAAACAAGTCATCAATGCGGGGCAATGGATATCTATTCTTTATTGTCACCTTATTCAACTGCCGATAATCAATACATAAACGGAGAGTGCCATCTTTCTTCTTTACAAACAATACTGGCGCTCTCCAAGGTGACACACTAGGGCGGATAAAGCCCTTGTCAAGCAATTCTTGCAATTGCACTTTCAACTCTTTCAATTCTGCTGGTGCCATTCTATATGGCGTTATGGAGATTGGGTCCACACTAGGCATAACATCAATCTCAAACTGCACCTCTCTTTCTAGAGGTAATCCTGGCAATTCATCAGGAAATACATCCGAAAAATCACATACAGTAGGGATGTCCGTTAGTGCTGGACTCCCCACTTGGGTGTCTATTACATGTGCCAAGTATGCTTCACACCCCTTTCTGATCATTCTTCTGGCTAGTGCAGCCGAAATGATGTTTGATGGCAGTAAATGCCTCTCCCCATGTATTACCACATCATCGTACAAAGGGAGACTAAAAGTGACTGTCTTCAGTCTACAGTCAATCATGGCATGATGCCTGGCTAACCAATCCATGCCCAAGATGATATCATACTCTCTAAAGGGCATTTCAATCAAGTCTGACAGGAAAACATGTCCTTGGATTACCAAAGGACAGTCTCTATAAATTCTGTTGACCCGGACCTCTTATCCTAACGGACTAGTTACTAGCACTTCAAAACCCATTTGCACACATGGAACAGCAAGTGAACTGACTATGCTAGCACTAACATATGAATGGGTTGAACCCGGATCAAACAATACAAATACTTCTTGATCAGAGATAGAGAATATACCAGCTACCACATCAGAAGTCTCAGCCTCTTCATGCTGTCTCATTGCGTAGATTCTGGTTGAAGCACTTCCTTGTCCTGACTGACCAATTGTGCCCTGACTGCCTGAAGCAGTGCCTCTACCTCTGCCAACTGACTGTGAACCTCTGGGAGCAGGACTCTGAATAGATCCCTCAGCAGTAGTAGAGCTGGACCATATCTCGGAGCACTAGTACAGTCTCTTGCTAAATGACCCTTGCCTCCGCAGTTAAAGCAGGCTCCAGTGGCCCAATAACATTCCCCCCCATGAATCTTGCCACAAGTCTCACAGGGGCGGGCAGACTGTGAACCCTCGCCGATCACGACTGCACCTAGGTGGTCTCTGTCCGGAGAATCGGCCCCTACTAAATCTTCCACCTCGACCCCTGCTGGGTCCACTAAACTTCTTTCTCTTTCTAGAGGTAGCACCAGAACTCTGTTCAACTGATTTTTCCCCCTTGTCTTTTTCCGATTTCTCTTGTAAACCCTTCCTTACTGCCCCTTCTGATTCTATCCTTTCTAATTCCAAGGCTTGTGAGATCAATTCAGAAAAATTCTGATGTCTGAAACCCACAACTTGCATTCTCAGACTCTGCCTTAGCCCGGACTCGAACCTCTTGCATCTGTCTCTGGGGGTGGAGACTAAGCTTCCAGCATAGTGGCTTAGCCTTGAGAAATCTCTTTCATACTCTGCTACAGTTCGGTTCCCTTGTTTCAAACTCAAAAATTCTTGCAGTTTCTGATCAACATATGCATCTGGGATGTATTTCTGTTTGAGCTCTCTGATGAAGTCATCCCAGGTCAGCACTGGTGGTTCAGCCAAGCTGTGGGGGATGGTCTTCCACCAATCATCCCCTTGCAGTAACGACACAGAATATTCCAACTTCAGCTCATCTTGGCAGTGTAGTTTCTTAAACACTCTGTCCATTCTTTCAAGCCATTGCTCTGCCTCTAAAGGGTCCACTGTACCCTTAAATTCTGCAGCCCCATTATTTAGTAATTTATCAAACTGTCTAGCTGGAGGCAGTGGTTGTGCCACAGGTGTCTGAGGTGGAGCTTGAACAGGCATACCCCCAGCCATTTGTTGAAACATCGCAGCCATCTGTTGTGCGAACTATGCAAGGAACTGCGGCATTTGTGGGGCTGGTGCTGCTGACCCACTAACATTTGGTGGTAAAGCTGGGGCTTCCCCTTGTGCCTCAGCTTCAACAGACTGCTCAACTGAGCGATCCCCTTCTTCCATTTCAGTCTGAAGTTAACGTATCTCCTGAACAAGTAACACATGGAGATTTCCCTCCGTTAGTTCATATTCATGATGTAATGCACTGTATGTAACAAATATGGACATTGAGCAGTTGTACTTAACAAAGAAAACATAATTCAAAAACTTGCTCTGATACCACTAAAACATGTCACACCTTACCCCTATGTAAGGCATAACATGATCCCGTAGAATACCTAATGAACTACCGAACTTCACCTACCGATAACTCATTAAGCACCCTACAAGGGATTTTAAAATAATTTTCTTATCTTTGACAAGTGGTGAGCATTTCTAATAAGTATTTAAAACATTTAGTTGAAATTAAAACTAATTAATATTTTTTGCCATTTTAGTTTTCCGCAAATTTTATAAAAATTTTGACAGAGTTTCCTCTGTATTTTGAAAAAACCGTTCTTCGAATACTTGTAAAAAGCACTTCTAAAAGTTTTTCTCAACCACTACTTCGGTTTCACAATCAAACTCAATCAATTTCTCAAAATTCACAAGTTCAATAGTTCTCAAAATACTGTCAATCAATATCATTCATATTTCATTAAAAACAAAATAATTTATACACAACCTTACAAATTTATATCAAAAGAAACACAAACTAAACTTTATTACAAACTTCATACAAATTTGTGTACAAGCTGCTCAAGACCCATTTTTACATGTCCATACATTTATGTGCAATATATACATCAAAAGAAGTATTTACAGCTAGGGTATAAATTATACCCGAAGGCTTCAAGCTGATGACTTCACACACCTCAAGCCACGTCTTTGCTCCTCTAGTCTCTCAGATCTGCGACAAAGAATAAAGCTATCACGAGTACTAGGACTCGCAGTGCACAATATACTAAAATAATCTTTATGCAAAACTTAAAGCACATTCATTCAAAAATTTGGCTAAACATGAAAATTAAATACAATCATGCATGGTAAGATTTTACACGTAAACCAAGTTCATTTCAAGGTATCAAAACACATTTCATAAAACCCACAGTTAGATCATGCCATTCGAAACAAATAGAATCTCAATAGCCAGAGGTTTAGAGAAATCACATGAATCTCAATAGCCAGAGGCTAAAGAGAAATCATATCACAAGGTTAACTAGCTCAAATATATGGATATCCATTCACATCCTCTTCTACTGGCACACCTCAACACTTCTCCAGAGAAGGAATCAAAATTCGAAACTAATTACCCCCACTAGTCGTGCTAGTGAGGTGTTCAAATATGTGGTCATGACACTGTGGTTTCAAAACTTATCTTAACGATTTGCTAAACATTGTCTTTTCAAATATACATAATAACTTTCAACAATTTAGATCAAACATCATAAGAATACCTTAATCCAACATTTCATATTATTCAAAACGATATGCAAAAGATGATTATAAAAGTATATGTTGTGCACAAACCTCAAACGAGTCGCCTGTTGGCCTTGACTCAACTCCTCGGGTTCTGTCCGGTATTCTTTTCCACTGAAACACGAAATTTTCCAATGTTTCAGTACTAAAACTTAAAATAAATCCAAATTAAACTTAACTTCACATTTAACTAGCTCTAATATGTTAAATTCGACGTTCTCGAAATTTTGTGTTTCGGGTTACTATTCACTGCACTATTCAAGTCAAATTATTGACTTTCTAAGGCTTAATATGTATGGAAACTCCAACTTCACCCACATACCACATTTTGGTCACCAAACTTGTTAGTTTTGGTCATTTGTTTAAAGCTTAGGTCATTTTGGCAAAATTGCCAATTTTCGGTTTTGGTTCTCCGAAGTTGCACTATTCCATTGGTCGATCTACTGTTGGAATTTAACAAAACTTCCTCCATAGAAAATGTTCCTTATTGTCTTAAGTGTATTCTCATTTTTGGATCACCTCAATCGGAGTTTTGTAGCTCAGGTTATGGCCAAAATAAGTTTCATCGCTCACGCAATCGCTCACGCTGCAGTTTTGGATTCTGGCAGATTTTGGTCCAAATTTGGTCAATAATTTGATCAAGTTAAGTTCATAATTTGGTCTCACTTTCTGCATATAAAATGTTCTAATATGTCTTAGGTTTCCATCGGTTCAAGAATCGCCTAAATCCGAGTTTTCTAGAGGGAGTTATAGCCATCCAAACATTGCTGCTCAATGAAAACTCTGCAGAGTTGCAGGTTTGGTAGCCTAAATTTGCTCAATAATCTGGATGGGTTAATGGCATAATTTGGGGTGATGTTCTTCATGAAAGTTTTAGATCTATATACCCTCTAACCCCTGGCCAAATGTTAGGTCAATTTGACCTTTCTAACTCGAGTTATGACCAAATGAACAGTTACTGTTCATTTGGTCAATTTAGTGCAGTGGCAGCCTGCTATCACTTCACTTTGGTCAATTGTTTCACCAAGTTTTGGTCAGTTTTTGGCCATGGTTCCTTAATGAAAATTGTGCTCTTTTATGTCTATTTTCATCTCCAATTGGTGGCATATCCATTAGGCTTGTAAAATTTGAGTTTTGGTCCTTCAAAGTAGGTTTGGTCATGCTGCCAGCAGCATGACCATTGACCTACGAATTTGGCTTAATTTCCTACCATTCCCACACAACTTATTTGGTCATAATTGACCATTATTTCATTTCACAATAGGTTAAACATGCCATTTATGCATTTCTCCAATTTTTGGTTCATAAACCCTAGCATTGAAACCCTAATTTCACTAACTCTTGCATTTAACTACTTCTAATGATTTTAATGTTAATCATTTAACTAAGTAAGGTTTCTAAACTCATTTAATTGCATCATATTCATGCAAACCATACTCCTCTCAAGCTGCCCAAAAATTCAATTTAATTCTTCCCCCATATTTGTTTCATTTAAATCAAGTTCTAAGCTCACTTAATTACCTAAACATGCATTTGAATGGATAAATAAAGAGTTTAGCATACTAACCTCAATTTAAATGCCAAGCCTTCAATTGTTCTCTTTCTTTCCTCTTTCTTTCTTGTGCTTAAGTTGAGATTAAAGGTTCTAGTGAGGTATTTAAGGAAGTTAAGAAGGTTAAGTGAAGAAAATTTAGCTTAAATGTAAGCTTAAATGAAGAACCATTCATGGAGGATTTTGGGGAAAATGGGGTGGCAAAAAGAGAGGTGAAGAAGAAGAAAATCCTAATTTTTTTCCTTTGTTTTCCTTTTACACGTTTTTTGCTTATGGAAGACCCCTAAATCCAAATTAATTAATTCAATTTATTAATTTAGTTATGACATCATGCATGATGTCATAACTTTTGACTTTTCCAACCTCTTTCATTTTCTCTTTTTTTTCTATTTATTTTTTTTTCTATTAGTTCTTTAATTTAATTCTCGATTTCGAAATTTTCTTTTCTCCGATTTTATTTGACAGTTAGGTCAGGAGTCAGCTCTCGGGGTCAATTGACCAAATTGCCCCTCGCCGGTTCATCCCGGTTTGCAAATAATCCAATATTTCTTCCGGCTCCCTGACCTAATTATTTGACTGGCTTAACAGTTCTTTTTCATGATTTTCTCTTTTCCACTGTGTTCATAAGGGTCCTAAGGACCGCAGCGTCACTTTTTACGGTTCGAAATTTGAGTTTAAAATGACTTCGCAGTCATTCCCGAGGAGGTCACTCATCGCTGTGACTCTCGGCTCATTTAACCTCTTATGTTCTATTTTTCTTATTTGTAGTTAACTAATTAAACATTACTAATTATTTATGTTTATGGCTTCTCAAGTTGTCTTAAACGGGATTCTAATCTCCTTAATTATTCAGACCAATACCGGTCACCGGAACAGTGAAATATACCAGGCTATGCAGCGGGGGTGTTACATTTAAAATCATTGGATACCCGGAATGGTATAAAGGACGAAGAGCCACACCATCTGCTAATCTAGCAAATACAACTTCTCAGGGAAGTACAGCAGATGAACCCATTGAACAAGGCAAACATTCTGGAGATTGGAACAACCCAAATCTCACTAACTTGATCCAGCAAGAAATCATGAAAGCATTGAAAGGTAAAATCGATCATGAAGCTGGTTGTGTCGACTTCCCTAACTTCGCTGGTAAGAGTTCTCACACCTCTGTTTTATGTAAAGATGGTAAATGGATTATTGATAGTGGTGCAACGACTCATATGTGTTGTGATCGAAATCTTTTTACCACTCTCACGCCCCAAAAATCACACAATTTTGTTCAACTACTTGATGGCTCCACCAAAAAAATTACCCATATAGGAACCGTGGAGTTACATCCACATTTGAAATTACAAAATGTGATTTATATACCTGAATTCAAACATAACCTCTTGTCCATTCACCAATTATCCAAAGACTCACAAATTCATGTTCTCTTCACTAATAATCATTGTTATATGCAGGACCCCTGGACTAGGAAGTTATTGGCAATTGGAAGGATGGACAAGGGACTATATAAGCTTGTCACAAGCTCATTCAACCAAGCTCGACATCCCTCTGTGCTCACTACATTTGAGGAACTATGTCAACTTTCAAATAATTGTAGAGATTCTGTCAATGCAATTTCAAGTCATGTCAGTGACTCCTATTTGTGGCATCAAAGGCTCGGGCATGCATCTGAGTCTACATTTTCTCATATTGCCAAAATAAAATTCAATGGAAATCATTTTTCTTGTGATATATGTCCATTGGCTAAGCAACAAAGGTTGCCTTTTCCAAAAAGTACCATCAACAGCTCAGCCATTTTCCAACTATTACATCTCGATCTATGGGGTCCATATAAGATCAAGTCCTTGCAAGGCGCATCCTACTTCCTCACCATCGTGGATGACTATAGCAGGTCAACCTGGACATACTTACTAGCTGATAAATTTCAAGTTCCCTCCACCATCACAACATTCTTAAAATTCATCAAGAACCACTTTGAAGGCATTGTGAAAATCATACGAACAGATAATGGGACTGAATTTATCAACCACGAATGTGAACAATTGTTTGTTCAAAATGGTATCTTACACCAAAGGACCTGCACATACACCCCTCAACAGAACGGAGTCGTTGAAAGAAAGCATAAACATCTACTTCAAGTTGTGAGGGCCCTTCTATTCCAATCCAATCTACCACAGAAGTTTTGGGGACATACCATCCTCCATGCCACCTACATCATCAACAGACTGCCCACTGCAGTCCTCAATTGGAAAAGCCCATATGAAGTTCTCCATTCTCAACCACCAGATTATCAAATACTGAGAACCTTCGAGTGCCTATGTTATGGCACTAACACAAAGCCATCCAAAGCTAAGTTTGAGCCGCGAGCGATCAAAAGCATTTTCCTGGGGCATGCTATGGGCTATAAAGCCTATAAACTCATGGACCTAGAAACTCAAACCATATATATGTCCAGAGACGTCAAGTTTCATGAGCATATATTCCCCTACAAATCAATCCACTAAACACCAACATCAACACCCTCTCCTTAGCCAATATCAGAAAATGATATACCTAACACCTCCACTGACCATGAGCTCGATGTTCCCCAACCAGAAAATACCACTGCTTCAGAACTAGCTCCAATCATGAGAAGAAGCTCACGCACACATATACGTCCTGCTTGGTTGAATGATTATGTGGCAACAGTTGATGTTAATCCATCCTTCCCATTTGACAATAGTAACTCAGCTAGTCTGGCGGATGACTCAGGTAACCATAATCAACACCCATTTCACTTTTCTAATGTTTGTTTCGATCACAATCACCTTGAGTTTGTTGCAGCAGTATCACTAGCTCATGAACCTATTACATATGAGCAAGCAAAAACAAATCCAAACTGGACTCAGGCCATGCAACAAGAACTTGATGCATTAGAGCTCAATCAAACATGGGACATGGTTCCTCATCCCACACATAAAAAACCCATCGCATCTAAATGGGTTTTCAGAATCAAATATAATCAAGATGGTAGTGTGGACCGATATAAAGCACGTCTTGTTGCAAAAGGCTTTAACCAGCTAGAAGGCATTGACTATACTGACAGCTTCAGCCCTGTAGCCAAGTTGGCCACTGTTCGACTTTTCCTTGTGATAGCCACTGCTTTTGGTTGGCCCATTCATCAAATAGACATTAACAATGCCTATCTCCATGGAACCATTGAAGAGGAGCTGTACATGTTACCCCCACCTGGCTATACAAAGGCTACACCAGGACAAGTGTGCAAGCTTAAGAAGTCCTTATACGGGCTAAA
Source organism: Hevea brasiliensis (assembly GCF_030052815.1). Taxonomy (NCBI): domain Eukaryota; kingdom Viridiplantae; phylum Streptophyta; class Magnoliopsida; order Malpighiales; family Euphorbiaceae; genus Hevea; species Hevea brasiliensis. The sequence goes on from NC_079499.1 coordinate 55,697,011, forward strand.
GCAAGCTGGCCGTCAGTGGAATAAGGAATTTACATCCAAACTAATCCAGTTTGGTTTCACTCAATGCTCTCACGACCATTGCCTGTTCACGCGAGGTACTGGAGCTCATTTTCTTGCCTTGATAGTTTACGTAGATGATGTATTAATTGCAGGACCTTGTGAGGATGATATTCTCCACACCAAGGCATCCCTTGATAAAGCTTTTACAATAAAGGACCTAGGTATTGCAAAATTCTTCCTAGGACTTGAAATAGCTCGCTCTACCGCTGGAATGTACCTTTGCCAAAGGAAATATATTCTTGACATTTTGACTGATCTCGGCCTCAATGATGCAAGAATTGATCAAACACCACTACCGCGAGGCATGAAACTTTCCTCCAAAACGAGTGAGCTACTCCCTGCCCCAGACACATATAGACGGCTCATCGGGAAGCTACTTTATCTTAATCTCACCCGACCAGACATCTGTTTCTCTGTGCAACAGCTTAGTTAATACATGCAACAACCTCGACAGGTCCACTGGAACATAGCAATTCATGTTCTTCGATATCTCAAAGGCTGCCCAAGTAAAGGGCTCTTTTTTCCAACAGGCAATGATCTTAGTACTTTGAAAGCGTTTTGCGACGCTGATTGGGCCTCTTGTACTAAAACCAGGCGTTCCATCACAGGTTTTTGCATTTTCCTTCGTCAATCACTAGTCTCATGGAAGTCTAAAAAGCAACCCACTGTGAGCCGCTCTTCCGCTGAGGCTGAATATAGAAGCATGGCTTCTACGTTTTGCGAACTAAAATGGCTATCATATCTACTTCAAACTTTCCAAATACGTACTTTGCTTCCTGTCAAACTATATTGTGATAACAAAGCAGCACTTCACATCGCATCCAATCCAGTCTTCCATGAAAGAACCAAACATCTCGACATTGATTGTCATATCGTCAGGGAGCAAATCACAAAAGGCCTCATTCAACCTCAGCATGTTCCAGCCCAACATCAACTGGCTGATATTTTCACCAAAAGCCTCGGCGGTCCTTCCTTTTCTATTCTCGTGTCCAAGCTGGGATTAATTGAGCTACAAGCACATCCAATCTCCAGCTTGAAGGGGGGCTGATAACATCAATAGCTGGATCCAATCATGAAATCAGAGAAATTCATGGAGCAAATCAAGGATCATCATATCAAATCAAGGATCATCATATCAAATCAAGGATATTAAGAAATCTGTAGATTTACCTATATCATTTTTCTATGTATATAAATATATACCTTGTACAGCAAATTATCACACAGAAAAAAGAGAAACCATTTTGTTCACATTTTCATAGTTAATCTTAGGAAGACCTTTAACAAGTTCTTTCTTAGACAATTTTGAGAGTGTATGCATGCTTGCATGTCCTAATCTTTTATGCCATAAATAACTAAAATTATTAAAAGATACTAGACATGTACCATGATTAGTTTCAAAGTTATTCATATTAAGCAAGTAAACATTATTAGATCTATTGGCAATGAACAATGTGTCATTATCTAAGTTATTGATTGTACAAAGAGAAGAAGTGAACTTTACCTCAAAACCTTTATCACAAAGTTGGCTTACACTTAGCAAGTTGTATTTCAAACCTTCAACAAGTGACACATCTTCAATGCAAGGTTTGGCTCCAATTGTGCCATTTCCAATTATTTTTCCTTTTCCTTTATCTCCGAATTTCACATGTCCTCCATCTACCATTGTGATTTTTGAAAACTTGTCCTTTTTACCGGTCATGTGCTTTGAACAACCACTATCTATATACCATTTTTCACATTTCTTCATCCCTTTGAAACAAACCTGAAATTTAATCATTTAGCTTTAGGTACCCAAGCAACTTTGGGTCATTGGGGGTTAGTGACTTTAGGTAAGGTTCCCTTTGGCACCCATACCTTCTTTACCTTAAGGAGACCCTTCCTAAGTGCATAAGAACTAATCATATGACCTCTTTTATTGCAATAATAACATGTGACATTAAGCAAGGAGGATGTAGATGCTTTAATGAAATGATTCTTGTATTTACCATAGTTCATGAAACCATCAAAACTAATTCCATATTTTTCATTTGAAATTCTTTGGTTTCCAAGAAGTAAATCTAGAGTTTCTTTTCGTTTTGTAAATTTTGCCAAATCATTTGTCAAAGATTCTATTTTAGCTTCAAGAACCTTATTTTTTTCAATGAGCTTTTCACAAGTTTCTTTTGAGTTTTTCAACTCCAAATCTAGCTCTTTAAACAAAGCAATTTGTCCTTTGTAAAATTCATTTTCTTTATACACATTGGACATGGCAATATTTTGTGATCTCAATGATTCAATTTCTAAATTCATTTTAGTACACTTTCTCTTGTAGTTTCTATACTCATCATATACTTTAGCAAATGCAAGTTTAAGTTCCTCTACATTAGGAGGTTCAAGAGAGTTTACCTCATTATCACGTTCTTCTTCCTTTTGTGAACATTCGACTTTCTCTTCAAATGCCATCATACAAAGGTGAGCAGTCTCCTTATCACTTGATTCATCATTTGAAGATTCTTCACTGTTGCTCCATACTACTTTCATAGCTTTCTTGCTCCTGTCTTCTTTTCCTTTCTTCTTTTTGAGCAATGGACATTTGGGCTTGATATGTCCTGGTTTGTGACACTCATAGCATAAAATTTCTTCGTTTGAATCCTTGAAATGTTTATCCTTGGGATTATACTTTTTTAAGATTTTCTTGTATTTACTTCCTCCCTTCTTGAAAGCTCTTTTGAATTTCCTTGCAAGCGTAGCCATTTCATCATCATCATCACTTGAAGCACTTGAGTTGTCACTTGAGTCAACTTTAAGTACAACTCTTTTCTTCTTATCTTCATCCTTATTTGACTTGAGAGCAATGCTTTTCTTCTTCTTTTGATCATTTTCAACTTCATCTTTCTTATACACCATCTCATGTGCAATGAGAGATCCAATGAGTTTATCATAGGTGAATGTTTTAAAATCCTTGGTATCTTAGATAATTGTAGTCTTTGCTTCCCAAGATTTTGGAAGTGATCTAAGAATTTTCTTCACATGTTCGACTTGCTCAAATCTTTTACCAAGTGCTTTGAGAAGATTGAAAAGGTCGATAAACCTTATACTCATATCCGCAATTGATTCTCCTGGCTTCATTTTGAATAGCTCATAATCTCGGATAAGGAGGTTTGCTTTGGACTCCTTGACGACATCCGTTCCTTCATAAGTGACCTCAAACTTATCCCAAATTTCCTTAGCAGATTAACATCCTGAAACATGATTGTATTCATTAAGGTCAAGTGAGCAATGCAAAATATTAATAGCTTTAGCATTTATAGAAATTTTCTTTCAATCATTGTCATCATATTCATCTTCATTTTTAGGAACTTTAGTACTTCCTTGACCATTCTTTTGAGGAACATGTGGACCATTTTTAATAATTCTCCACGCATTAATATCTACAAATTGTATGAAATTTCTCATTCTCACTTTCCAAAATGAGTAATTAGTGCCATTGAAGAGTGGTGGTCTAGTAATTGAGTAGCCTTTAGCTAGTGGTGCAGGTATACCGGCAGTGTTGCTAGATGAACTAGCCATTGGGGATCACTCCAAGGTTGTGACACCTTAAGCAAGAGAGACATGCTCTGATACCAATTTGTTGTCCCAAAATAGTACAAGTGGGGGGTGAATTGAACTTAAATAATTTTTCGGCCCTTGCTTGTAGCCTAATGAAAAATTGTGGCTTTATTCAACTAGGTGCTCCTTTATATATAGTGAAAGTGATATGTGTTTTAATAATGTGTCCCTAAATTTCAATTCAAGCTTCAATCAATATTTATAGCAATTTTTGACATAACATGCATCACAAAATATTCAACTAATTTCTCAACCTACTCAATATATCTTCAAGTATATCAACTCAATCTATTCAATCAACATTCAATATCATGCATAAAAATTAAATTACAAAAAAGTAAAGAGATTAAAGTTGGAGAAATCAAACACAATAATTTTTATAGTGGTTCGACTTAACTAGCCTACATCCACTCTCTCAAACAACCCTCTTTGAGTCTTCTCTTCACTATTTTCTCTTTTAAAGGCAAGAGACCAAAAGCCCTTTACAACTTTTTCAACACCAAGCTTTTACCAAGGTAGCTTGAACCCTTGACAAGTGCTATCTCAAGCACTCACACTCTCAAGCTTCAATAGGTACTTGTACAATCTCTCTTAAATGCAATTTAATGTTTTAACACTCACTCTCACTCAATACAAATCAAACTATAAAGAAGAGATGAGTTGATTTATCAATGGTAGCTCAAACACTTTAAAGCTCTTGAATGAAAGCAATAAATGAAAAATCAAGATTGGAGTGCAATTATAAGCTTTCATCAAGTGTAAAATGAAGTAAAGAATGTGTATTTATAGTCCCAAATCATTTGAAACTGTTTGAAACCTTTTTGGAATGTTATACACTCTGTTCTAGGCAAAATAGCCATTATTTTATCTTTTTGTACGAAGTTGAGCAACTCTGATCATTTAGCAAACTAATGAAATTTTTTGCGACAGTAGTAAACTAGTTAGCAAACTAATATTTTAGCAAACACATTAGCAAACTAATATTTTAGCATACAAGTTAGTAAACTAATTCACCAGATGCCTGTTTCAAATTGTAATCTTTAAAAATCTAATTTAGACCTTAAGAAAAATATATATTCCAATAGCAATATCCAATGTCATGATGAGAGAAAATTTTTTAAAGTAATTGAAAGAAAAATTAATTTTGAGCTCCATTTGACTAAAATTTTCATCTATTCTTTTTACACAAGTTTTAAGACTCAATTCCTAACTCTATGACTTTCATACCTTCAATTTGAGTCTTAGCTTTTATAATCTTGCTCTTTTTCAACTTGGATTCATCTTGAGATGCCTTTGAGTGCCCTTCCTCCTTAGATGCAACCTCAAAGATTCTTCATGAATAAGAGAGAATATACACATCACTTAAAATTGAGTTAGATAGATTCTATTTGAGTTTTGTTATCATCAAAATCAATACTCATTTTGAGCTACACAGGGTCAAAAAAGTCATCTTCAAAGGAATTTTATTCTTGAAGCTCAACTTCTTCTCTAGGTTCAAATTCCCATAAAGCTTCTTCATTCTCCCAACTTTGTTCATATAATTCCTCTTCATAAAGTGATAGCTCATTGTTCACCATTAGTTTATCAAAATTTTCGAATGGAGCTATCACCTCTTCAAGTCCCACTCTCTTCTCTAATTATAGCTCGAGTGGTTGGTGTGAAATATTAGGTTGATGAATGTGTAGGGGATATTTGTGACTCCAACCCTGCAGTGAAGGATCCTAATGCCAATGGTAATCAAAATCTGCCATGTCATTCAACAAGTGAATGGTATCCTCATGGTTTCTTTGAAGAATGTGATCACCAGTAGCCCAAGCTTCATAATCTACCCAATCCTTGTCACTTCATCCAGACCATTGTAGAAATTGAGAGTGAGTTCATAATTTGAAAGACTATAATTGGCAAATTGCTCTACGAATTCATTAAACCTCCTCCAAGCATTATAAAAAGGTTCATTGTGTTGTTAAATAAAACTTGTAAAGACTTGTTGATGAAACATCTCAATGTACCTCATAAGAAAAACAAGTAAAAATAAAATTAGACAGGAAATAAACTATAAAAGAAATAAGAATGTCTAGAGTAACCAAATCACTAATCGTTTAATATCAAGCACCAGTCCCCGGCAACGGCGCCAAAAACTTGTTTCGCTGGTTTTACAACTCCACAAGTGCACGGATTGCTAATAAGTAATAAAGTGATGAGTAGAGTATCGTTCCCACAAGGACTGTGTTGAGTACCAAACTATAGTGATTTTAATTATCTAGGTGATCGAATTGTAGAGAAATAATGATTATATCTAAATTGAAAGAAATAAAATCTAAATAATTAATTAAAATAAAATACTAATGGACAAAGGCATTCTAGAGCTAGGGGTTCACACTTTAATCAATTATAGAATCAATCTTATTCATTCAATAAATTGGAGATTATTACTTTGATGAAAATTAATCCTAAGTTATCTAAAGCCCTCTCTCAAGGCACTCAAAGTGTATTTTAATTAACATAAACCCTACTTTCGTAGTGATTAAATTAATTAAAACACTTTAAGATCTTTGATTAATTTTGAAACTCCACAAAGGTCATCAGCCTATCTCTAAATCAAATTTCCTAAGTTCAAAATCTCGATTTTCTAATATTAATCTTCACCTTTCAGTCCTTCAATTAATATCTATAATCAATACTAAGTGGGCACTAACACATAGCATGCATTAAGATCACAAGAGATTGAATCAAAGAATAAAATACCCAATGTATTAAATAAAATTAAACCAGATCCATAATGAAATTGAGTGCTACACCCTAACCCTAGATTAAAGAACCTACTCACCCATGGTGAGTTTTACAATCAAGATTATAAAAAGATAAAGAGAAGACATGAGAAGAAAATAGAGTGAAAGAACCCAGAAAAAGAATTGCAGTATTGGACTTTTAGAACTTCGGCCGAAAATCCCTTCTAGCAATCTTACAGATCTTGTTTCTCCCTTGTCTCCCTTGAGGTTGATGTGCCTTCTTGAATGTAAATCGGCTCTTTTGGATGTAAAATTCTATTCTTGGATGTAAATTCTCTCTTTTCCCTCAATTCCTGACTTGTTTTATTTATATCTAGTGTAAAAACCCTAATTTCAGAGTCTTGAAGCATTAGAAGTCCATCCGGGTCGAGTTGGAATGAAGGAAAGCCACATAAGAATTACTGTCAGGGGACTTTACACGGGCCGTGTAGTGATACATGCCCCGTGTAAATTTCTACCACTTCATTTTTCACGTTTTCTTTAGTCTAGAGAGTTACACAGGGTCCAAGAAGTTACACGGGGTGGGTTACACGGCACGTGTAATGTTTTTGGCACTGTATTCTTCATGTTTTGACCTCCAAATCTCTTCCAAACTCGTCCTTGATTCTAGAATCACATAAAAACACCTGATAAAATATAAAAATCAATGAATTGAGTTGGATTAACATGTTTTCTAAAATAATAATGAAAACATATAAAAATAAACATAAAATGATACTAAATGCTAACAAAATATAATGCAGGTTAACCTTAAATGTCTATATAATTTGATGTAATCAATATGTTTATTATTTTGCAAATGTGATTATTGATTTAGAAACTCTTGAAAATTATTTTGAAACCACAGTTAGCATGACAGTCCCTTTAGAACTCCCCCATAGTAACGGCTGCTTGGGGTTTGATATTTGATATGATTATGTCCCCCCATTAGTAACGGTTAGTAGGATGAGACTATATGAATACTCATTAGCTAGTTAGCCCTTCCATCATTAATAATGGTCAGTGAGGTTGAAATTACTTTGTCGTGGTGTACAATATAACATTGATCATAAAATTTTGTGTCATGATCTAAACTATGTGTTAATGTTGGCAACACTTATGTTTGTGAATTGTGATTTGTGAAGTATGATTTCTCATTCGAAATGTGATTTCAATAAATTATTCTTATGGACTCAGAAAGTTTTGTGATGCTATCATGATTATGCAAATATATGATTTCTTGTATTTTGACAAGTTGAGTTTTACCTTAAATTTTAAAGTTATTATTTGTGCACCATTGAGTGATATACTCAGCAATAGCTTATTTATGCTGTCGCAGATAAGGAAAGGAGAAGGTTGCCGAGTGAGAGACTTGGAAGCAATATTTTGGTTTTGACTATGGGTATATATCATAGGTATACCCCTGTAATTTCTTTTTGATGTATTTTGTACCTATATGTATGGATGTACGGATATTTAGCAGTTTGTATTTAAAAGCATTACATTGCTATCACATTTTAAGTTGTACATATTTACACTTCGTTTTGAGACTTATGAAAAATGTTATTTGCCAATGGACTTTTGTCTGTTGCCAAAACCCGTTGCAATTCCAGTAGATTTATTGTAGTGCCACGCTCCTCTTATTCAAAAAGAACACATCATCTCTACAATTTCACCATACAAGAAATCCTTTCTCTCAAACAGATTATCCTCTCCAATTCTAGAATAGTATCCGCAGCCTTTGCCTTCTTGACCCGATTGTTGGAACTCAAACCAAAGTGTTTGTAACTTCATATTACAGGCTAGGTAAAAAATTTTCCATTTCTTGATTTATGTTATCATCTTTCATTATTTTTGTAGAGTTTAATTAACGTGAACTAATTTGCGATCTAAAACAAAATTAATCTAGAGCTGGTTGCTGAGGGCCTTCGTAGAAGGTCAATTAATGTAGTGCTAATAATCGAAGCACTGCTTACATATATGCTTGGCAGGGGTTTTGCAGCAGAGTTAGGGCTCAAGGTTCGAGCTACAGATTGTACTGTTTGAAACATTTGTATGATACTAAGACTATTGATTGCTTATTACCGTTGCTAAATTTCATTACATTTGTATGATACTGGCATATTTCTTGCACCTATGGAGCAGTGACAAAACTAGCAGAATCAAGGAAAAATTAAAGAAAGAAATTTCTGGTTTGTGGTTAGCATAAATGCGCAGTAATACAACACGCAAGATGAGACTTTGTTCAGAAGAAAAATAGTGATACAAATAATGGTGTTCATGACTATTTGGCTTTCACAGAATTTTGTTTAAAAATAGGAGAAGGGAGAAGATGAACTGTGAAATTAATTTTTCTTTTTCTAATTTTATTTTCAAGTGAAACCCACAATATAATTAAAATTATTTAAATATTTAAGATAGTGTCAACCATATTTAATTATATTAAGTAAAAAAAAATTACATTTTAATAACCGCATACGATTACTAAACCATAAAATTCTTTTTTTTATACAATTTTTCCCTTTCTTTCCCTTACAGATTGGAAGCTCCACCATCTTTCCATTAAAATTTTTTCAACTGAAGAAAAGATTTGAACCCATTATTTTGAGTCATTTAGGAAGTCAACCAATTGAATTAGCCAGTGATACTTCCAAAATCTCTTATTCCAAAATCATTATTTTATCATATAATTTTTTTATTAAAATTACTGTCATCATTTAATAAATAAAATAGATTAAATTATTTTTATTTTTATTGTTATTGCTATAGGGAGTCATTCCAATTCAGATATGTGTAGATATGCATTCCTAATTAGAAAAGAAATCCTAATTAGTGAAGAACTCCTAATTAATATAGTATAGCACTTATAGGAGACTTCGGTACGTATATATCAGTGTTAGTATACTTTGAAATCAATGAAAATCTTCTGTTGTGACAAATAAAATTCACGATTTCTTATATGTTACAACTTTAGTAATTTTAAATTTTAAATCTTAATAAAATGTTTAAATAATTTATGAAACTATATTTTATTTAATTGTCTAATTTTATTTAATAATTTACTTATAAAATTTAACAAATTCTATTTATTTTAATATAAATTTATATATTTTATTAAAATTACTTATTGCATGTATGCAAAATAAAAATATAATATATATTTAATTCAATTTTGATTGAATACCAATGAAACTTTAAATTTTTGTTCCTCTGCCTAGACAAATTTATAGGTTAAGCTATGTTTGAAAACCTTAATTTTAGACCAACTACAAGACAACCTCCTAGTCCACTCCATATATGTTGTAAGCCAGTACAAATATTGAATAAGCCATTAGCTTCTAAAGTTTCAAAAGCAACAATTCGAAGATGAGCAGAACCAGCACCTTGGTTAACTTCGGTAAATACCTTTGGATGGAGCATCTTGCTTAATGCTTCTGCAGCAAAACCAAAGTAAAACCACCTCTTGCTCCGTATAAGTTTGTATAAGTTGCAAACCAGTACAAATATCGAACAAGATATCAGCTTCTGAAGCTTCAAAAGCAACATCAAAGACAAGCAGAACCACCAACTTAGTTAACTTCAGTAAATGCCCTAGGATGGAACATCTTGCATAATGCTTCTACAGCTAAATCGATCCGCGCTTGCTTCTGCAACTAGTTTTGTTAAGAAAATATAAGAACAACTTGCATATGAAAGTCTAATAAGTTGGTGCATTGTCAAAATTTATTTTACCTTTCCTTCAAAATTAATTATTAGAGACCCATTTCTGCAATTGCGATAAGCCCCTTCACATTGCAAAAGGAACATCAAAATGAGAACAATGGGAGACATCATATTCTGAAATGAGTCGTACTAATTTTAGTGAAACATACCAATATTAACATCAGGAAATTCAAGACAAAGTTTTGATAGAGGTTGGGCGATTTCTACCTGCATTTTATGGCACAAATAAATAAGGTTATTGCAAACAATAGAATACAATATGACACGTATATACATCCAAATAGTACTACTTCAAAACAACATTGACTAACAACATTACAAGCACTCTAGCTAATTTGATCAAATATTGCTTAATTGATATGTTTGCTTATGCAACACAACCCAGAAAAACACATCAACCATTGAAAAGTAATTCCCAAGAACCGAAAAAGAATTACTTACAATGAGTTTCTTCAAAATACACAAGCCTTGTAAGAGTCTATGATAATCTTCTATTTAGATGGCAATGGCATTAGGCATGGGCCAAAACTTATCCAAATAAGCCAAGCACAACTAATCTAACTCTAGTCAAGTATATTTGTATTTGCAAAGAACAAAAATTTTTCAACATAATAGCTATAACAATTGTAGAAGGTATCGAAAAGCAGAATAAATTATTATAACTGTCCATGGACAGAAATTGCAAATGACAAATATTATACAAGTTGATACAATATGCAAGCAAGCAGCTTCAGTTCTACCACTTTAACGCAACAAAGCATGTCATAGTTAAAGTGCCAAAACTGAGAAGTATAAAATAGAAATCATAATACGTACATCTGAGAGATTGGTTTTTAAGCGTTTTGATACAAGTGGTTCCATCGTTGCTAACAGGCCATATGATTCTGCTAATTCTGTCAAACACTCCCATTCCTTGTCCAGCTCAGTAATGTTTGTTGCCGCAAGAATAATTACATTTTGGCACTTGATCTACAAAGGCCAGCACTTGACAGTAATTCAAACTGGAACCTCATGAATCACATTAATTGCATTGCTTAAGAGGAAAAAGAGTAAGAACCACATAATAAATATTATAACTTAGCTCCTTAGCTCCAAACACATACCATAGGAACAAGTAGCTTTTCATGATGCAATAATTCAGTGATACCTTCAGGTAACAAAGCCATCTAAAGAAAGGAAGGACAAGAATGAAATTAAATCCAGTTACATGAACTGTATTGTTTGTATGGTGTGTTGAGTAAATACACTTATTGGGTTGCATATTTCAGAGGAAAAAAAAAGGGAAGATGACAAGGCAGTTGCAATGAACAATACAATAGAATGAGATAAAGATGCCAATAAAACCAAAACACAAGTACAAATTATCAAACTGATGCAAAACCAATTAGCCTAATAGCCTTGAACAAAGTTGAAACATATATATCTTGAGAAAGCCAATCTGGTCACGAGGCACACAGGTGAAGCGAAATCCAGGCACCTCACCTGGGAAGCCTCCAAGGCCAGGCACCTTCAACTAGGCGCCCAGGCGAGATATTAAAAAAAAAAAAAAAAAAAAAAGAAGTTGAAAAAGAGAAAAGCTGACCTAATTCATTCTCACCTTTTGGCATCCACACAATGACTAGAGAATTAGGATTTTGAGTTTACATGACATAATGAATGAAATTGAACAATGCATACTCAACTCAACTTAAGACTTTATCCTAAGAATTTGGGGTCGGCTATATGGATTCTCTTTCTCAATTCTAAATGAATTTTAATTAAATCCTCATAAATGTGTAATGCTTCTAGGTCATGTTGTACTACTCTCTTCCAAATCAATTTAGGTCTACCCCTTCTTTTCTTTCTATCCTCTAACCTAATGTGCTCTACTTGTCTAACTGGAGCCTCTGTATGTCTATACTTCACATAACTAAACCACCTCAATCTTCCTTCTCTCAACTCATCCTCAATTGGCACCACTCCTACCTTTTCTCTAATATTCTCATTACGGATTTTATCTAGTTTAGTATGACCACTCATCCACCTTAACATTCTCATCTCCGCAACTCTTATCTTATATACATACGACTCCTTCAGTGCCCAACACTCACTACCACATAATATGTTCGGTCGTATGGCTGTACGGTAAAATTTTCCTTTCAACTTATTGGGAATCTTGCGATCACATAAAACTCCAGTGGCATTCTCCACTTCAACCATCCAGCTTTAATCCTATGACTAACATCCTCCTCACATCCCCCATCCACGTGAAGGATTGAGCCGAGATATTTAAAGTGATTACTTTAGGGCAGTACCACTCCATCCAAACTAACTCCTTCCCTATCACTAGTTCGGTCTTCACTAAACTTGCAATGCATGTATTCTGTCTTCGTTCTACTTAACTTAAAACCTTTTGACTCTAGAATACTTCTCCAAAACTCTAACTTTTTATTGTGTGAAATTTGGTAATTTATTGATTGTATAACATGTTACTTTTTCACATTGTATATTTAATTATTTATTATTTTAGAGAAAATTAGCACTTCACTTAAGCGAGCACTTAGCGCCTTGGGTGATGGAGGACCTTCTCACCTTAAGGGCGGCCTAGCGCTTTTGACAACACTGGAGAAAACCATCCTTCAGTTTTCTTCAAAAATAAATTGTGACCAATGTTTAAGGGCGCCTAGCACTTTTAACAACATTGGAGAAAGCTATCCTTCAGTTTTCTTCAACTTCTTCAACAAATAAATTGTGACCAATATTGGCAATGTTTGTAATGAATGTACTGGCATTAAAAAAAAAAGGGAAAAAGAGGAAGAAGAAGAAGAACAACAAAGAAAAAGGAGGAAAGGGGGGACGGAGGCTAGTTAAGGGAGAGGAGAGAATGAGGAAAAAGAAAAGGGAGAGAGAGGATATTAAAGATAGTGATCCATGAAAAAGACAAATTGAATTTTTCTTTTTTCAATAAAGACAACAATATCTAGATTATTATGGCATGTGTTGTTGGTTTGATTTGCAAATTAGAGTGGCAAACATCTGCCTTTTTGTTGCATGAATCTGATAAATTAGTTGGCCAAAAGAGTAATCTTTGATCCTACAATGATAAATGCATTCTTCCTATGAGATTTGTGTCATTGTAAACACATGCATGCCTTCTCACAACAAATATATAATACGAACTAATTTCTCTGTTTTTCTTTCTATTAGAAGCAAAGCATCAACATAATCTAGATATCAAATTACCTCATTTCGATCGCCAGTGCAATAATCACTAATAAGATGCTTAAGATATTCTTCAAATTCTTCATCTGGAGCCTACATCAAACATAATCATTTGAGATCTACTTATTGCAAGCTTTACACCCATAAAAGTTATAATATCATATTAATAAGCAATTGCAAAGCCAAAACATTAAAAGAAGCTGACTAGCACCTTGCCTCTTTCTTTTTTACCGTCAAACATGGTCAAATTTTTAATTGATGATGTATAGAGACAATTCCAGAAGGCTGAGAAGTAAAAGAGAGCCGAACCATTTTGAGATTTTGCAATTATGTCCTATCCTTTTAATTTTAGCAAATTTGTCCCATTTTAAAAGTTAGTTATTATTTCATCCAATGGTCAAAATTCAAGGTGCTTATGTAGCAGCTGACTAGAACAAAAATATTATTTTTTATTGTGGCATTCATACATATGGGTCTCAAAATTTTCAAAATATAATATTTTAATTGCAATTATGTCAACCCCATAATCTAAAAAATAATATTTTTCATCCTAGCCAATTGCCACGTTAGCACTCCTAATTTCAATTTTGACAATAGGACAAATTTACAACTAACATTTAAAACTGGAACAAATTTACTAAAATTAAAAAGGTGGGACAATTGAAAAACTTGAACAGGTTTGGTATTTTTTGACCATTAGGCCTTCCAGAAACTACTGAAACATTTAGAAAAGCAATAAATATGACCGTCCAAAAATTCATTACGGCTAACCTATGAATCCAGATTTGGGAGGAAGGGAAAAGAAAAAGGATCACTTTAAATGAAAACACGCACCAAGCGAACCCCAAAAGCCTTTGCAACACCTGCTGAGGTAACATCCGAGTGTAATGGACCTAACCCTCCATATATAAATACCTACAAGCATAATTATAGAAAGTAATAACTTCATTGCATATTTAGGAACTAACCTCATTACATTATAAACTAAAATAATATTTTACCATATCATTGGTAGATTTATGTCGCTCAACCTCTTCAGCCACAGAATCTATCTGGTTCAAATAAAAAGTCATAAAAAGTGGAATTTAAGATGATAATAATGCAAATGTTAAGAGCTCTAAATGAAAACCCAAATTCATCTAGTAATAAAGAATATGAAGCTCATCATTATGTACATTAATATAAAAGATGAATGATGAGGATATACAGCATATAAGCAAATATACAAATTAATTGTGCCAGTACTAACAATACCGAAAGATGATTTTAATAGATAATAACTCACATCATTCTGGACAATGGCAATTTGTGATACTGACCACCCAATTGAAAAGAGCTTTCTACACAATGAAGTACTCAATTGATCCTCAACAGTGCCAAACCTGAGCTATGGAACAGATAAAGAAACAAAGGCTTTATCAATAACAAGTAGCAGAAATAAAGAAGTATAACTAAGCTACATTGCAATGTTCAATAAAATTTAAATAATTTGAATACTCTAAATTCTTAGGGTTTTTAAATTGCCCTTAGTAATTGTATTATCAAACATTTCACATCATCTTAGACAGTAAGAACCCTTTTTTTGTCCCCATCTACAAGTGAAAACCAAATTTTGTGTACTAAAATCATGCACCATTACTCACTCAACTAATTTGAAATGCTAATATGTAATCTCAAAAAAAAATAATAATAATAAGCAAATTTTGGAATAATTATTAACCTAATGCAAACTTGACTATGGAGAATCATATAGTCAAGCAAAAAAATAACAAATTAATGAAAAAAAAATGCATAAGAGATAAAAAAAAAAGGGCAAAAATGTTTCAACAACTGAACAAAATTATATAGCATATCCAACCAACCACATTAATTGCATTAATTACTTAAAGAATATATGGTAAAAGTAAAACCCAATAATTTGAGGACAATGTAACAGTTAAGTCCAAAGAACAGAAAATATGAAGGAGAAACAATTAAAAAGGGACTTACAGAATCTCATCCCCCACAACAATAATTGAGGCCACAAGCATGCCATTTTTATGTGGGTCCGCACTGTCCGAGCTATCACTGACAACAGAAAAATGCCCAGGAATGGAAGAAGACAACTTTTTTACCCTTCCCGCTCTTTCTGATCTTCCATCAGAGAGCAAATATGCAGGTTTAAATTTTTTGTTACAACTGGAGTCATTTATACACAGCAGTGAATTTGTTACTGTGTCATATATGCTCCCTATTGAAGTATATCTGTTAAAGGAAAATCAAATGAACATTATAGATTTTTTATGAAGTTTAAAACCAATTAATAGTTAAGTGGACATATATCATATATTTGCATAAAAGAGCAAACTAGTAAACTCAAGAAGCATAGTTTGCATTCACAAATGCCAAAAACCTACAAAATCCAAACCAAAAACAAAAAGTCTTAAAATTTCAAAGCCACATAAGAAGAATTACCCTTGATCATAAAGGCTGCAGTATTGGACTTTGCAGGTTAAAATAAAGGCCCAAACATCTCTGCAAAACAGAATGTCATAAACCTAAAATTTTTCCCAGCTTGAATTCATAGCAACATTCAATCAACATATATATATATGTGATGTAGTATTGGAATAAGACTCAACTTAGACAATATATTCATTATAAAATTAGGAAGCTTACATTTGTGTTGTTTAGGAATTCTATTATTATTTAGGAATATATATAGACTTGTATTAGGTTTAGTATTTTGTTATTGAGGAATTTTGTTTTGATTGGGGATTCCTAATTAGTATTTGATTAGAGTTTTCTTGTTTAAGGATTCCAAATCTCTGTAGTAACATATATATATATATGTGATGTAGTATTGGAATAAGACTCAACTTAGACAATATATTCATTATAAAATTAGGAAGCTTACATTTGTGTTGTTTAGGAATTCTATTATTATTTAGGAATATATATAGACTTGTATTAGGTTTAGTATTTTGTTATTGAGGAATTTTGTTTTGATTGGGGATTCCTAATTAGTATCTGTAGTAGTAGCAGCAGCAGGCAGCAGCAGCAGCAGCAGCAGCAGCAGGGATTCCTAATTAGTATCTGTAGTAGTAGCAGCAGCAGGCAGCAGCAGCAGTAGTATTCTATTATTATTTAGGAATATATATAGACTTGTATTAGGTTTAGTATTTTGTTATTGAGGAATTTTGTTTTGATTGGGGATTCATAATTAGTATTTGATTAGAGTTTTCTTGTTTAAGGATTCCAAATCTCTGTAGTAGTAGTAGTAGTAGTAGTAGTATGTCTTCTAGGTGATTTGTTAGGACAGACTATTGTTGACAATTAATAAAGATTGAGAATTTGTTTCTCCAGAGAATGTGTTTCTCTACCCTTTGAGAACGTGTTTCTCACCCCCTAATCCCCAATTATCGATATCCCAACAAAGGATTGGAACTGGATCCTTGATTAAAAAATGTTCCTCAATTTTATCGTTTCATCAGAACAGGCATAAACCTTTGAAAGAATTTTCATTGAGAATAAACGCAAAGAACTATCCTTGTTTCAAATCTTAAGAGAAAATTTAAAAGCAACAAGAAAATATAATAATAGTGTACTTTTAGTGTAGCAAACAAGAATAATTGCAGCAAGATGAAATCAGCCCAAAATTTTAACAATTGCACAAAGTCTTCCTCCTGCCTCCTGCCTAGTGCATTCTTAATGATATTTAGAAACCTGATATGAACCTACCTAACTCCACCTCAAAAGCTAGCTCACAATAGGAGGTTAGCAAACCCGTATATATAACAGCCAAGACCTCCCTGCAGAACCGATGTGGGACGTATCATTCCCGACCCCTTTAGACTGAACGTCCTCATGAAGCAACCGGGGTCATAACTCATTCACCCCGACCTCTCTCGAAGAACGTCAGGGAACCTTTGTACATGGCCCACCGACCCATACACAGTGAGGCTCTGATACAAAATGATATGAACCTGCCTAACTCCACCTCAAAAACTAGCTCACAAGGGGAGGTTTGCAAACTCGTATATATAACACCCAAGACCTCCCTGCAGAACCGATGTAGGACGCATCATTCCAGACCCCTTTAGACTGAACGTCCTCGTGAAGCAACCGGAGTCATGACTCGTTCACCCCGACCTCTCCCGAAGAACCTCAGGGAACCTTTGTACATGGCCCACCGACCCATACATAGTGAGGTCCTCGTGAAGCAACCGGGGTCATGACTCGTTCACCCCGACCTCTCCCGAAAAACCTCAGGGAACCTTTGTACATGGCCCACCGACCCATACATAGTGAGGCTCTGATACCAAATGATATTAACCTATCTAACTCCACCTCAAAAGCTAGCTCACAAGGGGAGGTTTGCAAACCCATATATATAACACCCAAGACCTCCCTGCAGAACCGAAGTGTGATGCATCAAAACCTATGCACAAGGTCGTGACTACTAGTTCCATAGTATTAGAAGCTTTAAAGAAGATGTTATATTATGCCAATGTTTTAATTAGGAGTTCAATAATCATCAGCAAACTTTAACAACTAAGAATCAACATATATTTCTAGGATTTTATCCAAACTCCAAAGGTTGTTCATGTTGGTAAATTGACAAAAATTAATAGTAAGGAGAAGGGAAAAAAAAAGAAATAATAAATTAAAACAAAATTCAAGGAATGTGACTAGACCTATAAGACCAATCCAAGATAGGATTCACTCTCATAAAAGGTGGCCATCCAGGCGAACTAGGGGAGAACTGTTCTTGGCCTACCTGCAAAGATAAAGCACTTCGTTATAATTGTCTCAAACATAAAGCTCTCTCCACAAAAAAGAACTTGTCAATTGGAAATTATATAACCAAGGCATCCCTCGTCAAGGTAGAGTATCAAACATACCGCAGTAGGATCACCAATACGAACACCAAGGAAAATAGCTTTGATAGGATTAGCCTTTAGTAGATTTTCCAATCCAGATTTGAAATCTAAGCTAATGATATCCAATTGCAAACCATAGCTGCTCATATAAGGTAATTCAACTCTCAAAAACAAATGAAGAATGCACAAAGTTGTTCAGTAAAAACCAGTTGATTCAACGTCTAACCAATATGCCCAAAATTAATATTTATATGATCTGGCAGAATTTTATTTTTACAGAGTCATTTGTGCAATTCAGTCTAGAAAAAAATTGGAATTAAAGAAAATAGGAGCATCTTACCTAGAGGCTGTATCATAGGTAAAAGAATTGATTTCGGGGAAAGCAGAATTGCTTTCAAAATATATTGTGTGAATCGGAAAACTAGTTAGACCCCTATCAGAACAGTTGTGTCTCTCTTTATGCCAAAAATAGCCGGCCCTAAGCAAGTGCAACAAAACCTACAAATCCAAGTTTAATATTACCGTCAATGTGATAAAAGATAATTAATGCAAAATAGGAAGCTTAGAATTTTATTTAGGAATTTTAATCATTATAGAAATAGGAAATACAAAGAGTTTTTATTATTTAGGAATTTTATTATCATTAAGTCCATTTATTTCCTAATTTATCTCATTAAGTATTCCTAATTACATATGAATTAGGGTTTCTTTTCCTAATTTGATTAGGATTGTAAGCTTTATAAATAGAGTTAATTTTATATTATTCAATAGCTTTAGACTATGATTATTATTGAGATTAATAAAATTGCTAAGAATTAGTTCTCTTTTCCAAGGCTTGGTCCTTGTTTATTCTTGTTTTGTTTCGAAGAGCAGATTGAAGATGAGAATGAAGAGTATGAGATTGAAGAATCCAAAGATTCGAGTCTTTAACATTCACACATTGAAGAGCCTATTCTAAAGCAAGAAGTTGATGAAAATACACAAGCAAAGCTTGAGGAGGATAAATTGCAGTACAAAAATCACTCTATGGAAACTTCAAAGGAAATTGAAGAAAATCAAGTTATTCCTAATGATTTGAAGAGCCTTTCAACTGTTAATATGCTTGAATTTATTTGTCCGGTTTTTTAAGAGATACAAAGGAAAGCATGAAGTGCTTGATTTCAAGCTTGTTGCTACCATACAAGATGAAGAGTTAATTGTTCTCTTAATGTAGTTTATGATTCTCCCGCACTTCAAAAGTCGAGGACGAGTTTTTTTCCAACCGGGGGAAAATGATGCAGTATAGGAAGTTTAAAGTTTGATTTAAGAATTTTAATTTTTATAGAAATAGAACATTTAAAGAGTTTTATTATTTATGAATTTTATTATTATTAGCTCTAATTTTTCCTAGTTTATCTGATTTAGTATTCCTAATAAGAGTTGAATTAGGATTTCTATTCCTAATTTGATTAGGGTTATAAGCTCTATAAATAAAGCTAATTTTTACTATTCAGTAGCTTTGGACTATGATTATTATTGAAATTAATAAAATTGTTGAGAATTAGTTCTCTTTTCCAAGGATTGGTCCTTGTTTTGTTCTTTATTCTTGTTTATTCTACATCAATAATGGTAGAACTAGTCAAGAAAAATATAGATGAAAATTTACCGTTGAATCCTTTCCACCATTGAAGCTGAAGGCAACCTCTTCAATCCTGAAAGGGAAATAATTTCAATGTTTCTTTCCAAGCATCAATACACTTATTAGAAGTGAAAAAAGACAACCATGAAACTATATCAGTTCATAAAACAAATTCAGGCACAAAAATTTACTTTTATATGAAACTATGAATTATGTGAAGTAGAATTATCTCCTCGCAATGAAAAGCAACAAAATGTTAGGATTATTTATAAAGATGATAAATGCAATTGGACAACTCTATTGCCTTGGCCTAGTACATAAATTAGGCCCTGAACTATTTGGGAAAAGGCTAGTTCACTCCCTATCTTTTATTTTGACCCACAGCACCCCTGCCTTTTTATTTTTTGACATATTGCACCCTGTTTTTATAACAAAAAAGCACAAATTCCTCAAATCAATAATAAATAATTGAATACAACATTAAGTCTAATCCATTATAGAGTAGGCGTCATAAAAGAGATACATTTCAAGTGACATATTTAATCACTTTTCATAGATGAATTCCAAAAATTGTCTATTAAATACAAAAACAAAAATTGAATGGAGCAATAAGTCAAAAATAAAATGTCAGGGGTGTAATGAGTTGAAATAAAAGTTCAAGGTTGCATCAGACTTTTCCCAAATAATTCAAGGGCTAATTTATGTATTCTGCCATACTGCCTTCAACCAATAAAGTAAAATAAAAGTGGATAATTGAAAGCTTCACATGCAAAGATGATTTGGTGATTTCAGAGCCTGTCCATCCCATTGGACAACACATTTATAAAATTCCACATTTTACAGGCAATCTAGAAGATTCCCATATTCTAAACTTTTTCAACAGTTTCGTGTATGATATCATTTAGGGGCCGTGTAACCAAACCGTGCATTCAAATTTGGAATGGTTTGGTTCAAGAAATTTTAAAATTGAAACATAAACAATCAAACCAATTTTCAGCTTGTTCTTATTTAGATCAAATCAAGTTTTTTTAGTTGGACTAAATCCATTTATTATCTTAGATTTAACTCCGAACTAGTCAAGTATAAATAATGGAATTTTTCATCACTTTCACCCAAAAAAAAAAAATTGCGTTCCAGTCACTCAAAACAAAAATTACAAATAATAGTTAATAAATTCCAAACAAGAAGTTTTCAAACAAAACAAAACTAGTGAAACAAAAATGGAATTGAGTTCTAAATAAAATATATTTATTATATTTTATGAAAATGTTAATAACAAAATATAAAATAAAAATATACAATAATATTTTGACAAGTAAACTAAAACTAACCCACAATTATAAACATATTCAGCTCCATTTGGTTAGGTTAACCATGGATTTCAAATGAAGGGGGGAAAAAGAGCTAAAAGTACCTAACCATAACAGAATATACAGGTTCAGATAAGCACCCTTTAGTTCGGTTTCAAGTTTGCAGTTCAGTTTTTCAATTTTCTTTGCCCACCACTTATCATTATTACCACAGTTAAACAAAATCCATGAATTTTGCAATAAAATCAATTACAATACCTTCAATATGTCTGGACATCACAAACACATCATCTACTTGCCCAAGCATCATTATTCAAAAAATGAAAAGGAATGCATCAATCAATATTTATTAGATCCCAAAGAGAACAATCAAAAAACTTCTATGAAACATAATTCCATTTTCCACGACATACCTAATAGGCACATACAAACAAGGAACCAACCCACAAATAAGATGCTCCTGTTCGCAAAATATTAATACTTTATTAAATCTAACCATTTCTATGCATAGAAAATTTCATGATGAACTCAACCACAGATAAATTTAACATATAAAATATCCAAAATCATGCTAAAAGTACCAAATATACAAATGCTACAATGTCATTCACGTTCAACTAATTATGGATGGTAAAAAGGGAACCAAACTAGCAAGAGAAAAATTTCAAATCAACAAACATTTTTTATTATAAAAGATGAAAAAAAAAATTGAGACAGCAGATGTTCATGCATATTCCTTTTTCCCTTTCCAAGTTATCTTTGCTATCAAAAGGAATATATCCTTATTCACCATAAAAATCAAAATAAAGATTATGAACCACAATACAATTGACAATATGATAAACTACAAAGAATCAACCACAACCCAGAAGCAGATAAAGATGAACTCACGAGTATAGAGTAAGAGCTCGTTGAATAACATAGATGGCGTTATTGTACTTGGTTTTGAGCCTTCTATCATCACTTTCTTTGATTGCTTTGTCGATTTCCATGTACCCTAACACATAAGGATGAAAAATTTAAACCAAGCAAAATGGGGATTTCTTTTATTGAAGGGAATTCAAAGTCTTCTACAAAAACTAATCGTATAAACTTCTGTCTTCTTCTCCTTCTCCTCCTTCTTTATTGAGTTTTTTCTATTGAGTCCCCCTATTTTTATTTCATCACATTAACCCCTAGAAATTTTTTTGTTATGACTCTGAGCCCATGAACTTTACAGTTTTGGACCTTGAATCCATTTTTGATAGAATTAATGAAAGACTGAGACTATCTCAGTGGCCCCCTAATTGAGGGGTTTTGTCAATTAAGCCCCTATCTATTAATTATGTTTAATTGAGCCCTTGTATTTTTATTTTCATTAGGCAAAATGTATATTTTGATCCATGAACTTCTAAAGTTTTTTTATTGAGTCCCCATAAATTTATGTTTCATTGAGCTCCTGCATTTTTATTTTCGCATAGGGAAAGAAGATACGTTGTTTGCAGAGGGAAAGAAGGAGAAACATGGCGTGTGTGTCATTTGAGAGAGAGAGAGAGAGAGAGGGAGAGAGAGAGATGGGGTTGGCCACAGTTTGATTTTGAACCAGAATCGAATCAAAATTGGCTCAGTTAAAACTAGATCAAAATGGTCAAAATCCGAACTATCTTCAAACTGGACTGAAATCACACTTTTAAGGTTTGGTTCAGATTCATAGATTTTTAAAAACTATAAACCGGTGATTCTAAACTGAATTGAATTAACAATTTCGAATCAGACTAAATCGACAGTGTAAATACAAAATAACTCAATAAATACCTTACTACAAGGAAATGACATGTGGCACTTTTTTTTTAAATATTACCACATGCTATCTTTCATAAATACTCTCATTTATATTAATTATTATTTAATTTTTTTAATTTATCTTTTAATTATCATTATTATTTATAATATTATATTAATATTTATGATTTAAATTATTATTCTCTTAAAATTTAATTTTTAAAAATTAAGACCTTTTGTAGTTAAATGCAATATTTAAAAATCATTTATATTATTTTATAAATACAAATTATTATTTAATTTTTTTTATTTCTCTTTTATTATCGTTATTATTTATAATACTACCTTAATATTTATTATTAAAATTATTTTTTTAAAATTTAATTTTTAAAAATTAAGACTTTTTATAATTAGATATAATATTTAAAAATTATTTATATAAAATTATTTTTACAAAAATATTATTTATCACATATTAACCTTCATCATTATCATCATTATCGTCGTCATCATCAAAGATTATTGATAGCTATTAATTTAAAGAAAATTGACAATTAATTTATGATCTCATAATCAATCATAAATACTCTCCTTTATAATAATTATTATTTAATTTTTTTATTTTTCTTTTAATTATCATTATTATTTACAATATTACCTTAACATTTAAGATTTAAATTATTATTTTCTTTAAAATTTAATTTTTTAAAAATTAAGACAATTTATAATTAAATGTAATATTTAAAAATTATTTATATTATTTTATAAATGCTAATTATTATTTAAATTTTTTTATTTCTCTTTTAGTTATCATCATTATTTACAATACCACCTTAATATTTATGATTTAAATTATTTTTTCTTTGAAATTTTATTTTTAAAAATTACAACCTTTTATCATCAAATACAATATTTAAAAATTATTTATATGATTTTTTATAAATTCATTTATGCAAAAATATTATTTGTCACATGTTACCATCCATAATAATAATAATAATAATAATAATAATAATAATAATAAAAGGTTATTGATGGCTATTAGTTTAAATTGAAATGGCCAAGTAAATAGAAAATATTTTACTGCTATAAAAATTAAATTTGAATATTTTTGTCATCGTTTTTCAATTAAATAATATTTAATTATAAATTAATTTTTTATTTAAATAATTTTTATTTGTTTATCTATATATAGTATGTCATATGAGACATGTGATACACATTAACACTCTCCTCTTACCAATTATTTTCATTTCACCTAAATACTCTCAAATCTCTTTTTATTTCTGCTATTTTTGTATTATTTCTTTCAAATTTATTAATTATCATTTTCAAAATTTATTTTATTTAAATATATTTAATTAATGTGTATTTAATTATTATTTTTTTATAAATTTCTTATTTAATATTTCTTAAACTTTTAATATTTTATTTCATTATAAGTATATATCTAATGCAATTATAAATAATATTTTGATTATTCATATTTTATTATCATTAATTTTTAACATAATTATTTTTAAATTTTAATTAAATATCTATATTTTTATGCATAAATTATCTCTTAACTATATTTTTGTATAGAATATAATTTTAAAGATAAATTACAAATATAATTACATCAAAAATTTAATTACAAATAAATATGATTAAAAAAATTAAAGTTACAGCATTAAAAATATGAAATATGTCTTTTGAAAAATATTATATATTTTTAATATTTATTATATTAATAGAAAATGATGATATATTAAAATTTTAATTTTTATGAAATGTATTTATTTTATATTATAAATTTATGTTAAGTGATAATCATTTTTGTCAAAAAATTATTTTTGTAAAAAATATATCAGGTTCATTATTTTATTAAACCTAAACTGGCGGTTCAAGAACCACGATTGACGATTCCTGAACTGTGGCCACCCTTAGAGAGAGGGATTCAGGCAATGCTTATAGAGGGAGAGATCAGAGAGAGAGAGAGAGAGAGAGAGAGAGAGAGAGAGAGAGAGAGAGAGAAGGTAGAGATACAAAGGGAAAGGGAGAGAAAAATAAATTTCAAAAAAAATTAAAAGTTTAGGGACCCAATGTAAAAATAACAATAAAAGTTCAAGGGGAGAATTTATAGCAATGAATCTATGTGAACTCAAAAAAAGAAAAAAAAATGAAAGCCCAAGGACCCAAATATGTGTTTTGCCTTGTCGTTAACATTAAACTCTATTTTGTAATTAACATTAAACTCTGTTTAGACTTTAACACATAATAAAAAATTAGTAAATCTACTAGTGGTGTTAAATATATTAGGAGTAAATTTAAAATGTACATATGATTTAGCACATTATCACTCAAGGGAAATAATTTTTTAATATAAAAATATTTATTCAAATATATTAAAATATAATTTTATAGAAAACAGCATGGAATAGAAAAATTTTTAGAAAATAACATAAGCAAAAATGATAACCTAGATCCTTCTTTCCTTGACTAAACCCAATATTCAATAGTAAAAAGGCAAAAAAGGTTGATTGTAAGAGAGGGAGAAGAAAATCCAATCTAACTTCTAAAAATTTTGAGAAAGATGAATGTGATGCTAAATTGAAGAAGAAAGTAAGAGTATGGCTGGAGGTGAGGGGAAATTTCATGTTATATGCAAATTTTCTTTTAACCTATTCGCTTATCTTGTTGTCATAATGTGAAAAAGTTTTACCTTGATGTTGCCTATCAAATGGATATTAGAAGATATTCTTTTTCTCTCCAATACTGCTCTATCTTACTTAACTTTTAGCAAACTAGATATTAAATGGGTACTCTCTCTCTCTCTCTCTCTCTCTCTCTCTCTCTGCAAAGTCAAAAGCTGTTACCAATGCTCTCTCCTAAAAGGTGTAGCTGCGACATTTCCATAGCCACTCCCACAGCAATATTGACAAGGATGGTTTTGAAAGCAGTGAACAGTAACCACAACACTCACATAAAGAGAAATCTTAAACTATAATGAGATGAGTAGGATTTATAAGAGCAAATTCTGTGTGCCTCTATTTGAATTTTTTTTTTCTTTTTTACAAAAATTTAACCAATGACTGTTCAGTATAAAAGTTTATTTAATTATTCACTCACACGCTTTTCAAATTGCCTAATCACTCTTTTAACATCTGTTTGAAAATAGCATTAATGTGTCCAAAAATAAAAGCGTAAGGGTTCAATCAAACACAATAAAAATACAACAGTTTATTCAACAAAACATTGTAAGTTCGGGGCTCCAGGATGATTTTAGCCTCAATGAATATTCTAAAATTGAACTTAACAGTGTTTAAAAGGATTGTTCCGCTCCCTCTCTCTCCCCCTATCTGCATCCTTTTACTCCACTGCAAAACCAAATCTCTATCCAAACAACAAACCCAAATTCTTTCAATGTGAACCACAAGTTCACAACTCAAAAAATTCTTAAAAAATTATTTAACCACCAAACAATCCCAAATTCGATTAAAGGAAAACCAACAACATATCACATGAGAATTAAGAAAAAAACCCAGGACTTCCCCATCCCATCTCTACACTATAATAGCTAAAGCACCAAAACTTTTCCATTTTTTTCTTCCAATCAATTAAGCAATTTCTAAGACATTAAATGAAACTTACCTTCCAAGCCAAGGAAAACGTAATACGCATAGAGATGAATCTGGCACTGATCAATTATAAATAGATGCAACGTGGAGTAAATGAGGTAGAGTGAGTGCTTGAGATCTCACCAGGATGAATAGATGGGTAAAGTGCTATTGCTAATGGAGGCCTCTCCTTCGCTGATGGCTAAGACATTAGAGGAGGCAAGGGCTAGTGTTGGCCTAGCAATAGTGGAGCTATGACACCCCTCACCCGTCTACAGTGTAGCCGAGCAAGGTGTGCCATATTCGATGCCGAAGCACTCTATCTTATCCTATCGTGTCCATTGTAAATTTTTAAACTTTGTAGAAAACATGTGGTAATATATTTTTTTTATCGCAATTTATTTATATAGAAACCCGGGCAGAGCCTCCTCTGATTTATTGGCATTCAGCAGGTTCTAATAGTTTCTGTTAAAAATAATTTCATATCTATATCATTTTTCCATGTACCATATCATATCATTTCAAGAAAATGAAATTCAGTTCATTTATATGAAAATTTATGTACAAAAATTAGAAGCTTTATTTACAGTCCAAATTATAAATTTATTTAACTACAATGTTCAAAATTAATATACATCTCATTATACATGAACCAAAATGCAAAACCTAAGTAAATTGGCCCTACCAAAATAAACACTACTGAGGTGAGTTCTGGACTTTAGCAGATCTGGACAACTATAATCAGAGTACTACTATGGTGGCTGTTCCTATGGCCACTGCTGTGTCTGGTTTCCAGTACCTACGCGATGAAAAATCCAACATGCTAAGCAAATTGCTTAGTGGTGCATAATCTTAAAGCAGAATAACTAAATGATTTAAAATGGCAATAATATGTGAAATTTCATAATTCTAGGTCAATTGTATATTTCAATTGCACTTTGGGAATAATTTAATTATTAGTATCTTATCTGTGCATTTTTTTCTTTCTCTGTCTTTTAAAAATCATATCAGTGCTTTCCCAGTCTTTTAAGATCATATCAATGCCCAAGTAACCTATAATAAACTATAAGGGTGGATACACGGGAGTGTCTATCCTGTATACAACTGTCTGTCAGGCACAAGGCCAGCAGGCAGGCTGTTAAAGCCAGAAATACAATTATGTACAATGGCATCCGTCATGTCAGGCACAAGGCCAGCGGACAAGCTGTTAAAGCCAAAAATACAATTAGGTACAATGGCCAACGGGCAGGCATATAGCCTGTAGAACAATCATATCAAACATTTATTGTCAGTCCATGACTTTCCATGTAGGTAGTACTACTATCTATAATCCCTAATTGGTATACCAATCGATCCAACTATATATATAAGTCTAGGTATACATTGGGAAAATTAGTACTATCAAGCACTTATAGTTTTATTATTTCATGTTATGTACTATTAAGGGTTCATAACATATTGTTATTTCACTTCATGTACTACCTATGCTTTATACCATTTTCATGCCATTATAATGAGAACATAGGTTCCAAGTACATTTTCATATAACTTATGTATTTATCACTCTCATTATTTAATGTCATGTACTATACATATTCATAGTATTGTTATTTCATATATGATGGAAACATAGGTTCCAAGTGTGTTTTCATATGACTTATGTGTTTAACAAACCATTTAGGTAATTTATATTTTATGTATTAACTGATTTCATATCAACTTGTAGTGGAAAAGTGGGACCCACAAACCTGTTTCATGCAATTTTGTGACACCTTGAACCTCCAAGTTATGAATAGTATCATTTTTTGTCTGTGACTAGTACTATTCAAAGACACCTTGAGGACCAAAAATAAATGGAAAATTAATTGAGATAGACACAATAAAAATTTAAGTGAACAAAAAATCTAAGGACTCATCGGGTATTATAAAAAGAAGGATTATGACCCCATGAGGGGTATTTTGGTCAATTCACCTCAAGAGTTGACATTTGACCGAAATATCAACTAAATTAAATGAAATTAATGAATTCAATTATGGGGTAAAAATTGAAGAAAAATTCAAGTAAAAATATGTAAGGGAAAATTTAAGAAATGAAAACTTAAACTTTCATTTCTATTATGACAAAATTAAAATGAAGGACTTATGGGTTTTTGATAATTAAATTTAATTATTTAATTAAAAGAAAAAATTAAGTGTAAATGTAAAAAAGAAAAAGGAAATAAAAATTTAAGTTTAATTATCCTTATGACACAATTAAAATTTATAATATTAATAAACTAATTTTGGGGTTAAACATATATATATATATATATATATATATATATATATATATATATATATATATATATATATATATATATATATATATATATAAGAAAACAAATGTCTTCTTCATTTTTATTTTTCATAAGGTGCAACCACCCACTCCTCTCTCTTCTTCTCTCTCTCTTTTTCTCTTCTTCTTCCACTTCTTCCCCTCATTGATTTCCCCTCCCAAGTTTTAATTCCCTTAAATTCCCTTCATAAATTCCATAGCCCACTAAAAGAAAACATTAAAGAGATCTTTAATTGAGAGATTAAAAGCAAAGAGAACAAGAATTGAAAGAAAAGTGAAGTTGGAAAGAAATCAACAAGAGGTAAGTTTCTTTTCATGTTAGATTAGTTATATAAGCTTTGAATTAAGTTTGATTATGGAAAAATTTCATGAAGAAGTATGAGAATCATACATTGAACCTAAACTAGGGCTTTGGCCAAATTAGAGAAAAGTTAGGGTTTGATGTCTTTGAATGAAATTGATGATTAGGTTAAGCTTAGTTAAAGTAGTATACATGATTGGGGCAAAGAAATTGCATGAAATGTGTATAAATTTAATTATGGGAGATTAGGGTTCATGGAAAAATTGGAGCTTTGGTGCTAGAGAGTAAAATTGATGTGTGCAGTATTAAATTATGATCATTTGAGGTTTATTTAGTTTGAATTGACATTGGGTTGATGAATGGAAGTAATGAAATGGTAGGATTAGGGAAAATTGTAAAGTTTGGTATTTGAAAAATGTGGGGTTTATGCTAGGAAGTGCTATTGATGTGTCAATGCTAAATTATAGTCATTTTGGGTGAATTAAATGTGAATTGAGGTTGGTTAGTGGGAATAATTGAAGAAATGAAAATTTGAACCTAGGGCAGAATTTGTACACTGAGTTCAGTGTGTTTGACAGTCCATAAATTTAGCTACACAACTCCAATTAGTGTAAAACTAATTGAAAATGAAACTTAAGACATAGGGCTAGAATTTTCATGAAGAGAGCCAACCTAGAAACTGCCCAGAAATTGTTTAAAACTTGGCTTGAACTTGGAGACAAAATTCTGGAACCTGCAGAATTAGGCATGTAAACAGTAAATTTTGCATGGCCATAACTCTTTCTAGAAAACTCCGATTTAGGTGATTCTTAAACTGATAGAAACTTAAAACATAGTAGAACATTTCATATGAAGAACTTAAGGCCAAATTATGGACTTAACCCAATCAAATTGCTAAGCAAAGTTGAATCACCAAATCTGCAGAAATCTGGAAATTTACAGATTTACCATATGAACAGTAAATTTTGTATGGCCATAACTCTCTCTAGAAAACTTCAATTTAGGCAATTCTTGAGCCAATGGAAACTTAAGACATAGTAGAACATTTCGTATGGAGAATATTAGACCAAATTATGGACTTAACTTGATCAAATTGCTGAACGAAGTTGGATCGTTAAATCTGCTAGAACTAAAACTGCAAGGTGAACAGTAACGTAAACAGTACCTGTGTTTTGGTCATAACTTGAGCTACACAGCTCCGAATTAGGCTATTCAAAAAGGAAAATAAAGTTAAGACCCAGATGAACAATTTTCATGAAGAACACCTCACCAAATTATGATAGAAACTAGGTAAAAATTGGGTTCAAAGATTGGGGCACCAAGTTGTCCAAAACTAAAACTCTCTAAAATTTGCAAAGCTAATTTGGGATGCATTAGACATTCATGTAATGAGTTCTTGGCA
Source organism: Hevea brasiliensis (assembly GCF_030052815.1). Classification (NCBI taxonomy): domain Eukaryota; kingdom Viridiplantae; phylum Streptophyta; class Magnoliopsida; order Malpighiales; family Euphorbiaceae; genus Hevea; species Hevea brasiliensis. Next base: position 55,727,542 of record NC_079499.1, read on the forward strand.
GCAATTGAGATGCGTATTGAGACATTCTATTTGTGTATTTTTAGTAGAGAAAGAGGTTGGGACGGACAAAGAATAGTGAGTAAAGAGAAAGGAGAGCATTGAAGGTTTGTACACAACTAACCTTTTCTTTGTTTTTAAACTTGTAAATTGCTTGGAATGTGTTTATTTGAATGAATTTTCTTTGAATAAGTTTACTTTGACTGAAATATAGTTTTTCTCTTGCATTTAAGAAATTTGAGTGTTGCCACCTTTATATGGATATTATTATGAATTTAAATGTGTTTATTGGTTTATAAATGTGATTATTGAGTGTGAAATTTTTGGAAACTGTTTTGAAACCACAATTAGCATGATAGTCCCTTTCGGAACTCCCTAGTAGTAACGGCTACTTGAGGTTGATAATTGATATTGATTATATCTCTCATTAATAACGGTTAGTGGGGTAAGACTACATGAGTACTCATTAGCTAGCTAGCCCTTCCCTCATTAATAACGGTTAGTGAGATTGAGATTGCTTTGTCATAGTGTACAACACGACACTGATCATGAAATTTTGTCTCATGGCCTGAACAGTGTTGATGTTGGCAACACTAATGCTTTGTGAATTGTGATTTATGAGTGTGATTTCTCATTTGAACGTTGTTCCGATAATGGCTCTTATGAACTTAGAACTATTGTGATGTTTCATGCTTAAGAAGGATGTGATTTATTATGCCTTGATAAATTTGACTTTATTTTAAGTTTTAAAGTTATTAGTTGTACACCACTGAGTGATATACTCAGCGATAGCTTATTTATGCTGTCGCTGGAAAGGGAAAGGAGAAGGCTGCTGAGTGAGAGACTTGGAAGCAGCATTTTGATTTTGATTGTGGGTATATATCATAGGTATACTCTTATAATTTCCTTTTGATGTATTTTGTACCTATATGTATGGATGTATGGACATTGAACAGTTTGTATTTAAAAGCATTGCATTGCTATCATATTTTGAGTTTGTAACTATTTTATATTTTCATTTGGGACTTATGAAAATGTAACTTTTGCAATATTTAGTCTATCATTATTTCCAATGAATGTTTTCATGGAATTTTAACAGTTTTCATGGAATTTTAACTATTCTCATGCAGTTTTCTGCAAAAGAATTGATAAGATAAAAAGCTATCGTTTGTTTTAAAATCCTTTGTAGCATAACTAATGGGTTATCGGTAGGTGGAGTTCGGTAATTCATTAGGTATGCTACGGGAACATGTCGTGCCTTACAAGAGATAAGGTGAGACATGTTTTTGTGGTATTAGAGCCTTGGTTTTTATAATAGTTTTGAAATTGCATGTTTGTAAAATTTTGATAAGTACAACTGCTCAACTGTCATTAGTTGATACATATAGTGCATTACATCATAAATATGGACTAACTGAGGAAAACCTCCTTGTGTTGGTTGTCCAGGAAGTAGAATTCTTTGTGTTTCAGTATGGAAGAGGGGGATCACATGGTAGAACAATCCATAGCATTTGTGATACTGGGAGAGGCCCCAACTCCTTAGAATGCCAGTGGGTCAGCTGCACCCGTCTCGCCTATGTAGTTTCCTACTCAGTTCACTCAGCAAATGGCTGCACTATTTCAGCAAATGGCTGGCAATATTCCAGTCCCAGCTCCTGTGCAAGCATCTCCAGTGCAACCACCACCTCCAGCCAGACAGTATAAAAAGTTAATGAAGTATGGGGCGATAGAGTTCAAGGGTACAGTGGACCCATTGGAAGCAGAATAATGGCTTGAGAGAATAGAGAGAGTATTCAAGAAATTACACTGTACAGATGATCTGAAGTTTGAATACTCCATTTCTTTTTTGCAAGGGGACGCTTATGAATGGTGAAAGACCATTCCCCACAGCTTGGTAGAGCCTCCAGTTCTGACTTGGGAAGATTTCCTGAGGGAGTTTAGACATAAGTATGTTCTGAACACGTATGTGGATATGAAGCTAAAAGAGTTCATGAGTCTAAAGCAAGGTGATTGGACTGTGGCAAAGTATGAGAGGGAGTTCTCTTGCCTGAGTCACTATGCTTGGAGTTTACTCACCACTAGCAGAGACAGATGCAAGCGCTTTAAAGCCGGATTGAGGCCTATCTTACGAATGCAAATGGTTGGGTTCTGACATGAGAACTTCTCAGAGCTAATATCCCAAGCCCTAAAATTAGAGAGGATTGAGTTAGAAGGGCCTATTAAAAAGGGAACAGAAGAAAAAGAGAAAAGTGGGAAGACTTCAGGTCAAAGTTCAAGTAGCAATCCGAGTAACAGAAAGAGCTTTGGGGGACCTAGTAATAGAGGATCTGCTAGGGGAAGATTCTCAGGGCAGAGGCCACCTAGATCCGGATGGTAGACATCTAGGGGTTCCTTTCCTACCCGTGCTTATGAGACTTGTGGTAGGACTTATGGAGGAGTATGTTATAAGGCCATAGGAGCCTGTTACAACTGTGGGAGAAGTAGGCATTTTGCTAGAGATTGCACCAGCGCTCGCAGGTCTGGGCCACCTGCCACCACTGAGGGATCTGTTCAAGGTTCTGCTTCCAGAGGATAACAGACAGCTAGTAGAGGCCGAGGTAGGGGTAGAGGTAACACTTCTGGCAGCCAGGGCACAACGAGCCTACCAGAGTAGAGTGGTCCATCAGTTAGGGTGTACACCATGCACCAGAGGGAGGAGCTGAGACATCAGATGTTGTGGCTGGTACTTTCTCCATCTTTGATAGAGATTTATATGTGCTGTTTGACCCTAGTTCTACACATTCTTATGCTAGCGCTAGTATTGCATGTTCTGTTGCCATTCCTTGCTTGAAAATGGATTATGATGTGCTAGTGACTAGTCCCTTAGGACAAGAGGTTAGGGTGAACAAATTGTATGAAGATTGTCCTTTGGTGATCCAAGGATATACATTCCTATCATACTTAATTGAAATGCCCTTTCGAGATTATGATATCATCTTGGGTAAGGATTGGTTAGCGAAGCATCACGCCATGATCGACTGTAGACTGAAGACAGTCACTTTTGGTCTTCCCGAGTATGCAAACGTAGTGATATACGGGGAGAGGCAGTTATTGCCATCCAACATCATTTCAGCTGCACTTGCTAAAAAGATTATTAGAAAGGGATGTGAAGCTTATCTAGCTCATGTGATAGACACCTAGGTGGGGATTCTAGATCTTAAAGATATTCCTATGGTATGGGATTTTTCGGATGTTTTTCCAAAAGAATTGCCGGGATTACCTCCGGAAAGAGAGGTGCAATTTGAAATTTAGACTATGCCTGGTGTGGAGCCAATCTCCATCACTCCTTATAGGATGGCACCTGCTGAGTTGAAAGAGTTGAAGGTGCAATTGCAGGATTTGTTAGATAAGGGTTTCATTCGCCCTAGCGTGTCACCTTGGGGAGCACCAATATTATTTGTGAAGAAGAAGGATGGTACTCTCTGCCTATGCATAGACTACAGACAGTTGAATAAGGTGACCATAAAGAATAGATATCCTCTGCCATGGATCAATGATTTATTTGATCAGTTGAAGGATGCAACTGTATTCTCCAAAATTGACTTGAGATCGGGCTACTACCAGTTGAGGGTGCAGGAGCAAAGTATTCGTAAAACTACCTTTAGGACTCGGTATGGCCACTATGAGTTCCTGGTAATGCCATTCGGGTTGACCAATGCTCCAGCTGCTTTTATGGGCCTGATGAACACTATCTTCAGGCCATATTTAGACCAGTTTGTTGTGGTGTTCATTGATGATATTTTAGTGTACTCAAATAATACAGAGGAATACGATAAGCACTTGAGGATAGTATTGCAGACTTTGAGGGAGAAGCAGTTGTATGCCAAACTGTTGAAATGTGAGTTTTGGCTAAAGGAGATTACATTTTTAGGGCATATTATATCTGCAGAGGGTTTCCAGGTGGATCCTAGCAAAGTAGAAGCCATTCTTAATTGGAAGCCACCTAGAAATGTCATGGAAATTCGGAGTTTCCTTAGTTTAGCCAGGTATTACCAAAGGTTTGTGAAGGCATTCTCTATGCTAGCATCTCCACTGACCAAGCTACTTAGAAAGGATGTAAAATTTTAGTGGACTGATCGGTGCCAGGAAAGTTTTGATGAGGTAAAGGGGCATTTAACTGAAGCTCCAATCTTAACGTTGCCCACTTTGGGTAAGGAGTATACCATATACAGTGATGCTTCTCATAATGGATTGGGTTGTGTGTTGATGCAAGATAGGAATGTCATTGCCTATGCTTCACGCCAGCTTAAATCGCATGAGAGGAATTATCCTACGCATGACTTAGAGCTGGCAGCCATTGTCTTTGCCTAGAAGATTTGGAGACATTACTTGTATGGAGAGAGATGTTATATATACACAGATCATAAAATGTTTGAAATACTTGTGCACACAGAAGGAGTTAAATTTCAGGCAGAGGAGATGGTTAGAGCTGATAAAAGATTATGATTGCTTGATAGACTATCATCCTGGAAAGGCAAATGTTGTAGCTGATGCTTGAAGTCATAAAACTATGGCTGGTTTGAGGGTTTCTCCATTGTCCATGGTGCATGAGTTAAGGGCATTGCATGCTAATTTGGAGATTAATGAAGATGGGTAGACGATAGCTACTTGGTAGGTGAAGCCAATGCTGACAGAACAAATTAAAGCAGTTGCACAGAAGGATGATAAGTATGTGAAGTTGATGGAAGAGGCTCGGGATGGCAAGAAACCAGAATTATCAGTAAATGATGAGGGCTTGTTGTTATATAAGGGCAGAATGTGCATTGCTGAGAATGTTGAACTGGGGCAGACCATTTTAAAGGAAGCACATGATTCACCTTTTACAATGCACCCTGGTAGAACCAAAATATACAGAAGTGAGAAAGAGCACTATTAGTGGAGAGGAATGAAGAAAGACTTTGCAGAATATGTTGCCAAATGCCTAACTTGTCAGCAAGTAAAGGTAGAATACCAAGTGCCTGCAAGGTTGCTACAGCAATTGCCAATTCCCGAGTGGAAATGGGAAAGGATCACTATGGATTTTGTGACAGGACTTCCATGTACATAAAAGAATCATGATGCAGTTTGGGTTATTGTTGATAGATTGACCAAGTCTGTACACTTTTTGCTAGTGAGGATGGATTACAGCCTGGAAAGATTGGCCAAATTATACATTGATGATGTGGTGAGGTTACATGGAGTGCCAGTGTCTATTGTGTCTGATAGAGATCCTAGGTTTACTTCTACATTCTAGAGTAGTCTCCAAAAAGCCTTAGGAACTAGATTGAACTTCAGTACAGCATTCCATCCACAGACAGACGACCAATTTGAAAGGATCATTTAGATTTTGGAGGATATACTTTGGGCTTGTGTGATTGAGTTTGAAGGGAGTTGGGACACACACTTGCTTTTAATTGAATTTGCCTACAATAACAGTTATCAGTCAAGCATTGGAATGCCTCCATACGAAGCACTTTATGGCAGAAAGTGCAGAACTCCCTTGTGTTGGGATGAAGTGGGCGAGAGGAAGTTGATTGGCCCAGAATTAGTGCAGCAGATGGAAGAAGAGGTTAAGCTCATTAGAGATAGACTCAAAGTTGCAACGGATAGACAGAAGTCCTACATTGACCTAAAGAGAAGAGATATTCGGTACAATGTGGGTGACAAGGTGTTCCTGAAAGTTTTCCCATGGAAGAGGATCATGAGGTTTGGTAGAAAGAGGAAACTAAGTCCTCGCTTCATTGGGCCATATGAGGTTCTGGAAAGAGTGGGTCCATTGGCATATAGACTTGCATTGCCTCCAGAGTTGGAAAAGATTCACAATGTCTTCCATGTCTCCATGTTAAGGAGGTACAGATTAGACCCCTCTCACATTTTACCAGTAGAGGAGATTGAGGTAAATCCAAACCTAACATATGATGAAGAACCCCTAAAGATCTTGGCATATGAGGTAAAGCAACTGAGGAACAAGCAAATACCTCTGATGAAAGTGCTGTGGAACCATCATTCAGGCCAGGAGGCTACATGGGAGTGTGAGGAGGACATGAGGAGACAGCACCCACAACTATTTAGAGACTGAGACTAGGTAAATTTCGAGGACGAAATTTTATTTTTAAGGAGGGGAGAATTGTAACACCTCGAACCTCCAAGTTATGAATAGTACCATTTTTTGTCTGTGACTAGTACTATTTAAAGACACCTTGAGGACCAAAAATAAATGGAAAATTAATTGAGATAGACACAATAAAAATTCAAGTGAACAAAAAATCTAAGGACTCATCGGGTATTATAAAAAGAAGGATTATGACCCCATGAGAGGCATTTTGGTCAATTCACCTCAAGAGTTGACTTTTAACCTAAATATCAATTAAATTAAATGAAATTAATAAATTGAATTATAGGGTAAAAATTGAAGAAAAATTCAAGTAAAAATATGTAAGGGAAAATTTAAGAAATGAAAACTTAAACTTTCATTTCTATTATGACAAAATTAAAATGAAAGTTTCATAGGCTTTTGATAATTAAATTTAATTAATTATTTAATTAAAAGGAAAAATTAAGTGTAAATGTAAAAAAAAAGGGGGAATAAAAATTTAAGTTTAATTATCCTTATGACATAATTAAAATTTATAATATTAATAAACAAATTTCGGGGTTAAATATATATATATATATATATATATATATATATATATATATATATATATATATATATATATATATATATATATATATATATAAGAAGACAAATGTCATTTTCATTTTTATTTTTTCATAAGGTGCCACCACCTACTCCTCTCTCTTCCTCTCTCTCTCTTTTTCTCTTCTTCTTCCACTTCTTCCCCTCATTGATTTCCGCTCCCAAGTTTTAATTCCCTTAAATTTCCTTCATAAATTCCATAGCCCACTAAAAGAAAACATCAAAGAGATCTTTGATTGAGAGATTAAAAGCAAAGAGAACAAGAATTGAAAGAAAAGTGAAGTTGGAAAAAAAATCAACAAGAGGTAAGTTTCTTTTCATGTTAGATTAATTATATAAGCTTTGAATTAAGTTTGATTATAGAAAAATTTCATGAAGGAGCATGAGAATCATACATTGAACCTAAACTAGGGTTTTGGCCAAATTAGAGAAAAGTTAGGGTTTGATGTCTTTGAATGAAATTGATGAATAGGTTAAGCTTAGTTGAAGTAGCATACATGATTGGGGCAAAGAAATTGCATGAAATGTGTATAAATTTAATTATGGGAGATTAGGGTTCATGAGAAAATTGGAGCTTTAGTGCTAGAGAGTGAAATTGGTGTGTGTAGTGTTAAATTATGATCATTTGAGGTTTATTTAGTTTGAATTGACATTGGATTGATGAATGGAAGTAATGAAATGATAGGATTAGGGAAAATTGCAAACTTTGGTGTTTGAAAATTGTGAGGTTTGTGCTAGGAAGTGCCATTGATGTGTCAATGCTAAATTATAGTCATCTTGGGTTAATTAAATGTGAATTGAGGTTGGTTAGTGGGAATAATTGAAGAAATGAAAATTTGAACCTAGGGCAAAATTTGCACACTGAGTTCAGTGTGTTTGACAGCCCATAAATTGAGCTACACAACTCCAATTGGTGTGAAACCAATTGGAAATGAAACTTAAGACATAAGGCTAGAATTTTCATGATGAGATCCAACCCAGAAACTGCTCAGAAATTGCTTAAAACTTGGCTTGAACTTGGAGACAAAATTCTAGAACCTACAAAATTAGGCACATGAACAGTAAATTTTGCATGGCCATAACTCTCTCTAGAAAACTCTGATTTAGGTAATTCTTGAACCGATAGAAACTTAAAACATAGTAGAATATTTCATATGGAGAACTTAAGGCCAAATTATGGACTTAACCCAATCAAATTGCTAAGGAAAGTTGAATCACCAAATCTGTAGAAATCTGGAAATCTGCAGATTTACCATATGAACAGTAAAATTTGCATGGCCATAACTCTCTCTAGAAAACTTCAATTTAGACAATTCTTGAACCGATGTAAACCTAAGACATAGTAGAACATTTTGTATGAAGAACATTAGACAAAATTATGGACTTAACTTGATCAAATTGCTGAACGAATTTAGATCATTAAATCTACTAGAACTGAAACTGCAGGGTGAACAGTAACATAAATAGTAACTGTGTTTTGGTCATAACTTGAGCTACACAGCTCCGAATTAGGTGATTCAAAAAGGAAAATAAAGTTAAGACCCAGATGAACAATTTTCATGGAGAACACCTCACTAAATTATGATCGAAACTAGGTAAAAATTGGGTTCAAAAATTGGGGCACGAAGTTGTCCAAAACCAAAACTCTCTAAAATTTGCCAAGCTAATTTGGGATACATTAGACATTCATGTAATGAGTTATTGGCAGCAATTGAGATGCATATTGAGACATTCTATTTGTGTATTTTCAGTAGAGAAAGAGGTTGGGATGGACAAAGAATAGTGAGTAAAGAGAAAGGAGAGCATTGAAGGTTTGTGCACAACTAAACTTTTCTTCGTTTTTAAACTTGTAAATTGTTTAGAATGTGTTTATTTGAATGAGTTTTCTTTAAACAAGTTTTCTTTGACTGAAATATAGTTTTTCTCTTGCATTTAAGAAATTTGGGTATTGCCATCTTTATATGAATATTATGATGAATTTAAATGTGTTTACTGGTTTATAAATGTGATTGTTGAGTGGGAAATTTTTGGAAACTATTTTGAAACCACAGTTAGCATAACAGTCCCTTTTAGAACTCCCCAGTAGTAACGGCTACTTGGGGTTGATAATTGATATTGATTATGTCTCCCATTAATAACGGTTAGTGGGATAAGACTACATGAGTACTCATTAGCTAGCTAGCCCTTCCCTCATTAATAATAGTTAGTGAGGTTGAGATTGCTTTGTCATGGTGTACAACACGGCACTGATCATGAAATTTTATGTCATGGCCTGAACTGTGTGTTGATGTTGGCAACACTAATGCTTTGTGAAATGTGATTTATGAAGTGGGATTTCTCATTTGAACATTGTTCTAATAAATGGCTCTTATGAACTTAGAACTATTGTGATGTTTTCATACTTAAGAAGAATGTGATTTATTACACCCTGACAAGTTTTACTTTATTTTAAGTTTTAAAGTTATTAGTTGTGCACCACTGAGTGATATACTCAGCGATAGCTTATTTATGCTGTCGCAGGAAAGGGAAAGGAGAAGGCTGCTAAGTGAGAGACTTGAAAGTAGCATTTTAGTTTTGATTGTGGGTATATATAGTATATATTTTAGGTATACCCCTGTAATTTCCTTTTGATGTATTTTGTACCTATATGTATGGATGTACGAACATTGAGCAGTTTGTATTTAAAAGCATTGCATTGCTATCACATTTTGAGTTTGTAACTTTTTTGTATTTTACTTTGAGACTTATGAAAATGTAACTTTTACAATATTTAGTCTATCATTATTCCAATGAATATTTACATGGAATTTTAACTATTCTTATGTAGTTTTATGCAAAAGAATTGATAAGATAAAAAGCTATCTTTTGTTTTAAAATCCTTTGTAGCATAACTAATGGGTTATCGGTAGGTGGAGTTCGGTAATTCAATAGGTATGCTATGGGAACATGTTGTGTCTTACAAGGGATAAGGTGTGACAAATTTAGCATGTAGTGACTTATTAGGGATAAGTCAATAATTTATTTCAAGAACCTTTCTTTAGGTTCAACTTTACTATCTTGTCTTTGCATATCAAATTGAGTAATTTGTGGCTACTGTTTGGCTACATTTCCTTAATGGAAGTTGTTCCTCTATGTCTTGTCTTTATTTTTCTTTTTGAATCATGTCATTTGGATTCATATAACTCAAGTTATGGTCAAATAACCATAACTAAATCAATTCTGAATTCTGGTTTCCTTACTAGGCAGTTTTGGTATTGAATTTAACCAATTTATTTGGATAGCTTGTAGTAATATTTAGGCCTAGTGTTCTTCAAAGGATTTGTTGCTCTATGTCTTATGGTCACTCAAAAATTTTAATTACAATTTTTCAAGTCTTGTAGAATTAATTATAGCCACATTATTGGCCTGGACTCAAATGTCCTATGCTAACTTAATTTCCATTTAGGTCAGTAAATTTGACCCTAAATTTAAATTTCATACATTCATAATTTGAGGAAGCTGTCTAAAACAAAGTTAAAGCCTTATTTCTTAGGTTTCCAGAATGGTATGGCTCATTTCAATTGAAGATTTCTAGTAGGAGATATACTTAAAAGACTATGATAGAATCAATGGTTACTTATACACATTTCCAGAATTTATGCACTAACTTGACCTAGTCAATTGACCTATTTCTCTTGATTTTTGGGTTTTGGTCAAAATACCAATCTTGTAGGTCTGTGTCTTATTGAAATTTGGCACTGGTTTCAGGGCATTTAGAGTTTTATGGACCAAGTTATGGCCTCTTTTCCAAAACTGGTCAAGTTGCCTAGACAAAGGCAATTCTTGGCTCTTTTGGTTCTGGCCAATTTTGGTATCCCAAATTATGCAAGCAATTTGACTCGGTTAATGGCATTTCTGGGCCTTTTGTTCTTCACAAAAGTTGTAGCCCTATGTCTAAGCTTTCCAATGGTATAAATTTCAGGTCATTTGGACCTGTCTAGAGTGAGTTATGGCCAAATGAATGAATACTGTTCATTTAGTCAAAATTATGAGTTCACAATTTGGTAATCTAGATTAGGTTAGATTTTAGGTCACTTTTTAGGCAAAATATTGGCATGGTTTCCACATGAAAAATGAACCATTTTAGGTCTAGTTTTACCTCTAATTGGCCTCATACTAATTGGGGCCACACAATTTAACTTATGGATCAAAACATACACTGCCTTAACACATTCTCAACCTGCACAAAAATTTACACTTCTAATTTCATTCTCTAATTCCCAAACTCCACATTGACATTCATGGCACTTTGAATCATCATCAATCAAGCCTCAATACAATCAATTTCTAGCAGTTCATACAAGTCTCCAATAATCAATTCAAAACCCTAATTCAAATGGTCAAAGTCAACATTATACACATGAAAACAATTTGCTAGTACATATAACTTTAACTATCAACATATAACTCACTTCCACTTATCCATTAACACCATTAATCAACAATTACATACATGAAATTATCAATCTCCTAAGGTCCTCAAGGCTACCAAATTGAACCATTTGCACAAGTCTTCAATATTTTGCTCAAACCCTAATTCAAATGGTCAATTTTAAACATACACAAGCAATTAAATTGTAATACATATAATTACTTTAATTAGCATCACTAATCACCATTTATATGTAAGAATCAATTGCACTCTCATGGTTTCCATGGCTGCCAAATTCAAGAATCCCAAATACTCATCAAATTCTTCAAATTTCTTAGCATATCAACTCAAATAAGCCTCAATTCAACTTTTTATGAAGCAAGGAAGAAAAATTGTGCACTAACCTTTAATCAAGAATTTTCCAACCTTGTAGAACTTTAAAATTTTTACTTCCTTTTACTGTCTAAATACTTTCTATAGTGTGAGGACAAGTTCTTGTGAAGGGATCTTATGGTTTCATGTGGAAAATGGTGGGATTGTGAGCTTACATGGAAGAGCTCTCATGGAGAAATTGGGAGAGAGTGAATTCGGAAATTTGAGTGAAGGTTGAAAAAGATGAGAGTTAGTGCATTTTGTAACATCCTCACTTTAGCTAGTTTGGACAGTCTACTATTCCGGTGACCAATGTCGGTCCGGGCAGCTAAAATGTTTGAAATCTTAAATAGACTAGAGTGAGGAGTTATAAAGAAACTAAATAATGCTCATAAACATCAAGGAAAAATTTTAAAAACCATATACACTAAGGTTAAATGAGTCGAGACCCCAAGGATGAGTAACCCAAAGGGGAAGTGACAGTGAAGGCCGTTAGCAACCCTAGACCTAGGGGAAAAATTATCAAATAATTATTGGGACTCCAGAGAAGGATTATTGAGGTTCTTATGGCATTAGAATGCCAAGAAAATGCTTAGAAAATTTTTTCAATTGGTACAGACAATTTTGGATCGTTAAGCCAAACGGAGGGCATTTTGGTCATTTTATCTTTAGAGGTGATTTTTGGCCAACTTGTCCAGTTAAATGAATAATTTATATAACATAAAATATGAATAAATTTTGTTAAAAATTTAATTGAAATTAAATAGACAAGAAATGGAGAGAAATTGAAAGAAAATGGACTTATGACATCATAATGATGTCATTAAGATTCTCACAACCAATCCAATGTTGACACATGGCATAAGCTTACTTAAAAGAAACAAATTGGGCTGAAAAATGAAAAAAAAAATCAGAATTCTCTTTCTCTTCTTCTTGCTTGCCGTGACCTTCCCTCCATAACCACCCATTTTCAAGCTTTTGAAAGCTTGATTTAACTAGCTTCTACCCCACTAAATCCTATACTCAAACACAAAAAAGTGTTCTTGCATCTTGGAGAGTCTTTTGGGAGCAAAAAGAAAAAGAAAACAAGAACCCTAGCAAGTGGGAGACTTCACTCCATTAGAGGTTTGTGACCTAACCTTGGTTTTTAATTCAAATTCATGTTTATGGACTATAAATGAGTGCAAATGACAAAGAAAATTGATGAAATACCATTGGTATGCTAACCCTAAATTTCGGCAGCCTTGGTTGGGGTATGATTGTGATGAGTTTTATGAAGCTAACATTGTCACACCCTACCCCTCTGTAAGGCATAACATGATCCCGTAGTATATCTAATGAATTACCAACTCCGTCTACTGATAACCCATTAAATACACTACAAGGGATTTTAAAAATTTTTCTTACTTCTTTTACAGTGGTGAGCACTATTTACAGGTGTTAAAACCCTTTTTGAACTGAAGTGATAGAACCAACACATTTGAATTATTTGGAATTTCTGTAAAAATTTTGGCAGAGTGCCATCTGTATTTTGGATAAAACAGTTCTTCAGAAAACCTGTAAAAAGCACTTCAATATTTTTCCAAATCTCAACTTCAACATATTTCTCAATACAACATATTTATCAACTCAAATCCACAGTGATTTTTCAAAGACTGAGATAAAAGAAATATAATACAATTTTTACAAGTCAAAATAACTCATAATTTACTTTACAACTTCAATGTACAATTTTAGTTTACAACTGCTCAAAACCAAAAACAATATGTACATACAGTGGTCATACATTACAGTACAAAATGCAAAATGTTGGTATACTCATTATACCCAGTAATCTCTCGCTGGAGGTACCAAGTGACCTAGTCTCTTTGCCACTGTCACTGTCTACTGCAGCGGTAATAAAAAGCTATCGCTGAGACAATGTCTCAGTGGTGCACAACATTAACCAATTACAATTTAAATCACAATTCATAAATCATATAAATAGTGGATACTTAAAACCATAGTTAATTTCAAGACAGTAATTGTCAGCAAGAATTTAAACTCCATTTCTCAATATCACAATAATTTCAATAAGTCAGATCATGGTTGAATTCAAAAGACAGTATATGTCAATAAGAGTTTAAATTCATTTCACAATCTCACAATACAAATCAATAAATCACACACAGCTTAATCATGTTCCAAAGTGAACCTAGGATCTCTGTCAGACACAATTGATACTGGCACTCCATGCAATTTTACAATCTCATATATGTACAATTTGGCCAATCTTTCCAGGCTATAGTCCATCCGAACTGGCAAAAAGTGAGCAGACTTGGTCAATCTGTCAACTATAACCCATACTGCATCATGACTACTCTGTGTCCTTGGAAGTCCTGTAACAAAATTCATAGTTATCCATTCCCATTTCCACTCTGGTACTGACAAAGGATGTAACAAACCAGCTGAAACTTGATGTTCTGCCTTTACTTGCTGACAAGTTAGGCATTTGGAAACAAATTCAGCTATATCTCTCTTCATGCCCATCCACCAGTAATGCTCTTTCAGCCCTCTGTACATTTTAGTTCCACCAAGGTGCATAGCAAATGGAGACTCATGTGCTTCCTTCATAATGATCTGTCTCAATTCAGCATCATTAGGAACGCACATTCTGCCCTGATGTAGCAATAAACCATCATCTCTCACAGAGAATTCGGGTTTCTTGCCCTGCTGGACTTCTTTCAGTAGCTTCTGATATTTTTCATCACTCTGAGCAGCCATTCTGATCTGATCAATCAAATATGGGTTACTCAGGCAATGTTAATAAATCTTACCAAATTTAAATCGAATAATACTGCAAATAATATCAGAAATTAAGTTTACCCAAAAATGTAAACATACATTCTGCCTGCTTATCTTTATTTTATTTTATTTTATATTGTCACCACTAAGCAGAATTGTTTAGCGCGTCGCTTTTGCCACGCGCAGGTACTGGAGACCTAGCTGGGGAAACCAGCAGACATCAGACAGGGTGAGCCTTCAGAGCTGCATCCGGAGTCCAGAGTCACCTCACCTCTGCAGTGCATATGGTAGGACATTAGGATTTTGGGTAGCATTTTGTATTTTGTATTTTGTATTAGTTTTGGGATTGTAACTATAAACTCTTGAAATTATTTGATGATGTAAATATATGAAAATTTATATTATTGAAATTTTCTGTATATTATGTTGAGAAATATTTATGAATGTGCTTCCAGTAATGAAGTGAAAAGAAAAAAAATTCTGAAAATAATGTTGTGATTTGAGATTGAGATTTTGAGATTGATTTGAAATGTGTATAATGGAGTTTGGATTTAGAAATTATATTGGAAGTGTTTTTAAGCAGGTTCAGAAGAACTGTTTTTCTAATTTACAGCCGGTACTCTATTGGATTTTCTATAAAAATTTCGAAAAATTTCAGATTTATCAAAAATTATAAATAAATGAATTAAAAGGGATAAATTGTAATTAAAACATGAATTGGTGCTCCGGCACACTGAGTGGCATATCCTACTCGGCTACACTATAGACGGGTAAGGGGTGTCACAGATTTAACTTGTCATCTTGTGCTTTTATACCTCTACTAAGTATAATTAATTAATTATAATAATATTCAAAGTTTCATATTTGCAAATAATACCCCTTTATTTCCTTTAATTACTTTACACATGTAATTTCATTTTTCATGGGATTTTCAAAATTTAATATTACTCATTTTTAATGGACATTTAGGTCAAAAGTCAACTCTAGGTGCCAAATGACCAAAATGCCCCTCTTCGGGTCATATTCTAACTTTTTCGGTAATATCGATTAAATTCCTGATCCGATGGTTCCTTTAATTTCATTTTTATCTGTACTGATTAACTACATTTTTTTTTGATGTTTTTAATGTCAATTATACCTCAATAGACCTTTTATTAGGTCCCAAAAATTATTTCCTAGGGTTTCCCATGGTCCTGGGTGTAACATCCTCATTTTCGTAGTCCCTACATTCTACTGTTCCGACAGCTAATGTCTGTCCCGGAAAGTTGGAATGTCTGGAACTACACTTTGGTGATAATGAACAGACATATAATGATGAAATAAATAAGAAGAAAATGCAAGAAAAATCAAAGACAAATGAAAGAGAGAAAATGAAGCTAAGTTAAACGAGCTGGCACCGCAGCGATGGGTGACCGCACTAGGAAGGCCGTTGCCGACCCCAGGACTGCGAGGAACCCTCAGAATTTAATTCCAGTACGTAAGTAAAGGTCTATTAAAATATAATTGACACTAGAATTATTAAAGAAAAATTAATAAATTAGTACAAAGAAAAATGAAAAATCAAGAAACAGACAAAAATCGGTGTTACCGAAAAATTGGGAATATAATCCGAAGTGGGGTATTTTGGTCAATTGACAACTAGAGTTTACTTTTGACTTAAATGTCCATGAAAAATAAGTGGTATTATATTTTGAAAATTTAATGAAAAATGAAATTCAAGATAACATGTAATTTAAGGGAATTGGAGGGCATAATTGCAATTAAAGGAAATCTTGAATTAATCTAATTTTTAATGATGATTAGTGGGGCATTAGTGGAGTATATAAGGACCACTAGGACAGATTTTTCCACTATTCATCTTCTTCTTCATTCTTCTTTGCCGAATTGAAATTTCTCCAAGCTTCATCCATGGCCGCCCCATATACAAGCCTTCATCTACCCATCTTCAAGCCTTGATTTTCATAAGTTCCTTCATTAAACTTAGTCTATACATCATGGGCAGTATAATGGAAGCAAAAAGAAAGAGGATTTGATGAAGTTTTGGTCAAGCTCAAAAAAGGTTAGTGCTAGTTTTTCATCCCTTGCTTCATTAAAGTTTGTATTAAGGTTGAGATGAGTTGGATGGTGAAGAAATTTGAAGGATTTGATGAGTTATTGATATATTCAATTTTGGACAGCCATGAAAGTTTATTGTAGTTGAGTTTTTCTTACCTCAAATGGATGGAAACTAAGGTTGAATAACTTAAATGGAGGAAGTAGCAAGTTAAATCTAAGTATGTGTATGTAGTGCTTGAATTAAGGGTGTGTAATGGAACCTTAATGCTTTGGGCAAACTGCCATGTTTGGCAGCCTATTAAACTATGAATTTGTGTGTGAACATGTAGTTATTAATGAAATATGCTAATGTTAAATTGTGGGCAGCAAGTGTAAGTGATATTGAAGTATGATTATGTTGAAGTGTATGTGTAATATTGACATTGAGATATGTTGAATTTTGGTGGAAGTGAATGTTGAACTTAATGGTGAATTGTGTGCATTGAGCACTTGAATATTCTGCCCAAAATTGTTGTTGGAATTGTGTACAATATATATATATATATATATATATATATATATATATATATATATATATATGGAAGTGTTATTGATTGAATATTGAAGTAATGAGGAGGAGAAGGAATATCAAATTGGAAGTGTATGTGCTTTGTGCAGGTTGTGTATTGAAGGCAATACCTAAATTAGGCCATAAGTGCCA
Organism: Hevea brasiliensis; assembly: GCF_030052815.1. Classification (NCBI taxonomy): domain Eukaryota; kingdom Viridiplantae; phylum Streptophyta; class Magnoliopsida; order Malpighiales; family Euphorbiaceae; genus Hevea; species Hevea brasiliensis. The sequence continues at coordinate 55,744,579 of NC_079499.1, forward strand.
AACTATGAACCCAATTGGTATGAAGCCAATGGGGGGTGAAACTAGACACCAAATAGGCCAACTTTCATGTAGAAATGTTGCCAAAATTCTGCCTAGAAACTGACCTTAAAAATGACCAAATCCGGATTAGCAACCTTGCAACCCAGATTTTTAACTATATGAATAGTAGTCCTTGGGATGACCATAACTCACTCAAAACAGGTCCAATTGACCTAAAATTTTTACCATGGTTAGTTTAGACATAGAGCTACAATTATTATGAAGTCAAGAAAACCCAGAAATGGCCAGAACCAAGTCAAATAGCTTGCACAAGTTCAGGTACCAAAATTGCAAGAACTAAAATTGACCAAATTTTGCACTAAATGTGCAATCTGTCCAGCTTTAGTAAATTGACCATATCTTGGTCTATACAACTCAGAATGACCTGAAATTTTGTACAGAGTGCAATAAGACATAGAGCTACAATTCTTATGAAGACATCAAAACCCAGAAATGGCCAGAACTAAGTCAAATAGCTTGCACAAGTTCAGGTACCAAAACTGCCAGAATTAAAACTGATCAAATTTTGCGCTAAAGGTGCAATCTGTCTAGCTTTAGTGAATTGACCATATCTTGGTCTATACAACTTAGAATGACCTGAAATTTTGCCCCGAGTGCAATAAGACATAGAGCTACAATTCTTATGAAGACACCAAAACTCAGAAATGGCCAGAACCCAGTCAAATAGCTTGCACAAGTTCAGGTACCAAAACTGCCAGAACTAAAATTGACCAAATTTTGCACTAAAGGTGCAATCTGTCCAGCTTTAGTGAATTGACCATATCTTGGTCTATACGACTTAGAATGACCTGAAATTTTACCCCGAGTGCAATAAGACATAGAGCTACAATTCTTATGAGGACACCAAAACTCAGAAATGGCCAGAACCAAGTCAAATAGCTTGTACAAGTTCAGGTACCAAAACTGGCCGAACCAAAAGTGACCTAAAAATGGCATAAGCCTACTATTTTAGTGCTTTCTGTCCAGCATTGGTAAATTGACCATATCTTGGTCTACACAACTCAGAATGACCTGAAATTTTATCCCGCGTGTAATAAGACATAGACCTACAAGTTTGTAGTTTGGATCGAAACCCAAAAACCGAGGGAACTAGGTCGTCTGGCTAGGTCAAAATAGTATACCGAAATCCGGTAAATTGCAATAAAATGCAATACACTTAGAAATGAAATTGGTAACATATACCAACACTAAAGGGCTATAAAATGTGACATATTGGTAACATTAGAATTGACTCACGTAGAGTGCATCAAGGGTCAACATTATAGGTTGACTAAGAAAATGAATTGAAGGGAATAGTACCAAGAGAAATAGGACTTTAAGCTAGACAAATCTAGCACATAAAAATTGAGAAATTGACCAAATTTTGAAGTAAAGGTGCAATCTGTCCAGCTTAGTAAATTGACTATAACTTGGTCTATACAACTCGAAATGACCTGAAATTTTGCCCTGCGTGCAATAAGACATAGAGCTACAATTTCGCTTCTTTGACCAGAAGCTAAAAAACCAAGGAAAATAGGACTTTAAGCTAGACCAATCTAGCATACTAAAATTGAAAATTGGTAATTACATAAAATGATGCTTGAAGTGATTTGGCAATGAATGCCAACTTGTGAAAAGGGTAAATTGCATTATATTGACAACATATTGAATTGTAAATTGTGACATGTTGATGCTAGAATCAACCTATCCATGATGCATAAAAAGGTTAATAATTTTATTGACCAGTGAAAGGCATAAAGATGTATAAACCCTATGAATAAAGAATTAAATATGTAACATTGTAATATGCCCTAATTTGCCTAGTTGACTAGTTTGGATAGGTTGGCATGCCAATAGGATTCGGTACATTGCGTAGATGACTTTACGTCATACTGTGTTTTATGGCTTATTATGCCATACTATGATTTTAATAGCCTATGGCTATACAGATTGTGTTATTATACTCGGCTTAATGCCTGATTGATTATATGGCTTTTTAGCCACCTTTGTTTACTGCAGGAGATACTTTGTGACCGATGGTGTGACGGCGAGGTACTAGGTACCCGGTGCTAGTGTATCCGTTTATCACATGCAGTCGGTGTATAGGCTATATGGGCAGTCATTTAAAACATTATTCAATTCAGGAAGTTAAGTTAAGTTAAGTATAATGAAATTTCAGTACAATTAAATTAAGTATTGAATAAATGAGTAAAAGAGATTAGCAAAAGAAACATAACAAAATATAAATTGTAGAACAGTAGAGACTTGAAATACAATATAGTTAGAATAATTTGAATACTGGGTAGTATTACTGAAAAGTTATAAACTAAGCACTTCCAAAGAGGAACAAACTAGTACATAAGATCATGGATACTAGAAATACCATACCAAATTAAATTGATTCATGGATATCCAAATTATGAGTTATTTTTTCTTTAATTGTATATATCATTTCTTGTTATACTATTGCACCACTAAGCAGAAATGCTTAGCGCGATGGAATTGCTTCCTCGTGCAGGTACTGAAGGTAAAACCAATAGACTGTTTACTGAGATTTTTGAAGTCCAGATCTGCAGAAGTGTCATAAGAGTTCAAGATTGTCACCTCCTCAGCAATGCATGTAGATAGGGCTCATAATTATACATGTTATGTATTTTGTTCATTCTAAGTATATTGTAATTTCATTTGTATATCCTGTACTTGACAAATTTATGTACTTAATTGGAAAATTATATAAGTTAATGAAATGTAAGAATTCTGATGTCTGAATTGATTGTCTAATCATAATGATTCTGAATGAGATTGAGTTTAAGAAATTTTGAGAAACTGATGAGATATTATTAGATAAATTGAGCTATGAATTTGAATATGTTGTGAATTGTCTTTGGCAGGTTCAGAAGAACTGTTAGTCCAAATTACAGCCGACACTTTGTCGAATTATCGTTAAAATTTTTGAAATTTCCAAATTAGTTAGATTTTGATAAAAGTAAAAATAGCCTAAACCTTAAATAAAGTTTTTGAATAAATAAATCAAGAACTGTAATGAAATCAAATAAGATCAGGTGCTCCGGCACTCCGAGTAACACACTTTGCTTGGCTACACTGTAGATGGGTGAGAGGTGTTACACTGGGGTCATCAACCGTCTATGCAGTGACTTCCCGGTGCGGTCACCCATCGCTGTAGTTCTAGCTCGTTTAACCTAGTTACATTTCATCTCTTTTATTTTTTTTTCTTAATTTTTCTCGTATTTTCTTATTATTTATTCCATCATTTTATATCTCCTCACTATCATTTAAATGTAGTTCCAGGCATTTTGACTATCTGAATAGATGTTAGTCGTCAGAACAGTAAAACGTACAGACTACTTACGGTGAGGGTGTAACAATTTTTCCTCTCTAAATAAAAATTTCATCCTCAAAATTTACCTAGTGTAAATAATCAAGAATTGTAACCCTCATTGTAGCAATTCCGTACATTCTACTGTTTCGATGACCGATGTCGATCTAGACAACTAGAACGTCTCGAAAAATATTTAGACTAGAGTGAAGAATCATAAATAACTCAAATATTAATAAGAAAAATTTAGGAAAAATTTTAGAAATAAAATACAACAAAGTTAAATGAGCCAGTGCCCTAGCGATGGGTAACCCAGTGGAAAGTTGCGGTCTTCGTAGTTAGAAGCCCTAAACCTAGGAGAAAATTCATAAAATAATTTTTGGGACTCCAGAGAAGAGTCATTGAGGTTTCGATGGCATTAGAATGCCAAGAAAATGCTTAGAAAAATTTTTCGATCGGTACAGACGATTTTGGCTTAATAAGCCAAACGAAAGGCATTTTGGTCATTTCGTCTTCAGAGATGATTTTTGACCAACTTTTCCAGTTAGGTAAATAATTATTATGACATAAAATATTAATAAATATTGCTAAAAATTGAATTGGAAATGAGCAGAAAAGAAAAGGAAAGAAAAATGAAAGAAATTAGGAATTATGACATCATATGATGTCATTAAACACTCTCCACCCAATCACAACTTGACAAACTATTTAAAAGGGATAAAAACTAATTAAAAAGAGACAAAATGAAAAACCAATATGCATTCCCATTTTCAAACAGCCACACCATAGAGAGAGAGAGAGAGAGAGAGAGAGAGAGGGAGTTTCGCCATTGATGCTCCACCATTTTTTATTTTTATTTGCTTGATTTCCTCTCTTTTTATCATTCCAAAACCCTAAGTCCCTTCACAAAAATTTGTCTTCACACCTTGGAGAGTTTAGTGGCAGCCAAAGAAGAAGAAATTAAGGAGGTTTAAAGAAGATTAAGTGAAGCTCCAAAGAGGTTAGTGGACTAAACCTTCTTCCTTTCTTTCTTAACTAGTTGAAGCATGCTAAATTAAGTATAAATTTTATGAAATTAAAAGAAAATTTGGAGTATGTGGGGACTGAAATTTTCAGCAGCCTTGGTGACCATAAGGTCTTGCTTATTTTGATTGACTTTACTTTGTTTAGTGATGATGATTAAGGATACTAAGTGTATTAGAAGTTGAATGAAGTGTGTTGCGTAAATTGAAATTGTTGGAGTTAGGGTTTGAGTTAAATTTTGTTACCTTGGTGATATGACTTGAGATTGATCTTGTTGAGGCTGTTTATTGATCATTTGAAGTGTTATGAGTGATAAATTGTAGTTGGGAGTAAGGAGGATGGAATATTGGAAGTGATGTTTCATGTGTAGGAAATTCAGACCTATGAGTCTAGGGTTTTCTTTGACCTATAACTGAAGTTGTGTGACTCCAATTGGTATAAGGCCAATTGGAGGTGAAACTAGACTCAAAATTCCCTATTTTTCATGAAGAAACTATGCCCAAATTCTATCTATAAGTTGACAAATTTACTGTCCTAATCCGTATGTTCAGACATTGAACCTAGAAAATTGACTAAATGAACAGTACATGTTCATTTAGCTATAACTTCCTCTAGACAGGTCCAAATAACTTGATTTTTGTGTCATTGGAAAGATTAGACATAGGACTACAACTTTCATTGAGAACACCAAGCCCAGAAATGAAGGAGCGGAAGCGTGAAAAACCACAAGTTTATACCATTGAATTCAAAAATTTTCACCTAGGGTCACATGCATCATGCAAGATTTATTTTTATCTATTTGATTTCAATAATAAACAACATATTAAAACTCTTTTAATATGTTTTTGGATCTGTATTTACCATTTAAGATTTTAGAATTAATCAGATTAATTTTAGAACCCCAGATTAAATCAAGAACAAACACACTAACCTCTTGATGCACTGCAATGTATTTGCGCCTTTGAGATTCGTCTTCAGAACACCAGATGTTGTCCCTCTAGCTTGTCCACACTAAGAACACCTATGACAGGTCTTGAATAGCTTCTAAAGCTTGTTCTATTATTTAGAAAATCAAGTTCTACCTTTTAAGAGATTAAAGATATAAACAGGATACTAGAAACAATTTCTAGTATTTTTAATTCGAGAGATTGTTTGCTAATCTCTTGGAATAGATGAGAGATGAAGAGGAAGAGAGAATATGAGTCTCAAGGGTGGCAGCATACAATGGGAGGCAGCAGCTTGTATTTTTATTTTTTCATAACAACACTTATATAGCTAGGTCACCACTTAAACCATTGCCACATGTCACCCTTTGATTGGTTCTAGGTTTAATTGACCCAATCACATTGTGCCAAGTGTCAAACCTATATTTAATCTTAATTTTAATCATCTTATATGATTAAAAGATATTTGGCAAGCTTATGTGTAATTCCATGTGTCACCATCTCATGGTGCCACATGTCATCCTGTGAAATGACCAAAATGCTCCTGTGTCTTAATTTTGAGTTCTTAACCCAAAATAATTATTTCTATTCTTCTAATCAATTTATATCAAATATAGATTAATTAATTAATCTCTATTAATTAATTTCTCATTAATTAAATTTATATTTAAACACTTTAAATATAAATTTATCTTATACTTTACATCCAATAATCTAAATTTGGTTTTAAGTCATGCTAGGGACTTTGCAATCTAATTGCAAACCAAACCTATTTAATTAATCAATTAAACTCTTTAATTAATTAATTAAATCATATTTAATTAGGTGATAACTTGTGTATGTGTGTGACTTACTAGGCTTATCACTGATTGGCAATGAGATATGATATTAACTCTTAATATCATCATAACTCTTTCTTACCATAAATGATTCTCTAAATCATTTTATGCACCTCATAGACCATGGTTAATACCTAGCATAGCATACCATGGCCACCAAATTAGTAATAAAGTTTACCTTAAATGAACCTATAATCATATGTTACCATACACTGGAATCTCTGTAACACCCCAAAGTTCGATAGTGCGTTCTGCTGCTCCGGTGACTAGTGTTGTCCGGACAGCTAGGATGCCTAGAACCGTACTTCGATATGAGTGAGGAGACATAAAATAATGAAATACAAGAAAAGAAAGTACAAGAAAAACAAAGGAAAAATGATAGCAAAGAAATGTGACCAAGTTAAGCAGTAGGAAACCTAACGATGGGTGATGCCAGGAAGTCACGGCGTGGACCGTTGACTAGCCACTGCGGGAACCACGGAAAACATTTTTAGGACTTAAATAGAACCTTATTGAAGAATAAATATCATTAGAAAGATCAAAGAAAATTTAAATAATTAGTACAAAGAAAAGTGAGAAATCGAAAAATAGACAAAACCCGGTATTACCGAAAAATCGGGAATGCAACCCGAACAGGGGCATTATGGTCATTTGACATCCCGAAGTGTCTTTTGACCTAAATGTCCATTAAAAATAAATAATATTACACTTAGAAAATGAAATGAAAAATTAAAGAGGGTACCTAATACAAATAGCCAAAAGTGGGGTGAAAAATGTGTAAATAACACATTTAAACTTATTTTATGATGTAATTTAAATGAGTGGACCACTAAGGGAATAAAATAAAACAAAGAGGGGCAGCTGTACTTCCACTAAACCAATAGAAACTTCATCTTCCTCATTTGGATTCAAAGTTGCCGAATTGAAGAAAATGGAAACCACCATGGCCATTTTTCATGCAAGCTCTCTTAACTCTCCATTTTCAACTCCAATCTCTTAGGTTCCTTCATGAAATTTTGTCTACTCATCACAAGGAAGAGTTTGATACTAAATTTGAGAAGTTTAAGCAAGGTTTAACAAGCTCCAAGCATAAGGTTAGTTCATAATTTTGAAGATAGCTTTGTTAAGTTTTGTGTGCATGTTATGGGTGTTGGTTTTGTGAAGGAAAATTTTGAGTTTGAAGAGTTATTGTTGTTTTCATTTTGGACAGCCATGGAGTCACGTTTTTTATGAGATATTTGTGCATATAATTGATGAGAAATGGTGTTGATCATGATGATTTAATAACCTAGTGAATTACTTCATGTTTATATGGTGATTTTGGCACTTGGATGAGAATTGATAAATTATAGGGCAATGTGGTGTTGAAGAAGGTTTTCGGAAGCTTGGGAACCCTTGAATAATTGTATGTATTGATGGAAGTGTTGGCAGAATGTTGACATAGAAGAATTGATGAATGTATATGTAAATTAGTAGTGGAGATTATATGTAATGATTAGGTGTATTTATGTACATATATTGCTAAATTTGGACTTTGTGGTTTAGGGTTGTATTTGATGTATTGAGAATGTTTGTATTCTGTCCAAATTGACCATAGTAAGAAGTGATAAATGAATATGGAATGGTATAAAATCAGAATTAGGTATGGGGATTTAAAGTAGAGCAAGTTAAATGTGTGTTTGAATTGGGGTTTGAAAGACATATAGAGGGCAGTGTGCAAATAGACCTATAACTTTAAATGTGTAACCTCAATTGGTATGAGACCAATTGGAGGTGAAACTAGGCACAAAATTTGCCAACTTTCATTGAGAAAACATACCAAAATTCTGCTTGCAAGGTGACCTAAGAAAATGACCAATTCAGATTAGGTGCAATTAGGACCTGAAAAATGACCAATTGGGCAGCAGTGAGTGTTTAGGCCATAACTCACTCAAAACAGGTCCAATTGACCTGAAATTTTAACCATGAATAGTTAAGACCCATACCTACAAGTATTATGAAGACACCAAAGCCCAGAAATGACCATAAGCAAGTCAAACAACTTGCACAAGTTCGGGTCCAAAAACTGGCCGAACCAGAGTTGACCAAATTGACCTAAAATTGACCTAAATTGATACCATTTGACCAGCAATAGTGTAATGACCATAACTTGGTCTACTTAACTCGGATTGACCTAAAATTTTGCACCGCGGTCCATAAGACCTAGATCTACAAGTTTGTAGTTTCGACCGAGACTCGAAAACCGAGGGAACTAGATCGTCCGGTTAGGTCAAACCAGTGTCCCGGAATCCAGCAATTTGCATTAAAATGCACTAAACAAGGAAATGACTTTGGTAAAACATACCAAACCTAAAACCCTATCGAATATGACATATTAATGACACTAAGACCTAATTTACCTAAAACGCAACGAGGGTCGGTATATTAGGTGATTAAGTGAATAATTGAGTTGATGCATTATTTACCAAACACCATCGATAGAGACGATTTAATTTAGTATCAAACACTTCAAATTGTGTTTCTCGATTAACAAGGACTCAACAAAGGGAAAGAAACACTGAGTCGGACCAGAAGACGATCATCGAGAGGTTTGTGCACAACAAGCGTTTCTTTTGAATTATTTTCAATTGAAATAAATATTGACTATTTGTATATTATTGTTTTAAATTGTGGAAATGTGTTTGATGGACACTTATTGATTGAAAAATATTGTGAATGGTTTGAAATGGTGAAAAATTGTTTGAATGACATTGATGGATACTTATTGATTTAAAAGCATTGGAAATGGTTTGAAACCACAGCTATCATGTATATTGATTGTATTCCTCATTAGCTTGTCTAGTGGGACGAATTGAATTCACTCTCTGTCTTAAGTGTTGAGGTGTGTGCCTGTTGAGGACGAATTGGATGAGTACTCATATTTTTGCTAGCTAGCCATGTTATTCCTCATTAGTCATCGACTTTTGGGACGAATTGAATACCTCATTAGCCATCGGCTTTTGGGACGAATTGAACTATGGATCATGATTAAGCTGTGTGTGTGATTTATTGATGTGTATTATGAGATTGTGAAATGGATTTAAACTCTCATTGACATATATTGTCTATTGAATTCAACCATGATCTGACTTATTGAAAATTATTGTGATATTGACAAATTCTTGTTGACATTTATTGTCTTGAATTTAACTATGATTTTAAGTATCCACTATTTACATGATTTATGAATTGTGATTTAAATTGTATTTGGTTAATGTTGTGCACCACTGAGACATTGTCTCAGCGATAGCTTTATTCTCGCCGCAGGTAGAGAGACAGACAAGGCAGCAGACTAGGCTGCATATACCTCCAGCGAGAGATTTTTCGGGTATAACGAGTATACCGTTTTTTGCATTTTGTACTATAATGTATGACACTGTATGTACATATTGTTTTTGGTTTTGAGCAGTTGTAAATTAAATTGTACCTTGAAGTTGTAAATTAATTATGAGTGTTTTGGATTGTAAAAGTTGTATTATATTTCCTTATCTCAGACTTTAAAAAATTTCTATGGAATTGAGTTGATAAATTGTTGTGTTGAGAAATGTATTGAAGTTGAGATTTGGAAAATTATAGAAGTGCTTTTTACAGGTTTTCTGAAGAACTGTTTTGTCCAAAATACAGATGGCACTCTGCAAAAATTTTTACAGAAATTCCAAATAAACCAAATGAGTTAGTGGATTCACTTCAGTTCACCAAAGTTTTTAACACCTGTAAATAGTGCTCACCACTGTAAAAGAAGTAAGAAAAGTTTTTAAAATCCCTTGTAGTGTATTTAATGGGTTATCAGTAGACGGAGTTGGTAATTCATTAGGTATACTACGGGATCATGTTATGCCTTACAGAGGGGTAGGGTGTGACATGTTTTAGTGGTATCAGAGCATAGTTTTTAAATTCAGTTTTCACCTGTTATTTGAATATTCTTTCTTCATAGTACAACTGCTCAATATCATTGTTTGATACATACAAGACATTACAAAGATAAATATGCACTAACGAGAGTAAACATCCTTGTGTTATTGGTTCAGGAAAGCTAAGATCCTCGCATTAACTATGGAAGAGGGTGATCGTTCTGTCGATCAGTCTATTGAGGCTGAGGTGCAAGGGGATGCCCCAGGCCTACAAAATGTCAGTGGTTCAAGAAGACCACCGCAGCGATCGCAGCTTTCTGCTCGATTCACTCAAGAGATGGCTGCAATGTTCCAACAAATGGCTGGTAATGTGCTTACTCAAGTCCCAATACAGACACCAGTGGTACAACCACAGTCTCCTACAAGGCAGTATGATAAATTAATGAAATATGGGGCTACAGAGTTTAAGGGGACAGTAGATCCTCTAGAAGCTGAACAATGGTTAGAGAGGATGGATAGGGTGTTCAAGAAGCTACATTGTACAGAAGAGCTTAGGTTTGAATACTCGGTGTCCTTACTAAGGGGATGCTTATGATGGTGGAAAACCATTCCCACTGCTGCAGTAGAGCTGCAGGTGCTAACATGGAATGACTTCCTCGGGAATTCAGGTAAATATATCCCCGATGCTTATGTAGACCAAAAGTGCAAGAGTTCCTCGATTTGAAACAGGGAACAGATCGGTGGTGAGTATGAAAGAGAATTTTCCACTGAGCCATTATGCAGTAAGTTTGCTTGCTACCAGCAGGGAGAGATGCAAGAGGTTTGAAACTGGCTTGAAGCCCAGTATCAGAGTACAAGTGCTCGGTTTCAAACACACTAACTTCTCTGAACTTGTTTCTCAAGCCCTAGAGTTGGAAAGAGTTGAGTTTGAGACTGCTCCAGAAAAAGAGATCGAGAAGACAGAGAAAGAGGGAAAATCAGAGTAATGAGTTCCAGTGGTTATCTTGAAAGAGGAAGAACCATGGGGACATGGCAGGTGGCAAGAAATCGGTAGGGGAAGATATTCAGTGATGAGACCTCCCTATCCGACAAAGAAAGTACCAGAGGTTCCTACCCTCCCCGCCAATGTGAAACTTGTGGAAAGAATCATGGTGGAATCTGTTACAAGGCTATTGGAGCCTGTTATAACTGTGGAGGCACAGGACACTTTGCCAAGGACCGCACGATGAGTCGCAGAGTTGGACCACCTCCTACTACTGCAGAAGGGTCAGTTCAGAGCCCTGTCACCAGAAACTCACAACCACCTAGCAGAGGTAGAGGCAGGGGTAGAGGTAACCCATCAGGCAGCCAAGGCACAGTAAAACAATCAGAGCAAGATAGTGCTCCAGTCAGAGTCTATGCCATGAGACAGAGGGAAGAGGCAGAGACATCTGATGTTGTAGCTGGTACCTTCTCAACTTTTAACCAGAATGTGTTTGTGTTATTTGATCCGGGTTCTACCCATTCTTATGTGAGTGCTAGCATCATTGATTGCATTGCTGTTCCATGTACAAAAATGGACTTTGAGGTGCTAGTAACAAGTCCGTTAGGACAGGAGGTCAGGGTTAATAGAATGTATAGAGATTGTCCTTTGGTGATCCAAGGACACACTTTCCTGTCTGATTTCATTGAAATGCCCTTCAGAGATTATGATATCATCTTGGGCATGGATTGGTTAGCTAGGCATCATGCCATGATTGACTGTAGGCTGAAGACAGTCACTTTTGGCCTTCCTCAGTACAGTGATGTGGTAATACATGGGGAGAGGCAGTTATTGCCATCAAACCTCATTTCGGCTGCACTAGCCAGAAAAATGATCAGAAAGGGGTGTGAAGCATACTTGGCACATGTGGTAGACACCCAAGTGGGGAGTCCAGCATTGAAAGACATCCCTACAGTACATGACTTTCCATATGTGTTTCCTGATGAATTGCCAGGATTACCTCCGGAAAGAGAAGTGCAGTTTGAAATTAATGTTATGCTTGGTGTGGATCCAATTTCCATAACGCCATACAGAATGGCACCAGCAGAGTTGAAGGAGTTGAAGATACAATTGCAAGAACTACTTGAAAAGGGCTTCATCCGCCCTAGTGTGTCACCTTGGGGAGCACCAGTGTTGTTTGTTAAGAAGAAGGATGGTACTCTCCGCTTATGCATTGACTACCGGCAGTTGAATAAGGTGACAATAAAGAACAGATATCCATTGCCTCGCATTGATGATCTATTCGATCAGTTGAAAGGTGCAGCAGTATTCTCCAAAATTGATTTGCGATCTGGTTATCATCAGTTGAAGGTGCAAGAGCAGAGTATTCCAAAATCGCTTCGTAACTCGGTATGGCCACTATGAGTTTCTAGTAATGCCATTCGGGTTGACAAATGCTCCAGCTGCTTTTATGGATCTGATGAACACTATCTTCAGACCATATCTTGATCAATTTGTGGTGGTGTTTGTTGATGACATTTTGATATACTCGAGGAATGCAGAGGAGCATGATAGACATCTGCGGATTGTACTGCAGATTTTAAGGGAGAAAGAACTATACGCCAAATTGTCGAAATGTGAATTTTGGCTGAAAGAAATCTCCTTTTTGGGACATGTTGTGTCAGCTAAAGGGATCAAGGTAGATTCCAGCAAGGTAGAAGCTATCCTTAATTGGAAGCCGCCAGAACATCACGTAAATTCGCAGCTTTAGGTTTATTTGGATATTACCGTCGGTTTGTGAAGGGGTTTTCTATGTTATCTTCTCCACTGACCAAGCTGCTTAGGAAAGATGTAATATTTCAGTGGACTGATTAATGTCAGCAGAGTTTTGTTGAGTTGAAGAGGTGCTTAATCAAGCTCAGCTTCACTTTACCTACTCCGTAAAGAATACATAGTTTATAGTGATGCTTCTCACAATGGGTTAGGCGATTATCGATGCAAGATCGGAATGTCATTGCTTATGCATCACGCCAGCTGAAACCGCATGAGAGGAACTACCCAACACATGATCTGGAGTTAGCAGCTATTGTTTTTGCTCTAAAGATCTGGAGACACTATTTGTATGGGGAGAAATGCTACATTTACACAGATCACAAGAGCTTGAAGTACTTAGGCACCCAGAAGGAATTGAATTTGAGGCAGAGGAGATGGTTAGAACTCATTAAAGACTATGATTGCTTAATAGACTATCAGCCAGGGAAAGCAAATGTGGTGGCTGACGCCTTAAGTCGCAAGACTATGGCAAGTCTCAGAGTTTCTCCTTTGTCCATGGTATATGAATTGAAAGCACAGCATGCCAGTTTAGAGATTGATGACGAGGGACAGACAGTAGTTGCATGGCATGTACAGCCAGTGTTGATTAATCAGATCAGAATGGCTGCACAGAGTGATGAAAAATATCAGAAGCTACTGAAAGAGGTCCAGCAGGGCAAGAAACCTGAATTTTCTGTGAGAGATGATGGTTTATTGCTACATCAGGGCAGAATGTGCGTTCCTAGTGATGTGGAATTGAGACAGATCATTATGAAGGAAGCACATGAGTCTCCATTTGCTATGCACCCTGGTGGAACTAAAATGTACAGAGGGCTGAAAGAACATTACTGGTGGATGGGCATGAAGAGAGATATAGCTGAATTAGTTTCCAAATGCCTAACTTGTCAGCAAGTAAAGGCAGAACATCAAGTTCCAGCTGGTTTGTTACATCCTTTGTCGATGCAGTGGAAATGGGAGCGAATAATTATGGATTTTGTTACAGACTTCCAAGGACACAGAGTAGTCATGATGCAAGATGGGTTATAGTTGATGATTGACCAAGTCCGCTCACTTTTACGATTCGGATGGACTATAGCACGGAAAGATTGGCGGATTGTACATATATGAGATTGTAAAATTGCATGGAGTGCCGTATCAATTGTGTCGATAGAGATCCTAGGTTCACTTCTAGATTCTGGGTAGTCTTGAGAGCCCTAGGAACTAGATTGAACTTCAAAGACAAAGATTCCACCCACGCATGATGGCCAACTGAGAGGGTTATTCAGATATTGGAGGATATGCTACGGGCTTGTGTGATTGAATTTGAAGGTAGTTGGGATACACACTTGCCTTTGATTGAGTTTGCTTATAACAACGGCTACCAATCAAGCATTGGGATGCCTCCATATGAAGCTTTGTATGGTAGAAAGTGCGAACTCCCTTATGTTGGGATGAGGTAGGTGAAAGGAAGATGATTGGGCCGTAAATTGTCCACAGACAGAGGAAAAGATCAGATTGATCGAGAGATAGACTCAAGGTCGCACTGCATCGCCGTAAGTCCTATGTTGATATGAAAAGAAGAGATATTGAGTATGCAGTGGGTGATAAGGTATTCCTCAAAGTTTCTCCTTGGAAGAGGATTATGAGATTTGGCGTAAAGGGGAACCGAGTCCTCGTTTCATCGGACCATATGAAGTTACGGAAAGAGTGGGTCCTTTGGCATACCGGTTGGCATTACCTCCAGAGCTAGCAAGGATACAGTGTCTTCCATGTGTCCATGTTAAGGAGGTACAGATCGGACCCATCTCATGTCTTGTCGATTGAAGAGATTGAAGTAAATCCGGACCTCTCATATGAGGAAGAACCCATTAAAATTACGGCTTATGAGGTGAAGCGGTGAGGAACAAGCAGATACACTGGTTAAAGTCTTTGTGGAACCATCATTCAGGCCAGGAAGCTACTTGGGAACGTGAAGAGGATATGAGGAGACAGCACCCACAGCTGTTCAGAGACTAATGCCAGGTAAAATTTCGAGATGAAATTTATTTTAAGGGGGAGAGAATTGTAACACCCCAAAGTTCGATAGTGCGTTCTGCTGCTCCGGTGACCAGTGTTGTCCGGACAGCTAGGCTGCCTAGAACCGTACTTCGATATGAGTGAGGAGACATAAAATAATGAAATACAAGAAAAGAAAGTACAAGAAAAACAAAGGAAAAATGATAGCAAAGAAATGTGACCAAGTTAAACGAGCCGGGAAACCTAACGATGGGTGACCGCACCGGGAAGTCACGGCGTGGACCGTTGACTAGCCATGGACTGCGGGGAACCCTGGAAAACATTTTTAGGACTTAAATAGAACCTTATTGAAGAATAAATATCATTAGAAAGATCAAAGAAAATTTAAATAATTAGTACAAAGAAAAGTGAGAAATCGAAAAACAGACAAAACCCGGTATTACCGAAAAATCGGGAATGCAACCCGAACAGGGGCATTATGGTCATTTGACATCCCGAAGTGTCTTTTTACCTAAATGTCCATTAAAAATAAATAATATTACACTTAGAAAATGAAATGAAAAATTAAAAGAGGGGTACCTAATACAAATAGCCAAAAGTGGGGTGAAAAATGTGTAAATAACACATTTAAACTTATTTTATGATATAATTTAAATGAGTGGGCCACTAAGGGAATAAAATAAAACAAAGAGGGGCAGCTGTACTTCCACTAAACCAATAGAAACTTCATCTTCCTCATTTGGATTCAAAGTTGCCGAATTGAAGAAAATGGAAACCACCATGGCCATTTTTCATGCAAGCTCTCTTAACTCTCCATTTTCAACTCCAATCTCTTAGGTTCCTTCATGAAATTTTGTCTACTCATCACAAGGAAGAGTTTGATACTAAATTTGAGAAGTTTAAGCAAGGTTTAACAAGCTCCAAGCATAAGGTAAGTTCATAATTTTGAAGATAGCTTTGTTAAGTTTTGTGTGCATGTTATGGGTGTTGGTTTTGTGAAGGAAAATTTTGAGTTTGAAGAGTTATTGTTGTTTTCATTTTGGACAGCCATGGAGTCACGTTTTTTATGAGATATTTGTGCATATAATTGATGAGAAATGGTGTTGATCATGATGATTTAATAACCTAGTGAATTACTTCATGTTTATATGGTGATTTTGGCACTTGGATGAGAATTGATGAATTATAGGGCAATGTGGTGTTGAAGAAGGTTTTCGACAGCTTGGGAACCCTTGAATAATTGTATGTATTGATGGAAGTGTTGGCAGAATGTTGACATAGAAGAATTGATGAATGTATATGTAAATTAGTAGTGGAGATTATATGTAATGATTAGGTGTATTTATGTACATATATTGCTAAATTTGGACTTTGTGGTTTAGGGTTGTATTTGATGTATTGAGAATGTTTGTATTCTGTCCAAATTGACCATAGTAAGAAGTGATAAATGAATATGGAATGGTATAAAATCAGAATTAGGTATGGGGATTTAAAGTAGAGCAAGTTAAATGTGTGTTTGAATTGGGGTTTGAAAGACATATAGAGGGCAGTGTGCAAATAGACCTATAACTTTAAATGTGTAACCTCAATTGGTATGAGACCAATTGGAGGTGAAACTAGGCACAAAATGTGCCAACTTTCATTGAGAAAACATACCAAAATTCTGCTTGCAAGGTGACCTAAGAAAATGACCAATTCGGATTAGGTGCAATTAGGACCTGAAAAATGACCAATTGGGCAGCAGTGAGTGTTTAGGCCATAACTCACTCAAAACAGGTCCAATTGACCTGAAATTTTAACCATGAATAGTTAAGACCCATACCTACAAGTATTATGAAGACACCAAAGCCCAGAAATGACCATAAGCAAGTCAAACAACTTGCACAAGTTCGGGTCCAAAAACTGGCCGAACCAGAGTTGACCAAATTGACCTAAAATTGACCTAAATTGATACCATTTGACCAGCAATAGTGTAATGACCATAACTTGGTCTACTTAACTCGGATTGACCTAAAATTTTGCACCGCGGTCCATAAGACCTAGATCTACAAGTTTGTAGTTTCGACCGAGACTCGAAAACCGAGGGAACTAGATCGTCCGGTTAGGTCAAACCAGTGTCCCGGACCAGGAAGACAGTCATCAGAGGTTTGTGCACAACAACTGTTTCTTTTGAATTATTTTCAATTGAAATAAATATTGACTATTTGTATATTATTGTTTTAAATTGTGGAAATGTGTTTGATGGACACTTATTGATTGAAAAATATTGTGAATGGTTTGAAACTGTGAAAAATTGTTTGAATGACATTGATGGATACTTATTGATTTAAAAGCATTGGAAATGGTTTGAAACCACAGCTATCATGTATATTGATTGTATTCCTCATTAGCTTGTCTAGTGGGACGAATTGAATTCCCTCTCTGGCTGAAGTGTTGAGGTGTGTGCCTGTTGAGGACGAATTGGATGAGTACTCATATTTTTGCTAGCTAGCCATGTTATTCCTCATTAGTCATCGACTTTTGGGACGAATTGAATACCTCATTAGCCATCGGCTTTTGGGACGAATTGAACTATGGATCATGATTAAGCTGTGTGTGTGATTTATTGATGTGTATTATGAGATTGTGAAATGGATTTAAACTCTCATTGACATATATTGTCTATTGAATTCAACCATGATCTGACTTATTGAAAATTATTGTGATATTGACAAATTCTTGTTGACATTTATTGTCTTGAATTTAACTATGATTTTAAGTATCCACTATTTACATGATTTATGAATTGTGATTTAAATTGTATTTGGTTAATGTTGTGCACCACTGAGACATTGTCTCAGCGATAGCTTTTTATTGCTGTCGCAGGTAGAGAGACAGACAAGGCAGCAGACTAGGCTGCATATACCTCCAGCGAGAGATTTTTCGGGTATAACGAGTATACCGTTTTTTGCATTTTGTACTATAATGTATGACACTGTATGTACATATTGTTTTTGGTTTTGAGCAGTTGTAAATTAAATTGTACCTTGAAGTTGTAAATTAATTATGAGTGTTTTGGATTGTAAAAGTTGTATTATATTTCCTTATCTCAGACTTTAAAAAATTTCTATGGAATTGAGTTGATAAATTGTTGTGTTGAGAAATGTATTGAAGTTGAGATTTGGAAAATTATAGAAGTGCTTTTCTGAGTTTTTCAAGAAGAACTGTTTTGTCCAAAATACAGATGGCACTCTGCAAAAATTTTTACAGAAATTCCAAATAAACCAAATGAGTTAGTGGATTCACTTCAGTTCACCAAAGTTTTTAACACCTGTAAATAGTGCTCACCACTGTAAAAGAAGTAAGAAAAGTTTTTAAAATCCCTTGTAGTGTATTTAATGGGTTATCGATGAAGCGGAGTTGGTAATTCATTAGGTATACTACGGGATCATGTTATGCCTTACAGAGGGGTAGGGTGTGACATGTTTTAGTGGTATCAGAGCATAGTTTTTAAATTCAGTTTTCACCTGTTATTTGAATATTCTTTCTTCATAGTACAACTGCTCAATATCATTGTTTGATACATACAGTACATTACAGTATAAATATGCACTAACGAGAGTAAACATCCTTGTGTTATTGGTTCAGGAAAGCTAAGATCCTCGCATTAACTATGGAAGAGGGTGATCGTTCTGTCGATCAGTCTATTGAGGCTGAGGTGCAAGGGGATGCCACAGGCCTACAAAATGTCGATGGTTGTGACACCGGCCCTGCGATCTGCAGATTTCTGCTCGATTCACTCGTGAGATGGCTGCAATGTTCCAAAATATGGCTGGTAATGTGCCTTCTCAAGTCCCAATCTGAGACACGGTGGTACAACCACAGTCTCCTACAAGGCAGTATGATAAATTAATGAAATATGGGGCTACAGAGTTTAAGGGGACAGTAGATCCTCTAGAAGCTGAACAATGGTTAGAGAGGATGGATAGGGTGTTCAAGAAGCTACATTGTACAGAAGAGCTTAGGTTTGAATACTCAGTGTCCTTACTACTGAGGATGCTTATGGTGGTGGAAAACCATTCCCCAGCATGCAGTAGAGCTGCAGTGCTAACATGGAATGACTTCCTCAGGGAATTCAGGCAGAAATATATCACTGAAGCTTATGTAGACCAAAAGCTGCAAGAGTTCATCAGTTTGAAACAGGAGCAGTCGGTGGTGAGTATGAAAGAGAATTTTCCCGCCTGAGCCATTATGCAGTAAGTTTGCTTGCTACCAGCAGGGAGAGATGCAAGAGGTTTGAAACTGGCTTGAAGCCCAGTATCAGAGTACAAGTGCTCGGTTTCAAACACACTAACTTCTCTGAACTTGTTTCTCAAGCCCTAGAGTTGGAAAGAGTTGAGTTTGAGACTGCTCCAGAGAAAAAGAGATCAGAGAAGACAGAGAAAGAGGGAAAATCAGTGAGCAGAGTTCCGGTGGTTATCTTTGGAAAGAGGAAGAACCATGGGGACATGGCGGAGGTGGCAAGAAATGCGGTAGGGGAAGATATTCGTGATGAGACCTCCCTATCCGGGACAAAGAAAGTACCAGAGGTTCCTACCCTCCCGCCAATGTGAAACTTGTGGAAAGAATCATGGTGGAATCTGTTACAAGGCTATTGGAGCTGTTATAGCTGTGGAGGCACAGGACACTTTGCCAAGGCGCACGATGAGTCGCAGAGTTGGACCACCTCCTACTACTGCAGAAGGGTCAGTTCAGAGCCCTGTCACCAGAAACTCACAACCACCTAGCAGAGGTAGAGGCAGGGGTAGAGGTAACCCATCAGGCAGCCAAGGCACAGTAAAACAATCAGAGCAAGATAGTGCTCGATCGAGTCTATGCCATGAGACAGAGGAAGAGGCGAGACATCGATGTTGTAGTAGTACCTTCTCAACTTTTAACGAGAATGTGTTTGTGTTATTTGATCGGGTTCTACCCATTCTTATGTGAGTGCTAGCATCATTGATTGCATTCTTTGTTCCATGTACAAAAATGGACTTTGAGGTGCTAGTAACAAGTCCGTTAGGACAGAGGTCGAGGTTAATAGAATGTATAGAGATTGTCCTTTGGTGATCCAAGGACACACTTTTCTGTCTGATTTCATTGAAATGCCCTTGAGAGATTATGATATCATCTTGGGCATGGATTGGTTAGCTAGTCATCTTGCCATGATTGACTGTAGGCTGAAGTAATTCACTTTTGGCCTTCCTCAGTACAGTGATGTGGTAATACATGGGGAGAGGCAGCTATTGCCATCAAACCTCATTTCGGCTGCACTAGCCAGAAAAATGATCAGAAAGGGGTGTGAAGCATACTTGGCACATGTGGTAGACACCCAAGTGGGGAGTCCAGCATTGAAAGACATCCCTACAGTACATGACTTTCCAGATGTGTTTCCTGATGAATTGCCAGGATTACCTCCGGAAAGAGAAGTGCAGTTTGAAATTAATGTTATGCTTGGTGTGGATCCAATTTCCATAACGCCATACAGAATGGCACCAGCAGAGTTGAAGGAGCTGAAGATACAATTGCAAGAACTACTTGAAAAGGGCTTCATCCGCCCTAGTGTGTCACCTTGGGGAGCACCAGTGTTGTTTGTTAAGAAGAAGGATGGTACTCTCCGCTTATGCATTGACTACCGGCAGTTGAATAAGGTGACAATAAAGAACAGATATCCATTGCCTCGCATTGATGATCTATTCGATCAGTTGAAAGGTGCAGCAGTATTCTCCAAAATTGATTTGCGATCTGGTTATCATCAGTTGAAGGTGCAAGAGCAGAGTATTCCAAAAACTGCTTTCAGAACTCGGTATGGCCACTATGAGTTTCTAGTAATGCCATTCGGGTTGACAAATGCTCCAGCTGCTTTTATGGATCTGATGAACACTATCTTCAGACCATATCTTGATCAATTTGTGGTGGTGTTTATTGATGACATTTTGATATACTCGAGGAATGCAGAGGAGCATGATAGACATCTGCGGATTGTACTGCAGATTTTAAGGGAGAAAGAACTATACGCCAAATTGTCGAAATGTGAATTTTGGCTGAAAGAAATCTCCTTTTTGGGACATGTTGTGTCAGCTGAAGGGATCAAGGTAGATTCCAGCAAGGTAGAAGCTATCCTTAATTGGAAGCCGCCCAGGAACATCACAGAAATTCGCGATTTTAGGTTTATTTGGATATTACCGTCGGTTTGTGAAGGGTTTTCTATGTTATCTTCTCCAGACCAATTGCCGGAAAGATGTAAAATTTCATGGGTGATAAATGTCGTGAGTTTTGATGAGTTGAAGAGGTGCTTAACTGAAGCTCCAGTTCTCACTTTACCTACTCCGGGTAAAGAATACATAGTTTATAGTGATGCTTCTCACAATGGGTTAGGCTGTGTACTGATGCAAGATCGGAATGTCATTGCTTATGCATCACGCCAGCTGAAACCGCATGAGAGGAACTACCCAACACATGATGAGGAGTTAGCGGCTATTGTTTATCCTCTGAAGATCTGGAGACACTATTTGTATGGGGAGAAATGCTACATTTACACAGATCACAAGAGCTTGAAGTACTTAGGTACCCAGAAGGAATTGAACTTAAGGCAGAGGAGATGGTTAGAACTCATTAAAGACTATGATTGCTTAATAGACTATTAGCCGGGGAAAGCAAATGTGGTGGCTGACGCCTTAAGTCGCAAGACTATGGCAAGTCTCAAAGTTTCTCCTATGTCCATGGTATATGAATTGAAAGCCTGACATGCGGTTTAGAGATTGATGACGAGGGATGACGGTAGTTGCATGGCATGTACGGCGGTGTTGATTAATCGGTCGAATGGCTGCAGTGATGAAAAATATCGAAGCTACTTGAAGAGGTCCAGCAGGCAAGAAACCTGAATTTTACGTGAGAGATGATGGTTTATTGCTACATCAGGGCAGAGTGTGCGTTCCTAGTGATGTGGAATTGAGACAGATCATTATGAAGGAAGCACATGAGTCTCCATTTGCTATGCACCCTGGTGGAACTAAAATGTACAGAGGGCTGAAAGAACATTACTGGTGGATGGGCATGAAGAGAGATATAGTGAATTAGTTTCCAAATGCCTAACTTGTCGGCAAGTAAAGCGAACATCAAGTTCGGTGGTTTGTTACATCCTTTGTCGATGCAGTGGAAATGGGAGCGAATAATTATGGATTTTGTTACAGGACTTCCAAGGACACGAGTAGTCATGATGCGGTATGGGTTATAGTTGTGATTGACCAAGTCCGCTCACTTTTACGATTCGGATGCACTATAGCCTGGAAAGATTGGCCAGATTGTACATATATGAGATTGTAAAACTGCATGGAGTGCCAGTATCAATTGTGTCTGACAGAGATCCTAGGTTCACTTCTAGATTCTGGGGTAGTCTTCAGAGAGCCCTAGGAACTAGACTGAACTTCAGCACAGCATTCCACCCACAGACAGATGGCCAGTCTGAGAGGGTTATTCAGATATTGGAGGATATGCTACGGGCTTGTGTGATTAATTTGAAGGTAGTTGGGATACACACTTGCCTTTGATTGAGTTTGCTTATAACAACAGCTACCAATCAAGCATTGGGATGCCTCCATATGAAGCTTTGTATGGTAGAAAGTGCAGAACTCCCTTATGTTGGGATGAGGTAGGTGAAAGGAAGATGATTGGGCCAGAAATTGTCCAGCAGACAGAGGAAAAGATCAGGTTGATCAGAGATAGACTCAAGGCTGCATCAGACCGCCAGAAGTCCTATGTTGATATGAAAAGAAGAGATATTGAGTATGCAGTGGGTGATAAGGTATTCCTCAAAGTTTCTCCTTGGAAGAGGATTATGAGATTTGGCAGAAAGGGAAAGCGAGTCCTCGTTTCATCGGACCATATGAAGTTACGGAAAGAGTGGGTCCTTTGGCATAGGTTGGCATTACCTCCAGAGCTAGCAAGGATACAGTGTCTTCCATGTGTCCATGTTAAGGAGGTACAGATCGGACCCATCTCATGTCTTGTCGGTTGAAGAGATTGAAGTAAATCAGACCTCTCATATGAGGAAGAACCCATTAAAATTCGGCTTATGAGGTGAAGCGGTGAGAACAAGCAGATACACTGGTTAAAGTCTTTGTGGAACCATCATTCGAGCGAGGAAGCTACTTGGGAACGTGAAGAGGATATGAGGAGACAAAGCACCACTTGTTCGAGAGACTAATGCGAGTAAAATTTGAGATGAAATTTATTTTAAGGGAGAGAATTGTAACACCCCAAAGTTCGATAGTGCGTTCACTGCTCCGGTGACTTGTTGTCCGGACAGCTAGGCTGCCTAGAACCGTACTTCGATATGAGTGAGGAGACATAAAATAATGAAATACAAGAAAAGAAAGTACAAGAAAAACAAAGGAAAAATGATAGCAAAGAAATGTGATCAAGTTAAACGAGCCGGGAAACCTAACGATGGGTGACTGCACTGGGAAGTCACGGCGTGGACCGTTGACTAGCCCTGGACTGCGGGGAACCCTGGAAAACATTTTTAGGACTTAAATAGAACCTTATTGAAGAATAAATATCATTAGAAAGATCAAAGAAAATTTAAATAATTAGTACAAAGAAAAGTGAGAAATCGAAAAACAGACAAAACCCGGTATTACCGAAAAATCGGGAATGCAACCCGAACAGGGGCATTATGGTCATTTGACATCCCGAAGTGTCTTTTGACCTAAATGTCCATTAAAAATAAATAATATTACACTTAGAAAATGAAATGAAAAATTAAAAGAGGGGTACCTAATACAAATAGCCAAAAGTGGGGTGAAAAATGTGTAAATAACACATTTAAACTTATTTTATGATATAATTTAAATGAGTGGACCACTAAGGGAATAAAATAAAACAAAGAGGGGCAGCTGTACTTCCACTAAACCAATAGAAACTTCATCTTCCTCATTTGGATTCAAAGTTGCCGAATTGAAGAAAATGGAAACCACCATGGCCATTTTTCATGCAAGCTCTCTTAACTCTCCATTTTCAACTCCAATCTCTTAGGTTCCTTCATGAAATTTTGTCTACTCATCACAAGGAAGAGTTTGATACTAAATTTGAGAAGTTTAAGCAAGGTTTAACAAGCTCCAAGCATAAGGTAAGTTCATAATTTTGAAGATAGCTTTGTTAAGTTTTGTGTGCATGTTATGGGTGTTGGTTTTGTGAAGGAAAATTTTGAGTTTGAAGAGTTATTGTTGTTTTCATTTTGGACAGCCATGGAGTCACGTTTTTTATGAGATATTTGTGCATATAATTGATGAGAAATGGTGTTGATCATGATGATTTAATAACCTAGTGAATTACTTCATGTTTATATGGTGATTTTGGCACTTGGATGAGAATTGATGAATTATAGGGCAATGTGGTGTTGAAGAAGGTTTTCGACAGCTTGGGAACCCTTGAATAATTGTATGTATTGATGGAAGTGTTGGCAGAATGTTGACATAGAAGAATTGATGAATGTATATGTAAATTAG
Organism: Hevea brasiliensis; assembly: GCF_030052815.1. Lineage (NCBI taxonomy): Eukaryota > Viridiplantae > Streptophyta > Magnoliopsida > Malpighiales > Euphorbiaceae > Hevea > Hevea brasiliensis. Next base: position 55,768,967 of record NC_079499.1, read on the forward strand.
TAGTGGAGATTATATGTAATGATTAGGTGTATTTATGTACATATATTGCTAAATTTGGACTTTGTGGTTTAGGGTTGTATTTGATGTATTGAGAATGTTTGTATTCTGTCCAAATTGACCATAGTAAGAAGTGATAAATGAATATGGAATGGTATAAAATCAGAATTAGGTATGGGGATTTAAAGTAGAGCAAGTTAAATGTGTGTTTGAATTGGGGTTTGAAAGACATATAGAGGGCAGTGTGCAAATAGACCTATAACTTTAAATGTGTAACCTCAATTGGTATGAGACCAATTGGAGGTGAAACTAGGCACAAAATGTGCCAACTTTCATTGAGAAAACATACCAAAATTCTGCTTGCAAGGTGACCTAAGAAAATGACCAATTCAGATTAGGTGCAATTAGGACCTGAAAAATGACCAATTGGGCAGCAGTGAGTGTTTAGGCCATAACTCACTCAAAACAGGTCCAATTGACCTGAAATTTTAACCATGAATAGTTAAGACCCATACCTACAAGTATTATGAAGACACCAAAGCCCAGAAATGACCATAAGCAAGTCAAACAACTTGCACAAGTTCAGGTCCAAAAACTGGCCGAACCAGAGTTGACCAAATTGACCTAAAATTGACCTAAATTGATACCATTTGACCAGCAATAGTGTAATGACCATAACTTGGTCTACTTAACTCGGATTGACCTAAAATTTTGCACCGCGGTCCATAAGACCTAGATCTACAAGTTTGTAGTTTCGACCGAGACTCGAAAACCGAGGGAACTAGATCGTCCGGTTAGGTCAAACCAGTGTCCCGGAATCCAGCAATTTGCATTAAAATGCACTAAACAAGGAAATGACTTTGGTAAAACATACCAAACCTAAAACCCTATCGAATATGACATATTAATGACACTAAGACCTAATTTACCTAAAACGCAACGAGGGTCGGTATATTAGGTGATTAAGTGAATAATTGAGTTCAGTGCATTATTTACCAAACACCATCGATAGAGACAGTTTAATTTAGTACTGAAACACTTCAAATTGTGTTTCTCAGTTAACAAGGACTCAACAAAAGGGAAAGAAACACTGAGTCCAGACCAGGGAGACAGTCATCAGAGGTTTGTGCACAACAACTGTTTCTTTTGAATTATTTTCAATTGAAATAAATATTGACTATTTGTATATTATTGTTTTAAATTGTGGAAATGTGTTTGATGGACACTTATTGATTGAAAAATATTGTGAATGGTTTGAAACTGTGAAAAATTGTTTGAATGACATTGATGGATACTTATTGATTTAAAAGCATTGGAAATGGTTTGAAACCACAGCTATCATGTATATTGATTGTATTCCTCATTAGCTTGTCTAGTGGGACGAATTGAATTCCCTCTCTGGCTGAAGTGTTGAGGTGTGTGCCTGTTGAGGACGAATTGGATGAGTACTCATATTTTTGCTAGCTAGCCATGTTATTCCTCATTAGTCATCGACTTTTGGGACGAATTGAATATCTCATTAGCCATCGGCTTTTGGGACGAATTGAACTATGGATCATGATTAAGCTGTGTGTGTGATTTATTGATGTGTATTATGAGATTGTGAAATGGATTTAAACTCTCATTGACATATATTGTCTATTGAATTCAACCATGATCTGACTTATTGAAAATTATTGTGATATTGACAAATTCTTGTTGACATATATTGTCTTGAATTTAACTATGATTTTAAGTATCCACTATTTACATGATTTATGAATTGTGATTTAAATTGTATTTGGTTAATGTTGTGCACCACTGAGACATTGTCTCAGCGATAGCTTTTTATTGCTGTCGCAGGTAGAGAGACAGACAAGGCAGCAGACTAGGCTGCATATACCTCCAGCGAGAGATTTTTCGGGTATAACGAGTATACCGTTTTTTGCATTTTGTACTGTAATGTATGACACTGTATGTACATATTGTTTTTGGTTTTGAGCAGTTGTAAATTAAATTGTACCTTGAAGTTGTAAATTAATTATGAGTGTTTTGGATTGTAAAAGTTGTATTATATTTCCTTATCTCAGACTTCAAAAAATTTCTATGGAATTGAGCTGATAAATTGTTGTGTTGAGAAATGTATTGAAGTTGAGATTTGGAAAATTATAGAAGTGCTTTTTACAGGTTTTCTGAAGAACTGTTTTGTCCAAAATACAGATGGCACTCTGCAAAAATTTTTACAGAAATTCCAAATAAACCAAATGAGTTAGTGGATTCACTTCAGTTCACCAAAGTTTTTAACACCTGTAAATAGTGCTCACCACTGTAAAAGAAGTAAGAAAAGTTTTTAAAATCCCTTGTAGTGTATTTAATGGGTTATCAGTAGACGGAGTTGGTAATTCATTAGGTATACTACGGGATCATGTTATGCCTTACAGAGGGGTAGGGTGTGACAATCTCTCTGTTACAAAATCCCAACTCAAGCTGGAGTCATGGTTTATGTCAAACTCCATTTGCTATGAATATTATGTTCTCTTTTAATTCCAGTTCTTGATAAAGAAGATTTTCTCATCAGAAACTCTTTTCTGATTAAATCTATCTGTCCTGGCTAGGAACTTGAAACATCAAGAACAATTAAATGAACATAGGATTTCATCTCTATTTGCTTAGAAAAACAGATTCCATCTTAATCAACACCTACCTTCATATATAACTAATAGGAGCCAACACATGCCTATATACCCATACACAGTACAAGTATGAAAGCAGTATCAAACTCAAACTACCTATATACAAGATAACTGTGCTATCTCATGTCTAAAGATTATATGCACTGATATGATTTATGACAAAATATTGACAAGAGTAAACTCCATGTGCTTGTCATAAGTGTCACTGGTTCGGCCTACTTATCATTTATAAGTGCCTATCATGTTTATCATATGGCATGAGACTTACCATTCCATCTTATTTATATCTCATATAAATAACTTGGGAACAAACATGAATACAATCTTTTATAATAAGTCATGTCCTTATTATGAAGTATCCTCGATTGTGAACCTATTTATGATACTTTGTATTAGAAATACTGTCACTCATATTCTTAACAACTTAAGAATAGAATTTCTAACAAAATATTAATGGACCTTTTCTATTACACATAAATATCTTATGCAAACAGAAAAGTGGAAATGCCTTTTATTAATAAAAACATGTACAAGATACATAATAAATAATATGCTCTAGGGCATACTACTAACAATCTCCCACTAGCACTAGAGCCATTCATTACATTATCTTTGACCCATCTTCTCAAGATGTCGGTCTAGCCGAGTCTGTGACATAGGCTTAGTGAATGGATCAGCTGGATTTTCAGCTGATGCTATTTTCTTCATGGCTACATCTCCTCGTCCAACTATTTCTCTGATAATGTGGTAGTGCCTTTCTATGTGTTTGGATTTTTGGTGAGACCTTAGTTTCTTAACTCAGATGATCGCTCTCCATTGTTTTCACAAAGGTAGTGGAACCGCCGACTCAATGGAAGGAACTCTGTAAGTTCTGTCACGATCTTCTTTATCCAAACGACTTCCTTTGCAAAGATTCGATGCAAAGAATATACTCAAATTTCGGTAGTGGAATCTGCAGTCGTGCTCTATTTGGAACTCTTCCAACTGACTGCACCTCCATTATAAATGAACACTTATCCAGAGGTAGACTTTTTATCATCGATATCTGATTGGAAATCAGAATCAGTATAACCATCCAATTGCAAGTCTCCACCTCCATAGATCAAGAATAAATCCTTAGTTCTTCTCAAGTACTTAAGGATATTCTTGACAGCTATCCAGTGTTCCAAACCTAGATTGGATTGATACCTGCTAGTTAAACTAACAACATATGTGATATCCGGCCTAGTACACAACATTGCATACATTAAGCTTCCAATAGCCGAAGCATATGAAATTCTGGCCATCTTATCTCTTTCTTCAGGTGTCTTTGGAGACATCTCTTTAGAAAGGTGGATACCATGTCTCACTGGTAATAATCCTCTCTTGGAATCAAGCATGTTAAACCTCTTTAACACCTTTTCTAAGTATAGACTTTGGGATAAACCAATTATTCTTTTCGCTCTATCTCTATAGATGCGAATCCCAAGAATATAGGTTGCCTCCCCTAAGTCTTTCATGGAGAATGTATTTGACAACCATACCTTTACAGTTGTCAACATACCTGTGTCATTACCCATCAACAGTATGTCATCCACATATAAGACAAGAAAAGTGATAGCACTGTCACTAACCTTCTTATTTACACATGGCTCATCCTCATTTTTGATAAAACCAAAGGATTTAATGGCTTCATCAAAATGGATGTTCCAACTCCTCGAAGCTTGCTTCAACCCATAAATGGATCGCTTTAGCTTGCATACCTTGGAACCATCTTGGGATTCAAAACCCCTAGGTTGTTCCATAAAAATGTTTTCTTCAATGTATCCATTGAGAAAAGCTATTTTGACATCCATCTACCAAATCTCATAATCATAGTATACAGCTATTGCTAATAGAATCCTAATTGATTTAAGTATGGCAACAGGAGGGAAAGTCTCTTCATAGTCGATTCCTTGCCTTTGGCGAAACCCTTTCACTACTAGCCTTGCCTTATAGGTCTTTACCTTTCCATCAGAACCAATGTTCTTCTTGAAAACCCATTTGTTCCCTATAGGTACAATACCTTTAGGTGGGTCAACAAGATCCCAAACTTGATTCTTATACATGGAATCAATTTCAAATTTCATAGCATCAATTCATTTTGAAGAGTCTATATCTGATATAGCTTCTTTATAGGTAAGTGGATCATCTCTATGATCTACTTCTTCGTGAGTAGACAACTCTTGTTCTTCTTTATGAAGGAAACCATATCTCACTGGTGGGTGAGATACCTTGGTTGTTCTACGAGGAACAGCTGTAGATGTTTCATCAACGGGTGTAGGTTGATTAGATGGATCTATATCCATCTGATCTGTTGGTTGGTCAGAATTCTCCAATTCTAACTCTATTTGCCTTCCTTTGCCTCCTTCTTGAACAAACTGTTGTTCAAGAAATGTAGCATCTCTACTCATCACAACCTTTTGTGAAGTAGGAAAATAAAAATAATATCCAAAACTATCTTTTGGATATCCAACAAATCGACCTTTTTCTGATCTGGTTTCCAATTTATCAGTGTTCAGCTTTTTGATATAAGCTGGACAACCCCAAATCTTAACATGCTTAAGACTTGGTTTTCTTCCATGCCATATCTCATAAGGTGTGGAAGAAACTGATTTTGATGGAATCCTATTCAGAATATACAAAGCTGATTCTAATGCAAATCCCTAAAAGGAGATTGGCATATCTGTATAGCTCATCATAATACGTACCATATCCAATAGGGTAGGATTTCTCCTTTCAGATACACCATTCAGCTGTGGCATTCCTGGAGGAGTCAGCTAGGAGACAATGCCATGCTCTCTCAAGTATTCATCAAACTCAGTACTCAAATATTCACCTCCACAATCTGATCGAAGAGCTTTAATACTCTTTCCTGTTTGATTTTCTACTTCAGATTTAAATTCTTTGAACTTTTCAAAAGATTCATGTTTATATTTCATCAAATACAAATACCCAAACCTTGATTTATCATCAGTGAAGGTAATAAAGTAATGAAAACTGCTTCTAGCCATTTCCTTAAATGGACCACATACATCACTATGTATTAGCTCCAAAATATTTTCATCCCTTAGCCCTTGTCCAACAAAGGGTGATCTAGTCATTGTGCCCTGAAGGCAAGATTCACAAGTTGGAGTAGACTCAGAGCCCAATGAGGATAGAATCCCCATTTTCTCCAATTCTGCAATCTTATCTTTAGCAATATGACATAGCCTTAAGTGCCAAATATGTTTTGAACTTGAGTTGGTTTTCACCATGGCATTGCATTCATTTAGATTACTTGCGTTTATTTTGTGTTTGTCATTATTATCTAAATAATAAATACCTTTATTCATATAACCTGAACCAACATATTTGTTTCCAAAATAAATATTGCAAACATCATCTGTGAATTGAAATTCATAGTTATTTCTAGTCAAACTAGATATAGAAATGATGTTCTTAAAAGCATCAGGTACATATAAAATATTATCCAAACACAAAACATGTCCAAACATGTAAAAAGATTTAGATCCTATGGCTAAAGCTTCAATAGTTGAACCATTGCCAATCCGGACTCTAACATCTTGAGAATGCAAGCTGCTACTATTTGCTAGTTCCTGCATATCATTAGAAATGTGAGAAATGGCACCAGTATCTAAAATCCAAGCTGTAGATGAGCTATGAGTATCATCAGAATCTAAATAACAAGATATGGACATACCTTTCGAAGGTTTATCCTTCTTGTCCTTCAGAGAAGCAAGATACTCTGGGCAGTTCCTTTTCCAGTGCCCATCCTTCTGTTAGTGGAAACACTTTCCTTTGCCTATATCAGTTTTAGTCTTCCCTTTCTATTTAGCTTTTTTCTTAGAAGGACCAGGAATCTGAGGTTTCTTTTTCTTATTACCCTTCTTCTTGTTGGACTTTCCAGCAGAAGAAAATGCAATCAAAGCTACCTCTTTTCCTTTATTGCCCGGCATATTCTTTTGGGCAATAACCAACATATTGAGTAAACCAACTAAGGTGCATTCCTGTTTAGTCATATGGAAATTTGTCAAAAAATTCCCAAAAGACTCAGGAAGGGACTGAAGGATCAAATCCATCTATAGTTGGAAATCCATGTTGAAGTCAAGATGTTCCAGCTGCTCAATCAGTTTAATCATTTTGTGGACATGATCCCCAACATTCTGTCCCTCAGACATCCTCATGCGGAACAACTGCCTAGATATCTCATACCTAGCATTCCTATTGTGCTCACCATATAACTCTTGTAGGTGAAGGAGGATCTCACTCGCACTTTGCATGTTCTCATGCTGCTTCTGTAACTCATTACTCATGGAAGCAAGCATGTAACACTTAGCTCTCATATCATGCTCCTTCCACTTGTCCAAAGTTTCATGTTCCTCTTGCGTGGCCTCTGGAGGTAAGGGACCAGGAACATTTGAATCTAGAACATATCCTATATGTTCAAGGTTCAGGACAAGTTTCAAATTTCTTAGCCAATCAGAGATATTAGGTCCTGTTAACCTATTGCGATCAAGTATGCTTGCAAGGATATTGGATGGTGGTGGTTGTTCTGTGCTCATTATTATCAGAAAATGAATTGCAAAAAATAATTAGATTAATTAGTAAATGTATCAAGTAATTAACCAAAATGATTATGGTCTTTTAATCAAATTGGTCCTCCCACTAACTTAGCGAATCCTAAACTTCTAAAGTAGAAAACGGAAATCCTAGTTGGATGGATTTCTAGTGGGTGATTGAATTCTTATAATTCTATTGATCATCCTCAGGTACATCCATTATTGGAATTACAATAAACTATAAGTGAGCAACTCCTTGCCCATCACATCTCATGTGAGGTTCAATCCTTTACCTAGCTCCTAATGCTCAAAATCTCAGGTACATCCATTATTGACTTATCTTGCATTAGTTAAGTTGATCCCATTGAGCCAGTAATTATGCAAATAATTTTAATGTCCTCAGGTACATCCAATATTGGCCACTAAACCATTTACATATTTACAACATCTCATGTTTAACAATTATTCTTAAGAAAATCTCTTAAATTAATTGCATCTTATGCAACTATTTAAAATTTCTTAAAATAATTGCCCCAATGGAGGGCCCATGTTATAATTACTTTAATTATAGCATTTTCAACTTAATCATTTGTTTGGAAGATTTTATGGTCATCCTAATTACTATTAAGGTATTACTTTGCACATTATCCATTTAGCATGCATATATCATATAATTGCATACATTCCCATACATCTCATGCATTCATGGATAAGAAGTAAATATGGTATGATCATGGACTTTCTAAGGGATTCAATCCTGAGCCACCAAGAATTGAATCAGGGCATTCCTAGGTGCATTTCATTCATTCATTTTACAAGAGTTGCTGAAGGAGTACATAATCAACACTTGATCTTGAATTCCTCCCACTGGTCCCATCAATGCTCTTGACCTCCTTGAACTTCTTGCAATCCAATATTACATAGTAATCCTTGGCATACCGAGGCGAATTTACAAGAACTTAAATAAATGAAATTACAACCCAAAAATTATTATAAACTTAATAATACATGCCTAAAATAAATTAGTTAATTTACAATCCCAAAGAAACATAAAAGAAATAAATCCAATCATATTGGTCTTTTATAGTCCATGATCATCCATCATGCATATCACAATTTAACAATTAAATAAAACATACATACTTAAATTAAATTGAATATCTCATATTCAACTTAAAAATCCAGATTTGAATATGATTCAAATAAATTTGAAAATTCAGATTTGAGTCTCATTCAAACAAATTTAAAAATTCAGATTTGAATCACATTCAAACAATTTTTAAAAAATCAAATTTGAATCACATTCAAACAATTTTTAAAAATTCAGATCTGAATATTATTCAAACAACTTTAAAAAATAAACAACTTTAAAAATTTAGATTTGAATCACATTCAAATAACTTTTAAAATTCAGATTTGAATCACATTCAAACAATTTTTAAAATTCTGATTTGAATCAAAATTTAATTGTGTGATTAAAATTCTAATTAAAAATTTTAATTAGACATAAGATGAGCTTTTAGATCATACAACAATTGCAAATTAAAAAGCCAAACATTTGCACCACCCATGAAGCCAAACCATGGGCACCATTGATGGTGTTCTTCAAGCATGCCGCCACATCCATTGTAACCAGCAATAGATAAATCATCTCATGATCAAAACACACAATTAAATCATATAATCAATAATCTAAATGGCAAATATAGTGGCTCTGATACCAATTGAAGGAGCGGAAGCGTGAAAAACCATAAGTTTATACCATTGAATTCAAAAATTTTCACCTAGGGTCACATGCATCATGCAAGATTTATTTTTATCTATTTGATTTCAATGATAAACAACATATTAAAACTCTTTTAATATGTTTTTGGATCTGTATTTGCCATTTAAGATTTTAGAATTAATCAGATTAATTTTAGAACCCTAGATTAAATTAAGAACAAACACACCAACCTCTTGATGCACTGCAGTATATTTGCGCCTTTGAGATTCGTCTTCAGGACACCAGATGTTATCCCTCTAGCTTGTCCACACCAAGAACACCTATGCCAGCCCTTGAACAGCTTCTAAAGCTTTTTCTATTATTTAGAAAATCAAGTTCTGCCTTTTAAGAGATTAAAGATGTAAATAGGACACTAGAAACGATTTATAGTATTTTTAATTCAAGAGATTGTTTGCTAATCTCTTGGAATAGATGAGAGATGAAGAGGAAGAGAGAATATGAGTCTCAAGGGTGGCGGCACATAATGGGAGGCAGCAGCTTGTATTTTTATTTTTTCAAAACAACACTTATATAGCTAGGTCACCACTTAAACCATTGCCACATGTCACCCTTTGATTGGTTCTAGGTTTAATTGACCCAATCACATTGTGCCAAGTATCAAACCTATATTTAATCTTAATTTTAATCATCTTACATTATTAAAAGACATTTGGCAAGCTTATGTGTAATTCCATGTGTCACCATCTCATGGTGCCACATGTCACCCTGTGAAATGACCAAAATGCCCCTGTGTCTTAATTTTGAGTTCTTAACTCAAAATAATTATTTCTCTTCTTCTAATCAATTTATATCAAATATAAATTAATTAATTAATCTCTATTAATTAATTTCTCATTAATTAAATTTATATTTAAACACTTTAAATTTAAATTTAACTTATACTTTACATCCAATAATCTAAATTTGGTTTCAAGTCATGCTAGGGACTTTGCAATCTAATTGCAAACCAAACCTATTTAATTAATCAATTAAACTCTTTAATCAATTAATTAAATCATATTTAATTAGGTGATAACTTGTGTATGTGTGTGACTTACTAGGCTCATCACTAATTGGCAATGAGATGTGATATTAACTCTTAATATCATCATAACTCTTTCTTACCATAAATGATTTCTCTAAATCATTTTATGCACCTCATGGACCATGGTTAACACCTAACATAGCATGCCATGGCCACCCAATTAATAATAAAGTTTACCTTAAATGAACCTATAATAATATGTTACTATGCACTGGAATCTCTCTGTTACAAAATCCCAACTCAAGCTGGAGTCATGGTTTATGTCAAACTCCATTTGCAATGAATATTATGTTCTCTTTTAATTCTAGTTCTTGATTAAAAAGATTTTCTCATCAGAAATTCTTTTCTGATTAAATCTATCTGTCCTGGCCAGGAACTTGAAACATCAAGAGCAATTAAATAAACATAGGATTTTATCTCTATTTACTTAGAGGAATAGATTCCATCTTAATCAACACCTACCTCCATATATAACTAGTAGGAGCTAACACATGCCCATATACCCATACACAATACAAGTATGAAAGCAGTATCAAACTCAAACTACCTATATACAAGATGACTATGCTATCTCAGGTCTAAGATTATATACACTGATATGATTTATGACAAAATATTGACAAGAGTAAACTCCATGTGCTTGTCATAAGTGTCACTGGTTCGGCCTACTTATCATTTATAAGTGCCTATCATGTTTTGTCATATGGCATGAGACTCACCATTCCATCTTATTTATATCTCATATAAATAACTTGGGAACAAACATGAATACAATTTTTCTGGATAAGTCATGTCCTTATTATGAAGTATCCTCGATTGTGAACCTATTTATGATACTTTATACTAGAAATACTATCACTCATATTCTTAACAACTTAAAAATAGAATTTCTAACAAAATATCAATGGACCTTTTCTATTACACATAAATATCTTATGTAAACGGAAAAGTGGAAATGCCTTTTATTAATAAAAACATGTATAAGATACATACTAAATGATATGCTCTAGGGCATACTACTAACAAGAAATGCCTCTAACCAAATGAAATTGCTAGCCCAAGTGAGGTCACCAAACTAACCAGAACCATTCTGCCCAGAATTTCTTGGACTAAAGCTCATCCGACCAGTTTTGGCAAAATGGCCATAACTTGGTCTATAAAAATCCAAATGCAATGAAACAAATGGAAAAAGTTTTATAAGACATAGGCCTACAATATTGGTCTTTTAACCAAAACCCAGAACCCAAAAGAATTAGGTCAAATGCTTAAAAGAACTTAATACATCCAAACTTGGAAATTTACCCAATTTCATCTGACCCCGGATTAGTGTTTATAACATATCTTTCACTAGAAAACTCCATTTAGGATGAGCCATACCTTTTCAGAAACCTAAGACACAGGGATCTTACTTTTTTTTAGAAACCTTCCTCAAATTATGAATGTAAGAATCCTAAAAATCCACTTGCAGTCACTGACCCGAACCTAGACCCTGAAGACATAGGATACTGGAGTTTAGGCTAATTAAATTGATATAATAAATTCTACAAAACTTGAAAAATTGTGATTCAAAATTTTGAGTGGCCATAAGACATAAGGAAACAAACTCTATGAAGAGCACTAGACCTAAATGTCACACCCTACCCCTCCGTAAGGCATAATATGATCCCGTAGTATACCTAATGAATTACCAACTTTGTCTACTGATAACCTATTAAATACACAACAAGGGATTTTAAACTCTTCTTACTTCTTTTTATAGTGGTGAGCACTATTGACAGGTGTTAAAATTTTTTTTTTTAACTGAAGTGAAACCAAATAACACATCTAAAGTATTAATAATTTATGTAAAATTTTTTGCAAAGTATCATCTATATTTTGAATAAAACAGTTCTTCAAAAACCTGTAAAAAGCACTTCTAATAAGTTTGTTCAATCCCCAAACTTTAATAAATTTGTTCAAAACAATAAATTTGTCAACATTATCAACCCAGTTCAACAATCAATTTTTCAGTGTTTCCAAAAGCTAAGATAAGATAAATATATCACAATATTTTTACAAGCTAAAATAATTTACAATTTTAGTTTACAACTGCTCAAGACCAAGTACAATATATATATACAGTGCACATACATTACAACAAAAACTAAACAATATGGTATACTCGATATACCCGACGAAATCTCAAAATGTGGTACAAGCAGCCTACTCTACTGCTTTGTCCGTCTGTCTACCTGCGACAACAATGAAAAAGCTATCGCTGAGTAAAATTTACTCAGTGGTGCACAATAACAATTTAAAATGCTGTATATAAAACTTTTATTGATAATTTATAATTCAAACAATTCACAATTTTTCAAAGCTCATATAACACAAATTTGATCAAACAATTGAATAACACAGTGTTGCCAATCAATAACACAATTTGATCAAATAACTGAGTAACACAATTTTGCCAATCACTAACACAATTTGATCAAATAACTGAGTAACACAGTTTTGCCAATCAATAACACAATTTAGGCCATGACACAAATTTTTCTGAAAATACCGTGTGTACATCACACTCACCCCACTAATCAAAATCAATGAGGGAGGAAGCTAGCTAGATAATGAGTACTCATCCACACTCACCTCAGACTGGCAAGTCAAAGAGGGAGGAATATAATTACACTCACCCGATAAATGGAGGAGGAACATAGTAATATTGTCATGCCAAGTGTGAATAAAAACAATTCCAAATCATAATATTTAAATATTTCATACAAATCACAAATTATATTTTATCTCAAAATTTCCATTTGCAAAGTAGGCAAAATTTCCATTTGCAAAGTAGGCAACACAATAATTTTCAAATAATATTCCCAAAGCCAAAACAATAAAAAACTATTCATAACTCATTTCTCCAAACAAATTTTCTAATAAAAGCAGTGAATATAAAAAGTATTGTGCACAGACCTCTGATATATGCCTCTTGGCCTTGACTCAGTGTTCCTTATGCTTCTCGATATCCTTTCCAACTGAAACACACAATTTAAAGTGTTTCAGTACGCAATGAATTTGTTTCTGACAATAAAACCCAATATTTAAATTTTCTTGGTATTATTCCCTTCAATTCATTTCATTAGTCAACCTATAATGTTGACCCTTGATGCACTCTAAGTGAGTCAATTCTAATGTTACCAATATGTCACATTTTATAGCCCCTTTAGTGTTGGTATATGTTACAAATTTTGTTTGCAAGTGTATTGCATTTTATTGCAATTTATTGGATTTCGGTGTACTATTTTGACCTAGCCGGACGACCTAGTTCCCTCTGTTTTCGGGTTTCGGTCCAAACTAAAAACTTGTAGGTCTATGTCTTATTGCACGCGAGGAAAATTTCAGATCATTCTGAGTTGTATAGACCAAGATATGGTCAATTTACCAATGCTGGATAGAATGCACTAAAATGATAAGCTTAGGTCATTTTTAGGTCACTTTTGGTTCGGCCAGTTTTGGTACTTGAACTTGTGCAAGCTATTTGGCTTGGTTCTAGCCATTTCTAGGCTTTGGTGTCTTCATAAGAATTGTAGATATATGTATAAACTATTCATAGTAAAAATTTTAGGTCGTTTGGACCTGTTTTGAGTGAGTTATGGTCAAAACACTAACTACTGCCCAAATGGTCAATTTTCAGGCTTTCAAGTCACTAATCTGGATTTGGTCATTTTTCAAGTTACCTTCTAGGCAGAATTTAGGTAACATTTCTACATGAAAGTTGGCCTATTTGGTGTCTAGTTTCACCTTCCATTGGCTTCATACCAATTGGGTTCACAGTTTGGCACTTATGACCTAATTTAGGTACTGCCATCAATACACAACCTGCACAAAACACTTACACTTCTAATTTTATATTCCTTATTCTCCTCATTACTTCAATATTTAATCAATGGCACTTCCATATATATATATTGTACACAATTTCAGCAAGCATATTGGGTAGAAAACTCAAGTGCTCAATGCACACAATTCACCATTCAAGCTCAACATTCACTTCTACCAAAATTCAACATATCTCAATATCAATATTACACATGCACTTCAATATACTCATACTTCAATATCACTTACACATGCTACCCATAATTTAACACTATCATATTTCATTAATAAACTTCATATTCACACACAAATTCATGATATTATAGGCTGCCAAACATGGCAGTTTAACAAAGCATCAAGGTCCCATTTCAAACCCTTAATTCAAGCACTAACATGCACATAGTTGGACATTAACCTACTACAACTTTTATTTGAGTTAATCAACCTTAATTTCCATCTAATACATACAAGAATAAGTCACTAACCCTGCATTTCCATGGCTGCCAAAATTAAGGTTCACCAATACTCATCATTTCCTCAATTTTTCTTAGCAATTAAACTTACCCAAAGCTCAACATAAGGATTATTGAAGGAAAATGGAAAGATTAAGCACTAACTGAAGGAACGGAAGTGTGAAAAACACAAGTTTATACCATTGAATTCAAAAATTTTCACCTAGGGTCACATGCATCATGCGAGATTTATTTTTATCTATTTGATTTCAATGATAAACAACATATTAAAACTCTTTTAATATGTTTTTGGATCTATATTTGCCATTTAAGATTTTAAAATTAATCAGATTAATTTTAGAACCCTAGATTAAATCAAGAACGATTACACTAACCTCTTGATGCAATCGCAATGTTCGCGCTTTGAGATTCGTCTTCGTGACACGGATATTGTCCCTCTACCTTGTCCACACCAAGAACACCTATGGCAGCCCTTGAACAGCTTCTAAAGCCTTTTCTATTAATTAGAAATTCAAGTTCTGCCTTTTAAAAGATTAGAGATGTAAACAGGACACTAGAAACAATTCATAGTGTTCTTAATTCAAGAGATTGATGGCTAATCTCTTTGAATTGATAAGAGATGAAGAAGAAGAGATAAAAACCCTCAAAGTGGCATGACAAAGGAGTGTGGCTGCTGGTTATATTTTATTTTCTCATAACAACACTTAAATAGCTAGGTTAACACATTAAACCCTTACCACATGTCACCCTTTGATTAGCTCTAGGTTTAAGTGACCCAATCACATTGTGCCAAGTGTCAAACCTATATTTAATCTTGATTTTAATCATCTTACATGATTAAAAAACATTTGGCAAGATTATGTGTTATGCCATGTGTCACCATCTCATGGTGCCACGTGTCACACTGTGAAATGACCAAAATGCCCTTGTGTCTTAATTTTGAGTTCTTAACCCAAAATAATTATTTTCTTCTTCTAATTAATTTATATCAAATATAAATTAATTAATTAATCTCTATTAATTAATTTCTCATTAATTAAATTCATATTTAAACACTTTAAATATAAATTTAACTTATATTATACATCCAATAATCTAGATTTGGTTTCAAGTCATGCTAGGGACTTTGCAATCTAATTGCAAATCAAACCTATTTAATTAATCAATTTAAACTCTTTAATTAATTAATTAAATCATATTTAATTAGGTGATAACTTGTGTATGTGTGTGACTTACTAAGCTCATCACTAATTGGCAATGAGACATGATATCAACTCTTAATATCATCAGAACTCTTTCTTACCATAAATGATTTCTCTAAATCATTTTATGAACCTCATAGACCATGGTTAACCTAGCATAGCATGCCATGGCCACCCAATTAGTAATAAGGTTTACCTTAAATGAACCTATAATCATATGCTACCATGCACTAGAATCTCTCTGTTACAAAATCCCAACTCAAGCTGGAGTCATGGTTTATGTCAAACTCCATTTGCTATGAATATTATGTTCTCTTTTAATTCCAGTTATTGATTAAAAGATTTTTCTCATCAGAAACTCTTTTCTGAATAAATCTATCTGTCCTGGCCAGGAACTTGAAACATCAAGAACAATTAAATGAACATAGGATTTTATCTCTATTTACTTAGAGGAACAGATTCCATCTTGATCAACACCTACCTCCATATATAACTAGTAGGAGCCAACAGATGCCCATATACCCATACACAGTACAAGTATGAAAGCAGTATCAAACTCAAACTACCTATATACAAGATAACTGTGCTATCTCAGGTCTAAAGATTATATGCACTGATATGATTTATGACAAAACATTGACAAGAGTAAACTCCATGTGCTTGTCATAAGTGTCACTGGTTCGGCCTACTTATCAATTATAAGTGCCTATCATGTTTATTATATGGCATGAGACTCACCATTCCATCTTATTTATATCTCATATAAATAACTTGGGAACAAATATGAATACAATCTTTCTGGATAAGTCATGTCCTTATTATGAAGTATACTCGATTGTGAACCTATTTATGATACTTCGTGCTAGAAATATTTTCACTCATATTCTTAACAACTTAAGAATAATATTTCTAACAAAATATCAATGGACCTTTTCTATTACACATAAATATATTATGTAAACGGAAAAGTGGAAATGCCTTTTATTAATAAAAATATGTACAAGATACATACTAAATGATATGCTCTAGGGCATACTACTAACAATCTCCCACTAGCACTAGAGCCATTCATTACAATATCTTAGACCTATCTTCTCAAGATGTCGGTCTAACTGAGTCTGTGATATAGGCTTAGTGAATGGATCAGCTGGATTTTCAGCTGATGCTATTTTCTGCATGGCTACATCGCCTCGCCCAACTATTTCTCTGATAATGTGGTAGCGCCTTTCTATGTGTTTGGATTTTTGTGAGACCTTTGTTCCTTAGCTCAGATGATCGCTCCATTATTGTCACGATGTAATGGAACTGGCGACTCAATGGAAGGAACTACTGTAAGTTCTCACACGAACTTCTTTATCCAAACAGCTTTCTTTTGCAAGATTCGATGCAAAGAATATACTCGACCTCGTAGTGGAATCTGCAATGCGTGCTCGCTTGGAACTCTTCCAACCGATCGCACCTCCATTACAAATGAACACATATCCAGAGGTAGACTTTCTATCATCGATATCCGATTGGAAATCGTAATCGTGATAACCATCCAATTGCAAGTCTCCACCTCCATAAATCAAGAATAAATCCTTAGTTCTTCTTAAGTACTTAAGGATATTCTTGATACCTATCGATGTTCCAAACTGGATTGGATTGATACCGCTAGTCAAACTAACAAAGATATGCGATATCCGCCTAGTACATAACATTGCATACATTAAACTTCCAATAGCAAGCATATGGAATCCTGGCCATCTTATCTCTTTCTTCGTGTGTCTTTGGAGACATCTCTTTAGAAAGGTGGATACCATGTCTCACTGGTAACAATCCTCTCTTGGAATCAAGCATGTTAAACCTCTTTAACACCTTTTCCAAGTATAGACTTTGGGATAAACCAATTATTCTTTTCGCTCTATCTCTATAGATGCGAATCCCAAGAATATAGGTTGCCTCCCCTAAGTCTTTCATGGAGAATGTATTTGACAACCATACCTTTATAGTCGTCAACATACCTGTGTCATTACCCATCAACAATATTTCATCCACATATAAGACAAGGAAAGTGATAGCACTGTCACTAACCTTCTTATATACACATGGCTCATCCTCATTTTTGATAAAACCAAAAGATTTAATGGCTTCATCAAAACGGATGTTCCAACTCCTCGAAGCTTGTTTCAACCCATAAATGGATCGCTTTAGCTTGCATACCTTGGAACCATCTTGGGATTCAAATCCCTTAGGTTGTTCCATGAAAATGTTTTCTTCAATGTATCCATTGAGAAAAGTCGCTTTTGACATCCATCTGCCAAATCTCATAATCATAGTACGCAGCTATTGCTAATAAAATCCTAATTGATTTAAGCATGGCAACAGGCGAGAAAGTCTCCTCATAGTCTATTCCTTGCCTTTGGCGAAACCCTTTCGCTACTAGCCTTGCCTTATAGGTCTCTACCTTTCCATCAGAACCAATTTTCTTCTTGAAAACCCATTTGTTCCCTATAGGTATAATACCTTCAGGTGGGTCAACAAGATCCCAAACTTGATTCTTATACATGGAATCAATCTTGGATTTCATAACATCAATCCATTTTGAAGAGTCTATATCTGATATAGCTTCTTCATAGGCAAGTGGATCATTGCCATGATCTACTTCTTCATGAGTAGACAACTCTTGTTCTTCTTCATGAAGAAAACCATATCTCACTGGTGGGTGAGATACCCTGGTTGTTCTACGAGGAACAGTTGTAGATGTTTCATCAACGGGTATTGGTTGACTAGATGGATCTATATCCATCTGATCTGTTGGTTGGTCAGAATTCTCCAATTCTAACTCTATTTGCCTTCCTTTGCCTCCTTCTTGAACAAACTGTTGTTCAAGAAATGTGGCATCTCTACTTATCACAACCTTTTGTGAAGTAGGCAAATAAAAATAATATCCAAAACTATCTTTTGGATATCCAACAAATCGACCTTTTTCTGATCTGGTCTCCAATTTATCAGTGTTCAGCTTTTTGATATAAGCTGGACAACCCCAAATCTTAACATGCTTAAGACTTGGTTTTCTTCCATGCCATATCTCATAAGGTGTGGAAGAAACTGATTTTGATGGAATCCTATTCAGAATATACAAAGCTGATTCTAATGAAAATCCCCAAAAGGAGATTGGCATATCAGTATAGCTCATCATACTACGTACCATATCCAATAGGGTACGATTTCTCCTTTCAGATACACCATTCAGCTGTGGCGTTCCAGGAGGAGTCAGCTGAGAAACAATGCCATGCTCTCTCAAGTATTCATCAAATTCAATACTCAAATATTCACCTCCACGATCTGATCGAAGAGCTTTAATATTCTTTCCTGTTTGATTTTCTACTTCAGATTTAAATTCTTTGAACTTTTCAAAAGATTCATGTTTGTATTTCATCAAATACAAATACCCAAACCTTGATTTATCATCAGTAAAGGTAATAAAATAATGAAAGCCCCCTCTAGCCATTTCTTTAAACGGACCACATACATCACTATGTATTAGTTCCAAAATATTTTCAGCTCTTAGCTCTTGTCCAACAAAGGGTGATCTAGTCATTTTGCCTTGAAGGCAAGATTCACAAGTTGGAGTAGGCTCAGAGCCCAATGAGGATAGAATCCCCATTTTCTCCAATTTTGCAATCCTATCTTCTCAACATGACATAACCTTAAGTGCCAAATATATTTTGAACTTGAGTTGGTTTTCACCATGGCATTGTATTCTTTTAGATCACTTGCATTCAATTTGTGTTTGTCATTATTATCCAAATAATAAAGACCATCATTCATAAAACCCGAACCAACATATTTATTTCCAAAATAAATATTGCAAACATCATCTGTGAACTGAAATTCATAGCCATTTCTAGTCAAACTAGATATAGAAATGATGTTCTTAAAAGCATCAGGTACATATAAAATATTATCCAAACACAAAACATGTCCAAACATGTAAAAAGATTTAGATCCTATGGCTAAAGCTTCAACAGTTGAGCCATTGCCAATCCGACTCTAATATCTTGAGAACGCAAGTCGCCATCGCTTGCTAGTTCCCGCATATCATTAGAAATGTGAGAACTGCACCAAGATCTAAAACCCAAGTCAGATGAACTATAAGTATCATCGAATCTAAATAACAAGATATGGACATACCTTCCGAAGGTGTATCCTTCTTGTCCTTCAGAGAAGCAAGATACTCAGGCGGTTCCTTTTCCAAAGGCCCATCCTTTGGTAGTGGAAACACTTTCCTTTGCCTCCATCGCCTTTAGTCTTCCTTTTCTGCTTAGCTATTTTCTTGAAGGACCAGAATCGAGGTTTCTTTTTCTTATTGCCCTTCTTCTTGTTGGACTTTCCAGCAGAAGAAGATGCAACCAAAGCTACCTCTTTTCCTTTATTGCCTGGCATATTCTTTTGGGCAATAACCAGCATGTTGAGTAATTCAGCTAAGGTGCATTCCTGTTTAGTCATATGGAAATTTGTCACAAAATTCCCAAAAGACTCAGGAAGGGACTGAAGGATCAAATCCGTCTGTAGTTGGAAATCCATGTTGAAGTCAAGATGTTCCAACTGCTCAATCAGCCGAATCATCTTGTGGACGTGATTCCCAACATTCTGTCCCTCAGACATCCTCATACGGAATAACTGTCTAGATATCTCATACCTAGCATTCCTGCTATGCTCACCATACAACCCTTGTAGGTGAAGGAGGATCTCACTCGCACTCTGCATGTTCTCATGTTGCTTCTGTAACTCATTACTCATGGAAGCAAGCATGTAGCACTTAGCTCTCATATCATGCTCCTTCCACTTGTCCAAAGTTTCATGTTCCTCTTGTGTGGTCTCTGGAGGTAAGGGACCAGGAACATTTGAATCTAGAACATATCCTATATGTTCAAGGTTCAGGACAAGTTTCAAATTTCTTAGCCAATCAGACATATTAGGTCCTGTCAACCTGTTGTGATCAAGTATGCTTGCAAGGATATTGGATGGTGGTGGTTGTTTTGTGCTCATTTTTATCAGAAAATTAACTGCAGAAAATAACCAGATTAATTAGTAAATGTATCATGTAATTAACCAAAATGATTATGGTCTTTTAATTAAATTGGTCCTCCCACTAACTTAGCGAATCCTACACTTCCAAAGTAGAAAACGGAAATCCTAGTTGGATGGATTTCTAGTGGGTGATTGAATTCTTATAATTCTATTGATCATCCTCAGGTACATCCATTATTGGAATTACAATAAACTATAAGTGAGCAACTCCTTGCCCATCACATCTCATGTGAGGTTCAATCCTTTACCTAGCCCCTAATGCTCAAAATCTCAGGTACATCCATTATTGACTTATCTTGCATTAGTTAAGTTGATCCCATTGAGCCAGTAATTATGCAAATAATTTTAATGTCCTTAGGTACATCCAATATTGGCCACCAAACTATTTACATATTTACAACATCTCATGCTTAACAATTATTCTTAAGAAAATCTCTTAAATTAATTGCATCTCATGCAACTATTTAAAATTTCTTAAAATAATTGCCCCAATGGAGGGCTTATGTTATAATTACTTTAATTATAGCATTTCCAACTTAATCATTTGTTTGGAAGATTTTATAGCCATCCTAATTACTATTAAGGTCTCACTTTGCATATTATCCATTTAGCATGCATATATCATATAATTGCATACATTCCCATACATCTCATGCATTAATGGATAAGCAGTAAATATCTTATGATCATGGACTTTTTAAGGGATTCAATTCTGAGCGACCAAGAATTGAATCAGGGCATTCCTAGGTGCATTTCATTCATTCATTTTACAAGAGTTGCTGAAGGAGTACATAATCAACACTTGATATTGAATTCCTCCCACTGGTCCCACCAATGCTCTTGACCTCCTTGAACTTCTTGCAATCCAATATTACATAGTAATTCTTGGCATACCAAGGCGAATTTACAAGAACTTAAATAAATGAAATTACAACCCAAAAATTATTACAAACTTAATAATACATGCCTAAAATAAATTAAAATAAATTAATTAATTTACAATCCCAAAGAAACATAAAAGAAATAAATCCAATCACATTGGTCTTTTATAGTCCATGATCATCCATTATGCATATCACTATTTAACAATTAAATAAAACATACATACTTAAATTAAATTGAATATCTCATATTCAACTTAAAAATCCAGATTTGAATATGATTCAAATAAATTTAAAAATTCAGATTTAAATCTCATTCAAACAAATTTAAAAATTCAGATTTGAATCACATTCAAACAACTTTAAAAATTCAGATTTGAATCACATTCAAACATTTTTTAAAAAATCAGATTTGAATCACATTCAAACATTTTTTAAAAAATCAGATCTGAATTTTATTCAATCAATTTTAAAAAATCAGATTTAAATATGATTTAAACAACTTTAAAAATTCAGATTTGAATCACATTCAAACAACTTTTAAAATTCAGATTTGAATCACATTCAAAAAATTTTTAAAATTCTGATTTGAATCATAATTTAATTGTGTGATAAAAACTACTAATTAAACACTTTATTTAGTCAAAGAATAGGCCTTAGATCATACAACAATTGCAGAATTAAAAGCCAAACCTTAAACCACCCATGGAAGCCAAACCATGCGCACCATTGATGGTGTTTTTTCAAGTATGCCACCAACTTGCTTTGCAACCAGCAATGAACTTTTGATCTCATGATCAAACACACAATTAGATCATATAATCAACAATCTAAATGGCAAATATAGTGGCTCTGATACCAATTGAAGGAACGGAAGCGTGAAAAACACAAGTTTATACCATTGAATTCAAAAATTTTCACCTAGGGTCACATGCATCATGCAAGATTTATTTTTATCTATTTGATTTCAATGATAAACAACATATTAAAACTCTTTTAATATGTTTTTGGATCTGTATTTGCCATTTAAGATTTTAAAATTAATCAGATTAATTTTAGAACCCTAGATTAAATCAAGAACGATTACACTAACCTCTTGATGCAATCGCAAATGTTCTGCGCCTTTGATATTCGTCTTCAGGACACCAGATGTTGTCCCTCTAGCTTGTCCACACCAAGAACACCTATGGCAGCCCTTGGACAGCTTCTAAAGCCTTTTCTATTAATTAGAAATTCAAGTTCTGCCTTTTAAAAGATTAGAGATGTAAACAAGACACTAGAAACAATTCCTAGTGTTCTTAATTCAAGAGATTGATGGCTAATCTCTTTGAATTGATAAGAGATGAAGAAGAAGAGATAAAAACCCTCAAAGTGGCATGACAAAGGAGTGTGGCTGCTGGTTGTATTTTATTTTCTCATAACAACACTTAAATAGCTAGGTTAACACATTAAACCCTTACCACATGTCACCCTTTGATTAGCTCTAGGTTTAAGTGACCCAATCACATTGTGCCAAGTGTCAAACCTATATTTAATCTTGATT
This sequence comes from Hevea brasiliensis, assembly GCF_030052815.1. Lineage (NCBI taxonomy): Eukaryota > Viridiplantae > Streptophyta > Magnoliopsida > Malpighiales > Euphorbiaceae > Hevea > Hevea brasiliensis. The sequence goes on from NC_079499.1 coordinate 55,792,062, forward strand.
TTAATCATCTTACATGATTAAAAAACATTTGGCAAGATTATGTGTTATGCCATGTGTCACCATCTCATGGTGCCACGTGTCACACTGTGAAATGACCAAAATGCCCCTGTGTCTTAATTTTGAGTTCTTAACCCAAAATAATTATTTTCTTCTTCTAATTAATTTATATCAAATATAAATTAATTAATTAATCTCTATTAATTAATTTCTCATTAATTAAATTCATATTTAAACACTTTAAATATAAATTTAACTTATATTATACATCCAATAATCTAGATTTGGTTTCAAGTCATGTTAGGGACTTTGCAATCTAATTGCAAACCAAACCTATTTAATTAATCAATTTAAACTCTTTAATTAATTAATTAAATCATATTTAATTAGGTGATAACTTGTGTATGTGTGTGACTTACTAGGCTCATCACTAATTGGCAATGAGACATGATATCAACTCTTAATATCATCAGAACTCTTTCTTACCATAAATGATTTCTCTAAATCATTTTATGAACCTCATAGACCATGGTTAACACCTAGCATAGCATGCCATGGCCACCCAATTAGTAATAAGGTTTACCTTAAATGAACCTATAATCATATGCTACCATGCACTAGAATCTCTCTGTTACAAAATCCCAACTCAAGCTGGAGTCATGGTTTATGTCAAACTCCATTTGCTATGAATATTATGTTCTCTTTTAATTCCAGTTCTTGATTAAAAGATTTTTCTCATCAGAAACTCTTTTCTGAATAAATCTATCTGTCCTGGCCAGGAACTTGAAACATCAAGAACAATTAAATGAACATAGGATTTTATCTCTATTTACTTAGAGGAACAGATTCCATCTTGATCAACACCTACCTCCATATATAACTAGTAGGAGCCAACAGATGCCCATATACCCATACACAGTATAAGTATGAAAGCAGTATCAAACTCAAACTACCTATATACAAGATAACTGTGCTATCTCAGGTCTAAAGATTATATGCACTGATATGATTTATGACAAAACATTGACAAGAGTAAACTCCATGTGCTTGTCATAAGTGTCACTGGTTCGGCCTACTTATCAATTATAAGTGCCTATCATGTTTATTATATGGCATGAGACTCACCATTCCATCTTATTTATATCTCATATAAATAACTTGGGAACAAACATGAATACAATCTTTCTGGATAAGTCATGTCCTTATTATGAAGTATCCTCGATTGTGAACCTATTTATGATACTTCGTGCTAGAAATATTTTCACTCATATTCTTAACAACTTAAGAATAATATTTCTAACAAAATATCAATGGACATTTTCTATTACACATAAATATATTATGTAAACGGAAAAGTGGAAATGCCTTTTATTAATAAAAATATGTACAAGATACATACTAAATGATATGCTCTAGGGCATACTACTAACACTAACCTCAACTTGAGCTTGACAAATCCTTGAAATTTCCTCTCCTTTTTGCTGCCTATAGGTTGCCCATGGTGTAATGATCATTTTTCATGAAGGAAGCTTGAAGAAATAATGGCTTGATCATGGAGAACTTGAGCTCATTCATGAAACGGCCATGGTGAATTTGGGAGGATTTCATTTCGGCCATGGATGAAAGCTTGAAGAAAATGAGATGGTTTAGTGGAACAATCTGTCCCAATTACTTATATAGGTGGCTCAAGATGAGAGTTAGTGGAGCACTTAGGAATAATTTAATGGTTATTTATTTAAAGTTTCTAATTTTTGTAATTTGGCCACCACACTTTCACTATTTACATAATGTATCTCCTTTTAATTTTTCATGACATTTTCAAAGTGTAATATCATTTATTTTTAATGGACATTTAGGTCAAAAGGCAACTCCGGATGTCAAATGACCACAATGCCCCTATTCGGGTTGCATTCTCGATTTTTCGGTAATACCGAGTTTTGTCGTTTTTTTGATTTCTCGTTTTTCTTTGTACTAATTAATTAATTTTTCTTTGATATTTCTAATGAAATTTATACTTTAATAGATGTTCATTTAAGTCTTAAAAATATTTTCCAGGGTTTTCCACGGTCCAAGGCTAGTCAACGGTCCACGCCACAACTATAACACCCCTATTTGTATAGCCTGGCATATTTCACTATTTCGGTGACCGGTGTCAGTCCGGACAATTAAGGGGATTAGAACCACACTTAAGACAACTAGATAACCTATAAACACAAATAATTAGTAATTGCCAATTAGTTAAGTATAAATAAGAAAAACAGAACATAAGAAGTTAAACGAGCCGAGAGTCACAGCGATGGGTGACCTTCTTGGGAACGACTGCGAAGTCGATTTAAACTCAAATTTTGAATCGTAAAATGTGACGCCATGGTCCTTAGGACCATTACGAACACAGTGGAAAAGAGAAAATCATGAAAAGGAACTATTAAGCCATTCAAATAATTAGGTCAGGGAGCCAGAAGAAATATTGAATTATTTGCAAACCGGGTTGAACCGGCGAGGGGCAATTTGGTCAATTGACCCCGAGAGCTGACTCCTGACCTAACTGTCAAATAAAATCAAAGAAAAGAAAATTTCAGAGTCAGGAACTAAATTAAAGAACTAATAAAAAAATAAAAAAAAGAGAAAAAAATGAAAAGGTGTAGGGAGATGACATCATGCATGACATCATGCATGATGCCATAAATCCTATAATTAAAAATTTATCTAAATTAAATTATGGTCTTCCTAAGACATAAAAGAAAAGAAAAGAAAAGAAAAGAAAAAAAAAATAAAAGTCATCTTCTTTCCCTAAGTGCCGCCCTCACTCTCTCTCCCTCTCCCTCTCCCTCACCCAAAACCTCCATTAAAGCTCATTTTGAGCTTGATCAAATCTCCAATTCCACCATAGAAAGTTAAACCTTCAACACTAAACCTTGATTTCAAGCTTTGATAGAGGACTTGACAACAAAAAAAAAAGAAGAGAGGAAGAAGTTTGAAGGAAAGAAATTCTGCACTAAGGTTAGTAAATTAAATTTGATTTTTTAGTTGAATTAGTTGTGTTTATAGCTTAGTTAACTTAGAAATATGCCTAAAATGAAATAAAAACATTATTGAGGGACCAAGCTAAATTTCGGCCAGCTAGGGTTACTATGCATATGTTTGAGTTTTGATTGAATTTAATATGGTAGGCAAGCTTGTATGGATGTGCTAATGAGATTGGTATGCTTAGATGTGGTTAAATGCAATAATTTAATAAGTTAGGGTTTTATGACACTTAGGGTTAGAGATAAAAATGTGAAAAAATTGGTAAAATATGTCTTGGACCTAGTTTGAAGTGAGAAATGGTCAATGGTGACCAGATGAAGTGTGTTGGAAGTGTTGGAGTTGAACCTAAATTCGGACTCAATGTGGTCATGCTGCTGGCAGCATGACCAAGTTCCCTTTGAGGGACCAAAAATAAAAATTTACAAGTTCAATTGGTATGAGACCAATTGGGAATGAAAATAGACACTAAATGAAACAATTTTCACTTAGGAAGCATGCCCAAAAAGTGACCAAAACCTAGTGAACAAATTGACCAAACTTGGAAAATCTCAGTCTACCCTGTACAAACTGACCAAATGAATAGTGTTTATTCATTTGGCCATAACTTGAGCTAGGCAGGTCTAAATGACCTGAAATTTTACCAGTGGACAGTTAAGGTATAGACGTAAAACTTTCATGAAGAAAATAAACACAAATTAGGCCATTAACCAAGTCATTGGGCCACCCAAAGTTAGTGACCTAAAACTGCCAGAACAAAAATTTGCCCAGAAAACTGGGTTGAATCCAATCCGGTAGCCATGGTTCAAATGGCTATAACTTGAGCTACAAAACTCCAATTGGAGTGATTCAAAAAGGAGAATAAACTTAAGACAATAGGGAACATTTTCTATGAAGAAAGTTTTTCCAAATTCCAACAGTAAGATGACCAATGGAATAGTGCAACCTTAGACACCAAAACTGAAAATTGTCAAAATTTGCCTAAAAGACTTAGAATTTGAATAAACAACCAAAACCAACAAATTTAGTGACCAAAATGTGGTATGTGGGTGAAGTTGGAATTCCCATACCTATTAAGCCTTAGAAAGTCAACAATTTGACTTGAATAGTGTACTGAATAGTAACCCGAAACACAAAAATTTAAAGAACGTCGAGTTTAGCACATTAGAGCTAGGTAAAAGTGAAGTTAAATTTATTTTTGGATTTATGTTAAGTTATGGTACTGAAACACTGTAAAATTGTGTGTTTCAGTTGAAAAGAACACCGGGAAAGAACCCGAGAAATTAAGTCAAGGCCAAGAGGCGACTTGCTTGAGGTTTGTGCACAATGTATAATTTCTGTAAATTATTTTCTGCATATTGTTTTGAATAATTTTAAATGGTGAATTGTGACATTATTTATGATGCTTTGATTTAAATTGTTGAAAGTTAATTGTGTATATTTGAAATGGCAATGTTTAGCAAATTGTTAAGATAAGTTTTGAAACCACAGTGTCATGACCATATATTTGAACACCTCACTAGCATGACTAGTGGGGGTAATCAGTTTCGAATTTTGATTCCTTCTCTGGATGAAGTGTTGAGGTGTGCTAGTAGAAGAGGAATTTGAATGGATATCCATATATTTGAGCTAGCTAGCCTTGTGATGTGATTTCTCCTTAGCCTCTGGCTATTGAGATTATATTTGTTTCGAATGGCATGATATGACTGTGGGTTTTATGAAATGTGTTTTGATATTTGAAATGAAATTGTTTGGAATAAAATCTCATAATTCATGATTTGTGTTTAACTCTCATGTTCAGTTCAATTTTTGAATAAATGTGATTTAAATTATGCATAAAGATTATTTTAGTATGTTGTGCACCACTGAGTCCTAGTACTCAGCGATAGCTATTATTGCTGTTGCAGATATAGAGACTAGAGGAGCAGCAAATTGAGCTGCTGAGGATAGGTGAGCTACTTACCTTGAAGCTAACGGGTATAATTTATACTCTGACTGTAAATATTCATTTTCATGAATGTATTGCATGTAATTGTATGGACATGTAAATTCAGTCTTGAGCAGCTTGTACAAAGCTTATATTAAGTTTGTAATAAATTTTAGTTTGAATTTCTCTCAATGTAAATTTTTGCAGTGATGTATATAAATTATTTTGTCATTAATGAAACTTGAATGGTAGTATTTTATTTTGAATTGAATGAAATTCATTAATGGAAATTTGATGATTGTTGTATATTGAAAATGGTGGATTTAAATTTTTGGAGTTGTTAAATGTGTTGAAATTGATTGAGATGATTGTGAAATTGAAGCAGTGGTTGAGAAAAATTATTGGAAGTATTTTTTTTTAGGTATTTGAAAAACTGTTTTCTCAAAATATAAATGGAACTCTATTAAAATTTTTATAAAATTTACGAAAAAATAAAATGGGCCAAAAATTTTAGCTGATTTTCAACTTTAATTAAATGTTTTAATATCTATTTAGAAACGCTTACCACTTAACAAAAGTAAGAAAATTGTTTTAAAATCCCTTGTAGGGTACTTAATGAGTTATCGGTAGGTGAAGTTCGGTAGTTCATTAGGTATTCTACGGGATCATGTTATGCCTTACAAAGGGGTAAGGTGTGACAGCAACTTCCAGGTGTGGTTACACATCGCTATGGTTTTCGGCTCGTTTAACTTGATTTCATTTCATTGTTATTATTTTTCCTTTGTTTTTCTTGTATTTTTCTTTCTTGTATTTCATTATTTTATGTCTCCTCACTAACATTTAAATGTAGTTCTGGGCATCCTAGCTATCCGGACAGACACTGGTCACCGAAACAGTAGAACGCACTACCGAACATAGGGGTGTTACACTAAATGTGACTGCAACTTGGTTAATAAAATTTGCAAAGTGTAACTACAAAATCTGCCTAGCTAAGGAACCAAAACTAGGAAATGAACCAGTTATGGTTATTTGACCATAACTTGAGCCACAAAACTCCAAATGGAGTGATTCAAAAAAAAGAAATTAAACTAGATACATAAAAGAAACAACTTTTATGAAGAAAGATTAGCCAAATTCTCACTTTAGCATAGACTAATGAAGCAGTAAATATAGGACATAAAAACTGAAAATTTGGAAATACTTTTAAAAGGCTTTGAATTGCAATTGGCAATCAATGCCAACAAATTTAGAACCCAAAATGTGGGATCTTAGTGCAATTGGAATTTACACACCTATTATATATTAAAAGTCAACAATTTGATTGAATAGTAATGTGTGAATAGTAACCTTAAAGACATAAGAAATAATAAAAGAAATTAAAGAAGTCATATGAGTAATGTATAAATATATATTGTAATTGGTGAATTTGAATGACTTAATGAACACCAAAAAAAACCTTGTGAATAGGTAATTGGGACTTATACTCCCAACACCAATGGAATTCATAATATATTAGCAATACAACTTGAAGTATGAAAATGTAATTTACATGAATAGATTGTTGAGTGTATAAATGAGATAAAAGTGTCATTTGGGATTTAGGTTCGCATCAAGAGAGAAAGGAAAGATGTTTTGAATGTGAATGGTACATGAGATCAAATGAATGTGAATTGTAATTAGTATGAATATTATGATGAATACATAAATTACCTAGAAATGTGAATTTGGAAATTATGCTTCCACTATAAACAAAATTAAAATGCTTAAAAAATATAAATGAAAAATATAATGAAATGATGAAACATTTAAACTCTTAATGGAACTAATGTGCCCATGTATTACCTAGACATGTGTGTCCGATTGGATAGATTGGCATGCCAATAGGGTATTGTTTTAGTAGTACTGCGAAAGGCTTTATGCCTGTATCCATGGCTTTATGCTCGCACTCATGGCTTTTATGCTCGATTATGTGTTATCATGGCTTTTTAGCCATTTTGATTGCATACGTGGTTGACGTTTCGCGTCCCATGGTATGACGGCCCAAGGCACCACAGTGTCCAGAGCCAATAACCCGTTATCCAGTTTAGTCAGCCTGTTATAGGTTACTTGGGCAGTGAAATTTGTTAAGAATAATGTGAATTAAATGAATGAATAAGAAAGAAACTAGAATTAGTTTTAAAATTTTATTTACTATGAAATGATCCAAACACCTAGGAAATGTTGAGTGAAAGGATAAAAAGATTAGCAAAATAGATATCATTTAAATAAATAATTACAACTGCATCTTCTAAAATAATATGAATAGAAATGTAATATACTAATATATTTCGTATTTTGTATATCATTACAGTAAATTTAGGAAACAAGCGATTCCAAAGAACAATATAATATGATAAAAGATAATTAATATTAGGAATTCCACATGAAATGAAAATAATTCTTGTTTATGCAAATTAGGTTTTTATTTCCATTTGTATTTTGTATATATTATTTTCTTGTTATATTATTGCACCACTAAGCAGAAATGCTTAGCGCGATGGATTTATTTCCTTCGCGTAGGTACTGAAGGCAAAACTCAGTGGATATTAGACTGGAATTTTTGTAACACTCCTATGTTCGGTAGTTCGTTTTACTGTTCCGGTGACCAATGTCTGTCCAAACAGCTAGGATGCCTGGAATTATACTTAAATATTAGTGAGGAGATATAAAATAATGAAATATAATAGAGGAAAATACAAAAAAATTAAGGAAAAATAAAAGAGAGAAAATGAAACTAAGTTAAATGAGCCGAAAACCGTAGTGATGGGTGACTGCATAAAAATTAATGTCAAAGAAAAATTAATTAATTAGTACAAGGAAAAAGAGAAATCGAGAAACCGACAAAAATCGGTGTTACCGAAAAATCGAGAATGTAACCCGAATAGGGGCATTGTGGTCAATTGACACCCCAAGTTGGCTTTTGACCTAAATGTCCATGAAAATAAAGTGATATTAAATAGTGAAAATCCCATGAAAAATGAAATTGAAAATGGGAAGTATAAATAAGGAAAATTATGGGTAAGATTTGGAATAATTAAAAGTTGGATTAAACTAATATTAATTTTCATTAGTGCTCCACTAACCTCAATCTTTGGACACCTAAAAGGGCACTTGGAACTTCAAAAACTCATCTTTAACCTCACATTGAAAACCAGCCAAACCAAGCTTCTCCCAAACTCTCCCATGGCCGTCCACCATGTAAAGGCTAATCCACCATCTTCAAGCCACCAATTCTTCTAAGTTTCTTCACTAAAGTTGTTCTATACAACTTGGGCAGCACTTAGGGAACAAGAAAGAAGGGTTTTAGTGAAGTTTGGTCAAGCTTCAAAAGAGGTAAGTGGTTGTTTTTATTACTTGTTTCATTAAAATTATAACTAAGGTTGTGGTGAGTTGATTTATGGAAGAAAAGTTGAAGTTTGGTAAGTTAGGGTGCTGCTCCATTTCGACATCCATGGAAGTTCAACATGTTAACTTGTTTTCTTCATGTATTTGGTGATTTGGGGTATTGATTTAAGTGCTTATATGTATAGGAGTGATTTACCATGTATAAAGTTTGATTTGTGAGCTTGAAAAGTTAAAATGGAAAGCTTGATGTATGTGTAATACTTTGGCAGCCTCATGGTGAAGATTGATAATATTTAAGTTCATGAAAAGTTGTTGAGTTATGGTACAAAAAGTGGCAGCACATGTATATGAAATAGTAGTGATAATGTATGTAATTTGGTAGTGTAAATTGTATGTATTGGTTAGGAGTAATATATGGAAAATTGTTTAGAATTGGATATTGTAAATTAGGAGTTATATTTGGTGTATGTAAGCTCATTGTATTCTGCCCAAAGTTGCTATAATGTAAACTATTGAATGAGTATGGTATGGTACAAGTGCAGAATAGTTTGGGAAGTAAAGATATAATTGGTTGAATGTGTATTTGGATTGATGCTTTTAAAATGTGTTAAGGGCAGTATATGTTTTAGGCTATAAATGGAATTGTATAACTCCAATTGGTATGAGGCTAATTGGAGGTGAAACTAGGCATAAAATGTGCCAACTTTCATGAAGAAAGCCTACCTAAATTCTATCCAAAAAGTGATATGAGAATTGACCAAATTCGGATTAGTGACTTTGCAAACCTGAAAATTGACCATTTGGACAGTAGTCAGTGTTTTAGCCATAACTCACTCAAAACAGGTCCAAATGACCTGAAATTTATACCATGGATAGCTTAGACATAGAGATACAACTCTTATTAAGACACCAAAACCCAAAAATGACCATAAGCAAGTCAAAATACTTGCACAAGTTCGGGTATAAAAACTGCTAGAATCGGAAATGACCTAAAAATGACATAAGTTTGCCATTTTAGTGCAATCTATCCAGTAATAGTAAAATGACCATAACTTGGTCTAGTAAACTCCAAATGACCTAAATTTTGCGGCAAAAGTTCACTAAGACATAGACCTACAAGTTTGTAATTCGGACCAGAACCCGGAAATAGAGGGAACTAAGTCATCCGGTTAGGTCAAAACAACATACCGAAATTTGATAGATTGCAATAAAATGCAATACACTTGAAAATGAATTTGGTAACATGTATCAACACTAAAGGACTATAAAATGTGACATATTGATAACATTAAAATTTATTCCCCTAGAGTGCATCAAAGGTCAACATTATAGATTGACTAAGGAAAGCAATAGTATTAAATAAATTAATTATTGAACCTTATTGTTAGAGACAATTTAAATGAGTACTGAAACACTTTAAATTGTGTGTTTCAGTTAGCAAAGACTCAGGGAAGGGGAAGAAAACACTGAGTCAGGGCCAAGAGGTTACTCTTTAGAGGTTTGTGCATAACAGTTATTTCTTTTGATTTTCAATTGAAATAAATTATGACAAATTGTATGGTTATTGCTTAAATTGTGGAAAATTTATTTGAATGATATTTGATGGATACTTATTGCTTGAAAAATATTGAAAATGGTTTGAAATCACAGCTATCATGTATATTTGATTGAATTCCTCGCTAGATTGTCTAGTGGGACGAATTGGCTTTGAATTCCTTCTCTGACTGAAGTGTTGAGGTGTGTGTCAGTTGAGGACGAATAGGATGAGTACTCATATAATTGCTAGCTAGCTATGTTATTCCTCACTAGCCATCAGCTTTTGGGACGAATTGGACTATGGAATCATGATTAAGCTGTGTGTGTGATTTATTGATATTTATTGTGATATTATGAAATGGAGTTTAATTCTTTATGACATTCACTGTCTTTTGAATTTAACTATGATTTTAAGTATCCATAGTTTATATGATTTATGGTTTATGGTTTTAAATTACATTTTCTTAATGTTGTGCACCACTGAGACATTGGCTCAGCGATAGCTTTTTCATTGCTGTCACAGGTACACAGACAGATAAGTAGCAAAGTAGGCTGCTTGTGCTATATTTTGGGATTCTGCCGGGTATATTGAGTATACCACATTTTTGTAATTTTTGTTATAATGTATGTGCACTGTACGTATATATTGTACTTAGTCTTGAGCAGTTGTAAACTAAAGTTGTAATATATTTATTTCTTATCTCAGCTTTTAAACTACTCAGTCCTTTTGTAGTCTATCTTTGGAAATACTGGAAATTGATGTTGAATTGAGTTTAAAAAATGTTGAGAAATTGATTTGTGTTGAACCATACTGGAGTTGGGATTGAATAAATATATTGGAAGTGCTTTTTATAGGTTTTTAAAGAACTGTTTTATTTAAAATACAGATGGCATTCTGCTAAAATTTTTATAGAAATTATGATACTGAGATTTGTTATTTGGTTTCACTTAAGTTAAAAAAAAAAATTTTAACACCTGTCAAAAGTGCTCACCACTGTAAAAAGAAATAAGAAAAGGTTTAAAATCCTTTATAGTGTATTTAATGGGTTATCAGTAGACGAAGTTTGGTAATTCATTAGGTATACTACGGGATCATGTTATGCTTTACAGAGGGGTAGGGTGTGATAATTTTGAAGTCCAGATCTGCAGAAGTGTCAGAAGTGCTTAAGGTAATCATCTCCTCAGCAATGCATGTAGATAGGGCTCACATTAGTCATTTTATGTATTTTGTATAGTAAAAATATTTCTTATGTTGAAATGTAAACTAAGAATTGTAAACTAGAAAATTGTAATTAATATTTACGTGTTGTAAATTAATGGAGATAGAAAATTTTCACATATGAGTTGAGCATGAACAGGAATGTATGGAAACAGACATGAATGAAATTGTATGGATTTGAATACAGAATTGAAATATATAGATGATGCATAAAATAATGAGATTTTTACTTTGAAAAATGTTATTGAAATTTCAAACAGGTGAATAGTTAAACACTTCAAATGATAATAAAATAAGGAAAACTCCATTGATTTCTCATTAGAAAAATAATTGATATTAAAATATAATGAGAATAAAATTATTAAAGGAACAAAGTAAGACAAGATAAGATAAGGTGCTCCGTCACTGAGTGTGACATGCCTTGCTTGGCTACACTGTAGACGGATAAGGGGTGTTATATTTGTTATCTCATCAACTTATAACACTCATAGCATGCCAAATAAACTAAATTTAGGCATACATGCATCATCTAGAGCATAGAAATTTAAACTCTCAATTTCAGAAACTCTAACCCCAAGTTGCTGAAATTTCAAATTCACTTGAATTTACTAGCACTAACCTTAGTTTCTTGCTTTCTTTAACCTCAAATCATCTTTTCCATCAACCAAAACTTGAAGCTCCTTCTTGGTCCCTTCCAGTAGAATTTTTCTGCCTTCCCAAACCTCTAAATTCTTTTGATTTCTTGGTTGGTTTCTTCAAATTAGGGCTCAAGGTCAGTTTTTATTTCAATTTGCTATAAGTATGGTGGTGAAAATTAAGGTTTCAAAGCTTGTATGAAGCTTTAATGGTAAAAGAAAATGAAAGAGAGAGTGATGGTGAAGAGTGCCAACTGGATGGGCAGTAAAGAAGATGAATTTTCTGATTTTTCTTCCTTTTTAATGATATTTATAATATTTAAATATAAAATGGCAAATTGTAAATTATGGGTAATGGCAAACTTGTAATTTAGTTAAACTTTGCAATCATTTCATTTGACTAACTAAATAATCATATTTAATTTTTATAATCTCCATTAATTAAATTAATTTGGCTTTATTAACTTAATAAATTTTATTTTTTTGTCAATGTGGAACCTTTAAATTTTATTTACCAAATTTTGCTCTTACCAAGTTTTTTATTTATCTTTTTTCTTAATACCCAAGAAGTCCTTCATTTCATTTTTCCCTTAACTTTTCATTTACTTATTTGAAGTTATTTCCTTGCATTTTCTTGACTTATTGATGCACAAGTTCCTACAGAAATGGAATAACTACCAGACCCATAGTCACTCATCGCTGTAGGTTTGTACTCATTTAACCAATTTGCACTTCACTTCTTTTATTTTTCTTTAATTTTACTTGATCTTTATTAATCTAATTTATGACTTATCATTCTAGTTTAAGTGTGGTTCCAAATATTCTGGCTGTCTGCACAGACGTTAGTCATCGGAACAGTCGAATGTATGGAACTACCTAAAATGAGGATGTCACAATTCTTCCTATTTTATGAGGATGTCACAATTCTAGGTAGAATTTGGGCAACAATTCTACATAAAAGTTAGCCTATTTTATGTCTAGTTTCACCTCTAATTTGCCTCATACCAATTGAAGTCATAACTTTACACTTATAACCTAATTTATACACTGCCAACAATCACAACCTGCATAAGAGAATTTACACTCCCAATTTGGCAATCCTCCTCCTCCCAATACTTCAATATTCATTCTTGGCACTTCTATATTTATTCAACACAATTCCAGCAAAGTAAATTGGGCAGAATACTTAAATAATATAGGCTCTCATGGCTGCCTAAAATTGGGCAGTCCAATAACTCAACAATTCCATCAATTTTCATCACCAATCAACTCATCTCAAGCTAAATATAAACTTTACTTAAGAAAGGAAGTGAATTGGACCCTTACCTCTTTTTGGAGCTTGCTCAAACCTTAACAATACTCCTTCTTTTTGCTCCCAATATGCTGCCCAAGGTATGAGGATAAAGTTTGATGAAAGAACCTTGAAGATTTCATGGCTTGATCTTGGTGGATGAGAGCTTGAAGCTTTGGCCATCCATGGAGTTTCCCTTTGGAATTGAATTCGGCTTGAAGATGAAATGAAGAAGAAGTGGCTGAAGTGGGATATGCTATTCACTTAATGAATATACAAATCCATAGTGCTCCACTAAGGTGGATTAAATGTTTAATAATCAAAATTTTCCCTTAATTGTAATTATGACCCAAATTCCTCACTATTTACATTTTATGTCAAATTTTTTTATTTTTATGACATTTTCTGTAACATCCTCCCGGTAGCAACTCCGTACATTCTACTGTTCCGGTGACCGGTGTCGGTCCGGATAGCTAGAACGTCCGGAAAAATATTTAAACTAAAGTCAGGAACCATAATTAACTCAAATATTAGTAAGAAAAATTTAGCAAAACTTTTAGAAATAAAATACAACCAAGTCAAATGAGCCGGTGCCCAAGCGATGGGTAACCGGAGGGAAGTTGCGGTTCTCGCAACGAGGAGCCCTAGACCCGGGGGAAAAATTATAAAATAATTTTTGGGACTCCAGAGAAGGGTCATTGAGATTCCTATGGCATTAGAATGCCAAGAAAATATTTAGAAAAATTTTTCAATCGGTACAGACAATTTTAACCCGTTAAGCCAAACGGAGGGCATTTTGGTCATTTCGCCTTCAGAGGTGATTTTTGGCCGACTTGTCCAGTTGAGTAAATAATTATTATGACATAAAATATGAATAAATATTACTAAAAATTAAAGTGAAAATGAGTAGAGAAAAGAAGAAAAGAAAATGAAAGAAAAACCTAAATATGACATCACATGATGTCATTTGGAAGGCTTCCACCAATCACAACCCAACAAGCCAAATTAAAAGAGATAAAAACTAATTAAAAAGAGACAAAATGAAAGACCAAATCTGCACTCCCATCTTCATCCTTGGGCAGCCAAAACGTAGTGAAATAGAGGATAGGGTTTCCACCATAGTTCAAGCTTCCAAGCTTGGAAACCTTGCTTATCTTGCACCAAAAACCCTAGATCCCTTCAATAAAAATTACCCCCACACCTTGTAGGAGTGTTTGGCAGCCAAGAAAAGCCAAGAAAGTGAAGGAATTGCTTGGGAAAATTCTGCTAAAAAAAAAAAGGTTAGTGCTAACTCTTACATTTTTCTTTTTATTCCATGTTAGGAAGTTCAAGTGAATAAGAAATTGTTAAGAAATTGAATAAAACACTTATGTAGGAGTATGTATGAATGGTGGCAGCCAAGAGAGGGTTAGGGTATTGATGGTTTAATTGCAATTAAGTTGGTATATTAATGTCAATTAATGCATATATATGAATTGGAGTTTAATGGAGTTGAATTTTTTGAGTTTGTATGAGAATGAGATTTGATCAATTAGGGTTAGTATGAAAATTGGAGATATTGTGTTTAAATGATTAATGGACATTCTAGTGGTCAATTAGTGACCATTTAAGGCAAGTTAATCATAATTTGAAGTGAGTTAATTCATGGCAAAACTGAAATGGAAGGCTGCCCAATGAGTGCAGCAGGGTGACTGAAATTTCAGTCCACTTGGACTGCCATATCTTTGGCTGTGTTGGTCCAATTGGTGTTTGGCCAATTGGACATGAAACTAGGCTTATAATGGCACATTTTTGCTGAAGAAACCATGCCCAAAAGACCAAAGCAAGAGGACCAAAAGTTGGCCCCAATCCGGACACCCTGCAACAGCACCTGCAGAAATGACCAAATGAACAGTAACTGTTCATTTGGCCATAACTCACTGTAGATATGGTCAATTGACCTGAAATTTTTACAGCAACAAGTTAAGACATAGACAAACAACTTTCATGAAGAAACCTACCCCAAATTATGACCAGAACCAAATCAAATCATTGAGCAAAGTGAAGTTTACTGTACTGAGATTTCCAGAATTTTTATTTGAGCAGTAATGTTTGGATGGCTATAACTCTCTCTAGAAAACTCGGATTTAGGCGATTCTTGAACCGATGGAAACCTAAGGCATGGTAGAACATTTCATATGAAGAAAGTTAGACCAAATTATGAACTTAACTTGGTCAAATTACTGACCAAAGTTGGACCAAAATCTGCCAAAACCCAAAATCTCAGCAGGAACAGTACACGTGAACAGTAAACTTATTTTGGCCATAACTTGAGCTACAAAACTCCAAATGGAGTGATTCAAAAAAAGAAATTCAACTAGACAAAATAAGGAACATTTTCTATGAAGGAAGTTTTGTCAAATTCCAACAGTAAATCGACCAATGAAACAGTGCAACTTCGGAGCACCAAAACCGAAAATTGGCAATTTTGCCAAAATGACCTAAGCTTTGAGAAAGTGACCAAAACCAACAAGTTTTAAATGAAAAATGTAGTATGTTTGAAGTGCCAAAGTCAATGTACATATTTTCTATGCAAAAGTCAACATTTTAGTTGACTAATAAAGTGAATAGTGACATGAAAACTTGAAATAAGCTTGGAAATGGATTTGGTAATTGATTCCAACAAGTTTTAAATGCAAAATGTGGTACATCGGGAGTGTTAAAACCAATGTACCTATTGTCTATGCAAAAGTCAACATTTTTGTTGACCAATGAGGTGAATAGTGACACCAAAACTTGAAATTCAAAATTTGAAATTAGAAATGCATCTAGGGGACTATAAAAAGCAATTGGGAATAAATACTAGTAAATGTAAAACTCAAAATGTGGGATCTTGGTGTAATGAGAATTAATATATCCATTAAGTATAAAAGGTCAACATTTTGGTTGACTAGTATGGTGAATAGTAATCAAAATGATTAGTGAATTAAGATGAAGACCTAGAACCAATTCTAAGCTTAAATGCTTAGAATTGTATGACAAATATGGACTATGAATCCTAGTCAAAATTGTTAAAAAGAAATTTAGGCCATAAATTTGAAATCCATGAAATATTCATGGATTACTTGAAACATGAAAAATAAGTCACCTAATTGATGTGAATAGATAGTTAGGGCATATATGCCCATCACAAATGGAATTCATAAAATATTAGTAACTCAACTTGAAATATAAAATTTGTAATTACATAAGTAGACTCTTGAATGTATAAATGAGAAAGGAAAAATGTTTTGAATACAATGGTACATGTGAACCATTGTTTAGAATTGGGATCAATATGAATAACATAATGAATGGATAAATAAACCATATTAATGTATGAATGAGACATTAGTTCTCATTATTGTAAAGAGGAGAAGTATTTTGAGTACAATGGTATAAAAGGATAATTGATGTGAATTGTGATCATATAAATGATCAAATGAATGTATGAATTATGATTGAAATTTATCATGAAATAATGAAGTCATAAAGCACAATATATTAATATTTTAATGTATCAAATGCCCTAGTATACCTAACAAGATTGGTTTGGATAGTTTGGCATGCCAATAGGGTATTGTTTTAGCAGTACTGCGAAAGGCTTTATGCCTGTATTCATGGCTTTATGCCCGTATTCATGGCTTTTATGCCCGTATGCATGGCTTTTATGCCCGATTATGTGATATCATGGCTTTTTAGCCATACTGACTGCATACATGGTTGACGTTCTGCGTCCCATGGTATGACGGCCCGAGGCACCGCGGTGTCCAGTGCCAATGACCCGTTATCCAGTCCAGTCGTCTAGTATAGGTTACTTGGGCAGTCAATTAAAGTATTATTCAATTCAGGCAGCTAAGTTAAGTTAAGTATAATGAAAATCCAGTACAATTAAATTAAGTATTGAATGAATAGGCAAAAGAGATTAGCAAAAGAAACATAACAAAAATATAAATTGCAGAACCGTACAGACTTGAAATACAATACAGATAGAATAAATTATATACCTGCTAGTATTACTGAAAAGTTATAAACTAAGCACTTCCAAAGAGGAACAAACTAGTATATAAGATCGTTGATAATAGAAATACCATACCAAATTAAATTGACTCACAGTATCTGAATTATCATTTATTTCTTTCTTTACTTGTATATATTATTTCTGGTTATATTATTGCACCACTAAGCAGAAATGCTTAGCGCGATGGAATTGCTTCCTCGCGCAGTCTTGAAAGGTAAAACTAGTAGACTGTCATCGAGATTTTTGGAGTCGGATCTGCAGAAGTGTCAGAAGAGTTCAAGATTGTCACCTCCTCAGCAATGCATGTAGATAGGGCTCATTTTATACATGTTATGTATATTGTTCATTCCTAGCACATTGTAAATTATTTGTATATCTTGTACAAAATAAACTCATGTAATTAACCTATGAATTATGGAAGCTATTCAAAGTAAGTATTTTAGTATGTGAATTGAATTTGAGTATATATTGAAATTGTCTTTGGCAGGTTCAGAAGAACTGTTAGTCCAAATTACAGCCGACACTTTGTCGGATTATCGTTAAAATTTTTGAAATTTCCAATTTAGTTAGATTTTGATAAAAGTAAAAATAGCCTAAATCTTCAATAAAGTTTTTGAATAAATAAATCAAGGACTGTAATGAAATCAGATAAAATAGAGTGCTCCGGCACACTGAATGGCATAACTTGCTCGGCTACACTGTAGTCGGGTAAGGGGTGTTACATTTATTGGTATCAGAGCGCGGTTTAGGCGTTTCTGGACCTAGATAGACTGCATATCATGCATTGCATTCATAAGAGTCGAGGTGACACTATTGCAGATCTGTATTTCTTGTTTATTTTAGGCTAGGGTATGGAATAAGATAGTGAAGAGACAATGAGATAGCGAATGGAAATAAGAAGGAGACTATATTTAAGATGAAAAAGGATGAGTACATAACTGTTTGAGGATAGGATTGAGACTAGGAGAAAGTGAAGTATGATAACATGGAAAGGTGAAGAAATAAGGAGGTAATAGCTCCTTGACTATTTACACCGGATAAATTTCGAGGACGAAATTTAAATAAGAGGGGAAGAGTTGTAACATCCTCCCTGTAGCAACTCCGTACATTCTACTGTTTCGGTGACCGGTGTCGGTCCGGATAGCTAGAACGTCCGGAAAAATATTTAAACTAAAGTCAGGAACCATAATTAACTCAAATATTAGTAAGAAAAATTTAGCAAAAATTTTAGAAATAAAATACAACCAAGTCAAATGAGCCGGTGCCCAAGCGATGGGTAACTGGAGGGAAGTTGCGGTTCTCGCAACGAGGAGCCCTAGACCCGGGGGAAAAATTATAAAATAATTTTTGGGACTCCAGAGAAGGGTCATTGAGATTCCTATGGCATTAGAATGCCAAGAAAATATTTAGAAAAATTTTTCAATCGGTACAGACAATTTTAACCCGTTAAGCCAAACGGAGGGCATTTTGGTCATTTCGCCTTCAGAGGTGATTTTTGGCCGACTTGTCCAGTTGAGTAAATAATTATTATGACATAAAATATGAATAAATATTACTAAAAATTAAAGTGAAAATGAGTAGAGAAAAGAAGAAAAGAAAATGAAAGAAAAACCTAAATATGACATCACATGATGTCATTTGGAAGGCTTCCACCAATCACAACCCAACAAGCCAAATTAAAAGAGATAAAAACTAATTAAAAAGAGACAAAATGAAAGACCAAATCTGCACTCCCATCTTCATCCTTGGGCAGCCAAAACGTAGAGAAAGAGAGGAGAGGGTTTCCACCATAGTTCAAGCTTCCAAGCTTGGAAACCTTGCTTATCTTGCACCAAAAACCCTAGATCCCTTCAATAAAAATTACCCCCACACCTTGTAGGAGTGTTTGGCAGCCAAGAAAAGCCAAGAAAGTGAAGGAATTGCTTGGGAAAATTCTGCTAAAAAAAAAAAGGTTAGTGCTAACTCTTACATTTTTCTTTTTATTCCATGTTAGGAAGTTCAAGTGAATAAGAAATTGTTAAGAAATTGAATAAAACACTTATGTAGGAGTATGTATGAATGGTGGCAGCCAAGAGAGGGTTAGGGTATTGATGGTTTAATTGCAATTAAGTTGGTATATTAATGTCAATTAATGCATATATATGAATTGGAGTTTAATGGAGTTGAATTTTTTGAGTTTGTATGAGAATGAGATTTGATCAATTAGGGTTAGTATGAAAATTGGAGATATTGTGTTTAAATGATTAATGGACATTCTAGTGGTCAATTAGTGACCATTTAAGGCAAGTTAATCATAATTTGAAGTGAGTTAATTCATGGCAAAACTGAAATGGAAGGCTGCCCAATGAGTGCAGCAGGGTGACTGAAATTTCAGTCCACTTGGACTGCCATATCTTTGGCTGTGTTGGTCCAATTGGTGTTTGGCCAATTGGACATGAAACTAGGCTTATAATGGCACATTTTTGCTGAAGAAACCATGCCCAAAAGACCAAAGCAAGAGGACCAAAAGTTGGCCCCAATCCGGACACCCTGCAACAGCACCTGCAGAAATGACCAAATGAACAGTAACTGTTCATTTGGCCATAACTCACTGTAGATATGGTCAATTGACCTGAAATTTTTACAGCAATAAGTTAAGACATAGAAAAACAACTTTCATGAAGAAACCTACCCCAAATTATGACCAGAACCAAATCAAATCATTGAGCAAAGTGAAGTTTACTGTACTGAGATTTCCAGAATTTTTATTTGAGCAGTAATGTTTGGATGGCTATAACTCTCTCTAGAAAACTCGGATTTAGGCGATTCTTGAACCGATGGAAACCTAAGGCATGGTAGAACATTTCATATGAAGAAAGTTAGACCAAATTATGAACTTAACTTGGTCAAATTACTGACCAAAGTTGGACCAAAATCTGCCAAAACCCAAAATCTCAGCAGGAACAGTACACGTGAACAGTAAACTTATTTTGGCCATAACTTGAGCTACAAAACTCCAAATGGAGTGATTCAAAAAAAGAAATTCAACTAGACAAAATAAGGAACATTTTCTATGAAGGAAGTTTTGTCAAATTCCAACAGTAAATCGACCAATGAAACAGTGCAACTTCTGAGCTCCAATACCGAAACTTGGCAATTTTGCCAAAATGACCTAAGCTTTGAGAAAGTGACCAAAACCAACAAGTTTTAAATGAAAAATGTAGTATGTTTGAAGTGCCAAAGTCAATGTACATATTTTCTATGCAAAAGTCAACATTTTAGTTGACTAATGAAGTGAATAGTGACATGAAAACTTGAAATAAGCTTGGAAATGGATTTGGTAATTGATTCCAACAAGTTTTAAATGCAAAATGTGGTACATCGGGAGTGTTAAAACCAATGTACCTATTGTCTATGCAAAAGTCAACATTTTTGTTGACCAATGAGGTGAATAGTGACACCAAAACTTGAAATTCAAAATTTGAAATTAGAAATGCATCTAGGGGACTTTAAATTGCAATTGGGAATTAATACTAGTAAATGTAAAACTCAAAATGTGGGATCTTGGTGTAATTAGAATTAATATATCCATTAAGTATAAAAAGGTCAACATTTTGGTTGACTAGTATGGTGAATAGTAATCAAAATAATTAGTGAATTAAGATGAAGACCTAGAACCAATTCTAAGCTTAAATGCTTAGAATTGTATGACAAATATGGACTATGAATCCTAGTCAAAATTGTTAAAAAGAAATTTAGGCCATAAATTTGAAATCCATGAAATATTCATGGATTACTTGAAACATGAAAAATAAGTCACCTAATTGATGTAAATAGATAGTTAGGGCATATATGCCCATCACAAATGGAATTCATAAAATATTAGTAACTCAACTTGAAATATAAAATTTGTAATTACATAAGTAGACTCTTGAATGTATAAATGAGAAAGGAAAAATGTTTTGAATACAATGGTACATGTGAACCATTGTTTAGAATTGGGATCAATATGAATAACATAATGAATGGATAAATAAACCATATTAATGTATGAATGAGACATTAGTTCTCATTATTGTAAAGAGGAGAAGTATTTTGAGTACAATGGTATAAAAGGATATTTGATGTGAATTGTGATCATATAAATGATCAAATGAATGTATGAATTATGATTGAAATTTATCATGAAATAATGAAGTCATAAAGCACAATATATTAATATTTTAAAGTATCAAATGCCCTAGTACACCTAACAAGATTGGTTTGGATAGTTTGGCATGCCAATAGGGTATTGTTTTAGCAGTACTGCGAAACGCTTTATGCCTGTATTCATAGCTTTATGCCCGTATTCATGGCTTTTATGCCCGTATGCATGGCTTTTATGCCCGATTATGTGATATCATGGCTTTTTAGCCATCTTGATCGCATACATGGTTGGCGTTTGCGTCCCATGGTATGACGGCCGAGGCACCGCGGTGTCCAGTGCCAACGACCCGTTATCCAGTCCAGTCGTCTAGTATAGGTTACTTGGGCAGTCAATTAAAGTATTATTCAATTCAGGCAGCTAAGTTAAGTTAAGTATAATGAAAATCCAGTACAATTAAATTAAGTATTGAATGAATAGGCAAAAGAGATTAGCAAAAGAAACATAACAAAAATATAAATTGCGTAACTGCATGACTTGAAATACAATACAGATAGAATAAATTATATACCTGCTAGTATTACTGAAAAGTTATAAACTAAGCACTTCCAAAGAGGAACAAACTAGTATATAAGATCGTTGATACTAGAAATACCATACCAAATTAAATTGACTCTGAGTATCTGAATTATCATTTATTTCTTTCTTTACTTGTATATATTATTTCTGGTTATATTGTTGCACCACTAAGCAGAAATGCTTAGCGCGATGGAATTGCTTCCTCGCGCAGGTACTGAAGGTAAAACCAGTAGACTGTCGACTGAGATTTTTGGAGTCCAGATCTGCAGAAGTGTCAGAAGAGTTCAAGATTGTCACCTCCTCAGCAATGCATGTAGATAGGGCTCATTTTATACATGTTATGTATATTGTTCATTCCTAGCACATTGTAAATTATTTGTATATCTTGTACAAAATAAACTCATGTAATTAACCTATGAATTATGGAAGCTATTCAAAGTAAGTATTTTAGTATGTGAATTGAATTTGAGTATATATTGAAATTGTCTTTGGCAGGTTCAGAAGAACTGTTAGTCCAAATTACAGCCGACACTTTGTCGGATTATCATTAAAATTTTTGAAATTTCCAATTTAGTTAGATTTTGATAAAAGTAAAAATAGCCTAAATCTTCAATAAAGTTTTTGAATAAATAAATCAAGGACTGTAATGAAATCAGATAAAATAGAGTGCTCCGGCACACTGAATGGCATAACTTGCTCGGCTACACTGTAGTCGGGTAAGGGGTGTTACATTTTCAAAATTTAATACTACTAATTTTTCATGGAAATTTAGGTCAAAAGTCAATTCTAGGTATTAATTGATTAAAATGCCCCTCTTCGGGTTATATTTTGGATTTTTCGATACGACCGATTAATTCCTTGAGCCGCTGATTTCTTTAATTTTTGTTTTCTTTTATATTGACTTACTAATTTTTTTCTTGACATTTTCACTATCAATTTTACCTCCGTAGACCTTTAATTAGGTCCCAAAAATATTTCCTGGGGTTCCCCGTGATCCAGGGCTAGTGAACTGTCTTTGACGTAACTTCCCAGTGTGGTCACCCAGGGCTAGTCAACGATCTTCGACATAACTTTTCGGTGCGGTCACCCATCGCTACAGTTTCGGTTCGTTTAACTTACTTTCATTTCGTCTCTTTTATTTTTTTCTTAATTTTTCTTTTATTTTCTTTTTATTTATTTCATCATTTTATGCCTGTTTATTATAACTGAAGTGTAGTTCCAGACATCCTGACTTGTCCGGATCGACATTAGGTCATCATAGCAGCAGAATATATGGACTACGTAAAATGAGGGCGTTACATTTAGACATGGTGATCTTCATAGAAATTGTTATCCTATGTCTTATGATCATTGAGAAATTTGAATCACAATTTTCAAGTTTTTTAGAATTATTTAGAGCTAATTAACTGACCTGGACTCATGTACCCTGTGCTAATAAGATTTCAGTTCAGATCAGTGACTGCAGGTCAATTTTTAAGGTTCTCACAAGCATAATTTGAAGGAGGTTTCTAAAATAAAGTTGTAGCCCTGTTTCTTAGGTTTTTGGAAAGGTATGGCTCATCCCAATTGGATTTTTCTAGTGGGAGATATGACTAAAATACTGTTATGAGGTCAAATAAAGTTTGGTCAGATTCTAGGTTTTGATATATTGAATTTTTCTAACAATTTGACCTAGTTCTCTTAATTTCTGGGTTTTGGTCAAAAAGCCAATTTTTTAGGTCTATGTCTTATGGACATTTTGCCACTAGTTTTATTATATTTGAGTTCTTGTAGCCCAAGTTATAGCCATTTTGCCAAAATTGGTCTGGTAAGTTTATGTCTAATAGTTTCTGGACAGTCTAATTCTGGACAGTTTTGTGACCCAATTTGGGCCAGCAATTTGGTTTGGTTTTTGGCATTTTTGGATTCAGTGGTCCGCATGAAAATTGTAGCCCTATATCTAAGCTTTCCAATGGTATCAATTCAGGTCATTTGGACCAGTATAGAGGGAGTTATGACCAAATGAATACTTATTATTCATTTGGTCATTTTCTGGGTTTTATGCAGGGTTATCCGAATTTGGGCAGAAATTTGGTCAGGATTTTGATGAAATTTGGGCATGGTGTCTTCATGAAAAATGGGCTATTTTGGGTCTAGTTTCACCTCCAATTGGCCTCATACCATTTGAAGTTACACAATTTCAGTTATGGTTCACTAAACACACTGGACTCATTGAGTCCCAAACCTGCAGAAAATGGCACTCCCAATATTCAATCTCCTCCAACTTCCTTACTTTAATTTGATATTCAAGGCACTTCTAAATATCATTAACACATCTCAACAATCCTACTTGCAAGGTATAATACAAAAGTACCAAAGTTAGGTCAAACCCTAACTCATAATTTCAACCTCATGAAATCTCAATGTAAATCAACTTCTAATGCTTACAAATGCATCAACCAACATTATTAAATCACTTTATATACATTAAAGTCATCAAAGTCCATCACTTACCATGGGAACCAAAAATTCACTCCCCTCACAACTTACCAATTTCTTTTAATTTCTTACAAATTTCACTTCATCTTAACCTTAACTCAAGGATTAATAAAGTGAGAAAGGAAGATTAGGCACTAACCTCTTGGGTGACTTGTTAACTTCCCTTCTACCTCTTCTTATTACTATAAATGGCTTCCTTTTGGAGTGGGGATGATTTTTAGTGAAGGGGACTATGGGTTTTGGTGAGTGAATGAGGAGGAAATTAAGCTTTAAGCTTGAATAAAAATGGTGAGAGAGGACCATGGTTGCCGGCTCAAAGGAGAGAGAAGAAGTGGAGGAAGAAGATGAAGACTTGGGTTGGTGGCTTTTGTCTTCTTATATATATATTTGTGTATTTAAATTTTTTTTAAATTGTCATAAGCATTTTTTTCTTTTCTTTTCTTCTTCTTTTCTCTTCTTCTTCTTTCTTTTCTCATTTTCCACTAATAAATTTATAAATTTTAATTTATGTTAATTATTTTATTCTCTCAAATTTTAATTTGACATTTAGGTCAAAATTCGCCTTTGGGGTGAAATGACCAAAATGCCCTTCGTGGTGCTCATCGAGTTATTATTATTATTATTATTATTATTATTATTATTGTACCAATTAATAAATTCTCTAAATTTGATTGTATTTTCTCTAAATTTTCTTTAACATCTTTAATGTCATTTTTACCTAAATAAACCTTAAATTTGGTCCCAAAATTATTTCCTGTATTTTATTAAATTTTCTTTACATTTATTCCATCAATTTAGGTCTCTTCACTATAGTTTAAATGTAGTTCCAGACATTCTGACTATCCGAATAGATATTAATCGCCAGAACAGTAGAATGTACAGACTACCTACGGCGAGGGCGTTACATATTCCATATCAATATATATACTCATCAACATTCCCAATTTTAATTCCTAATCTCAATCCACAATTCTCAATTTCAAGTCATCAAATTCATTCAAATTTTCATCCATTCATGCTTAATTTATACATAAAATTTTCAACTTTATTAATTACATCATATAAAAATTTAATTACATGGACTAACTTATGCTTATATACAAGACACAAATTAACTAAAATAGCCTAGCAGGTCCTACCAAAATGCACTGCTGGATGAGGAAGTGACACAATGACACACAAGTGCAGATCTGATCTCAACACTCCCAGTCTGCTGACTACTGGGTTTTCTCCTTATCTCCTGTACCTACGCACAGCAAAAAGCAACACGCTAAGCATAATGCTTAGTGGTGCAATAATAATATAAAAATTAGCTAGGTAATAAAAATAATGAATTCATGTCTATATTATCATGAAAAATGCATTTTAATAACTATTTGGATTATACTTATTTTATTAATCCTTTGATTTATTTATTTATTATTTAATTGTCACATCTCATTTAAGTGCCCAAATAACCTATAACAAATTGACTGGACTGGATAAACAGGTAATTTAGCACTGGGTATCAAGTACCTCGTGCCGTCACACAATCAATCATGTAGTGTCTGCCAAGTGTGCAATAGAATGGCTAAAGAGCCATAACATCAATCGGGCATAAAGCCATGTGTATCAGAAAACAACAGAATGGCTAGAAGCCATAAATCATAAAATGACATTAGAAGCCATAAATCATAGAATGGCATAGAGCCATAAGCAGTACTGCAAATCAGAACCCTATTGGCATGCCAACCTATCTAAACCAATCATAAAACTAGGCATACATAGGCACCTTAGTACCTTAAGCATTGTTCTTTACATTATGTTATTACATTTACTATTCATTACACTATTCATGCTAAATCTTGATCATGCCATTCATAATGGGAATACAAGCCCCAAATTCATATTCATCCCACATTTTAGTTCATTAAGCTATTGACATTAATTGCCAACCATAATTTAAGTCATTTTTAAGAGAAGCCATAAATCACAAAATGACATTAGAAGCCATAAATCACAGAATGACATAAAACCATAAGCAGTACTGCAAATCAGAACCCTATTGGTATGCCAACCTATCTAAACCAATCATAAAACTAGGCATACATGGGCACCTTAGTACCTTAAGCATTGTTCTTTACATTATGTTATTACATTTACTATTCATTGCACTATTCATGCTAAATCTTGATCATGCCATTCATAATGGGAATACAAGCCTTAAATTCATATTCATCCCACATTTTAGTTCATTAAGCTATTGACATTAATTGCCAACCATAATTTAAGTCAATTTTAAGAGTATTTCAAAAATTTCAGAATTTGTAACTTAAGTTCACTATTACATTTGGCCAATCTACTGGGGAAATTTGACCTCACTTCTTCATTAAAGTTATTCCTTAATGTGTGAACTTTAATTCCATTTTTGAATCACTTAATTTCAAGTTTTGTAGATATGGTCAATTTACCAATTCTGGTTCACTGACCCTTTTGCTATTCCAGAACCTGACAGATTCTGGAACCTCATTTTGTCCAGTCTCTTGAGCAAGCTACAATCATAATTTGGCCTAATGTTCTTCATATGAGTTGTTCACCTATGTGTCTTGGTCACATAGGTCTAAGAATCATAATTTTTCAAGTTAAGTAGGGTGAGTTATAGCAATTTAACTGACCTAAACTCATAAACCCTACACCTGCAGGATCTCAGATTTAGATCAGTGTTTTACATTTAATATTTAGGTTTCCACCTAAATTTTCTATTCCATATTTGGGTATCTTACACCCAGAATTTGTGTAAGGTCTCTGAATCAAAGTTATAGGCCTAGGTTTTAGGTTTCCAGAATAGTTTGGATCATCTCAATTGGAGTTATATATTGTAAGTTATGCCATTTTTAGTACACAGATATCACAGGGTATTTTTGCTGGAATTGCAGGAATTCCAGATTCAGCTACTCTACTTTGATGTAGCAATTTAATCAAGTTGCTTAAGGATTTTGGTAAGGGTCAAAACATCAAAGTTTCAGATATGGATTTCATCTTTAATTTGGCACTGATTTCACAATAATTGGAGTTATAGAACTCAAGTTATGGTCAATTGAACACTCTGGCTACAAACTATCTATAATCTATCTAATTGTACATCCTTCCATCCAATCGATGGTTTTGTTATCTCATCAGCTTATAACACTCATAGCATGCCAAATAAACTAAGTCAACTTATAACACTCATAACATGCCAAATAAACTAAATTTAGGCATACATGCATCATCTAGAGCATAGAAATTTAAACCCCTAATTTCAGAAACCCTAACCCCAAGTTGCTGAAATTTCAAATTCACTTGGATTTACTAGCACTAACCTTAGTTTATTGCTTCCCTTAACCTCAAATCACCTTTTTTATCAACCAAAACTTGAATCTCCTTCTTGGTCCCTTTTAGCAGAATTTTTCTACCTTCCCAAACCTCTAAATTCTTTTGATTTCTTGGTTGGTTTCTTCAAATTAAGGCTCAAGGTCAGTTTTTATTTCAATTTGCTATAAGTATGGTGGTGGAAATTAGGGTTTCAAAGCTTGTATAAAGCTTTAATGGTGAAAGAAAATGAAAGAGAGAGTGATGGTGAAGAGTGCAGGCTAGATGGGTTGTAAAGAAAATGATTTTTCTGATTTTTCTTCCTTTTTAATGATATTTATAATATTTATAAAATGGCAAAGTTGTAAATTATGGGTAATGGCAAAATTGTAATTTAGTTAAACTTTATAATCATTTAATTTGACTAACTAAATAATCATATTTAATTGTTATAATCTCCATTAATTAAATTAATTTAGCTTTATTAACTTAATAAATTTCATTTTTTTTTGTCAATGTGGAACCTTTAAATTTCATTTACCAAATTTTGCTCTTATCGGATTTTTGGTTTATCTTTTTCCTTAATACCCGAGAAATCCTTCATTTCATTTTTCCCTTAGCTTTTCATTTACTTATTTGAACTTATTTCTTTGCACTTTCTTGACTTATTTATGCAGAAGTTCCTACAGGAATGGAATAACTACCAGACCCTTATAGGTTTCTACTCATTTAACCCATTTGCACTTCACTTCTTTTATTTTTCTTTAATTTTACTTTATCTTTATTAATCCAATTTATGATTCCTCATTCTAGTTTAAGTGTGGTTCTAGATATTCTAACTGTTCGAATAGACGTTAGTCATTAGAATAGTCGAATGTACGAAACTACCTAAAATAAGGATGTCACACTAATTCTGACTCTAAATCAATCAAATTGCTAAGCAAAGTTAGTCCAACAAATCTGCCAGAACCAAACCTGATCTGGAAATCCTGGACAAATGGCCGTCCGACCAGTTTTGGCAAAAATATTATAACTTGGGCTACAAAACTGTAAATACAGTGATTCAAAAATCAAAATTTTCATAAGACCTAGAACTATAACTTTGATGTTCTGGCTAGAACCTAGATCCTAAAAGAACTTAATGAAATTGTTAGGATAAGTCAGGACTTTCCAATCTAAAATTCATGCACTGGAATCACTTTAGCCAATTGACCCCTGGATAGTAATTAGACCATAACTTTCACTAGAAAATTCCAAATGGGATGACCCAAAATGATTTGAAAACCTAAGACTTAGGGCTACAACTTTGGTTTAGAAACCTTACTCAAATTCTGAGATTAAGGATCTCAAATCTGAATTGTAATGCCTGATCTAGAACCTGAAATTATGGAGTTATAGGGTTTATGAGTCTAGGTTCGTTAATTAGCCATAACTCACCCTATACAATCTCAAATTTAGTGATTCTTGAACCTGTGTAACTATGAGACACAAGGGAACAACGCATATGAAGAACCCTAAGCCAAATTATGACTATAATAAGTCTAATCAGCTTGACAAAGTTGAGTTTCAAAATCTGCCTTGTTCTAGAATAGTATTGATCACTGGACCAGTACTTGGTTAATTGACTATAACTAGAGCTACGAAACTCCAAATGGAGTGATTCAAATTGAAAAATAAAACTAACACATAGAGGGACAATTTTCATGAAGAAAACCTCACTAGATTTGTTACACCTTCTTTCTTGTAAGGCATGACATATTCCCGTAGCATATCTAATGAATTACCGAACTACACCTATCAATAATCTATTAAATATACTACAAGGGATTTTAAATAAAACATAACATTTTATTTTACTCTTATATTACAGAAAACTGCATTGTGGTAGTTAAAACTTTAGCAAAACCTAAAATTTATAACCTGTTGAAATCATAAAATAAATTAAGTAAAAGATTTCCTTCAACCCATTTCACAAGCATAATAAATTCAATTATATTTCAAGTAGACATTCATTAGAGGAAATAAACTTATTCTTTCAAAAGGTACATTTTCCATAAGTCTCAAAATAAAGTTTCAATATGTACAACTCAAAATGCTAGAGCAATATAATAATTTTTAATACAAACTACTCAATGTTCGTGGATATACATATAGGTATAAAATACATCAAAAGGAATTATAAGGGTTGTAATGCTCTCACTTTAGATAGTCCGTATATTCTACTGTTCTAGTGACTAATGTCTGTCTGGACAGCTAGAATATCTGGAATCATATTTAAACTAGAGTGAGGAGTCATAAATAAACCAAAAAATGATAAGAAAAATTAAGAAAAAAATTAAGTAATGAAATACACTAAGGTTAAATGAGCCGGTGCTCCGGTGATCGGTGACCTAACGGGAAGCTACTGTGAAGATAGTTAGCGATCCTAAACCCATAGGAAAACCCTGTGAAATAATTTTTGGGACTCCAGTGGAGAGTTATTGAGTGTTTGATGATAAAAGAATGCTAAGAAAATGCTAAGAAAATTTTATCAACCAGTACAGACGATTTTAGCTCAATAAGCAAAACGAAGGGCATTTTGGTCATTTCACTTTTAAAGATTATTTTTAACCAACTTTTCCATTTAAGTAAGTGAGACATATGACATAAAATATGAATAAATATTGATGAAAATTTAATTAAAAATGATTAGAGAAGAGAGAAAAAGAAAATGATTAGCAAATTGATTTAGGGTTTCTGAATTTGGGGATCTGAATTCTTATGATTTAATTGATGTATTTAAGCCTAAATTAACACTATTTGGCATGTTTTTGTTAATATATATTGATGAGATAACAAAACAATTAAAGGTATGTAAGATTGTGCAGTGAGACTGATTCTGGATAGCTTGTGTCCAAAGTGTTCAATTGCCCATAACTTAAACTATGTTGCTCCAATTGGTATAAAGCTAATTGGAGATGAAATTAGACACATAATGCCACATTTTTTATGAAGAAACCCTACCCAAAAAACAAACCTAGAGTGACCTAAAAATTGCCTAAATCTGGGTAACCAACATACTGGACCTGGAAATTGACTATATGAACAGTGTTTGTTCAAATAGTCATAACTTGGCCTATAAAGGTTCAAATGACCTGATTTTTATGGAAATGGAAAGCTTAGACAATTTAGAACAACTTTCATGAAGAACAAAAACCCAAATTCTGACCATAACTAATTCAAATTGCTAGCTAAAATTAGGACACCAAAATTGCCAGAACCCATTTTGCCCAGAAAATCTGGGAATGGATCAGTCCAGCCAGTTATGGTAAAAATATCATAACTTGAGCTAAAAAACTCCAAATAGAGTGATTCAAAAAGGGAATTAAACTAGACACAATAAGGAACATCTTTGATGAAGGAAGTTTAGCCAAATTTTCAATGTAGATTAGTCCAATGAAACAATAAACATTGGCCATGAAATATGAAAATTTAAAATAACTTTCAATGAACTTTGAATTGAGATTGGCAATTAATGCCAATAAGTATAAAATCCAAAATGTGAGATTTTAGTGTAATTAGAACTAACATAACTATTATGTATGAAAAAGTCAATATTTATATATGAATAGTAGGGTGAATAGTAACTATCAAACTTTAAATACAAAGAATTAAACAATTAACCTTGTAACATGCCCTAGTATGTAACACCCCTATATTCGGTAGTGCGTTCTACTACTCCGGTGACCAGTGTCTGTCCGGACATCTATAATGCCTAGAACTATATTTAAATATTAGTAAGGAGACATAGAATAATGAAATACATGAAAAGAAAAGACAAGAAAAACAAAGAAAAAATAATAGCAATGAAATGTAACCAAGTTAAACGAGCAAAAAACCGTAGCGATGGGTGACCGCACCGGAAAGTTGCGGCGAGGATCGTTGACTAGCCCTGGACTGCGGGGAACCCTGGAAAATATTTTTTAGACTTAAATAAACATCTATTGAAGTATAAATGTTATTAGAAATATCAAAGAAAAATTAATTAATTAGTACAAAGAAAAATGAGAAATCGAGAAAATGATAAAACTCGGTGTTACCGAAAAATTGGAAATGCAACCTGAATAGGGACATTGTGGTCAATTGACACCCCGAGTTTCCTTTTGACCTAAATGTCCATTAAAAATAAATGATATTGCACTTAGGAAATGCCATAAAAATTAGAAGTCAATTACATAGAATAAATGAAGGAAATCTAAGGGATGTAATTGAAATTAACTAAAGTTGATTATTATAATGCTTAGGATGATTAGTGGAGCACTATGGGATAAAATAAACCTTTAAGTGGACAGATGTAAAAGCCATTTGGGACAGAAGATGAATTCATCTTCAACCTCTCAAAACAATGGCCGAATGGAACTCCATGGCAACTCCATGGCCGAAACATGAACAACCACCATGCACCTCCATTCAAGCCCTCATTTCACCTCAACTTCTTCATTAAAGCTTGCCTACACAACTTGGTAAAGAGATTGGCAGCAAGAAGGAAGGGTTTTGATGAGTTTTTAACAAGCTTCAAATTAAGTAAGTGCTCATTTCCTCTCCCTTTCTTCATTAGACTTTGAGTGGATGTTGTGGGTAGTTGATTTGTGGAAGAATTTTTGAAGTTTGATGAATTAGTGGAAATGTACATCTTGGCAGCCATGGAACCTCAATAAGAACAGCTTATTCTTGCATGTAAATAGTGGTTTGAATGATGATTTAAATGTTTAATTCTATTGAAGTTGAATTCCATGTGTAAGGTTTGAATTGTAAGCTTGAAAAGTGAAAGTGGAAATTGATGGGTATGTGTAAACTTGTGGTAGCCTTATGAAGAAGATCAAAATGTGTTGTTTCATGATTTGGTTTATGGAATTATATATATTGAATTATGTTGTTATGGATGGTAGCATGTATGTGTGTATAAAGGTTTGAAATTGGACATGTAAATGAGGTGCATTCATATGTTTAATTATTGTAATTGGACTTGGAAAATTCTGGGTTATAGCGTGCATATTGAGAATGGTTATAAGCTATCAAAATGACCAAAAATGTGTTGTTAAATGTGTTAATGGTAAGGTACAAAACATAAATGACATGAAAGAGTTAACTTGGTAAGCATAGGATGTGTAATTGATGAGTGATGAACAATGTGTAATAGGGCAGTGTATGTTTTGGCTTAGAACCTTAAGTGTGTGGCTCCAATTGGTATGAGACCAATTGGAGGTGAAACTTGGCACAAAATGTGCCAACTTTCATGAAGGAAGCTTACCAAAATTCTGCCTAGAAGATGACTTGAAAAATGACCAAATCCGGATTAGGGCTTTAAAAGCCTGAAAATTGACCATTTGGGTAGTAGTTGGTATTTTGGCCATAAATCACTCAAAATAGGTTCAATTGATCTGAAATTTTTACCATGAATATTTAGACATATATCTACAATTCTTATGAAGACACTAACACGCAGAAATGATCATAAGCAAGTCAAATAGCTTGCACAAGTTCGGGTACCAAAACTGGCTGAACCAAAAGTGACCTAAAAATGACCTAAAGTTACCATTTTGGTGTATTTTGTCCAGCATTGGTAAATAGACCATAAATTGGTCTACATAACTCAGAATGACCTGAAATTTTGTCCCGCGTGCAATAAGACATAGACCTACAAGTTTTTAGTTTGGACCAAAACGTGAAAACCGAGGGAACTAGGTCATCCAGCTAGGTCAAATTAGTATACCGAAATCCGGCAAATTACAATAAAATGCAATATACTTGAAAATGAATTTAGTAACATGTTCCAACACTAAAAGGCTATTAAATGTGACATATTGGTAACATTAGAATTGACTCACTTAGAGTGCATTAAGGGTCAATATTATAGGTTGACTAATGAAATGAATTGAAGGGAATAGTACCAAGAAAATTTAAATATTGGATTTCATTGTTAGAAACAAACTCATTGAGTACTGAAACACTTTAAATTGTGTGTTTCAGTTGAAAAGGATATTGAAAAGCATAAAGAACACTGAGTCAGGGCCAAGAGACATATATCAGAGGTTTGTACACAATAGTTATTTCTTTTGAATTTTTCAATTGAAATAAACTATGATTATTTGTATGTTATTGTTTTAAATTGTGTTTTTGCACAATAATTTTGATTTTTTATTTTCTACTTAAAAATTTATTTGAACATTATAGTTTTAAATTGTGTCTGTGCATAATACTTTTTATATTCATTACTTTTACCAGAAAATTTATTTGGAGAATTGAGTTATGAATAATTTTTTATTGTTTTGACTTGGGAATTTTATTTGGAAATTATTGTGTTGCCTACTTTGCAAATGGAAATTTTGAGATAAAATATGATTTGTGGTTTGTATGAAATATTTAAATATTGTGATTTGGAATTGTTTTGATTCACACTTGGCATGATAATATTACTATGTTCCTCCTCCATTTATGGGGTGAGTGTGATTATATTCCTCCCTCTTTGACTTGTCAGTCTGAGGTGAGTGTGGATGATTACTCATTATTTAGCTAGCTTCCTCCCTCATTGATTTCGATTATTGGGGTGAGTGTGTCTTGTCGTGGTGTACAACACGGCATGTGCGGAAAAAATTGTGTCATGGCTTAAATTGTGCTATCAATTGGCAACACTGTGTTATTCAGTTATTTGATCAAATTGTGTTTTTGATTGGCAAAACCGTGTTATTCAGTTATTTGATCAAATTGTGTTATTAATGGGTAAAACTTTGTTATTCAGTTATTTGATCAAATTGTATTATTGATTGGCAAAACTATATTATTCAGTTATTTGATCAAATTTGTGTTATATAAACTTTGTAAATTGTGAAATGGAATTGTGAATTATTTGATTTGTGAATTATCAATAAAAGATTTATATATCCCATTTCAAATTGTTATTGTGAACCACTGAGTAAATTTTACTCAGCGATAGCTTTTTATTGCTGTCGCAGGTAGACAGACTGACAGGGCATCAGACTAGGCTGCTAATGCTATATTGAGAGTTCATCAGGTATATTGAGTATACCATATTTTTGCATTTTGTATTATAATGTATGTTCACTGTATGTATATATTGTTCTTGGTTTTAAGCAGTTGTAAATTAAAATTGTACATTAAAATTGTAAACTAAATTTGTAAATTATTTTGGCTTGTAAATATTGTAATGTATTTCTTTTATCTCGATTTTTGGAAACACTGGGAAATTGGTTGTTGAACTGTGTTGATAATGTTTGAGAAATTTATTGTGTTGAACAAATTGTTGGAGTTTAGGATTGAGGAATTATATATTTGAAGTGATTTTTACAGGTTTTTGAAGAACTGTTTTATTCAAAATATAGATGGCACTCTGCTAAAATTTTTACAGAAATTATTAATAATTTAAATGTGTTATTTGGTTCACTTCAGTTAAAAAGTTTTTAACACCTGTCAATAGTGCTCGCCACTGTAAAAAGAAGTAAGAAAAGTTTTAAAATCCCTTGTAGTGTATTTAATGGGTTATCAGTAGACGAAGTTGGTAATTCATTAGGTATACTACGGGATCATGTTATGCCTTACGGAGGGATAGGATGTGACATGTTTTAGTGGTATCAGAGCTAGTTTTTAAATTATGTTTTCACCTATAATTTGAATATTCTTTCTTCATAGTACAACTGCTTAATGTTATTGTTTGATACACACAGTACATTACATTATAAATTTGCACTAACGGGAGGAAATCTCCTTGTTTTATTTGTTCAGGAGGTCTAAGATCCTCGAATTGAATATGGAAGAGGGTGATCGTTCAGTCGATCAATCGATAGAGGCTGAGGTACAAGGGGATGCCCCAACCCTAGATAATGTCAGTGGATCAGCCGCACCAGCCCCTTCAGTACCGTAGTTCCCTACTCAGTTTATTTAGTAGATGGCTACAATGTTCCAACAGATGGCTGGTAACGTGCCTACTCAAGTCCCACTACAGACACCAGCGATACAACGATAGTCTTCTGCTAGGCAGTATGACAAATTGATGAAATATGGGGCTATTGAGTTCAAGGGGGCAGTATATCCTCTAGAGGAAGAACAGTGGTTAGAGAGAATGGATAGGGTGTTCAAGAAACTGCACTGCACAAAGGAGCTCAGATTTGAATATTCAGTGTCTTTGCTACAGGGGGATGCATATGATTGGTGGAAAACCATGCCCCATAGTCTGGTAGAACCTTCAGTGCTAACATGGAATGATTTTCTATGGGAGTTCAGACAAAAATATGTCCCAGATGCTTATGTAGACCAGAAGCTGCAAGAGTTCCTAAGTCTGAAATAGGGGAGTAGATCGATGGCTGAATATGAAAGGGAATTTTCCCGCCTAAGCCATTATGCAATAAGTCTACTTTCTACCAGTAGGGAGAGATGTAAAAGGTTTGAAACTGGCTTGAAGCCTAGTATTAGATTACAAGTGGTTGGATTCAAACATAACAACTTCTCTGAGCTTATTTCTCAAGCACTAGAATTAGAAAGAATTGAATCTGAAGCGGCCCCTGAGAAAAAGAAATCAGAGAAGACAGAAAAAGAGGGAAAGTCAATAGAACAGAGTTCCAGTGGTCCTACTGGAAAGAGGAAAAACTTTAGGGGACACAACAGAGGTAGTAAGAAGTCCGATAGAGATAGATCTTCTGGATAGAAACCACCTCGATCCAATCAGCAAACTCAACAGAAACCCAAAAATGTGCTGTCATATCGACTTTGTGAAACTTGTGGTAAACCACATAGTGGGTTATGTTATAGAGCCATAAGAGCATGATTTAATTGTGGAAAGATTGGTTATTTTGCTAGGGATTGTATAAATCTACGCCGTTCTGAATCATTTACTACACCAGAGGGATCAACCCAAGTTTTTACCCCAAAGAGTTCACCATCAGTTAATAGAGGCAGAGGTAGAGGTAGGGGTAGTATACCTAGAAGTCAGAGTATTGTGAATCAGCCAGAATAGGGTGGTGCCTCAGCTAGAGTATACGCTATACAATAGAGAGAAGAGGCTGAGACTTTTAACATCGCTGCTGGTACTCTCTAAACTAGTAACTAATATATATATATATATATATATATATATATATATATATATATATATATATATATATATATATATGTATTATTTGACCTGGGGTCTGCATACTTTTATGTTAGTGCCAGTATTGTTTGCCTTCCTACTGTCCCTCGTATAAAAAAAAAATTTGTTATTTACCTAAAAGTAAGTTATAGTAATGGAATTGCTCTAGATGAGGGCAAAGATGTTACAGTTAGTAATTGTCAATGGATATTGTAATCAGAATAAGTTTCGGATATTAGTGAATTTGAAAAGGATAAAATATAGGAAAGTTTGATCCATTAGAATGTATCGTAGTAACTATGCAATGTTCTTAATGTTTGTACTGTAAGCTGCAGATTATAGTACTGACTTGAGATTATTGTATAGAGCTACGTACTACTTGATAGTACACTAAGATGAGAATAGTTGCCAACAGTATCTGTTTTGGTATAGTTATGCCAGGACAGAATTTTATTGTTGGAAATAAGTTTAAAAATCCTACTTAGGGAGTTAAAACTCAAAAATTAGATTATCAAAAGGTTATAGTTTAGTACAAAAGGAAGTAAGTTATAGAATATTAATAGATAAAAAGAGTTGTGAAAGTAGAAATTTGAATAGTTGGTTCAGATGTAACAAAGAAATGTTACGAATGTGAGGAAGACTATTGAGTAGAATGGTCAGAGGACCAATGAGTAGATAAATCATTCTAACATGACCTCAAGGGTCATTCAAGAAGGAGCATGAACCAAAATATTAGACAGCATAATAGTGTAACACTCCTAAGTTCGGTAGTGCGTTCTACTTTCTTATGACCAATGTTGTCTGGACAGCTAAGATGCCTAGAACTACACTTAGATATGAATGAGGAGACATAAAATAATGAAATACAAGAAAAGAAAATACAAGAAAAACAAAGAAAAAATAATAGCAATGAAATGTAACCAAGTTAAACGAGCCGAGAACCCTAGCGATAGGTGATCGCACCGGGAAGTCGCGGCGTGGACCGTTGACTAGCCCTGGACCATGGGGAACCCTGGAAAATATTTTTAGGACTTAAATAAATGTCTATTGAAGTATAAATACCATTAGAAATATCAAAGAAAAATTAATTAATTAGTACAAAGAAAAGTGAGAAATCGAGAAAACGATAAAACCCGGTGTTACAAAAAAATCAGAAATGCAACCCGAACAGGGGCATTGTGATCATTTGACACCTCTAGTTATCTTTTGACCTAAATTTCCATTAAAAATACATGATATTACACTTGGAAAATGTCATGAAAAATTAAATTGGTGGTACTTAATGTAAATAGCAAAAATTGAGAGTTAAATGAGGGAAAATGAAACTTTATAATAAATAAATAATTAACCTTCACATAGTGCTCCAATAACTCACTTAAGTGGACCACTAAAGCTTCATTTGGGCAGAATATACTTCATCTTCCTCACCTCTTAAAGACCAGCTGAAAATGGTGAAGAGGAAAACCTCTATGGCCGCATGGTTTTGAAGCTTCATGCAAGCATGATCCAAGCCTCTTTTCTTGCACTTTCCTTCATTAAAAGTTGTCCATACACCTTGGGCAGTAGATAGGCAGTAAGAAGATCAAGTTTAGTCAAGGTTTTGAAGAGTTTCCAAAGTGGTAAGTAGGTATTTTTGATGCTTGCTTCATTAAAGTTTGTGTGGATGTTATGGATAGTTGGATTGTGGAAAGATTTTTGGAGTTTGATGTTTTAAGGGAGATGTATATTTTTGGCAGCCATGGAAACTCCATAAGAACAGTTTATCCTTGTATGTAAATGATAGATTAAAGTGTTGATGAAGTGTTTATATGTGTAGGAATAAATTGGGTGATGTATACTAAGTATATATGAATGTACACTTGATTTTGGAAGCTTGGAAATTTATTGAGAGAGATGTATGAATCGGCAGCTTGAATTGTGAACCAAAAAATGTTATTTCATGGTTTGGTTTGTGAAATATTATTGTTGAATTATGGTACTTGTTATGGCAGCTTGTGTATGTGTATAAGGGTTTGAGTTTAGACATGTAAATGAGCTAGGTTATGTGATTAAATTGTTGTAATTTGAACTTGGTAAATTTTTTACTATAAGGTGCAAATTGAGTGTGATTATAAGCTGCCAAAATGACCAACAATGTGAACAAAAATATGTTTAGGTTATGGTAAAACCAGAATTGGCTTGAATGTGTAATTTGGTAAGTGTTAAATGTATTCTTTAATGAGTGATGGACAATGTGCAATAGGGCAGTGTGTATTTTGGCTTAGAACCTTAAGAGTGTGGCTCTAATTGGTATGAGACCAATTGAAGGTAAAACTAGGCACAAAAAGTGCCAACTTTCATGAAGGAAGCTTACCAAAATTCTGCTTGGAAGGTAACTTAAAAAATGACCAAATCCGGATTAGTGCATTGAAGGCCTAAAAATTGACCATTTGGGCAGCAGTTAGTATTTTGGCCATAACTTGCTCAAAACAGGTCCAATTGACCTGAAATTTTTACCATGAATAGTTTAGACATATATATACAAGTCTTATGAAGACACCAAAGCCCAAAAATGACCTTAAGCAAGTCAAATAGCTTGCACAAGTTCAGGTCCAAAAACTGGCCGAACTAAAATTGACCTAAAAGTGACCATTTTGATACATTTTGACCAGCAATAGTAAAATGACCATAACTTGGTCTACATAACTCAGAATGACATGAAATTTTGCCCTGCATGCAATAAGACATAGATCTATAAGTTTGTAGTTTTGACTGAAACCTGAAAATCGAGGGAACTAGGTCATTCGGCTAGGTCAAATTAGTATACCGAAATCTGGCAAATTGCAATAAAATGCAATATACATGGAAATGAATTGGTTAACATGTACCAACCCTAAAAGGCTACAAATGTGACATATTGGTAACATTAAAACCTAATTCACCTAGACTGCACCGAGGGTCAACATCTTAGGTTAACTAAGGAAATAATAGAATTCAATAAGTTAATTATTAAGCATTATCGTTAGAGACAGTTTAAATGAGTACTGAAACACTTCAAATTATGTGTTTCAGTTAGCAAAGACTCAGGGAAGGGGAAGGAAACACAGAGTCAGAGCCAAGAGACAGTTATCAGAGGTTTGTGCACAACTAGTTTTTAACTGATTTTGTTCTAAATATTTCATATGATTAAATGACATATTTTTCTTATGTATTATGTTTAACAAGCATTGGATTTAATTCAATGATTTTTGAAATTGTTATAGTATGTATGAATTTAGCTTTGTGAAATAGTATTTTCACAAGTATTAAGCATTACTGTGGATTGAATAAATTATGTTTTGGAAAATTGTGATAGAACATGTTTTGAATTGTGATGGGCAATTTGCATGGAAAAATACAAATTTATGATTTGAATTGTGATGAGCATAAAAATTATTAGATATTGGAATTGACTTTGAATCGAATTGTATTGTGATTAATGCTCACTAAAAGGATTGTGATATTGTTTTATATCTCACTATAGATGCTTGACTAGATTATTACCCGTCTCTCTCATTTGTTGAGAAGACAATGGAGTTAGTTGTTTTTTGATTACCATGGTACGTGCACAGGCTTAGATTCTCCTCTTATTAGAGGTTAGATCTAAGTTTTATGTTATGGCCCTTGCAAAAGATTCATTATTGTGATGTGTACTGTGTACGATGATTCGACCTCCTCAACCATAGGGAGTTAGGATCCGATTCGACCTCCCCGACCATAAGGAGTTAGAATCACCCCGAAGATGGCCCTTGCTGATTAGTCTTGCATAGTTAGTGAGATACAGAATGGTTTTTGAGATACATAATGGTTTTTGAGATACGGAATGGTTTTTGAGATACAGAATGTTTTTGAATAGTAAAGAATTGTGATTTCAATTATGATTTATGTATAATTGATTTTGTTGGAATTACCTTAAATGGTTAGTTATGATTTGATAAATTGAACTTCGTGATCAAAGTCATTTTATACAAATGATTCATATTATTGGCAATGAATATTTTGAGTTTTGGAATTTGATGAATATCCAGATTTCTAAATTATTTGCTGTAATTTTTGTTAAGGTATATTGTACTATGTTTTAAATTATAGTTGTGCACCACTGAGTTCACCACTCAGCGATAGCTCTGTATGCTGTCGTAGGTGAAAAGAGCATAGAGAAATTGAGTAAGCTTCTTTGAAGAGACATTCAGATCAGCTCCAGGTATACCCATATACACGGGTTTTGATGTATGCATTTAATAATATGTATGTAAATTATTTGACCAATTGTATAAAAACTCTTGTAAAATATTTTGGTATGTAATTAAATGTAAATTATTGTAAATGTAAATTTGAGATTTCATTTACTTAAATAGTTTTGTAATATAAATTTTGAGTCTTGCAATCAATGAAATGTTTTTTTATGATGAGATTAGTTTGAAAATGAATTGATTGTTTATTGAGAATTGAATTGTGAATTGAAATGAAGTTATTGGAGTTGTATTTGAGAAAACATATTGGGAGCATTTTCTTTTGCAGGATTGAAGAACTGTTTTCTCAAAATACAGCCGGCGCTTTGTCGAAATTTTGAAAAAAATTTTATAACACCAGATTTTAATCGATGATTTAAATTTTACAAAAATTGTTTTAAAATCCCTTGTAGTATATCTAATGGGTTATTAGTAGGCGAAGTACGGTAATTCATTAGGTGTACTACGGGATCATGTTACATCTTACAGGGGAGTAGGGTGTGACATGTTTTGTGGTATCAGAGCAATGGTTTTAAAGTAAATTTTGAACTATGAATTTCAAATCTTTTTGTCGGTAACTACAACTGCTCAAATGTTTGATACATATAGTACATTTACATCATAAATATGAACTAATGGAGAGGAATCTCCTTGTGTTGGTTGTACAGGAATAGAAAATCCTATGTAAAGATATGGAAGAGAAGAATGAGATAATAGAACAGTCCGTGATGGCAGAAGTACAAGTTGAGGCCCTTGCCCCATAAAGTGTCAAAGGCCCGACTATACCAGTTTTACCGGTACAAATTACTGCACAAATGGCCTAGCAAATGGCCACTTTCTTTCAACAAATGGCTGATACTCTGTCAGCTCAAGCTCAAGCACAAACCCAACCCCCACAAGAAAATTCTAGTAAGAAATTTAAAACTTCAGAACTAGCCTATCGAACGACTACACTTGTAAGGTAACTAGAGTTAGTAACTCGGTTACAATAATGTGAACTACCTGTACCATAGTAATTGCTATAAGCTTAGAGATATCAGTACGACTTATCATCCTTAGACGGATGGACAGTCAAAACAAGTAATTCAGGTAAATTCTGAAACTCATTGAGTTACTATAAATAATGAAATGAAATGATAATAATAACCTGTAAAATGTAATAAGCCCTCGAGAATATACTGAGAACTTGTATCCTTCAATCTGAGGGGAGATGGGACAAATACATCCTATTAACAGAATTTGTAGACAATAATAAGTGTCAAGCTAGCATACAAACGGCACCCTATGAAACACTATAAGGGAACGGATAACTATGGATTTTGTGATGAGACTTCCGAAGACACAGAATGGTCATGATGTAGTATGGGTTATAGTTGATAGACTAACCAAGTTTGCTCACTTTTTGCCAGTCCGGATGGACTATAGCCTGGAGAATTAGCCAGATTGTACATAAATGAGATTATAAGACTGCATGGAGTGCCAGTATCAATTGTATCTGACAGAGATCCTAGGTTCACTTCTAGATTCTGGGGTAGTCTTCAGAGAGCCCTAGGAACTAGATTGAACTTTAGCATGGCATTCCACCCACAGATAGATGGTCAGTCTGAGAGGGTAATTCAGATATTGGAGGATATGCTACGGGCTTGTGTGATTGAGTTTGAAGGTAGTTGGGATACACACTTGCCTTTGATTGAGTTTGCTTATAACAATAGCTACCAATCAAGCATTGGGATGCCTCCATATGAAGCTTTGTATGGCAGGAAGTGCAAAACTCCCCTATGTTGGGATGAAGTAGGTGAAAGAAAGATGATTGGGCCTGAAATTGTTCAGCAGACAAAGGAAAAGATCAGATTGATCAGAGATAGACTCAAGGCTGCATCAGACCGTCAGAAGTCCTATGTTGATCTGAAGAGAAGAGATATTGAGTATGTAATGGGTGATAAGGTATTCCTCAAAGTTTCTCCTTGGAAGAGGATTATGAGATTTGGCAGAAAGGGGAAACTGAGTCCTCGTTTCATCAGACCATATGAAGTTTAGGAGAGAGTGGGTCTTTTGGCATATCGGTTGGCATTACCTCCAGAGTTAGAAAGGATAAATAGTGTCTTTCATGTATCCATGTTAAGGAGGTACAGATCTGACCCATCTCATATGCTATCAATTGAAGAGATTGAGGTAAATCCAGACCTCTCATATGAGGAAGAACCTATAGAAATTCTGGCTTATGAGGTGAAGCAGCTGAGGAATAAACAGATACACTTGGTTAAAGTGCTGTGGAACCATCATTCAGGCCAGGAAGCTACTTGGGAACGTGAAGAGGATATGAGGAGACAGTACCCACGGCTGTTCAGAGACTAAAGCCAGGTAAAATTTTGAGATGAAATTTATTTTAAGGGGGAGAGAATTGTAACACCCCTAAGTTCGGTAGTGCGTTCTACTGTTCCGGTGACCAGTGTTGTTTGGACAGTAGGATGCCTAGAACTACACTTAGATATGAATGAGGAGACATCAAATAATGAAATACAAGAAAAGAAAATACAAGAAAAACAAAGGAAAAATAATAGCAATGAAATGTAACCAAGTTAAACGAGCCGAGAACCCTAGCGATGGGTGACCGCACCGAGAAGTCGTGGCATAGACCGTTGACTAGCCCTGGACCACGGGAACCCTGGAAAATATTTTTAGGACTTAAATAAATGTCTATTAAAGTATAAATACCATTAGAAATATCAAAGAAAAATTAATTAATTAATTAGTATAAAGAAAAGTGAGAAATCGAGAAAACGACAAAATTTGGTGTTACCGAAAAATCGGGAATGCAACCCGAATAAGGGCATTGTGGTCATTTGACACCCCGAGTTGTCTTTTGACCAAAATGTCCATTAAAAATACATGATATTACACTTGGAAAATGTCATAAAAAATTAAATTGGTGGTACCTAATGTAAATAGCAAAAATTGAGTTAAATGAGGGAAAATGAAACTTTATAATAAATAAATAATTAACCTTCACATAGTACTCCACTAACTCACTTAAGTGGACCACTAAAGCTTCATTTGGGCAGAATATACTTCATCTTCCTCACCT
Organism: Hevea brasiliensis; assembly: GCF_030052815.1. Taxonomy (NCBI): domain Eukaryota; kingdom Viridiplantae; phylum Streptophyta; class Magnoliopsida; order Malpighiales; family Euphorbiaceae; genus Hevea; species Hevea brasiliensis. Next base: position 55,836,080 of record NC_079499.1, read on the forward strand.
CTCAAAGACCAGCCGAAAATGGTGAAGAGGAAAACCTCCATGTCCGCATGGTTTTGAAGTTTCATGCAAGCATGATCCAAGCCTCTTTTCTTGCACTTTCCTTCATTAAAAGTTGTCCATACACCTTGGGCAGCAGATAGGCAGCAAGAAGATCCAGTTTAGTTAAGGTTTTGAAGAGTTTCCAAAGTGGTAAGCAGGTATTTTTTATGCTTGCTTCATTAAAGTTTGTGTGGTTGTTATGGGTAGTTGGATTGTAGAAAGATTTTTGGAGTTTGATGTTTTAAGGGAGATGTATATTTTTGGCAGCCATGGAAACTCCATAAAAACAGTTTATCCTTGTATGTAAATGGTAGATTAAAGTGTTGATGAAGTGTTTATATGTGTAGGAATAAATTGGGTGATGTATACTAAGTATATATGAATGTACACTTGATTTAGGAAGCTTGGAAATTTATGGAGAGCGATGTATGAATGTAACACCCCTAAGTTTGGTAGTGCGTTCTACTATTCCAATGACTAATGTTGTCCGGACAGCTAGGATGCCTAGAACTACACTTAGATATGAGTGAGGAGACATAAAATAATGAAATACAAGAAAAGAAAATACAAGAAAAACGAAGGAAAAATAATAGCAAAGAAATGTAACCAAGTTAAGCGAGCCGAGAACCCTAGCGATGGGTGACCGCACCGGGAAGTCACGGCGTGGACCGTTTACTAGCCCTGGACCGCGGGGAACCCTGGACAATATTTTTAGGATTTAAATAAATGTCTATTGAAGTATAAATACCATTAAAATTATCAAAGAAAAATTAATTAATTAGTACAATGAAAAGTGAGAAATCGAAAAACAGACAAAACCCGGTGTTACCGAATAATCAGGAATGCAACCCGAACAGGGGCATTGTGGTCATTTGACACCCCGAGTTGTCTTTTGACCTAAATTTCCATTAAAAATACATGATATTACACTTGGAAAATATAATGAAAAATTAAATTAGTGGTACCTAATGTAAATAGCAAAAATAGGGAGTTAAATGTGGGAATAAGGAAAGTTAAGGTTAAACTAATATTAAATTAAGCTTAGTGCTCCACTCACCCATCAAAGTGGACCACTAACTCACCATTTGGACAGATCTCATTTTCTTCCTCACCTTGCCAAAGAACCAGCCGAAATGCTCTCAAGGGAAACCACCATTGCCGTCCACCTTGGAGCTCCATGCATGTGACATTCAAGCTCCTTTCTTGGCACTTTCCTTCATTAAAGATTGTCCATACATCTTGGGCAGTAGATAGGCAACAAGAAGACCAAGTTTTGGAGAGATTTTGAAGAGTTTCCAAAGTGGTAAGTTTGTGTTTTTGGGTTATGGCTTCATTAAAGTTAGTAAGAATGTTATGGATACTTGAATTATGGAGAGATTTTTGAGGTTTGATGTTTAAAGGGAGAGGTGTATTTTTGGCAGCCATGGAAACTCCTTAAGGACAGTTTATTCTTGCTTTTAAATGGTAGATTAAAGGGTTGATTATGTGTTTATATGTGTAGGAATAAATTGGGTGATGTATACTAAGTATATTGTGAATGTATACTTGAATTTGGAAGCTTGGACATTAATGGAGTGTGATATATGAATCGGCAGCTTGAATGGTGAACCATAAAAATGTTATTTCATGTTTGGTTTATGGAATATTAATGTTGAATTGTGGTACTTGTTATGGCAGCTTGTGTATATGTATGATGGTGTGAAGTTGGACATGTAAATGAGCTAGGTTAGGTGATTGAATTGTTGTAATTTGAGCTTGAAAAATTCTGTACTATATGGTGCATATTGAGTGTGATTGTAAGATGCCAAAATGACCAACAATATGTTGTGAAATGTATTTAGGTTATGGTACAAACTAGAATTGGCATGAATATGTCATTTGGTAAGTGTTAAAAGTGTTCTTTGATGAGTAATGAATAAAATGCAATAGGGCAGTTTGTGTTATGGGCCTAGAACCTCAAGTGTGTGGCTCCAATTGGTATGAGACCAATTGGAGGTGAAACTAGGCACAAAAAGTGCCAACTTTCATGAAGGAAGCTTACCAAAATTCTGCTTGTAAGGTAACTTGAAAAATGACCAAATCCGGATTAGTGCAATTAAGGCCTGAAAATTGACCATTTGGGCAGCAGTTAGTATTTTGGCCATAACTCACTCAAAACAGGTCCAATTGACCTGAAATTTTAACCATGAATAGCTAAGACATATATCTACAAGTCTTATGAAGACACCAAAGCCCAGAAATGACCATAAGCAAGTCAAAAAGCTTGCACAAGTTCGGGTCCAAAAACTGGCTGAACCTAAAATGACCTAAAATGACCTAAAGTGACCAATTTTGATGCATTTTGACCAGCAATAGTAAAATGACCATAACTTGATCTAGTAAACTCAGAATGATCTGAAATTTTTCCCCGCGTGCAATAAGACATAGATCTACAAGTTTGTAGTTTTCATCGAAACCCGAAAACTGAGGGAACTAGGTCGTCCGGCTAGATCAAACTAGTATCCCGGAATCCATCAGATTATAATAAAATGCAATATACATGGAAATGAATTGGGTAACATGTACCAACCCTAAAAGGCTACAAATGTGACACATTAGTAACATTAAAACCTAATTTACCTAGAATGCATCGAAGGTCAACATATTAGGTTGACGAAGCAAATAATAGAATTCAGTGAATTAATTATCTAGCATTATTGTTAGAGACAGTTTAAATGAGTACTGAAACACTTCAAATTGTGTTTCTCAGTTAGCAAAGACTCAGGGAAAGGGAAGGAAGCACTGAGTCAAGGCCAGGAGACAGTTATCAGAGGTTTGTGCACAATAAACCTTATTTGAGCCTTTTGTCATTAAAAAATTGATTTAGTGTGATTTATGGAAATTTGAAGTTAATTATGAATTGTGTTGCCATCTTATGAATGAAATTATGACTTTGAAAATTTATTGGATTTCTCACGAATCATTTGAATAAAATGTTTGGAATTGATTTTGTGTTCACACTTAGCATGACAGTATCACATTATTCCTCCTCCATTTATGGGGTTGAGATCATTTATTTTCCTCCCTCTCTGGTTTACCAGTTGAGGTTGTAGATCGGATGAGTACTCATTAGCTAGCTAGCCACCTCCCTCATTGATTTTGATTAGTGGGGTTGTAGATTGCTTTGTCGTGGTGTACAACGCGGCATTGATCAAAAATTTGTGTCATGGCTTAAGTTGTGTATGAATTGGCAATACTGTGTTCTTAAATTATTTGACTAAATTGTGTTATTATGAGCTTTGATAATTTATAAAATGGAGTTTAAATTCTTATTGACATTCACTGTCTTTTGAATTTAACCATATTTTGACTATTGAGATTTATTGTGATATTGTGAAATGGAGTTCAAATTCTTTATGACATTCATTGTCTTGAATTTAACTATGGTTTAAGTATCCACTATTTATATGACTTATGATTTGTGATTTAAAGTTGTATTTGGTTAATGTTGTGCACCACTGAGACATTGTCTCAGCGATAGCTTTTCATTGCTGTTGCAGGTAGACAGACGGACAGAGCAGCAGACTAGGCTACTAGGGCAACACTGAGAGATCATCGGGTATATTAAGTATACCACATTTTGCATTTTGTATTGTAATGTATGTTCACTGTATGTATATAGTGTTCTTGGTTTTGAGCAGTTATAATTTAAAATTTTACATTGAAGTTGTAAAAATAAATTATGAGTTATTTTGATTTGTAAAATTTGTACTGTATTTCTTTTATCTCAGTCTTTGAAAAATTATTATGGATTTGAGTTGAGAAACATATTGTGTTGAATTATGTTGGAGTTTGAGATTGAGAAATATATTTGAAATGCTTTTTACAGGTTTTTTTGAAGAACTGTTTTATTCAAAATATAGAGGGCACTCTGCCAAAATTTTTATAGAAATTACTAATAATGCAAATGTGTTAGCTCTTTCACTTAAGTTCAAAAAAGTCTTTAACACCTATAAATAGTGCTCACCACTGTAAAAAGAAGTAAGAAAAGATTTAAAATCCCTTATAGTGTATTTAATAGGTTATCAGTAGACGAAGTTGGTAATTCATTAGGTATACTACGGGATCATGTTATGCCTTACAGAGGGGTAGGGTGTGACAATGAATTGGCAGCTTGAATTGTGAACCAAAATATATTATTTCATGGTTTGGTTTATGGAATATTATTGTTGAATTATGGTACTTGTTATGGCAGCTTGTGTATGTGTATAAGGGTTTGAGTTTGGACATGTAAATGAGCTAGGTTATGTGATTAAATTGTTGTAATTTAAACTTGGTAAATTCTGTACTATAAGGTGCATATTGAGTGTCATTATAAGCTGCCAAAATGACCAACAATGTGAAGTAAAATATGTTTAGGTTATGGTACAAACCAGAATTGGCATGAATGTGTAATTTGGTAAGTGTTAAATGTATCATTTGATGAGTGATGGACAATGTGCAGTAGGGCAGTGTGTATTTTGGCTTAGAACCTTAAGAGTATGGCTAAAATTGGTATGAGGTGAAACTAGGCATAAAAAGTGCCAACTTTCATGAAGGAAGCTTACCAAAATTCTGCTTGGAAGGTAACTTGAAAAATGACCAAATCCGGATTAGTGCATTTAAGGCCTGAAAATTGACCATTTGGGCAGTAGTTAGTGTTTTGGCCATAACTTGCTCAAAACAAGTCCAATTGACCTGAAATTTTTACCATGAATAGCTTAGACATATATCTACAAGTCTTATGAAGACACCAAAGCCCAGAAATGACCTTAATCAAGTCAAATAGCTTGCACAATTTCAGGTCCAAAAACTGGCCGAATCAAAATTGACCTAAAAGTGACCTAAATTGACCATTTTGATACATTTTGACCAGCAATAGTAAAATGACCATAACTTGGTCTACATAACTTAGAATGACCTGAAATTTTGCCCCGCATGCAATAAGACATAGATCTACAAGTTTGTAGTTTTGACCGAAACCCAAAAATCAAGGGAACTAGGTCATCCGGCTAGGTCAAATTAGTATACCGAAATCCGACAAATTGCAATAAAATGCAATATACATGGAAATGAATTGGGTAAATTGTACCAACCCTAAAAGGCTACAAATGTGACATATTGATAACATTAAAACCTAATTCACCTAGACTGCATCGAGGGTCAACATCTTAGGTTGACTAAGAAAATAATAGAATTTAATAAGTTAATTATTAAGCATTATCGTTAGAGACAGTTTAAATGAGTACTGAAACACTTCAAATTGTATGTTTCAGTTAGAAAAGACTTAGGGAAAGGGAAGAAAACACTGAGTCAGAGCCAAGAGACAGTTATCAGAGGTTTGTGCACAACTAGTTTTTAACTGATTTTGTTCTGAATATTTCATATGACTAAATGACATATTTTTCTTATGTATTATGTTTAACAAACATTGGATTTAATTCTATAATTTTTGAAATTGTTATAGTATGTATGAATTTAGCTTTGTGAAAAGCATTGTTGTGGATTGAATAAATTATGTTTTGAAAAATTGTGATAGAACATGTTTTGAATTGTGATGAGCAATTTGCATGGAAAAATACAAATTTATGATTTGAATTGTGATGAGCATAAAAATTATTGGATATTGGAATTGACTTTGAATCGAATTGTATTGTGATTTATGCTCACTAAAAGGATTGTGATATTGTTTTATATCTCACTATAGATGTCACACCTTACCCCTCTATAAGGCATAACATGATCCCGTAGAATACCTAATGAACTACCAAACTTCACCTACTAATAACTCATTAAGTACTCTACAAGGGATTTTAAAACAATTTTCTTACTTTTGTTAAGTGGTGAGCGTTTCCTAATAGGTGTTTAAAACATTTAATTGAAATTAAAAACTAGTTAAAACTTTTGGCCCATTTTATTTTTCCACAAATTTTATAAAAATTTTGACAGAGTTCCGTTTATATTTTGAGAAAATAGTTCTTCAAATATTTGTAAAAAGCGCTTCCAAAAATTTTCTCAACCACTACTTCAATTTCACAATCAATCTCAACAATTTCTCAAATCTCAAATTCATCAGTCAACATTTCTCAATTTCCAAAGTTCAATCATCAGTAAAATGATATCTATCAATCTCATTCAAATTAAAATAAAACATTTCCATTCATTAAAGATAACAAACTATATATATATATATATATATATATATATATATATATATATATATATATATATATACATCATACCAAATTCTACAGTATGAAAATTCCACTAAATTTTATTACAACTTTATACAAATTTTGTACAAACTGCTCAAGACCGATTTACATGTCCGTACATTTATGCGCAATACATACATCAAAATAAATATTTACAGGCAGGGTATAAATTATACCCGATAACTTCAAGCTGATAAATCCTCAATCCTCAGCAGCTTAATCTGCTGCTCCTCTAGTCTCTATATCTGCAACAGCAAAAAAGCTATCGCTGAGTACTAGGACTCAGTGGTGTACAACATACTAAAATAATCTTTATGCAGAACTTAAATCACATTTATTCGAAAATTTGACTGAAAATGAAAAGTAAATACAAATCATGCATTATGAGATTTTAATCCCAAACAATTTCGTTTTAAAGTATCAAATCACATTTCATAAAACCCACAGTTAGATCATGCCATTCGAAACAAATAGAATCTCAATAGCCAGAGGCTAAAGAGAAATCACATCACAAGGCTAGCTAGCTCAAATATATGGATATCCATTCACATCCTCTTCTACTGGAAAACCTCAACACTTCTCCAGAGAAGGAATCAAAATTCGAAACTAATTACCCCCACTAGTCATGCTAGTGAGGTGTTCAAATATATGGTCATGACACTGTAGTTTTAAAACTTATCTTAACAATTTGCTAAACATTGTCATTTCAAATATACACAATAACTTTCACAATTTAAATCAAAACATCATAAATAAGGTCACAATAAACTTTCAACAATTCAAAGCAAAAGTAAAATGCATATTTCATTCACTTTATCAATGAATTTTAAAGCATAGTGATGTTGTGCGCAAACCTCAAGCGAGTCGCCTCTTGGCCTTGACTCGGTTCCTCGGGTTCTTTCCCGGTATTCTTTTCAACTGAAACACACAATTTTACAGTGTTTCAGTACCATAAGTTAGCATAAATCCAAAAATAAATTTAACTTCACTTTTACCTAGCTTATATCTACTAAAATCGACGTTCTTGAAATTTTGTGTTTCGGGGTTACTATTCACTACACTATTCAAGTCAAATTGTTGACTTTCCAAGGCTTAATAGGTATGGAAATTCTAACTTCACCCACATACCACATTTTAGTAACCAAACTTATTGGTTTTGGTCATTTTCTCAAAACTTAAGTCCTTTAGGCAAAATTCGATAAATTTTCAGTTTTGGTGTTTAAGGTTGCACTTTTCCATTAGTCATTTTACTGTTGGAATTTGGTAAAACTTCCTTCACAGAAAATGTTCCCTATTGTCTTAAGTTTATTCTCATTTTTGAATCACTCCAATTAGAGTTTTGTAGCTCAAGTTATAGCCATTTGAACCATGGCTGCCGGATTGGACACAACCCAGAATTCTGGGTAATTTTTTTGTGCTTGCAGTTTTAGGTCACCAACTTGGGGTGGCCAAATAACTTGGTTAATGACATAATTTGGGTTGGTATTCTTCATGAAAGTTTTAGGTCTATATCTCATCTAACCACTGGTAAAATTTCAGGTCATTTTGACCTGCCTAGCTCAAGTTATGGCCAAATGAACGAATACTGTTCATTTAGTCAGTTTGTACAGAGGCAGACTGTGATTTTTCAACTTTGGTCAATTTGTTCACTCGGTTTTGGTCACTTTTTGTGCATGCTTCCTAAATGAAAATTGTGTCATTTAGTGTCTATTTTCATCCCCAATTAGTTTCATACCAATTGGACTCGTAAAATTTCATTTTTAGTCCCTCAAAGGAAATTTGGTCATGCTGCTAACAGCATGACCATACTTCATCCGAATTTGGCCTTAACTCCCACCATTCCAACACACTTCATTTGGTCACAAATGACCATTTTTCACTTCACATTAGGTCAAAGACATCATTTACCACTTTCTCACATTTTTGTCTCTAAACCCTAATGTTCAAAACCCTAATTCACAAACTCATGCATTTTGCTACTTTCAAAGTCTTTAATCCTAACCATTCAACTAATTAAAGTTCCTATACCCATTCAAACCATTCAAATCATGCAAATCACCCCCCCCCCCTCTCTTCATGCTGGCCGAATTTCAACTTAGTCCCTCAACAATTTGTTTCATTTCATTTTAAGTTTATTTACCAGTAATTCAAGCTAAAAACATAACAAATAAATCTCAAACTTTCAAATTGATGTGCTTACCTCACTTGAATTTGAATTCTCTAATTTCCCTCTTCTTTTCTTCTTTCTTTGATGACCAAGCTTCTTCTCAAGTGACTAAAACAAGCTCTAATGAGGTTTTTATGGAAGTGATTAAGGTTTAATGAAGGATTGTAAGCTTGAGAGCAAGCTTCAATGGAGGACTTTTCATGGGGATGGGAAGGAGAGTGCGGTGGCAACTTGATAAGGAAGAAGACTTTTTATCTTTTCTTTTCTTTTCTTTTCTTTTCTTTTCTTTTTATCTTATGGAAGACCATAAATTCCAATTAATTAAATATATTAATTATTATTTTTATGGCATCATGCATGATGTCATCACCTTTTTAACATTTTCATTTTCTTTTTTTTTTTGTATTTATTTTTCTATTAGCTCTTTAATTTAATTCTCGATTACGAAATTTTTTTTTCTCCGATTTTAATTGACAGTTAGGTCAGGAGTCATCTCTCGGGGTCAATTGACCAAATTGCCCCTTGCCGGTTCAACCCGGTTTGCAAATAATCCAATATTTCTTCCGGCTCTCTGACCTGATTATTTGACTGGCTTAACAGTTCTTTTTTGTGATTTTCTCTTTTCCACTGTGTTCATAAGGGTCCTAAGGACCGCAGTGTCACATTTTACGATTCGAAATTTGAGTTTAAATTGACTTCGCAGTCGTTCCCGAGAAGGTCGCCCATCGCTGTGACTCTCGACTCGTTTAACTTCTTATGTTATGTTCTTCTTATTTATACTTAACCAATTGGCAATTACTAATTATTTGTGTTTATGGCTTTTCTAGTTGTCTTAAGTGTGGTTCTAATCTCCTTAATTGTCCGGACCGACCCCGGTCACCGGAATAGTGAAATATACCAGGCTATACAAATGAGGGTGTTACAATAGATGCTTGACTAGGTTATTACTCGTCTCTCTCATTTGTTGAGAAGATAATGGAGTTTGTTGTATTTTGATTATCATGGTATATGCACAGGCTTAGATTCTCCTCTTATTAGAGGTTAGATCTAAGTTTTATGTTATGGCCCTTGCGGAAGATTCATTATTGTGATGTGTACTGTACACGATGATTCGACCTCCCCGACCATAGGGAGTTCGAATCTGATTTGACCTCCTCGACCATAGGGAGTTAGAATCACCCCGAAGATGGCCCTTGCAGATTAGTCTTGCATAGTTAGTGAGATACATAATGGTTTTTGAGATACAGAATGTTTTTTAATAATAAAGAATTGTGATTTCAATTATGATTTATGTATAATTGATTTTGTTGGAATTACCTTAAATGGTTAGTTATGATTTGATAAATTGAACTTCGTGATCAAAGTCATTTTGTACAAATGATTCATATTATTGGCAATAAATATTTTGAGTTTTGGAATTTGATGAATATCCAGATTTTCAAATTATTTGCTGTAATTTTTGTTAAGATATATTGTACTATGTTTTAAGTTATAGTTGTGCACCACTGAGTTCACCACTCAGCGATAGCTTTGTATGCTGTCGCAGGTGAAAAGAGCATAGAGAAATTGAGTAAGTTTCTTTGAAGAGACATTCAGATCAGCCTCAGGTATACCTATGTACACGGGTTTTGATGTATACATGTAATAATATGTATGTAAATTATTTGAGCAATTATATAAAAACTCTTTTAAAACATTTTGGTATGTAATTAAATATAAATTATTGTAAATGTAAATTTGAGATTTCATTTACTTGAATAGTTTTGTAATATAAATTTTGAGTCTTGTAATCAATGAAATGTTTCTTTATGATGAGATTAGTTTGAAAATGAATTGATTGTTTATTGAGAATTGAATTGTGAATTGAAATGAAGTTATTGGAGTTGTATTTAAGAAAACATATTGGGAGCATTTTCTTTTGCAGGATTGAAGAACTGTTTTCTCAAAATACAGCCGGCACTTTGCCGAAATTTTGAAAAAATTTTTATAATACTAGATTTTAATCGATATTTAAATTTCACAAAAATTGTTTTCAAATCCCTTGTGGTATATCTAATGGGTACGATAATTCATTAGGTGTACTACGGGATCATGTTACATCTTACAGGAGAGTAGGGTGTGACAAATAGCAAGAGAAGATTGGTGTTATACAAATAAATTAAATGTTGTATTAGATTGCTAAAAGTCTTATACAAATTCGAGGGAAAGAAGATTATACGATCATATAGAAAGGAGAAAATAAACGTATAACTATTGTAAGATGGCTATTGGGTAAAATTTCGCGGACGAAATTTATTTTAAGGGGGGGGGAGAATTGTAACACCCCTATGTTCGGTAGTGCGTTCTACTGCTCTGGTGACCAGTGTCTGTCCGGACAGCTAGAATGCCTAGAACTATATTTAAATATTAGTGAGAAGACATAGAATAATGAAATACAAGAAAATAAAAGACAAGAAAAACAAAGAAAAATTAATAGCAAAGAAATGTAACCAAGTTAAATGAGCCAAAAACCGTAGCGATGGGTGACTGCACCGAAAAGTTACGGCGAGGACTATTGACTAGCCCTGGACTGCAGGGAACCCTGGAAAATATTTTTTAGACTTAAATAAACATCTATTGAAGTATAAATGTCATTAGAAATATCAAAGAAAAATTAATTAATTAGTACAAAGAAAAATGAGAAATCGAGAAAACAATAAAACTCGGTGTTACCGAAAAATTGGGAATGCAACTCGAATAGGGACATTGTGGTCAATTGACACCCCCGAGTTGCCTTTTGACCTAAATGTCCATTAACAATAAATGATATTGCACTTAGGAAATGCCTTAAAAATTAGAAGTCAATTACATAGAATAAATGAAGGAAATCTAAGGGATGTAATTGAAATTAACTAAAGTTGATTATTATAATGCTTAGGATGATTAGTGGAGCACTATGGGAAAAAATAAACCTTTAAGTGGACATATGTAAAAGCCATTTGGGATAGAAGATGAATTCATCTTCAACCTCTCAAAACAATTGCCGAATGGAACTCCATGGAAACTCCATGGCCGAAACATGAACAATCACCATGCACCTCCATTCAAGCCCTCATTTCACCTCAACTTCTTCATTAAAGCTTGCCTACACAACTTGGTAAAGAGATTGGCAGCAAGAAGGAATGGTTTTGATGAGTTTTTAACAAGCTTCAAATTAAGTAAGTGCTCATTTCCTCTCCTTTTCTTCATTAGACTTTGAGTGGATGTTGTGGGTAGTTGATTTGTGGAAGAATTTTTGAAGTTTGATGAATTAGTGGAAATGTACATTTTGGCAGCCATGGAACCTCAATAAGAACAGCTTATTCTTGCATGTAAATAGTGGTTTGAATGATGATTTAAATGTTTAATTGTATTGAAGTTGAATTCCATGTGTAAGGTTTGAATTGTAAGCTTGAAAAGTGAAAGTGGAAATTGATGGGTATGTGTAAACTTGTGGCAGCCTTATGAAGAAGATCAAAATGTGTTGTTTCATGGTTTGGTTTATGGAATTATATTGTTGAATTATGTTGTTATGGATGGCAGCATTTATGTGTGTATAAAGGTTTGAATTTAGACATGTAAATGAGGTGCATTCATGTGTTTAATTGTTTTAATTGGACTTGGAAAATTTTGGGTTATAGTGTGCATATTGAGAATGGTTATAAGCTACCAAAATGATCAAAAATGTGTTGTTAAATGTGTTAATGGTAAGGTACAAAACAGAAATGACATGGAAGAGTTAACTTGGTAAGCATAGGATGTGTAATTGATGAGTGATGAACAATGTGTAATAGGGCAATGTATTTTTTGGCTTAGAACCTTAAGTGTGTGGCTCCAATTGGTATGAGACCAATTGGAGGTGAAACTAGGCACAAAATGTGCCAACTTTCATGGAGGAAGCTTACCAAAATTCTGCCTAGAAGATGACTTGAAAAATGACCAAATCCAGATTAGTGCTTTGAAAGCCTGAAAATTGACTATTTGGGCAGCAGTTGGTGTTTTGGCCATAACTCACTCAAAATAGGTCCAATTGACCTGACATTTTTACCATGAATAGTTTAGACATATATCTACAATTCTTATTAAGACGCCAACTTGCAGAAATGATCATAAGCAAGTCAAATAGCTTGCACAAGTTCGGGTACTAAAACTGGCCAAACCAAAAGTGACATAAAAATGACCTAAAGTTACCATTTTGGTACATTCTGTCCAGCATTGATAAATTGACCATAACTTGGTCTACACATCTCAGAATGACCTGAAATTTTGCCCCACGTGCAATAAGACATAGACCTACAAGTTTGTAGTTTGGACCGAAACCTAAAAACTGAGGGAACTAGGTCATCCGGCTAGGTCAAATTAGTATACCGAAATCCAGCAAATTGCAATAAAATGCAATATACTTCAATATGAATTTGGTAACATGTACCAACACTAAAAGGCTATTAATTGTGACATATTGGTAACATTAGAATCGACTCACTTAGAGTGCATCAAGGGTCAATATTATAGGTTGACTAATGAAATGAATTGAAGGGAATAGTACCAAGAGAATTTAAATATTGGATTTCATTGTTAGAAACAAATTCATTGAGTAGTGAAACACTTTAAATTGTGTGTTTCAGTTGAAAATGATATTGAGAAGCATAAGGAACACTGAGTCAGGGCCAAGAGGCATATATCAGAGGTTTGTGCACAATAGTTATTTCTTTTGAATTTTTCAATTGAAATAAACTATGATTATTTGTATGTTATTGTTTTAAATTGTGTTTGTACACAATAATTTTGATTTCTTATTTTCTACTTAAAAATTTATTTGAACATTATAGTTTTAAATTGTATCTGTGCATAATACTTTTTATATTCACTGCTTTTACCATAAAATTTATTTGGAGAATTGAGTTATGAATAATTTTTTATTGTTTTGACTTGGGAATTTTATTTGGAAATTATTGTGTTGCCTACTTTGCAAATGGAAAATTTGAGATAAAATATGATTTGTGGTTTGTATGAAATATTTAAATATTGTGATTTGGAATTATTTTGATTCACACTTGGCATGACAATATTACTATGTTCCTCCTCCATTTGTGGGGTGAGTGTGATTAAATTCCTCCCTCTTTGACATGTCAATCTGAGGTGAGTGTGGATGATTACTCATTATTTAGCTAGCTTCCTCCCTCATTGATTTCGATTATTGGGGTGAGTGTATCTTATCATGGTGTACAACACGGCATGTGTAGAAAAATTGTGTCATGGCCTAAATTGTGTTTTCAATTGGTAACACTGTGTTATTCAGTTATTTGATCAAATTGTGTTATTGATTGGCAAAACCATGTTATTCAGTTATTTGATCAAATTGTGTAATTGATTGACAAAACTGTGTTATTTAGTTATATGATCAAATTGTGTTATTGTAACACCTTACCCCTCTGTAAGGCATAACATGATCCCGTAGATTACTTAATGAACTACTGAACTTCACCTACCGATAACTCATTAAGCACCCTACAAGGGATTTTAAAACTATTTTCTTTCATTTTGGAAGTGGTGAGCATTTTGGTAGGAATTAAAATCATTTATTCAAAGCTTAAATACTAGTAAAAATTTTATCCATTTTTTTTTCCGCAAATTTTATAAAAATTTTGACAGAGTTCTATATGTATTTTGAGAAAGCAGTTCTTCAAATACCTGTGAAAAACACTTCCAATAATTTTACACAACTTTCAACCACCAAATAATTTTAAGTCAACTCAAAATTTTGAAAACAAACCATTTCAAATAATTCCATCAACGTTGTATGCACAAATTAAATTTACAGATATAAAATTCAAAAATAATTTTATTATAATTTATTATACAACTGCTCACTTTACATTGATACTTATGACATTACAGTATTTACATCAAAATAATTACAAGGGTATAAAACAATACCTGTATAAAAGGGATCAAGAAGTTCTTGTCAATCCCGCAGCTCACTCTGCTGCTTTCTCCTTACTCTTATTTGCGATAGTAAATTAAACTATCACTGAGTATAAAAATACTCAGTTGTGCACAATAAAAATTTAAAATACAATACATAAATCATTCGTTGACAAAACACAATTTAAATATTTCTCAAATTATCAAAACTCATAATAACATAATTTAGTCAAATAATTTAAGAAACACAGTGTTGCCACATCATACACAACTTAAGCAATGACACAAAATTTTCGATCAATGCCGTGTTGTACACCACGACAAAGCAATCTACAACCCCACTAATCGAAATCAATGAGGGAGGTGACTAGCTAGCTAATGAGTACTCATCAGATCCACAACCTCAACTGGTAAACCAGAGAGGGAGGAAAGATAACCGATCTCACCCCATAAATGGAGGAGGAATAATAAGATACTGTCATGCTAAGTGTAAATTAAAAATCAATTTCAAACATTTTATTCAAATGATTCATGAGAAATCCAATAAATTTCTAAAGTCACAATTTCATTCACAAGATGGCAACAC